>NW_028145528.1:135000-860000 GCF_977016875.1 Pavona decussata | reverse complement strand
GCCTGTTCACAGGCTAGCGTTCAATAAACAAACATTTTTGTTCCCCAATTCTATTCCGCCCTGTATTGATGATTTCACAGATATCCCTTGCTTATGTGGTACAACTAAGGTCAGTTGGTCACTGTTTCCTAGATGTCATTTCGCTAATCCCATTACGTTGTAAAATCGAACGAAAATGAAAATCAGAAATAGGCGTATGTATGAGTTAAGAAATTCGTCAATACATCATTCAATAATTCTTCAATTTAATAATAAGCACGATGGTGATTTTGATAGCTTTAGCTGATTGTATCCTTATGTTTCTTGCTTGTTTGATGCCCGGATCAAATGCCCCCCCCCTCCCCCACCGTAGTGTTTTATAACTTTCATAAGGGATTACCCCCATTACCTTCAGTACCCTTAAATAGCCAAAAGCGTGCCAGAACGCCGTTAAACAGTTGTCCAACATGTCCACACGCGGCAACTTGTACTTGCCAACAAGAATTTGCAGACCTTATTTTGTCATGTGGTTCAAAACTTTTTTTCTAGAATATCAGATACTCTCTGACCCTCGAGATGGCGTGACATAGTCAGCCGTAATGGGTACTCACCGGATTATTGGCAGTGTTCTTACACCTCTCAGCCAAGCCATTGAAAGTGTCCTGTAACGCCAGGTGCTCAGATGGGATGGGACCTTTCATGACTGGAGCAGGAGGCTCCTACAAAAAACGAACCATCATGTACAAACGGTGAGCCGGGCGATACTGTCACACAACAGCGTCATACAATACAGTCAAGTGATGCTGTCACGCAACATCGACGCCGGGTAGTGATAACGTTCTTATAAAAAAGGTTCGTGTATTCTTCTAAAGACCGATTAAGACGGTTCGAATTTGTTGTATGCGACATGCTAACGACAAGGTTACGGTACGAACTGTTCCGTGCAAATCAACCCTACAATTTTCTAACAATTCTAGCAGAAAATGGTGAAAATGTTGTCGTAGGATTTTGAAACATATTTTAAAACACTGCGACAATCGTACGGGTGACGAGTGCAATATATGATTTTTACGTGACACTAGCAGTATGCGCTACAGACGTCGCAAACAGTTGTAATTGGACGTCGCAGTCTTAATCGCCCTCAAAAGTTCTTTTCTTTCTTGCAACCAAAGACAAATGATCCCGGCTATGAACCCCGCAAAAAAATACTCACTTATACTAATAGAATTGTATATGCATGAACATCATTCAAATAGCAGTACAAATGGATGACATTGAGTGGTGCTGATAAAAGCAAGTGTGCATGGAAAATGTTAAATTATTTAGTCATTTTCGTTTCAGTCAACTATGCGAGATTTACAAAAAGATTTAAACAACGCTGCCATTCACTGCAAAATTGTACATTTACTTTTTGTTAATGTCATAATCACAGTTAAACAGGTAGCCAAAATCCTTCAAGCTATAAAATTACATTGTTAAAGAGTGAAGTCTAAGTTATTGTCTTTCAGAAAGAATGCAAAAAGTAGTCAACAACAACGTTGTTTATAATTTTTATCCAGCAACTTTTTAAAAATAGTTATAGACCAGTTAGTTTTGTGACTGAGAAATGACGGAAAATGAAAAAGAACAACAACAACAACTGAAAACTTAACAACAAAAATGACACTGTTTAGCATGATCGAGTGCCCAAATTCAACTGAACACACTCGGTGGCTACAAGATCATAAATTTTAAATTTTAACCGTTATCCGAAGTTATGAATGGCAAAAAACTATCCTTTGGATTTTAGGCCAAGAAAGGAACTGAGACAATTAAAAGTAACAATTTAAAAGTACGGCATTCTCATAAGGCGCAAGCCTCGTGGAATTACGTGTATAAGCGGTTTAAGTTGATTTAAGTGCATCTTAAGCGTGCGTCAGTCATTTAAAAAGTTATCATTCGAACGTTTTAAAGCATGTTTAATGTGTTTAAAGCCTGTTTTACGTGCTTTACCTGTTTAGGGAGTGAGTGAATAGCATGCGGCATAATGTGATTAGGTGATGGCGGCGGGGAGCCATCGTATACCTGAGGAGACTGTTGAGGGGGGATATCCCCATAACTGGGAGGTGCACCAGGTGGGCCACCCCCCTGAGGCATCATAGAAGGAACACCAGAAACAGGGGGGACACCTTGAGGCAAACCTAAAGACGACACAAATAAAAATGCATTAGTGAATACATATACATGTATGTGAGATAGGTGATGACATACGAGCAGTTCTAACGTTATGTTGTTCCTTACAGTCATTCTAACAGTGCAGAATGGCGACTATCTTTCAACATGCCATCTTTCTACAAGCTATGTGACCAGCTGAAAGACTGTGAAAACTGTCAAACGTGTCAATTTTCTGGTAATTAATTACTATCATTATAATAGCTACTCTCCTTACTGACAGAAGAAACGACCAAATAAACTGACATCAAATTGTTCAAGAAGGGTGTTTGAAAATCTTAGCCTCTAACGCAGACGTCCTTTGGATGGTCACGTCACGCAAGAAGGGAAAGGTGCGTGCCGTGACGAGCCGAAGAACGTCTGCGTAACGTAGGAGGCGAGTTAAATCTAATAAGGTAATAACTCGGCTTTCGTCTTTGACTTCCAGTACAACTGGGCTGCATTGTTCGCAAAGCGTAAACCTGCAAAACTGTCGATTTATCGTTCCAAGGTAAAACTGATTAATACTTTGCGTTCCCACCTCAATTTAGCCGAGCGCATGGCAACAAGTGTGTTAACAGGAGGTTTGTGTACATACCGACCGGAGATGGCTGCTGCTGATTGTGCTGCTGATCAACTGCACCATTGAACAGTGGAGTGGTGATGGGTGCTGGAGGAGTGAAAGCTGGAGTCTGCAGCAAGCAATAAGTTTGGCGCTACATTAGTTCATAACACAGAGTACACAGACTGGGCTAGCGAGCGTTCAGAGCACCACTATAAGCTGCTACCTCAATTACATGGAGCTATTTTAAACGTAATCAGTGTATTTATATAGGAAGAGATTAATAAGAAAAATGAACAGGGAGCTGGAGAAGAAGTTCGAGGTGAACAAAGATAATCCATACAATCTTCTTTGGTGCCTTGAAAAAAAAAATCACACGAATTGATCCAGCTATCGAAACACAAACAACTTGCAGACTTCCCAATGGCATAAAATCACTTAAGGGTGGACAAAATGCGGAAAGAAAGAGTTCTGGGCCCAGTTGTTCGAAAGCCGATCAAGCTAATCCTGTATTTAGGTGAACTTTGATTCAAGTTTAATTACTAATCGGTAAAGATGCTTCCAAAACATTGTTGACCCTCAGTTTTAACTTAGACTTTTCTTTACCTTTAAGCTTGAAATTAGGCTTTAAAACCACTTTTGAAGAGCGAGATGAAAACCTCGATTAACTTTTAATGGTAGATCAGCGTTAATAGGGTTTCGAACAACCCGGCCCTGGAGGCCAATTTTCTTTCCATTGTTTTTGAAGAAAGTGGCTTAGTTTCAAAAAGATACGTTGTTTTGCAAGGTAACTGGATTTGAGTTACATTAAAGCTTGTTTGCACATGTTTGTACATATCACTGGTTTAATTGCTCTTTCAAGCCTGCTAATGCCAATACATAAGGTTCTACACTTTCCAAGGGAAGCTCACATGCGTCATGTGGGTTAATTTATGAGGTTCAATAACATCTGACGCTGACCTGCTTTTTTGCTCTCATGATATGAGTGTCCTTCCAAGCTTGTTCTGGAAAATAAACAGAACAAATTAAAGTTAATAAACGTGACTTGACCTGGGGGGCGAAGGACAGTGGAGTGGGGGGGGGGGGGGGGAGGGGACAGGCTTAAAACACTTTAAAAACATCCGTTAACATTCTTCACGATTTAGCTTTCAAATCTATTTAAACTGGAATTTCTGGTACTGAAGTTTATAGTTTTGCAGAAAATCCCCCAAGGAAGTCTATCCTCCTGTTTCAAAGAGGTTTAGGCATTAACCAGCTTTAAAGAACAGCTGTTTCACTGCAAACGTGAAAAGTCACACTACAAATTCAAGCCACTACTGGAGCAATGTATCTCAAAATAATATTAATGTTAAGCCACCTAAGTATTGCTAAATCTAAAGCCGTGTATGATAAGTTCAAAGGTTGTATAAAATTTTCAAGGAGGGCTAATTCTAGAATAACCGAAATGACCGTACAGAGAGACCTCATCCCGCAAACCACGCCACCATAAATGCCACATCTTAATAACAGCCAGTAACTTGTGTCTAATGGCGGTCATTGAAGAGAAATTCTACTGTGTCAGTAATGTCCCACAAGTCTTTGAAACTGTTTTAGAGTTGGCGGGACAAACATGAAGTTGACCTCCTATAAAACTGACTTAATGCCAGAAAAAGTCTGAGCAAACATGAAGACCACAACACAGCAGAGCTTGTTTATCATACCAGTTGGAGGAGGTCCCATGGGGGGAGGTGTTACTGATGGTGGTGGTGGTGGATGAGGGCCCATCCCAGGGACCCCAGCCAGAGTGGAGCCAGCATAAGGAGCCCCAGGGGTGACTGTGCTTGCTGGATTGAAAATCTGCATCGGGGGCTGTCCTTGAGAGCCATACTGTCCTGGTGGTTGCACCTGCGTTGGTACAGCATTTGAAGCTTGAGGCTGATACATTGATACTGAGGGTGGTTGAGACCATGAAGACTGTGTCTGAGCAGTGCGTGCAGGCGGCGGCTGGGAGGGGACACTGTAGTATGGAGTCTGGGTAGGAGGTGGTGGATCGAAAGATGGCTGAGACATGGGAGATGGTTGGGGTGCTGGTGCTTGGTAAGCAGCTGGGTTGTAGAACTGTGTTTGTGGCGGGGGACCGGAGGGTTGATAAGATGGGGTGGCTGCTGGGGAGGGTGGCTGCCTTTGCTGTGGCTGGTAGAACTGTTGTGGTGGCTGCTGCTGGGGTGGGGCACCATAACTTGGCTGCTGCTGAAACTACAAACCAAACAATTTAATTCGAACATAACTCGTTACCTTTCTTTTAAACTTGACAAGCTACTAGCACTGAATTAGGTTGACTCATTTTTAAGTTGATTATCCACTGGCATCGAGATCAAATGACAGAGAGAGTACATCATGAGAGTTTAAGAAAGGTTCAAAACTAAGATTTTACAATAATACTAAATTAGATCTTCTGTCATCCACTAATTTCTGAATGTTTATGATTGTTGAGCTAACCTGTGGTTGAGTTTGGGTCTGCACCTGAGGCAGAGGCTCAGCTTGAACATCAATCCTTTGGAATGGGAATGGTGGCGGACCAGTAGCAGTAGAAATATGGCTTGGAAACTGTGCATTGAACAGGCGATCCTTAAGAACACCAAGACCTCCCTACAACATAAAAAATATAATGTCTTATTATTTTCTAGTTGAGAATGGTGTATTATTCAGTAACTGAAACAGGCATACTCGCAAAAAAATCTGAGTGCCCCTATCAGGGGTCAAACTTAAGACCTTCGGATTACTAGTTCGGCTGCCCTACCACTGAGCTACAGGAGAGCTCGTGGGAGCTAAGGCCATTAAACTACGTTCATGCGGCAAACATCCTCCGTACTGCTAGGATTTGAATGTCAATGTGTCATGTGTTGTTTTCTTCTTACCCTTTTCTCAAAACTATTTATGAAGAACTCAGTTTCTTACATAATAGCCAGTCCCAGTGCCAAATTAGAGCTTATTTGGAGCAATGTTCATTTCAAGGCAGAAAATTCACCTATGATGCAGTAGTCTTGCACAAAACTCTTCAATTATATTTGGAAAGAGGTATTATCAGAAGGATGTTTAAAGTGTCTGTAATTTTTTTCTGGTGGTGGGGTTAAGTTTTTTGGCAGCTTTTATTCAGAATTCTATAGCACCTTTATTCAATTTCACCCCGTGCCACAGTGACTATGTAGTATGCCCCACCGATAAAACTCCCAGGGCTGGCATTAAGGCAATGTAATCCACTTTTCTATACAAACCCAATGGGTTTCCAAGATTATCTGAATCATGGACCTACAACAAACAGCTGCTCTAACCTGGTCATTTACAGTCATCAGGTACCCCATGGCAGTCTCAAGGCATCCCTGAGCTGCTAAAATCTCTGCATATTTACTGTAAAGAAAATAAACAAGGTACAAATAAGATTCCATAACCAGAAACATGTTGTTCAACCTCAATGAATAAAGAAGGCATCAATATTACACTAGAATAATAAGCACAACACTGTAAGCATAATGTAACATTGACACAGTGTATGAGCTATGATTAGCCAAATGACAAACCTTACCTGAGTTTTTCAGCCAAAACTGATGAGCCACTGTCAATCAACAGTCGGCGTTCCCTCTCCACAGCTTTCTTTAAAATCATAACCTTTTCAATCAATTCCTGTGAGTTTAAACAGGGAGTAAAAAAATTGATTAAGAAGTACAGGAAAGTTAAAATTTTGAGTGTAACAAAAACCAAACAAATAGCCACAGATCAAGCTTTACCAGTACAAGTAGTAATGCTAGAACCAATAAGAGAGAAACACCTGTAATGTTTGTACCCTACAGACCTGTGTATGTTACCCTAGGCTGGACAATGAATTATTATCATTTTAGCCCTATAGTTATAATAATAATAATAATAATAATAATAATAATAATAATAATAATAATAATAATAATAATAATAATAATAATAATAATAATAATAATAATAATAATAATAATAATAATAATAATAATAATAATTAAAATACCAGGCCTATCAAGGAAAACTAATTTGAGATGAAAACCACATCTGAGTTTAACATACTTGAAGGGCAAGGGGAGAAGGCTCTGCAGGCATGTTCTTTGACCTGGTAAGAAAAAAAGAGACATTGCAATTACTTGAAAGTCCTTTGCAATGAGAGAAACATTATGTTCAAAGAATCAAAGAGTGGCATCAGCAGTTCTACTCACCAACAAGAAACAAACTTTTCAACATTCCCAGCACAAATATAGCAGACCATGGCATTAGCACAATGTTCATCACCTTCCTGTTCCAATCTCTGCCCCAAAAGATCGCACAGAGCAGTGAACTCTTCAGCCTTGGCATATGTTACTAGGGCTGCAAGGGCCTCTCTCCAGTTTTCTAGAACGCAGCTTTCGACGATGTCACGCCAATCACGATTCACAACCACTGACATCAGCTAAAGGAAAAAGGAGATAATGTAGCTGATCTATAATTTATAACAATGTTTCGTGACTTTATAATTATTAGAAATCTTTATAAGATGTGTTTGTAATAATATTCTCCAAATTTATCATCCATACAGGCTTGTCATTAAGCTTTGGAGAAGCCAGCTTCACAGGGCAATTAGCTAGTAAAAAACAAAGGTAGCCTCCTGTTATTTTCAGGTTTTTAGAAGCCAGCTATTTCCATTAAAGTTGACAGCTGTAACAGCCAGCTGCCAGCTAATATAGACAGCCCTGCTACAGCTGTATGGATTCTGGTGTCTTTGAAACAAAAAGGAGAAACTATTTATAAAATGTACAAAGCAATCCTATTTTACTGTTAACTAGGTCTATGGCCGACACCCTCTAGAGGGACCAACCCACCCAAGGGGGTGTCTGCCTTAAAGAGAGTTCAGTTGAAGCAAAACAAGTGAAATTGGCTCGGTGACCAGCTAAGCTGACAGTGGCTCCCTAGCTATGTATACATGTATTGATGACATACCCTTGCCACATTGCTCTTGCTTTTCTCAAAGTATCTTGTCTGTATTCTGGCCAAGAGGTCAGGACCACCAGCAATGGCGAGAAGGAAAGCATCAGCCTGATAAGGGAAATAATAGCATGCTTACATCAAATGTTAATGGTGCTGCTTAATTATAAATTGATACCAAACATGTGGATGGAATTTTATGGCATACATCTAATGATCAGCTGGTGAATAAACTTGAGGACCAAGTTTTGTTTACGGATTAAAGTGACTGAACAAAAAAATCAACTGAACAATAAAATTGTTAATAAGATTGATCAATCAATTCATCAATCAGTTCTGTGTGTGTTACAAGAGGCTTTGTACATTACTGAGAAAGCTTCATACATGTATCGTTTGGATGGAAGGGCACAACTTGCCCAGTGAAACTTGTGCACAACATTTCATACATGTACACATTTCTAGTTAGTTTTGAACATCATCATAAGATTAACAGCTGTCCCAGGCCTGGTTCTTCACAGAGTGGAAAACTGTTTCTAGTGGATATGTCACCATCCAGTGGATCAAATGAACTGCTTGGAATTAGACTTCAACCACTAGATACAGTTATCAGTTCTTTGAACAACCAAGACCAGGCATACAGAAGGTGTAAATGGAGATGCTGCATTACATCACCAACCATCATGTGACGTACCATTCTGTCAGCATGCAGACAAACATCAACTGCTGCTTCAAAATTTCCAGTGAGTAAGGCTTGAGAGATAAGACCATCAGTATCTGCAATAAATATGCATGTAACAGATCAATTCTTTAGGTTTTTCCTTCTTTCTTCATCACCATTTATTTTTAGCTAAACAATCACTTGGAATAAGTTGAATAAAGAAGACAATTGAATGTTTAGGCAGCTCAAGCAGGTCTGAAGAATATTCTCACCATCATCAGTAGGAATCTGGAAAGGAGACAGAGGCTTTACTGGTTCACCAACACCTTGAATTTAAATAGTTTGACAGTCTGTTAGTACTACATTTTAGGAACGTTTGGAGAATATCATAGTTACTTCAATTTCAGGACAGAAAGGGTTACCTGAACAAGCACAGACACAATCCTGCCTTATGTACATCATTGTAAAATCCAATGCAATTCTCACGATGAACAAGATAAGGTGGTATGTACACAAATGGGATTTTAAATTTGGATATCGTGGAGTAAATCCAGTGTCCCCCTCTGACACTACAGGATCAATTTAGCAGTAAACCAGCTCTTCCTCTCCACTTATCCCACTTATCTAAATTGCTTACTGGCCCTTATTTAACTAGCTCAGGTACTCAAAATTTTGTTGTTCAATTTCTATGTAGAGGGCCATCATTGCATCGCAGCTTTTGCAAAAACCCCTATACCCTCAGCCCAATTGTTCAAAACCTGGTTAAGCTAATCCTTGCAACATGAACTTTGATTCAAGTTTAATAATTCGTTACTAGTCAATAACAATTTTTCCAAAACCTTTTTGTCCCTTAGTTTCGAATTAGGACTTTTTTTTAGCATTAGT
Source organism: Pavona decussata (assembly GCF_977016875.1). NCBI lineage: Eukaryota > Metazoa > Cnidaria > Anthozoa > Scleractinia > Agariciidae > Pavona > Pavona decussata. The sequence continues at coordinate 850,767 of NW_028145528.1, read as the reverse complement.
TTCAAATATTATTAGCTCTTCAAGACAATTTTGATTAATGAGCGAGATGAAAAACCTCGCTTAATTTCTAAACTGAGGTTAGCTTTAATCGGCTTTCAAATAACTGGGCCCTGATCCAGAAAACCACATCTGGTCATACTTGTTACTGCTGGTAAAAGATAAAAAGCAAGTCATTCTCGACAATGAGTACTTAACTCACCTAAGTCTCCTGTGTCAATTGACAGAGGTCCCCCAGCTGCAATTACATCAAATGCTGCAGCTCCTTCACTAAGGCTGCCAGCTTCTGATAAGGGAGTCTGATAGATTGAATTATAGAGTATTAACACAAGTAAACAATGCTTATTATATGCCATAATGGTTTTATAGCATAAATACATTTCTTAGATGAGAATACAGGATAGAAACCAAAGTAGGTTACACACTACAGTGCTAAAACTAACATTAACCACAAAGCATACTCTGGGTTTTTGTAGTATTTTAGTAAATAACGTGTATCAGGGAAGTAAATTGTTCCAGCGGAATAACTATTGGTGACCACACAGATGTCATGTTCCTTCTTTCAGTTTAATTTATCTCCTAGATGTTAATGGAAATAGTGTACATGTATCCCCCTGTTTTTGGTCGAGCAAGAACAATCAATTTAACATATATTTCACAATTAATATTTTATTTGCATAATTATTCTAGATAAAAGTTAATACAAAGGTCCACATACCTTAGATTCAGCTACAGAGGGTGTGCTTGCTCCACTAGAAAACACACCCTGCCCCGACTTCCCAGTTGTTTCCTACAAGAAAACATTATTTTTTCAATTAATTAAAATACTATTTCACAGCTTATACAGCTTCACCAAGTACTTGTGGATAGATAGATCATGCTTGACAATGGAAGTTCATCCCCTTACCCCAGATGATAAAAGTTGCATCTTTTGAACTAACTCTTCAGCGTCAACTCCTCCTCAATTACTACTTGATGCCGACGATGTGTGAGAAGATGCAACCTGGCACAAGCACAAATGTTAGAATTTATAATGCATGCATTTACTTGACAAATAACTGGAAGAGAAGAATAATCAGAACATGTATATAAAATCTACTAAGAAACAAAAATGTATGAGCAGGGTGTTTTCCAATGTTTTCCCATGTACCTACCTTCTTTGATAGTTCCACTGGATCATAGCCAAGAAGTGTCAAGAAATGCTTCCTAGGTTCTCGTTCAAAGTTAATCTATATCAAGTAGACCAAAACAAACACAACTCAAGAGTGATATTGTGCCTGGATATCAGTAAATGATATTATATTGATGTACTGTATTAAGAATACCAGTTGATGACTGTCTTTGGTCACAGATGGACTGGGTTAGAACGGACTGAAACTTGAAAAGTGTTTGGCTAACTGTTTTCAAGTTCTCGTATTTTCGAATTCATTTCCAAAATGCACTAGAGCAGATCATGAGTTGTTCCTTTCAAGAATTCAGTTGATTTCTTTTTCTTGATGTTCTAGTCAGAACTATTTTGTAACTAAGTGAAGGTATTGTCACACCATTTTCACCACCAAAGGTCCAAAATACCCGTGATACTTCCCCTTTAAGGTGAAACTGTCAATTTTTGTGGTGTAATGTGATTAGCTTTCATTGTGCAGGTGGTCTTGGTTAATGAAGTTGGAATGTGAACTATAAATCTGACAAATGAGTTCAAACAAATGCATTTCGATCATCACCTTCAGGAAACTCCAGAGTGTTCTTTCAAACTCTTGTGTACTGCTCTCTACTTTGGAGTTACAATATTGCATAAAGCTTCCTGATTCCAGAGCTCCCTCCAGCTCATATGACCTGTTCACCAGCTCCTGTTCTGTTGTCACTTGACTGATGTTCACCTGCTCATTAAAACAAAGTTTTTCACTGATTATAAAGTGCTACAAATAGGATAACAAGGGCCTTATCTTTGTCAGTGTCTGGAGGCTGCTCTGATTTGATTAATTCTATTCACATATTACCAGACACCTGGGCCCGGTTGTTTGAAAGTCGATTAATGTTAATCCACAGTTAAAAGTTAACCGAGGTTTTCATCTTACTTGCTAAGACTGTTTTTAAAGGCTAATTTTAAGCTAATGGTAAAGAAAAGTTGAAGCTGAAGGACAAAAATCTTTTGGAAGAATTTGTATGGGTTAGTAAATAAATTCAAATCAAAGTTCACGTTAACCCAGGATTAGCTTCACCGGGCTTTGAACAACTGGGCCCAGTAATCTGGCACATGCCCTGGAATCTGACTTTGTCAAGATATATTTTAGAGTGACTGCCTCGACGAAAGAAGTCGTAACATTTCAACAATCTAGACAGAAGTCACAGCCTCTGTCTTGTGGTCTGTGTGCCACTTTATCTAAGTAGCAAATGAATGTTGAAGTTGGTTACCAAAAAGGGACTCTACAGTGATATAGTTGTTCTAGAAGTTAACAATGTGGAATGCAATACAAAACTATACTGTATGCAATATTTCTGTTGGCATTTTTTTCATGAACAAACCTGAGCAGATGGTTCATCCTTTGCATGGCCAAAGGATATCAGCTTTCCACCAAACTAGAAAAGAGAAAAATACATTCAAAGTCACCACTTAACCTATTTAATAAATTACAGCTATTCTGAAGTATGCAACTACATTTGCTGAATTAAATACTAATGAAAGACAATACAAATAAAATTAATATTGATAAGCAATTCCAGTGATCACTTTAATCAACCACAACAAACATATCAAACAATGATAACAAACCAATCAGAATATGTAGCAAGCACAAGTAAACATGCCTAGCACAGGAAAAAAAAAATGCCAGCAAGTCACAATTGGTTTTGGTTCTTCTTCTAATAGTAAGTAGAAAATAGCAGAGTAAAACCAAAATGAGTACAAAATTGTTTTCGGGACTCAATTGAAGGTCACTTTTTTTGTACTAAAGATTTCCTTTAAAATATTTCTTCAGAGTGAGACATGACCACTTATTTATTTGTTTAATTTGGTTAAATGAAATTTAACTAAGTTAACCACCACAAGCTTAGCGGTCAAGCGGCCCACAAGCTTAGCGGGCTCACGTGGTACATGGTAGCTCTTTCCATGGAGTTCTTTGTTGAGCGTTTGTGTAGCAGTCTGCGGAGCGGTTGTTTTATCATCTTCCCACTCTCCTATCCCCCTACATTTCTTCCTTCCACTGTTTCACTAGTGTGATGGGTGCCTGGAATGGGGGCTCATGGCTAGGTTACAGGGATTTGCCAGCCATGGGGGCGGTATTCTATCTAGGGGCTCGCCGGCCACAGTGGAAGCCTCTGGGTATCCCAAGCACCCACCTTCCACTTAAGCGGGGCAGTTGGTTAGTCCTTGTTACTTACTGCAAATGTAGCTCCACATGGTCTGCGCAGCCATTTAGGAGGCTTCTTTAAGGGGGTGCTGGTTGTTGCAGTCTTTTGTTGTTGCTGCTGCTGTTGGGCCTGATGAATTTGAGCAGAAAATGGGTCATCCACATCAAATGCACTCATGACCTGTAACAAGGACAAAACAATCTCTGTATCAGAAAACAAAAGAAATTACTTATAAACACAGTCAGGTCTTTCCCAATCACCAACTTACAAATAATTAGGCAATACAAGGTGATGCAAACACTTGCCTTGTAATAATTACACCCTTCAAATTTAAATATTGTACGTTAAATAAATGGATATCAAATGAACTTTGTTATAATGAATGGTAAAGAGAGAATGGCAAAAAAAATCTTTGCCCAGTGGCCCAAGTAATAGACAGGATGCCTTCCTGCTCAACCTTATTATAATGTTTAACTATTAAGAACAAAATGGACAATGCAATTATGCATCCACAGCTTACATGTAAACAAGGTGGTTGTTACAAAAACTCAGAGTCTGTAAAAGAGCTGCATCCCTACTTACTTTCTGTTGATGAAAATCTTGGCAAGAAGCACCTCCACCCATGAGAGAAAAGACACTAACATGGCCGTCAAATGAAGAGGAACAGATCATGGCTGGGTTCCTGGGGCACCAAGCAATGTCAAAGCTCCACTGAGCTGTGGTTGGCAACTCATAGACAATCTGCAAGGTAAAAATAATCAATTAGAATTTGTCTCCTGGAAAATCAAAACAAATTCTACTATCTGAGGAGAGTGTATGCATCAGCAGAGTGGCAATGACCAGAAAGCCAATGACAATTCACATGCTAGCATCTAGGTAAATAATAGTAATGTACAGTGTGATTAAACCATTGAAACGTCTCAGTCAGTATACAATAAATGGTTACCTCTCCTCCTGCTTCTTGGGTATTTGGATTCCAACAGAGAATGCGATTGTCCTGTGAATGTGAAATTGTGTCATGAAAGGTATTAGTAATCATGGTTTGAAATAATAGCGTAAATTAAAATCAACACCTTTACTGTACAATCAAGTTAAAAGAGTGGATAACTTTATCAGGGGGTTAAAATGTATTGGTTGGAGTACATTTTATCTGCTGGATAGCAGAACAACTGTGGCCTGAATGGTATCAAACTGTATTCATGAATCCATTTTTCCATTTAAAGATAATCCAGTACCAAGAACCGTCATGCTAACTGTGAATTCTTGTGGCAAACCGATAAACTCTGTAAAGAAAAAGTACCTTGGCACAGCTCATGAGCAAGTCAGGATCCTGAGGACACCAGGCTACTGATAAGATTCCTCTGCAGACAAGAATGAATATTTTAATATTAACCCTTTAAGTGTAACAGTGACCAGCATTAAATTTCTCCTTGTAATATCAATGCTTATTCAACCCCTGAGGTCATGAGAATTAAGAATATGATCACCCAAGGTGAATTTTCTTGATATTTTAATAACTACTCCCCAGTACTTTTATAAGAAAAGTTTAGGGACAAGATAGGAGAATTTGGTCTTTGATATTAGGGATTAAAGGGTTAAGTACTGTCTAGTGAAACATTTCACTCCAAAAAACACATACCTCTGGTGGCCGTCAAGTACTTTCATTGGAGACGTGGCAAATCTAAGATCCCACATCTGTGAAAAAGAGACAGTAAATTACACAAAATGCTACCTGTATCTGAAAATGGGCCATTTCTTGATCGTTTCAAGATTATGCACAGTTAAATGAATATTTAACCATGTTAACAACCACAAGCTTAAGTGGCAATCCAGTCAAAAAATGAAGGGGAACTTCTGACTCACTGTCACATTATTTTACTTTTGTCCTATTTATAATAAGCACCTGAATAACTGGATATCTGTCATCTTCAGAGGCTAAAACCATTTGGGTTGCAACATCTGGGTGCCACTCAACTGCCTTGCATCGAATCTGCAACAGTTTAAACAATAAATGTTACCGGTATTAAGGTCATCACTGACACTATTCTGGTGTAAATTGTCTGATGTTCCCTCATGTAAAAATATCCAGGTTACAATTTATTTTCTTACCATAGCACTTTGATCACTGACTTTAATGATTGGCTCGTTTTTCCTCAAATCCCACACAACACAGCGGCCACAGGGGGATGCTGAGGCCAATATATGCTGCACTTGTCTATTCCATGCTACACAACTGATGTTATCAGGTGGTAGGGTCTTACTTCCTGGTGTGAGAGGATTGCTGGGGTTTGTCAAATCCCAGATGTAGATTTCAGAATCACTCGCGCCTGACGCTAACAAGCTTGTTTTAAAAGGATTGAAGTCCAATGCCTGAACAGGTCCTTGAAAGAGAAATAAAGAACAAGCCATTATGTACAGGCTTTCTTTGTGAAGTATATAGAAAGCTCATTTCGCTTAAGCTTGCATTCATTGAGAGACAGTTAAACTTTTGTATGATACAACTGTTACTTTTTTCCAAAATACGACCTTCTAATCTTGGGATGTGGCTTATCTATGAGTGCGGCTTACCTGCCAGTGTTACGTTCAGAGTACATGTATTTAAATGGTTAGTTCAATAAACGAAACCACTGTACATGTATGAATATATATTACATGTAGTCATGATGGTAATCAGACTCTGGAATTTTAAATTTTACAAACTGTTGGAAAAGCTGTCTGATTGGCTCTGCACGATTAATAGTTTACTCTTTTAAAGTTTCCAAACGAATGTACTGTACTTTCTGTTTATCCACAGCTGGTAAGTGACTTGCACAACCTATTTTTAACACACTAAGAACTTAATTGTGAGCTGAAGATTACCTGTGTGCTTAGAAGATTGCAACACAAGAGAGTCATCGGCATCTCCAGATATAATCTTCTTGGCATCATAGATGCTGATAATGCCATTATCGCTTCCACCAATCAGAAGGCCAGATGATGAACTGGAAGAATCCATTCCATGTGATCCCCAGATAAGTTTGTGGAACCTAAAACAGTAAAATAGAAGCAAGATGAAACCACAAATTTTCAATTCTGAGTGTTCGTAAGAAAAAAGAGGAAAAATAACATCCAGGTCAAAAACAAAAGCACCATACACTCTACCTGTATGGATGGCTTCACATGAGCAGTTTTACTATGCAAAGTTTGTATTTGACAAGTTATATAAAATTATACTTGAGTGTGTTATAAACTTTGTCAAACTTTTCCCTGGCAAGTGTCCTTGTTCAGGAAACTGGACAAGGGAGGTGTAAGACCATCTTTTGCCTTAAAATTGAAATTCCTCCATATTAGTGCTACTTTGGCTCAGTGACCAGTTGTGATATAACATACTTAGTTGAGGTTTAATTTTTAGGTAAATGCCAAATGAACAAGAAATAGCGCATTACTTTCTATAAAACACAATTGGTCTACATAAGGAGATGCAGACCCTTGACTGATTTAAGGTTACCGTATACCTTTAGAGGTGTCTCGTGTACAAACGATGTAGCGCGTCCGGTTTAAACTGTAGACACCTAAACCCTGTATCAAAATTAAAGCTTTTAGAGCTGGCTATCAAACTATACCAAGAATTTTGAAATAGAAATGAATTGCCAAATTTTTCCAAACCTCTAAATACAACCGTCCGAATCACCTTTTAAAAGCTACAAGTCAAAATAAATTTTGTTTTTCGCTAATTTAATTTGCTCCACAATTTCCAGACCCAAAGCGCTAAAAAAAGTGTCTGTGTTTTACCATATTCAATTGCAGTGAAAAGTTACAGCACATTTTCGAAATAGGATTAAAAAAATGCGGAGTGATCGTACAAAAATCACTCTCAGAGAAAAATATTTTGAAAGAAAAAATTTGCAGACATGATTTTGTTGTTTATATGTTACATGTAAACTAGCTACTGTCCAAATTTGCAGGCAAACAAACAAATTCCCTTTGAGTTTTAGCTCTTTATTCTTCAAGTGAAAAAATTGATTCGAGAAAACAGCGCTAAAAATTCGACAATTCATTTTATTTCAAAACTCTTGGTACAGTTTGAAAGCCATGTCCTTTAAGCTTTAATTTGATATAGGGGTTTAGGTACCTACAGTTTAAACCGGAAGCAAACAAATCAGTTGAGCATTGGTATCTCTTTGTGAAGGTCACTTGTGTTTTCTGGAAAAGTAATCACCTATTTCTCGTTTATTTTAGCATTTTACTCTTATATTAAATATGCAGCCAAGTTTCCTACATTACGACAAGTCTGTGCCAAAATAGAGCTTATTTCAAACAATTTCAATTTTGAGGCAAAAACGTCATTTACTCTATCTTGCCCAAAACCCTTCAATTGCTCCCTCATTAAGCCTGTTAAACCAACACATCTTCCAGTTTTCAGGTTTTCAAGAAGTTGTACATTGGTCGTCCAAGAGGCATGTCTCCAAGAAAATTTGTAAAATATTTGGTGAAGTTTCAAAAAGTGGATGTCTACATGTTTAAGATACATGAACACCCTTCTGCATCAGCATTGAACCAGAGTCTCTTCAAAGGGTCTCCTTGTTACAAAAAACAACAGCTTTGCCCATACAACAAAATTCTGAAAATATTTTTTTTTTGTTTCATAAGTTTCTGAAGGGATTATGGCGGTACATAAAGATATCCCATCTTGTGCATTGTTGTCTACATAGCATTGCGTAACCCGGGACCCTTTGTCTGACAGGATATTTAATTAAGGTTTGATAACTTGCCTGTGTTCTGAAGCCACAGTTCCTTTGAGTGGCATCTCTGTGTCACCACTTGACAGGTTAAGAGCAAAAATCTCAAGGGCAGCATTGGTGCTAAAAAGAGAGTGTAAAACAGGTTAGCACATGCCAGCCAAAGGAATTGCCTTGTACAGGACCAAATTTATCAGTTTTTCACAAATTTCATCACATGTAGGGCATTGGGTAAAGTTGACTGTTGATCACCTTCACCTTTACCTATCCACTTTGTGCCATGTGGCACATAAGGCCTCGTTGACTGTTGATAGTTGATACATTTTCAAAATTCTTTAAAAATTAGAGCTGCCATATAGAGTAAGCAGTATTGAGAGAACACAACAAATGGTAAAACCACAGTACACTGAAAGATTATTGAATCCCAAATAGTAGGAGGCTGCCCAGTAACAATGCCATTTACTGATATAACTTGAGGCCCTATGTGCCATCTTGGCGCCAAGGGACAAGTGAAGTGAAGTGACTGATATAACATGGCCCTAGGACTCAAAACTGCACCATGTAACAAATCCAGTTAATTTCAAAGGAGGTGGGAGCTTCAATGCCCTTTATTTATTTATTTATTTATTTATTTATTTATTTATTTATCTATTTATTTATTTATTTAACCACTGGGCAATGCTACCCTTTAAATAATGTTCTACTGGAATTCTGAATTTAATCTCTGAGCACATCACATACAAAAGTCATTCCAAGTTTGAAAAATACAATGTAACATGTAACAGATGTGTTTGGTATACGGTGGCCGGATGGATTTATGAGGTTCTCCTACCCTCAGTATGGCTTCTAAACATGGTGTGTTCTATTATCCAACTTGACGTACAGTAGTATTGTTTGTATAACATTTGAAACAAAAGTGTAATGTGCCCAAAATATTCACCACCACCATCATCATCATCATCATCAATCCTTAGCACTCCCAGGGAAGCACAGAGCATTCACCAGTAAACACCATTGCAATATTCACAGAGTAGTCATTTGTACACTAAAAACCAGTTTGGTGGTTGTTTGTTCTATAAAAAAGGGATTCCCATCAGCAATACTTAGGACACATCCTGAAATGGCGTATGGAGATCCAAGCCTATGATAGCATTCCCAGGACGTTACATCAATGGTTTTGGTTAAGTACAGTATTTATAAGTCAGTGTAGAGACGTGACAGTATATATAAAACAGTTAACTACCTGAAGGTAGCATCAAGCTGCTGCGCAGCTGTGCCTGCCGCAAGGTAGATGGGGTACTGGGGTGCAGGACTCCATGCAATGTTGGCCGTTCTGTTCACTTCTTTGACTTTCATGTCGTCTGTCTGGAAAAACACGCAACATTATATTCAGAGTTATGTGGGTCCCATTCCGTGAAAATGTGGTAATATTCCAACCACAGTAACATTCAAAAACCAATTTCTGTATTGGTACTTTTCTGGTTGGTACTGAACCAGTGAAACTGTAATGTATAGGTACAGTTCACTTGTCTTCAATCACAAGGTCTTATGTGTCACACAAGCACCAAGAGGATGTTTGTGTGTGGGTATATTGCTATCATCAACACTAAGGTGAAGGATTGAGGATGAACAAAAATGATGATTTAAAGACAATAACAGCTCTATCACATTATTTTAGTTATGTGTTCCAGATGGTTTTCAAAGTCAGGGAGTCAATGAATTATTTTGGGGGGTCAATTGGTGTGGTTCTCTACAAATTTTCTTACAGTCAACCCAGGTCACGCGTGAACGATATTTTTGAAATTTGAACGGAGTTTTGAAATTTACATGTCAGTTTTCAAAATCGTCCACGAGATTTCAGAGTTCCCGTATAAATTTCCCTAGCTTATTGACAGTATAAAGCTATGAATTTTTCTTTACATTGCAAAATTGAATATTTCAAGAATAACAATTGTTTCCCAAGTATTTTGAATCTTTTTTTCAGTTAATGCGTCTTTTTCGGAACGATTTCCAGAGAGATGTCCAACATTTCATTCACACGTCGGACATTACAAAGAGAAATTCGAATGTTCATTTCATTCTTGGAATTACTATTCACGCATGACCTGGATTGACTGTAAGTTTATCACTCAATTTCCTGGGTCAGGAGGCCAGCTTTTTTGGGTTCTTGTCCTGAGAGCCCCTCTCATACCTGGAACACTGAGTTATGCATTTAGGTATGCGACATGTTATCTATTGAAACATTTATGTGTATTTATAGTTGATCATTACTGGTAAAGCTATGGAAATAAACAAAAAAGCCAAAAGAATTTCACAGTCTTGCCGATTACAGTTGAAACAACGAAGCTGAGAACATTTTTAAGGCCATTAAACAATTATTCCAGAAATGCGTCTCGAACATGAGATTATAAATAGTCACCATGGTGCGTAGTGCCAAGTTGGCTATAATCATCATACGACTAACAAGCACACGTGAAAGCGAGAAATATTATATTGCCACATCTTGCTAATAGTTTACATTTTGTAAGAAAGATTAGAAGACGATTTAATGGGCGCTATTTCTTGGGCATGGTATATTAACAATTAATTTTATTATTCCATGAGTGCGCATTGGATATGAGATGATAAATAGCCAACAAGGTGTACAGTGCCGAGTTGGCTATAATCATCTCATATCCAACAAGTGAAAATGGAATAATTGTTTTATTAAAAGCTACCAAGAAATATTGCTAGATCTTGCTGATTTCACTTTGCACGAACAACCAGAAAACAATTTAATGGTCTCTATTCCTCGGCCAAGGTATAATGGCTCATATACCACTGCCGCTAAGCCAATCACGATAGCTGATATCCTACTCTCAGCTAATCAGAACTCTGGAATGGCATAAAAAATGTATTTGCCCAATTATCCACTGCCAGACAAATAACAGAAAATAAGTTAATTTTAAATAAATCAGCTGTCACATAGCTTTACTTTACTTCTACACAGAAAATTATAAGAATCCTGGCAGCAAATACTAAAGAATGCTTACAGACAATAAACCTAATGCCTTAAATTTAAGAATTTCCTGACAACAATTAACAACATACCGGTACTTGGAAGCCGGTATGTCTTAGCCGGCATGTCTTACGGGACATATTTTTTAAACTTCAATACAAGGAATGGGAGCCAATTGTAACCCGTGAAGTGCAAGCTTAAAAAGCTGAGCTTAAATTTTCAAATTGCTGCTCTGAAACCTAAATATAAATTACCTATTAACACAAGGTCTTGTTTAAAGTTTAAACTTGTGGTCGCATCTTACTTGATACATCGACGAGGTGAGTACATCTCCAGCTTACGTATACAGTTTCATACTGCCAAATTATACTAGCACGAACATGCTTTTTTGTAATCATAGACATAGAAACATTTAGCATTAACGATAAATCTTATACACTTTATACAAAAAATCTTCTATCGCTCACAGATAGTTGTTCGGAAGTGGAGAAGTCCCACTGGACTAAAGGAAAATGATTCACCCGATCGTAAATTACAATTTCAGATATCCGCGCTACCTACCGTTTCTTTGGTGTTTCTCTTTAGCGAAAATAAGTACCACACAAACAGGAATGATGCAGGAATATTCACAGATGCTAGTCCGAGTTAATATGGTTGTTTTGAAGGAGAAATCCGTGGAATCGTACGTGTAAAACCAGGCGATTCCACTCACGGCAACGTGGCAAATATTTTGCGGCTTAGCCTCGCTGTCATGCGGCTATAATGGTCAGTTGTTGTTGTTACAAACAAGTACTACTTCATATAGAGGTACTCAAAGAATCATTTGTAGCCCAAGTAACAAGTAGTACTTGGTGTAACGCTAATTAGTTTTTAAAAAAACTGAATCATTGTATAATGCAATTCGAGGGATTTGATTGGCTTAGAGGCCATGGTATATGAGCCATTATACCATGGCCGAGAAATGACGATCATTAAATTGTCTTCTGGTTGTTCTTGCACAGTGAAATCTGTAAGATCTAGCAATATTTCTTGATCAGGTTTTTAATAAAACAATTATTCCACTTGCGCTTGTTGGATATGAGATGATTATAGCCAACTCGGCGCTACGCGCCTTGTTGGCTATCTATCATCTCATATCCAACGCGCGCTCGTAGAATAATTGTTAACTATTAACGCTAACGGGTTCGAAACGCGTTCCAAACGCGTTCATAACGCATTCAAAACGCGTTTTAAACGGGTTCAAAACACGTTCCTAACGCGTTCAAAACGCGTTTAAAACGCGTTCCATACGTATTTAAAACGCATTCACAACGCGTTTTAAACCCGTATGGAACGCGTTTTGAAGGCGTTATGAATGCATTTTAAACGCGTATGGAACGCGTTTTAAACACGTTTTGAACGCGTTATGAATGCCTTTTAAACGCGTTTTAAACGCGTTCAAAACGCGTTTTAAACGCGTTCAAAACGCGTTTAAAACGCGTTCAAAACGCCTTCGAAACGCATTTTAAATGCGTTTAAAACGCACTTAGAACGTGTTATAAACGCGTTTTAAGCGCGTTTTGAACGCGTTTTAAACGCGTATGGAACGCGTTTCGAACGCGTTTTAGACGCCTTTTGAACGCGTTATGAACGCGTTTTAAATGCGTTTTAAATGCGTTTTAAACGCGTTTTGAACGCGTTATGAACGCGTTTAAAACGCGTTCAAAACGCGTTCGAAACGCATTTCAAATGCGTTTAAAACGCGTTCCATACGCGTTTAAAGCGCGCTTAGAACGCGTTATGAACACGTTTTAAGCGCGTTTTGAACGCGTTGTGAACGCGTTTTAAATGCGTACGGAACGCGTTTCGAACGCGTTTTAGACGCGTTTTGAACGCGTTATGAACGTTTCTAAAACGCGTTCGAAATGCGTTCCATACGCGTTTAAAACGCGTTCACGACGCGTTCAAAACGCGCTTAAAACGCGTTTATAACGCGTTCTAGGCGCATTTTAAACGCGCATGGAACGCTTTTGAAACGCATTTGAAACGCGTTTCGAACGCGTTTTAAATGCGTTTTAACGACATGGCAAGTCCCACCTCTTTTGCTTCAGCGTATCTCAGGAGGTGGTGCCTACTTATTCATTTGGGAGATTTTTGCGCGGTTTATGATTATAGAGCCTCCATCTTAGACGCTTTTTTGGCTTGTCACACAATCTTTTCTCTTCAACGAGGAAAGATTGCCTGGCGAGCCAAAAGGAGCGTCTGCGAGGGAGGCTAATAATTGTGCGGAAACACTGAAGATCTTAGCCAGGGCTATGGAAGTTCAAACAGAAAATTGGGGTAACTATGCTTTTTTTAGAGACCTATCAAGCTTCAATTTGGAAAAGAGCCATACATTATGTATTTTAACGCCTTTTGGAATAATTGTTACTTTATTATCTCTGATCATGGTAAAAGACCGGAAGGCGTTGAGAAAGCTCGTCACTGATTGCAGTGGAGTTTGCTGCTGCTGCTGCTGCTGATGATGATGATGACATCTCTGATTGTTTTGTTTAACCCCAATTTTCTTTCCTTTGTTCCAATTTCAATAAACTGGACAAAAAAATCTCTTTATCGGGAAGCACCGTCGTATAAGATACTAAAAACAGACGAAGGAGATAAAAATCTAGAATCGCCTGGTCTCAGCGGCCTCCACATCAACTAAGACACATGATAAATAGAACAATTTTGATGACAAACGGCTAACAGAAACGCTATTGCTGAGAACAAGACATTTGTCTAGGTCAGGAAATAGCCCAGGAGACACAGCATAACGCAATTTTAAAAAATCCCTTTTTTAATTTATAAATATTTTAAAACCTAAAATCTAGCTTATTATTGTATTTTGCCAATAAGGGCGTTATCTATAAGTGAATTTCTTTGCAATCAAAGTTAAAAGACACAGTTGTATGAGTTAAAATGCATGATAACACAGTATACAAAATTACTGATGCTACTAAATACCCTTTTTATCAAGGCTCGCGAGAATTGAAATGTATACAGGAAATAACCATTCCATAAATAAGTGAAAGTTTGCCCTTATGAAGGAAAAAAAAATCGGGAATGTGGACTGGAATAATGGAAACTAAGGTAGCCTGATTCAGAAGTTTCCGAATCTACTCCTAGTCGTCTTACCCTCCCATCTCTTTCCTGTGTCTTCAAATTGTTACCTCCACGAAACTCGTTCATTCCTTTATTTGTGCTGTCAAGTAAACAATAGCCTGCGCTGCAGACGGAATCACCAGCCGGTAAATACCGCCGCAGACGGTCTGCGGCGCAGGCTAGTAAACAAGTGTGTGGAGACTATAATACTATATTCATAATTGTCCAACCCCTCCCCTTCCCCCTCCCCGTCGCTTTCTCCTTCTTTTCAGCAACTGGAAACAGCTAAGTAACTAACGTCAAAAAGGACTGTTGGCACTTTCACTTTTTGATAAGAAACTATACAGCCCTTATCAAATCCTCCCTTGTCTTACAATTTCTCTGTCATAAAACCTGGGCATCAAAGCAACCATTGTTGAACACCAGCATACACGAGCGTCTTCAACAAGATTTAACCCGAGAGGCGCAATAATGATTACTTTTTGAACGACTATTATTTAAGGGGGCAGTGTCGCCGATTCTTAGTGTGCCTTTGAATACCGAAATACATAAAATAGCGGTTCAGTATTGTTAACAATGACCCTATGAGTATTCATAAGCTAGTATTTGTTAGCTTTTACTGCGGATGGCTTGGATGGAAATGGATCACAACTTGAAAAAATTGCCCCACGAAGGCAGGAACGCTTGACGAACCCCCTAGAACGTCTGCGTAGGAGGCTACCCGATGCTCTACGAACAGTTTCGTGTTAGAAAAAAGTTTCCATGTTAAATATTTGAGTAGCTTTGATTAAAATACAGCAAACTCTGCCCCTTTAAAAAGGCCCTCGACGTTCTTCAGGTTACACTAACGACTTCGTCTGTGAGACAAAAATAGGGCGCCCATTATGAAAATATGAATACAGTTTATGTTGTGATTTATCAGTTGTGTTTTGGTGTCAAATCTTTAGTGATCATACTATCCACATTGCATTGGAAATTATTTACAAGCTCTTCCTATATGCTTCCTATATCTTTGTACATTTTCACTTTGTCCGGGAGCTTCTCCCCAAACAGAAGTGGATCGGCTCTGAACTCCACTGTCTCTAGTGGCATGTGGCCGTAAGCTCTGACAAACTCGTTCAGACACTCTGATCGCTCCACAAAATGACTCGGGTCCGCCCACAAGGATTCAGTAGCACAATCCGGGCAGCGGAATCGCTTCCTGGGTGTTACCTGTGTACGGGAAATTAGACAAAAATACAGGAAACATTGATGAATATCGCGACTTACTCGCGACTTACTCGCTTGTTTTTTTGCAAGTCGTCGCTAATATATCCGAGACTTGGCTTCGGAACTTGATTTTTTGCAGTAGATAACTACACAACTAATAAATTCTACTTCGGAAAGGTCATTTGCGAATATAGCGGACTTTCCAAAATTCAGTTTTTGCATAACCTCTTGCCCCTTACTCGTTTGTTTTTTGCAAGTCGTCACTCTAAGGTTATTTCAGGTTGCCAATACCCCTACTATTTCTGTGCTACATTGCAAATGCTTTTTCTAGACTCTGGGGTAAATACAATTTTGTTTTTTGTTGTTTACTGGTGACCCGCTACTTGCCTTCAGAACTTGATTTTGGGCAGTAGATAACTACATAGCTAATAACATTCTAGTTCAGAAAGGTAATTTGAGTCTCTTTAAGAGGGGTTGACTAAATCAACATTCGAAACAGACCTTCCCAAAGTCGGTATTTGCGGGCGTAACTTCTGCGACTTACCCGCTCTTTTTTTGCAACTCATCGCTGATGAGCCGCGACTTGCCTTGAGGCAAGTCTACAATGATGGACAAAGGGGCTTGGGACAATGTTACAATTAGCCTGCTCGTAGACGTCTCCAATCTTCTTGGAGCTCAGGGAAATAGCAACTCGTTTTCAGGGTCTTGCATCTCCCCACCCCAGAGGGAGCTCCCTGGGAATGAGGTTGAGGTAATAGGAGACAGGGCTGTCATTAAGTTTTCGGCCACATGTTGCATTAAGCTTCTCACCCGTAACAGTGTTGTTAATTTCTGAGTAAAATAACCCTTCAACCATCAAGATCAGCCATAACATCAAGGTTCTTTCAAGGGTATTCAGCCGTAACAGGTGTTACGGGTTACAGCCCTTAATGAAGGCTCTGGGAGACGTGTGCACGCAGACTATGTTACATACAGCTGTCTCGACAAAGGTTGTCCGAAAAAGTGGGGCAGGTAGCGGTTTTATTTGGTGCATAAATGTTTCTATAGCAGGCAAATAGCGTAAATGAGAAGCTGTCCCAAGCCTTTTGTCCTTGAATGTAGATTCGGAAGCATTACCGATTTAACCCGTTGTGGATAAAACATTACCTTTATCGGTGCCTTGCCAGTGTAGTTAGCGACCATGAAGTTCATGGCAATGTCTTCACAGTTCATGTGTTTATCAACCCAGTCGCGGATGTAAGAAGGCATCATGTAAGTGAACAGATGACTGAAATACTAAGCCGAGAAAAACAACACATCAAGTACATAAGTTTGTAGACTCAACAGCTTATAACAGTTGCAGCAAACGTGAGTAATGTTCTTGTAAATCATGATTAAGTTTATGTTAAGGAATTAAACATTTTGTTCAAAACGTTTTGATAACTCGCAAAATTTCTACACCCAAATTAAGGAGTTTAGTGGGAAGTACGGAAGGCGCAGTGGTGAGAGCACTCGCCTCCCACCAATGTTGCCCGGTTTCGATTCCCGGACTCGGCGTCATATGTGGGTTGAGTTTGTTGTTGGTTGACTTGTCCTTGCTATGAGAGGTTTTCTCCGGGTACTCCGGTTTTCCCCTCTCCTCAAAAACCAACACTCTAAATTCCAATTCGATCTGGAAAGCGTCCCCAATTACTGCTCTGCGCTAAATACATTGACACTTAAATAAAGGAGAAGTCAGGAAGATCTATAACGTTGGAGATCAGTGTGAGGTGTTGGTAAATAAAAGCAAGACAAAGTTTTTCTCCAAATTTTTCAGTTTTGGCTTATTTGCATGTGTTTGCTCCGAGTTTTAATGATGAATAGTATTTATCCCCTCTCCGTCGAAAGAAGACTTTGTCTAAATACCTCCAATAACAGCAAAAACAAAGCACTGGGAAGACTCACCTTGTGATGAAAAGCGCATCCCGTTAGCACCATGGAGACACTGTTAGTCCACTCTGATTCGTATTTAAACCGTGAACTGATGTTCTGATTGGTGTGAACACGACCCGGGAATCCAACCAGACGGTCAGGAAACTCCCGCCAGGCCTGGTACACAAAACAAACGGTATTTAACATAGTTTCTCTTAAAGTAACTCGCAAGCAGATGTATAGCCACACTGAATTTAGACGTTGAGTTCCACCTTTTCGGTGCTGTTTATTACGCTGTACACATGTTGGTTCTAAATTTGGGGCGACCTACACCGTTTGCAACCTCTTGCATGGTTGGTTCAGAGGACAAAAGAACGAACAACAGAACAATGTTCCAGCCCTAAAACTGATAATGCGGCTGCAGGTTCATGGTCTCTTTCGCAGCCGTGGTTTGGGCTCGTCACGCAATGCGGCTGCGAAGGAGACTATAGGTTATAAGAATACAGTGAAAATAGACCTTTTGAAAGGTAGAGTTTTACGGCTAAATTTTAAGTATGTGGATGAACTTCTTAGCTTTCATGCATATAAAGATCTAAAGATACTGAGCAGCACTTTGCTCCTTTATGCTGTAAAGGGTGGGACCGGACGAAATCCTGAAGTGTGACCATTTAAATAAAAGCTATTGAAAAGTACTTTATTGTGCTGCTGTTCGGTCTTCCATCTTTTCCCAAATGGAAATTTTTTCAGTCTAAATCTGTTACGGTACCTGGAATCCAAACTCCAGTTCATCTGGGGTGAGCATTAGAATGTCGTCATCTATGGCAAGAATGGCTTCTGTTTCCACTTCCTTGTACGGGAAAAACCTGCCAAGTAACAGAGGCGTTTTAGCAAATATCAATCCTCTCAGTTGTCTTGAGAGAAGATTACGAAGTGGAGATATCCTAATGAGCTGATGCCAACATGCGCTAAAGAAATTGACGAATGACCAACAACTCAAACTCGTTTATTGGTTCTTGTTTTCTTTGCTTAGGTGATTTGATTAGTCCAGAAACACAAGCGGTAAGTAGCAAGAACCAATCAACGAGTTTTGACCAAGGGTTCAAAGTTTGAAAGTGTTGCTCTTCTTGATATTTCTTTTTGTTTTTGTTTTCTTTTCTGTTATCTGTCTCCTTTCTTCTCATTTAATTCTGTCTTCACTTTTAACAAAATTTGTAGGAACCTCTATTTATTTATTTATTTACTTATTTATTTATTTATTTATTTATTTATTTATTTATTTATTTATTTATTTACACCACCACCTCATACGTAAGATTACAGTAGTTACAATGAGAGTCGAACAAGAACAGTTTCATAAAATAAATAATATAGAAAGTTCCAAAAAACAGTGAGTGGTGAGAAGACCTCAGAAAGCCAAAGGCTTGTACAAGGAGGCACCCCCATGATTTGGTCATTGATTAAAATTGCTCGAATTGCTCATGTGGTCGGGAAGTAACCAAAAATATGGCGAAATAGTCCCTTTTTGGTGAAATTCCTACCGGTATACAAACGAGTACTTCGTTAGTTCTTCGATTCAAACATTGATTTAATCGGTTCCAGTAATGTCTGTAGGCATTTTTAGAGAACAGGCGAATCATGCACTGATATAAAAAGAACTCGGTATTTTAGATGGACTTGCCGCAAGTCGACTTCTTATGGCGTAGAGAAAGTCTGTGTTAGAATGCTTTCATTACCTGTTACTCAGCTTGTTTTCTCTAGTTCTCACCACTTTGACAGGCTTGGACAGTTTCGGCCACTTGGATACTATATCGAGGGAGCGTGGTTAATTAAAAACAATACCAACAGACTGCAATTTACTGGGTAGCATAACAGGTGTAGTAGGCATGAGGCCAGAAGTCAAGTGTAAAGTAAGCAGTAAAAAATCGACTACAAATTAACTGTGCTCAAATGCACTCACCTTTATCCCTTTGGTGTCCTTATTAAAGAGATCAACTGCATTGTTCATTTACTTTTTAAATATCATGGCAAATCTTACATATAAATATAAATAATATTATATACCAGCCAGATAAAATACCAGAAGATTTTGCATTTACCTGATGGCGGAGCTTTATTCACATTGTTCCACACAACAACAATCTGCAAGACGAAGTAAAAACGAGTTCAATTATCATGATAATCATAATAATTTTCTTTAATTTTTCTGGTAAAGAAACTCAAAATGAATCAGCCTACACATAAATAAACTTAACTGGATAAATCAACTTAAAAAGAAATCATCCAACTTTGCGCTGAACAAAAAGCACTCTTGTGACCTTACTTTTGTCAAGCTGGGAGTATCAGCAATCTTTGTGATGACTTTAAACATGGTGTCCACTCGGTCATAACACAGAACTACAGCAGTAAAGCCTTGATTGGTGTAAGGACGCAGCGGAAAAAACAAAGGTGGTACGAGAGTAGCCTGTTGAAAAATACCACAGAATTGTTTGTCAGATTTTGTAAGACCAGTGTGGATAAATATCTGACATGATAGTTATGTTTGGACTCACTGTTTCTGTTTCTTTGGAAGTAACAAAAGGAGCATTCCAATCCTGAAAAATAGGAGAAAGTTGGATCAAATAAAATAAAAATGTACATCATTCCAAGCGAAGTGGGCCATTTGACAGTTTTTAGACCAGGAAGTAACTAGTAGTATTTCTGCAGTAAATACTCCATCCAGGATCGAGCATAAGTCAGAAACCCCCACCCCCGTTCTTTTGTTTGCTTATATGGGTGGAAAAAGACAATATGGAGTAAGTGCACTGTCCAAGGAAATTACACAGTGGGAAACACCAGAGCCTTGTTGTTTGAAAGCTGATGAACGCTAATCCACAATTAAAAGTTACCAAAGTTTTCATATCCCTTATTGAAAAAATGTTACTGAAAGCTAATTTTAAGCTAAATAGCCCTTTCAAAAATCTTCAACCCTGGGTCAGGACTCAATCACACTGCAGTGAATGTCAAAGGGATTGTTTTATAACCCTGGGCCCAGTTGCTTGAAGCATGGTTAGCGCTAACCCGGGTTAAATACCATAACAACCTATAGGTTTTAATACCTCTTAAGCAATGGTTAGCGCTAACCATGCTTTGAGCAACTCAGCCCTGGAGTTATTTTTTACTTTAGCTATGACTTTCACTTAAATAAATATGAATATATGAAAAATCATATTTTGAACTGCAGATGAAAGATTAAATAGAAGAAATATCCTTACAGTAAGTATGCAACTTAAGCAGTTGTGAAAAGAAAGCCTGAAAAAAATTCAGGCTTGAACAAGACTCGAACCCATGACCTCTGCAATGCTGGTGCAGTGCTCTATAAGGCTCTTTCTTCTATTTAATCTTTTAACTGCAGTTCAATATATGATGTTTAATATATTCATATTCATTTATTCATCCTTCATGGGTATATTACGAACTCACAATATGACCAGCTCCCAGTTGGCTTGATAGATCAGTTGGTATAGAGTACTGCACCGGTATTGCAGAGGTCATGGGTTCAAATCCCGTTCGAGCCTGAACTTTTTTCAGGCTTTCTTTTCGAAATTGCTTAAGTTGCGTACTAACTGCAAGGATCTTTCTTCTATTAAGACTTTCACTGAGGCTGTCAAAACACCAGTCATTGTTCAAACATTCCTTTTCAGGACTGATGTCACCCACACAATCACAATAAACAGACTACAGAAAAGCTACCGTAGCAATTGAAAGTCAACAAATTATAACAAAAACACCTACTTCAATGTGGGCATAGCGGCAACATACAGTGTGTGAAACTGAACTGTTTCGGTAAAAAATACTGTATGATTCACAACCACTCTGTTATTAACAAAACTCCTTACTTCATATTGCCAAGCTGCGTAGTGGTATACTCTGTCATTTAGAATTCTTAATGTAGTAAGTCCAATCTTTCCCATGGAACTGAAGTACCTGTCCCAGAACAGTTTCCCCTAGAAAAAAAAAATGTAATAACGGTTACATTTTAGAAAGAAAAGCTTCTGTTCCATCCATGCTAAAAACAAATAAATAACTAGTAAATAAATAAACAATGACACAACGAGTACTGCACCCTGCTCGCCAGGGTATGATCCTTGCATAATATTTGTATACCTGTCTTCTCATGTCTGTGATTTGACTGGCTGATATTTCCTTCAGAATGGCTGGGATGCGCTTGATCTCACTTTCAACAACACGAACTGCAGCCCTACGATTTTAGAAATGAACATTTTTTGTTGAATAAGTGTGCCAGCACTATTAACATTTACATAATTTAAGGACGGTGCCTACTATTGTTACTGCACATACCCTCTGTGCATCTCATGATACTCAGGTTTCCTATGGGTGGTGCCTACTAATACAGGGATATTTTTGTGTGGTTTAAAACTATTCAGGGAAAGCAGAACTTAGCAAGTGCTTTAATGGCATCCAAAAAGAAAATTGGGGAAAACCATACATTTTTCAGAGATAATAAAGCTTCAATTTGAAAAAAAAAAAACATACATTGCTCTGTATTTTACTGCTTTTAAGAATAATAAATTGCTGTTTATTTATCTCTAAAAATGCATGGGTACCCCCAATTTTTCTTTTTGGATTTGCATAGTCCTTGCAAAGATCTACTTTTCCCATAGTCATAAACCATGCAGAAATACTTCAGTATTAGTAGGCACCTTCCTTAATACTCTGCCAATGACATTTTCAGAAAATTAATATAGTTTAGAAACCTGCTAACTCAACCTCAGTTAACTCAAAGTCCTCGCTAACTCAAGCTTATTTTACTTTCCCCTGGCTCAAATTTACCCCCACAACTCGAACTATGGTTTAAGGTGGCTTACTACAGTTTTTCTGAGACTTAGTAGCGCGCGCTATGATAGCCTGCCACACGTCAGTATTTGTCGCGCGTGCAAAAATG
Source organism: Pavona decussata (assembly GCF_977016875.1). Taxonomy (NCBI): domain Eukaryota; kingdom Metazoa; phylum Cnidaria; class Anthozoa; order Scleractinia; family Agariciidae; genus Pavona; species Pavona decussata. The sequence continues at coordinate 828,545 of NW_028145528.1, read as the reverse complement.
ACGCAAGTAACCTCAAGAAGTAACAAAAACCACTTCAGCACTTGAAAGGCGTCAAATCTCTTTGGTATATGTAGCAAAAGGTTCAAAACTCCGTTCAAACATGTAATCAAGCCTAGGGCCAAAAAAATATGGCAACAAAGTTTGATAAACATTCGGTAAAAGAGCTCTAATTTACGGTACCTTTCTCGCACGCGATACATGGCGTTACATGAGCGCGCGCTTAAATAAAGGGCGTGCGCAATTCTATTCTCGTCCGAGGTTGTAAAAACCTGTCTTTGATCGAGGATTGCTCGAAAACTTACCGTACAACTTATGATGAAATTTTCACGGTTGAATGTTAAATCAGACCCAATTTCTTATTCCTGAAATTTTCAGGTGGGGTCATACGGGTAGAATTTGAGAAAAACATGACTTAACCTACTAGTGCCCAGTCTCTCACTGGATACTCGGTCGCTCATTTTGGCTATTTGTTGACGTTTAATTGTTCAAATTTCACATAGAATCGTAAAAGACCTAGTAAGCAAACAGTAAATAGTGAAGAGAAAAACAGCTTGGAACCTTTTTTAAAAGAGTTAAAAGTTGTGCACTTATACTCCATTAAAACTGTAGTAAGCCACCTTAAAAAGGTTGATCGGCAAACCTCAAAAAGCTATAGCATACACCTGTACCTGATTAATGTATTGAAATATTTAGATCTATTGATAACGTGATTGTAATGAACACTGTATGGAAATGTCCTTAACTAGATCACAGCCTTTGGTTTGTCCTTAATATGTTCTTAAAATGTTGGCTAAAATTCCCAAACTAAAAGTACTTTTAAAAGGGTCACCTCTTATGCAGCAAAGTGACTTGTGAATTTTTTGTGAAAGAACGATAAATCACATTGGATACTTGAAATTCAGCACCAACCCCCACCAACTCAAACTATTTTTTGTTTCCCTGGTTGAGTTAGCAGGCTTCTTCTGTAAACAGTTTTTGCCTACCTTTTCCAATCTAACACTTCAGAGAATGGTAAAATATAATCATTGCTGACAACAACAGGAATGCACCCCTAGAAGCAAAATTAAAGACTGAGTTAACTTCACGCACATGTCAGTTTCAAAGGTCAAAACTCAATATTTGCAGCTATCACTTCACTGAATAAATAATCATTGACCACTCAATTTAATTTACGAAAAAATAAAATAATTTTATTAATTATTAATACATTGTTGTTGTCATTTTTCTTACCATCATCAATGCATCCAGCAGCGTTGATTGTCCCAACCTGACTCCACGAATAACCAGGCAGAAAGTGGCATGCTGGATGGTACAGGGAAGAATGTTTACATCTTGACTACATGCATGTAGCCTGTAACGCTCAATATCAACATGTATCTCTCAATGAATCCAGTCAACTCCCTTTATTGCAGACACCTTCGGGACCTTGAGTTTGTGTCCTTAATAGCGAGAGTCCATAATAGCAGGAATTTATTTCAGTCAAATGTCTGTAATTTATTTTGCTGGGGATTTAGCTGCTGTCTGTAATAGCGAGGTGTCCGCAAGGTGAGAGTTGACAGTAAACCCTCTTATGCCATGTGGCACAGAAAGTCATCAGGCAGAGTGTTCGCGTAGTGGTCGCTTACGAGAAAAACCAGAAGGGGTCTCTTCCAGGAACAGGTCTGACACATCTACTATTTGAAGGAAATTTATTGCATATATTCTCCTAGTTACAATACGAGCAGTGCTAGGTTGTCACTAAATGTTCCTCACAAACTCTGAGTAGTGTAGTACATACAGCCAACATGGAGATCAGACCATGTGTCAAGTGATTGCTTACAAGAGGTTAAAAACAGTGAACAATATTATAATCACTTTAAAAAGTGGTCATGGTTGGTTACGAGAAAAGGTAGATAATGTCAAATTGGAGGTGGATAATGTCAAATTAATGTAAAAATAAATTTACAAGGAGACAAGCATCTTCCAACCTGCAAAATATCTGGATATTGATAGGACACCTTGCCCTTACACCTCTTGTGTATATTGTCTGAGTCTTCAGGGCACCGCTGTAGAATCAGGAAGCCAGAGTTTTCCCTTTCAATATCCTCTAACTGCCTCATGAACATATGGTTCATGTTTGCCTGGGAAGACACAAACGTCCACTCATTTGACCTGCAGAAACAAGAGAATGCACATAGTGAATTCTTGGATTGTTTGCAGGTCTGTGATACATAAGATCATGAGGTCAATCAGAGCCAGCTTTACAAAGTGAAATTGATATAGTGGATTAGACTAGGACAAGTATCTGAGCATCTGGCTCCAGTTGTTCAAAGGCCGGATAACTTTATTCTGTGGATAAGTCACTATCCGACAGTTTCAATCTATGCAAATATTTCAGTATTTCCTCTTGTACAAGTGAATATGCATACTCCAACTACAGTTAAGTTTGTAGCGTACCAAAACCTTGGACAGCGCTTAACTTGAAGTATATTTTAGACCCTGAATGGTGCCTTATCCAGCGGGATAAAGTTATCCGGCCTTTGAACAACTGGGGCCTGAACTGGAAGTTGTAAAGGCATACAACTCCTGTTAGGAGAACTCAGATAATTTCCTTTTCCAAAGTTGGCCTGTGTCATTTACTGACTGAAAAAAATCCTCTATCATAATAACAGCTGGTGACTGGTTACAGCTGGCAGCCAGCAACAATAATGAAGATGATGGGAAACTCAAATTGAAAATGACTAAATAACAACAAACATAAGACTTACTTTTGTTTTGTTTTTCTGGGGCCATATTCTTTTTAATAACAGTGCGACACTCATCCTGTAGTCATGATATTTATTCACGACTTACTACATACTTACTACAATACTACGGATCACTTTTGGCATTGTACCTTTTTAGGGGCAAGTGAACTTTTTTCTTTGTCAGTGCATTGTACACAGGAATACTGACATCATATCCAGTTCTATAGCTCCATGTAGCAAAGCCGCCACCAGCCAAGATAGCTTTATCAGTTGCAACATCCAGTGATGAGTTGTAATCAGGGGGCCCACCAGGCAGCATGTTGAATAGCAAATGATTTTTTCCACCATCTCTCCAACTACAAATAGATTCACCAGTTGTGAGCTTGCAAATAAATGCCACATTAATCACCATAGACACAATGGAATGGAATGCTTATTGCTGTTTTAAAAAATAAAACAACTAACAAACATTATATTCCAAGCCCTTGTTTAATCCACCATACCGAAAAAGATGGTGACTGGTGCATTTAACCATAACTCTCGGCATGCAAAAACCCTAAAAACGCTCATAAAAATGCACGGAAAAGTTGAAGGCTAGTATTGCCAACATACTCTGCAACAATGCGTGGTGTATAATTATCAATGTGATCTGTGTGATGCAGAGTATGTTAGCTAATAATTACTAGCCGGCATTAATTTTACATCAGCGTATTGTAACACAGGTTTTCAGCAATTGGAAAGCATATAAGGAGTGATCATTGCATTAATACCGTCAATGACCTTACCAGTAATTTTTTCGTTCTAAGAAATGCAATGGAAAACTGCACTGTTTGATTTATGAAATGTTGTTCATAACGAAGAAGAAACCTAACCTGAACAAGCAATTGGATTCCATCCATGCAAAACTATTTGTTTAGACAAATGTAAATGCTTAATCACCTCACACCTCTCACCGCATACATTAGACTGTTTGAACTTATTTTTGTCACTTGAAAATGATGTCATGGTGACATTGAAACATTGTGCAAAACTCTTATTGCTAATTTTTATTCTTAAGAGCTGATAAATAAAGGCCACCACAGAGATTTGAGTGCTCATGCTTCAAGTGCTAGCCCTTCGTCAGAGTGATTTAATCTGCAAAATATCATGTAAAAAAAAATTGGACTCTATGCTCAAAACACCTTGAAACCATACAAGCACAAGGGCGTTTGGAATCCCTGATGAAGCTCACCCTCGTTTTGATATATTTCTTCAATTTTGTTAAAGTAGTGAACCTAGCTGAATGTTTGGTTTTCAAAGAGTTTGACAGGATACCCCGGGTAAAAGCACAACTATTTGTCACTTTTATGCAAATTATGTCAACATCTACATGTATTTGTAAATGTTAGTAATTTACCTTGGCAGTCCTGCAAGAATTCTGGCAATCCCCTCGAGATCTTGACCATTCTGGTTCAAGGTATCTACTGAAGGAATTATAATACAAGCACTATTCCAATCAGACGTGTAGTATTCACTCTTCACTATGGCGTTGAGAAGTTCAAAATATTCTTGAGACATTGCTTTGTTGACAACGTGTCCTCTATCATCCAAGAAACGGGTGTTTCGGTAAACATACACAGAGATAAGTTTGTTTTCGTTCACTGCACACCGAAAAATATCAAAGCAGCTGTGCATCAGGCATTTCAGGTCCCTCCTTTTGGGAAGCGGTCCCTTCGCCTTCACCAGTGCTTCGGCTAATCCGTTGTCCAAAGGCGATTTGACTTCAGATTCGTCGTTGGAGAAGGGAAGAATCGACCACAACTCCAAAGCAAAGAAAATAACAACACCGGAAAAAAGGAGACCGACTAGAAAAACACTTTTCGTCTGCAATCTCATCTTGAAAGTTCAAAAATTTCCTTAAACTGAAGCTTCAAGCCCAAATAAAGGTGTCATCAATACCAAGACAACACACTTCGCCACGCATTTTTGACACTAGTCTGCTTTTCAGAAGGCCGTATCATGCGTACGTGGCGGTGAAGTTCTGTTGTCATCCATAATAGGACGAAAAAGTATCGCAGTGGTCAAGATTTCTCTTGTGGTAAGAAATACACTGCACCAAAATTTTAACAAAAAATGTCAAGTTGTGAGTCTGATCTTCCTGTTTTCGTAAAAAGTGAATGAGATCTAGAGGACAATATGCGGATACTTATACAACGACGTAATCGCGCCATGGTAAAACCACTGACTATGCTTCCCATGATTCTATTCGATCCTCTATGAAGGAAAACAATATTGTTAGTTGATGAGCAAGCTTCATGTTTTGTTCATCATAATTTTTTTGCTTCGTCATCTGGAATTACTTGTGAAAATCACAGAATGTGGGTCTTCCACCAAATCATCGTACTATTTTGTAAGTGAATACGTGTTTTGTTTGTCATATTTTACCTGTAACAATCGCAATGTGAGTTGGTTCAATGGAGTCGACATTTTTTATTTGCGCCACTTCTTCAGCGTCGTGGTGTTTTTTTTCGCTTGGATAATTTTAGAGAATTTAAACGTTTATGTACGGTTCCTGGTATCTCTGCTTTACTCGACAGAACTTAATATTTGACATTTTTAACTACTTGTATTTCAATGTGAGTTTGAAAGTCCCCGATTCCAAAATAATTTAGAAAAAACGAATTGAAAGCGGATTGGACTCAAGTTCCATCTTGTACGTATCGTGATTGTCAAACATTGCGGAAGGTCCATTATGTTGTCACGGGATGTCTAGTTTCTTCCCTTTTCTTCAAAGGCTTGTTTTACTGGTTTCCCGTGTCACTGGGGTAAAAATTTGTGTTCTTGTTAATAAGATGCAAACTAGTTCTTATTTGATCGAAGCTGCCGTCGTCACCTGTTTCTTAGGTCTTATTTTGTGTATGCTGTTGTTGCGCTTCGTGTCCTTGTTAGTTACTTATTCTTAATAACCGATATTCGTCGTAATGATATTGCTGATCTCATTTCTTTTTACAACCATGCCTTTGATGAAAATGTTCTGTCCTGACCTGTCTTGCAAGAAGGAATATTCTAAATTATTTATCAGGTTACTGCAGCTTTCAAAACAACGTTTAAGATTGATCGCCAGACCTTCAGTCTTGCTAGAAATGTATTTAGAGACAAACCTGGCTCAGCTTGTTGCAATACTACATAACACATGAATTAATAATCAACTACATAATGACATGGTTACCTGTATTGTATACTCGACAGCTCTAGGATTGATTTTTCAGGCTTTCTATAGCTATTTTCAACTGTTTAAGCTCAGTTCATAACTGCGATGTCTCCCATTTATTACTTCTTTCATCAGCAGTTCAAAGTATACGAAATTCATGTATTTTACTTCCATAATTTAATTTTGTTGATGAACCATTTGTTTTCACTGTATTTCAGCTACCCTTAAAATGTAATATTCTCAATGACTTTCCTTACATAGACACGTCCTTTCCTTCCTCACATGTTTCTACTTGATTGTTTCTTCATATGTCACTAGGGCTGTATCTAACTCAGTTATGATGGAACAACATGTGTCTTTTGACAGTGAAGTCTAAGTAGTTTTTTTGGATTAGATATATCGTGCAATTCCCCAGTCTTGTCACTGTTCGTTTGGATGCTTGCATCAAACAATAAATATACTTTTTTAGTATTCTGTTTTTGGGAACTTGTGATATGTCCATTTATGGGACCAATTTTGTTCCTTCTAGATAAGCTGTATTTTGGTTAACATGCAAAATCAGTAACATGGTCTTTTTTAAAGCTTAAATAAACTTGAAAGAAAAGTAAATTCATTTAATAGAATAGAAATTTTTATCGAAAAGTTAAACGCTAAAAGATTCTTTAAAAACATTTTAAAAACCCTAAAAAGCGGACGAAGTTTTGGCGTTACTTTACACCATTATCAAGTCAAAAAGTTAAAAGTTAAAACAAGAATATATAAAGACGTGAAACAATAAAATATTCGTGTGTCCTATGGGTATAACCCAAAGGAAAACAAAACAAACCAGTAGAAAAAGAAACGAAAGTGTCGAGTGGAAAGTTTGGCGCAAATTGAGTCATTTTGGGTGTTGAGAGAAGGCTTGATGTTCTTTATAAACAGCATCTCGTATATTAGGCAATCGAACTTGCTTCTGCATTTCTTTAGGACTTTAAAGAGGTGATCGATCTTTGCTCTTTTGTTGCCATGTTGGGTTTCAAGGTGTTTCCTGATAGCAGAATAATGATGTTCACTAATGCGTTGGTGTGAGTGTCGGGCAGTAAAGCCGACATAATTTGCATCGCACAAATCACATTGGAATGAATATACAATGCAATGCGTGTTGACGATCGGAGGCTTGTTTTCCTTTACACTCAAAGTTTGCCATAATTTCCTGCTGGTGAAGTGCATTATTTTAAAGTTCGACAGTGCACGCAACAGGTGGACCGAAAATACTTTCTATTGTTTTTAGGTTCAACAACGTAGCCACTGAAATTTTAAACTCAGCTTCGTTTATTGCAGCTATTTCACCTTGGTAGTTACACATTACGCACAGATATAAAAGGACGAAAGAGCTTCCTAAAAAAGTGTCACGCAGCAGGCCATACAAGCGTACAACTTAGGGCTGCAGTGGGACAAAGTAAAGTAATTACTACTGTTTTGTTACATTTCTCTCCATTTGTTCAACAATTCCACAGAAATTGGATGAAACTTTTTCAGATCACGCAGTTATTAATTTAAAATGAAAAATTGAAATATTCTGCTGTAAGATGCTAGTTTTGGGTAATATACAGAAAAAGAAAAACAGAAAAAACAACAACAAATATTCACATTGAAACAAACATGAAAGGGTGCACCATTTTGCCAAATTTGTACAATTTAAGGTGTTGAACGCACCCTATAATCTTTGATTACTACTAGATTCATTTATCTATTTGACTTTTTTATTTACTTACTTATACTTTTTTTGGCAAAAAGCGACTTATACACATGCAAGAGTTTTCTCTTATTATTACAATAACTGCTATTTTATGAAAAGGAAACTGTGTGAATATTGCACTATTCATTTTAATATGAGAGTTCAAAACCCAGTCATCACAACGGTGATGGTCGAGACACTTGTATGAACCTGCACTGCTGAACACAGTTTTAGTAGCATAAAGAGACTGAAAAAATCCTCTTCGAAGCACTATGAGTGAGGAGAGGCTGTCCTCTTTGGCAATACTCCACAAGTACAAGAATGTGGATAGTGACAATCTAGTTTCTGAATTTTCCCTTGGTAGGGAGAGGTGTAGCCCTTTTCCTGTAGCTACATTTAGAGTTTATGATACACAAGTCCAATATACACTTATATCAGTTACAGTAGTAGCAAAGGCTGACAAATAAACAACAAAGTTACTGAATAGTTGGCATTTTTTCATGCCTTGATGTATGAAACTTCTCCCTGGAAAAAATGGGAAATGGCATTTCTATGGCCCTAAAAATAAAAATTTGGGGGGGGGAACATGCCCCCACACCCCCCTAGAGGCTCGCGCATTTGGCGCTCATTTCACTAGGCTCTCCTGAGCGTTCCTAAACAGAAAAACCACGCTACGCCCGTTTCCCTAGCAATAATTATTGGTAATGTCCTGTGTGGTAGGGAAGTAAAGATGGGTGATTAGGAATCCGATAGGTGTGAGTTCAAATCTTAGTTAATACTGGGAGGGGGGGTGGGGGTATATACAAAGGGATGGTAGAGTAAGGTGTGGCATCAAGGGTGGCAGAAGAAGTAAGGGAGCTTTGTAACACCTTGAAAGATGTTAGGGTTAGTGTTACTCCCAAAAACCACACTCCAAGTTTTTATTTTCAGGTTGTAAACTGATTTAACCTAGCTTGTGTGTAAGTTTTACTTGCTGTAGGTTAAATGATGACAGGTTTGCCCAAAAACCTGATTCCACCCTGTAACTTGAATACCTGGCTGGATTTTGGAATGCATGTAGATGTACAGTATTATGTGACTGTTCAAATCTGAACTGTGTTGGTACGGTTCAGATTCAAGCAAGTTTTTTGACAGTACTGTGTAATTCATAACCTGTAATATCTCATTTTCAATGACTTTTATCTTTTTACAGCTTTGGTTAGTTTTTTAGAGGCACAAAAACCATCATCATCGCCTAATTCTGAATGTAATGTCATGAATACAGCTGCAAAGCACTTGAGAAGAGGAATTAATTTTGCCTTGAGTCAAAGTAATGCTCAGTGTAAACCAACTCAACACTGCTCAGGTGATTATGTATTCAGAATTAATCAGTAATGTGTAGTTCCAGAAAAAATCCATACCCACCCCATGGAAGGTCATTGGAAATTCCTAGGGGGAGGGGGATCTTAAAAGTCAAAATTTTAGAAGCAAAGTATGAAGCTAAATTGGAATTTCCAAAGGGAATAGGGGGTGCAAAACAAAACGCCTTCCGTGGGGGGAGTATGGATATTTTCTGGAACTGCACAATTCATACATGCAGATGCTATCAAATAACTATCAATATGTCGACTGTAAGCACTTTATACCTGGCAAAGCATCCCTCATATGAGGCTTGAGCATATTTTGTAAAACCGAGCCTCATCCCCAAGGTATGGGGATTCAGGAATGTTAGTTTTGTTAGGTAACTGAAGGTCGGTTTTATTCACCCCGTTGCAGAATAAGAACACACAATACAATCTACAGTGATTCCTAATAATTCCTTATACAATATTTTTCAACTCATGGGAGCTCGTGAATATTGTGTGTCGAATTAAAATGGAAGATTTAAAGGATATTATATTCTTTTTTACTTGTTCTGGAATACAATCAATCAAACATGATGGGAGAGTTGCAAATGAGGCTAGGGGGAGCAGGTATGGAGCAGTGGTGAGACCACTTGCCTCTCATCAACATGGCCAGGGTTTGATTCCTAATGACTCAGCATCTTACACTGTACATGTATGTGGGTTGAGTTTATTGTTGTTGTTGTCCTGGTTCTTGTCCCAGTTTTTCCCGCTCCTAAAACAACAACATTTCCAAATTCAAACTCAATTTGGAGTGTCTCTTATTAGTGCAAATACATTCATTTGACACTTTAATAAATAAAGTGATTGATTGATTGATTTATTTTATGTTAATTAAGCTGTTACACCCCAAAAGTCCTATTAGGCTGTTGTACAATAGAGAAAAGTCCCTAATTTCAAGGCCGTAAAAGGTCTTCATATTATCAGGTTATTTTTGTCACCTTATTGTCGAACATCTTTTGAAAATCAAATGAAAGGTGGTGTTAGGGAGTAGCGATAGTATAAGAAATAAGTAAACTTAACTGATCACCATGCTGATGTCCAAAATGTTTGACTAAAAGTTTTGAAAATGCTTTTTGTTGGTTTGTAATGACAGACGCTTTTGATAAATGTCATTTTCTCTTATCATTGATCTTTTTCTTGAAAAATTATTGGCTTAGATGTACAATGATGTATAATTCCATTGTTGATTCTGTAGAAGATTTTCAGTGTTTTAAATTTCTTTAATTTCTTTTTCAACAGGAGTGATTTGCTCTTGGTCAAGTGGCGGTTTTCTGGAAGTAGATCTCCATCATTGCGATAAGCCAGCCTATCACCTTTTTTTTAAAGACGCCGGTTCACGTTCCTTCAAGAATCTTACTCTGAAACAAGGAGATCCTCAGAAACTGTATGACAAAAATGGTGTATCCGCAACAATAATAGTGACTAAACTTGAACGGACGGAAAATATAGTAACAACAACCGTAAGTACAATACCAAGAATGCTTTTCTTGAAGCTTGTGAAAAAAATTTTGGGCCTGAGAAACCATTTCACGTTCACAATGCTCATTACAAGAAATTAAAAACTTTTAATAATTTTGGCAGGGAAAACTATAACCATTAAAACTTTACAAGATTAAGAAATACATGGGTTAGTTTGCACAAAAATGGTAGAAAATGGATTTGAAAAATACATTTTGGGCCCAAAAAAACCTACTCTGCAATTTTGAGAAATGGGCTCCAGGTGCAGTGCACCCAAGTGCACTCATCACGTCATGGTTTCTCAAGATACTTAGAAACCAGGCTTGGTAAGGGAGTCCATATCATGCAGGTTGATTATCAATAATAATTTCATTGTCATCCAATATATAAAAGCTGGCAACAAGGAAATACATTGTGACGTGAACCTAGTTTGAATTAATGGCCTTAGCTCCCATGACAGTCTCCTGTAGCTCAGTGGTAGACGCTGTATCCAAACTAGTAATCAGAAGGTCTTAGGTTCAGCTTCTACTAAGGAGAACTCCAATTTTTTTCTTTTTGTAAGTATGCCCGAGTCACTGACTGGGAAATTTCTATTACAGAGGGTTCTTTGAAGACCCCCCCTTCCCAACCCCCCAGGAATTTCCTACTTTTCTTTTTCACCTAAATCAATGGCCTTCACAAAAATTTACTTTTTCATAATGATCTCCATGGAAAAACATATGCGAATAACCGTGAAGAAACAGCTGTGAACCAAATAAATTAATATAAGTAAATAAATATCAAACTGGTCTGAAATTTGTGAACTAAATATATATATATCCACAGCATATCCAAACTACACTCCCTAAATACATATATGTTTGTAGAAGACATTTATTTCTCTAGATGGATGTTTATGGAGGCATAAGTTACAAATATTTATTTTATTGGTGAATATGATATGTGTTGCTTTTTGTAGGTTACTTTAAGGGTATGTCATCGATATCTTCCATGTGTTCCATATACAGTATTGAATAACCAGAAATTTTGTGTGAGGATGGAGAACTGCCCAGGTAAGTTATTAATGATAACTAGAAGTGTAGTTGAGCATAGAGCAAGGAAGAATTTTTGGAAAAGTTGACCTTTAATAAACACCATACTGTGATGGGCCATAAAAGTACTCTCAGCTTGAAATCCGAAGCCACAGCCTAGCAAAAAAATACATACATTTCCCACTGGTTTAAGTTATGTGATGTCACAACTCTCTGTGGGTCACCTGAAGAAGCTGATCATGTGATTGAAAAGGACTTTCACTGTTCTTGAAAATGATGTATATAGTATTGTTGTAAATAATTTTTTCACTTTTAATGTTGCAGTTGAAAATGAAAACCAACTGGAAGCATCCTTGGGCAGAAAAACAAATTTTAAAAGCTTTGTTTTTTTAGTACATTATTTAACACTTAAATTTAACTTGAAGTGACAACTTTGTGTTTTTGATTGTTTATAGGATATAATGCAAGTGTCCATCAATACAAGCCATGTGCCACTGGATACAAGCCAACAACAAAAGGTGTATTTTTTAAAATTGTTTCACTCAAATACTTAGATGTTTATTATTAATCCATAGATACTGTAATTTTATGCTGATCTTTAAGTGCTGTAAGGTTACTGATAGGTTTCATGGGTGTCTTCGGGGAAATCTTGTGTACAGGCACTTCTTTAGATGAAAGCATGGAAAACTATATAAATCACTGTGAAGCTGATTAATTGAAGATTGCAAAAATATCAAGGTTTTCTTTATTTTATTGGATAAATAAGAGTTCAGAGGCCTGTAAACTCAATGTTAGCGACGTGTACTTAACTGAATTTAACCCACTCACATTAAGGCGGACAGCCAAACAAACTGCACAATATAAATCAGGAGATAATAGGCTAACAAAGTGTGTCAGGCTTTTTCTTTATTCCTATTGGTTTGTGAGAAAACCCATCCTAAAGTTGGACAGTGGAATATTTTTTTGGTCGCGTCAGAAGTTAACACGTCACAGAAAAAATATTTTGAATTTCGTAAAAGCCCAACACACTTTGATGCATTAATATCTGAGGATCATTTTGCCCAAATTTCATTGAAATCTGGCAAATCTATATACCATGTTTATTTAGATGGCGAAATCGTGTAAAAACATGAGCTGTGTTTTCGGCCTTGAAACATTTTCAGAGTTTTCGCACGTCATTAAAATCCTTGTCAACGCGCTCATGCTGCCTGCCAAACAAACACAAAGAAGCATTTCCTGTGGAGTTCTATGGACAAAACAATAATTTCAAATCATGCAAAAGCATTCAGCGTTACTGTAATATTGTATAGCGACATCGTAATGGGAAAGGTTAAGTCTGGTGCAAGAACCTCACCAGCTAAATAGATACATCCATCAGTTCTGCGAGCTGAAGTTCCCTTCTAATTTTCAGCCAGGCAACAACAGCCAAAGTGGCTGGATCGCCAGCAACTTTGAATTTGAAGTGCTGGTGTTGGAATCTCGACTCTCTGATACAGTGTAGTTCATCAATGAATTCCTCTTCTGCTGAGGCAGTTATTTTCATTTGACTTGCCCCAAAGTCTTTCGACGAGGATGGTTTTGAAACAATATTGGGCTGGTGGTACCATGAACCTTTATCGCTTGCTGCCAGCTGAAGTTAATAATAACAATTTATTCGCTTATATTGCGCATTTTCCATGGCAAGATGATCAAATGCGCATTACAATAATTACAAAAGCACAATATGTATTTTAACAATAGGAGTATTACTTTGATTATAATAAGTTATGATTAAAAGTAAAAATATATAATAAAATGTAAAATGTAAAAAAAAAAAAAAAAATGTATGCATTTACAATTTTAACCTAACACAGTCAGGAATCCAAACACTGCAACCTAATAGGCAATCTATATGCTAGCTATCTTAAGCCAGAAGTGTTGACAGGCTTCTTTGCCATTACGTAGATGTTTCCCCACCATGGAAGACCCCTCCCAGAAGTGTCCCTCCAGGTTTGTTGTAGCTGTAATTGATAATTCTATTCCTTGCATTGATAAAATAATGTTGTTCTTTTTGCGCTGATATGGTCTTCCCATGACTGCACAAACTGCTAACTGTATATCAACCTTGTCCAGCTATGTTGCTTGCCATTAACTGGCTGTTATCTCAGTCTTATGGGCTTGGGGAGGAAGGGATATAAATAACAATTTGGCCTGCAATCCAAATTTTTACTGGGTGGTTTTACTTTGGCACAGAGACTCGTTGTCACCTATTGTTATATTTACCTGAAGGTACAGGTTGTCAGATACATTGTTGGTCATGAACGGTTTCACTTCATGCCAAAATCCATACTTCTCTCAAAGCTTACTCAACAGCACAGGTTGGTTTCTGGTGCACATTTTCTTGGTCTGTTTTCTTCTGATATCCACTATAATTTGTCAACTTAGCCTATTTTTTCTGTCAGCCATATCCACTTGACAGAGATGGTTAGTTTCTTTTCTCCAGAAGTACAGTATTTAATGTCAGTGTAGATCCAGATTTCCCCATTATGGTTTAAATTAATGCTATGGACTGTGTTGAAGCCATATGGTAAATGTAACTGTGTATGATTATTACTGTAATGTAATTACAAGACAATTATGTAAATTAACTGAGTTTAATGACATTTTCAATGTGGAAATTATTATCAAACATTGTTAGGTAACGTAAAAATAATAATTTGCATGAGATGAGTTGACAGGCCTCTTTGATGTTAGCAGGCCATTTGAAAACGCATGCACCATCCTCTCACTGGGAAGCTACTTCTACTCGATCTACAGGTTTGTTAACATTCTAAACAATTCTTTGCTCTTAATCACATAATTAGTTAATCAGACATGTATGTATCTCTCTGTCATGCTTCATCTCTTGTGGTCCTTTGTTGCAGAGATATCTTGTTCTCTTGTGCTGCTTGGCAAGCTAATATCTTTGAGCTGAGCACTAATAACCTAATAATATTTGGTAATCATTCGGTTGAACTTAAACACTGTCAACACGTCTGGTGAGCTATGTTTGATTGAACTCCCTCTGTATAGCTAACATAAGATAAATATATATAAAAACTGTTCAATTGAGGCCTTACACTGCTGTTTAAAAACTAAAAACTAAAAACTGAAATCCAAGCTTTCGCCGATCAACGGCATCATCACACAACTACATGTAGCCTCAAATAGCACGATGATGATAATGATGATGATGACGATGATGATGCCGTTGATCGGCGAAAGCTTGGATTTCAGTTTTTAGTTTTTAGTTTTTAAACAGCAGTGTAAGGCCTCAATTGAACAGTTTTTATATATTTTTAACCATGCTGCTGAACTGACAACATGAACAGATTATAAGATAAATAGTTTTGTCTTTACTATGGATTAAATTTCATTGCACTTAACTTCACCTTAGCTTGCCCACAAAGAGCCTGAAACAACATTCAGCTTCTCTACCTATAGTTTTAAGCCGGCATGAATGTAGTAACAATGTTACAAGTCACAGGCTAACTCTGGGCAAACGATAATTCTCTTTTATAAGCAAAGGGCTTGGTATATATCCAACCTATGGTGCCATTTAGATTTCTTTTCATTGTTTTAAATCAGATTCACCAGGTATTTTTCACGTGGTCTTCAATTCTTTCAGGAAACATTGCCTTGATGTTTTATTCGCCACTTTGTGCTTCGTTAAATGTGATAAAAATGGAAATCTTGTCCATAATCATAGCCTTTTACTCCAAGTGACCTGCAAAAATGTAAAAAGATCTCTGGGCAACATTTCCTGAGGGAAATATAATAAAGTTTGAGGGCCACATGAAAAAACTCTGGGGAAAAACTCTGAGCTAAAACAACAATAAAGCAACCTAGAGGTTGGAGGTGCCTGAAGCTCTTCAAATGTAAGCCCCAATCAATTTAGTTTTAAAAAATAATTAATCTTAACATTGATGATACTGCTAACACATAATGTGCGATTAATTTCAAGTCAGCTTATGCTTAACAGAATTAACAATAATTTATTTTATTACTAATGACAGAATAATCTTGGTAGTAGTGGGGACAATTCCCCATAAAAAGTATAGAGTTGGGTTACTAATTTTTACAGTGCTCACCCCACAGAGATGTACTTGCAACATTTAGGCATACCCACTGACTGGGATGCTGTGGCTAAGTTTTCATGTAGGCTGTTGATGTACACTTGTACAATCCATTAGGAAAGAACTTCCATGGGGGAAAATGACACAATTGAATACCAATGAGACCTTAGAATCCAAATTACTCCAACGTAGGTGTAATTTGGCCAACAGACTAATCTTCTTGTTGGAAACATAAGTTTGTTTTTAAGGACGGTGCCTACTTTTGCTACTGCGCACACATTCTGCACATCTCAAGATACTCAGCTTTTCTATGAGTGGTGTCTACTAACACAGGGAGAATTTTGCGTGGTTTAAAACTATGCAGAGAAAGTAGAACTTAGCAAATGTCTTGGTATCCAAAATGAAAATTGGCGGTAACCATGCATTTTTCAGAGATAATAAAGCGTCAATTTGAAAAAAAAAACCGCCATACATTGCTTTGTATTTTATGGCTTTTTAGAATAGTATTATTGTTGCTTAATTATGTGTATAATGCATGGTTACCCCCAATTTTCATTTTGGATTCCAATAGCCCTTGCTAAGATCTGCTTTTCCCGCATAGTCATAATGCGCGCAAAGTAGGCACCGTCCTTAAGATCAAACAAGGCTTGTATCCAGCAACTTTTGCTAAAACCTCACAAGAAACTAAAGCAAAAGAGGACATGATTTGATGCTTGCCTCTGTGTGTGATAGAACAGGACCCTTACATTTCCAGTACTCACTGGACCCAGTTGCTTGAAGGTTATGGTGCTGATTTGTCCAGAAAAGGCTTTTAAGTTTAATATGAATCAATGTAGTCAATTGGCAGTAATAATTATTGTAATTAATGTTATTTCCAACTTGCATACAAAGCTGAATTTGTTGTCAACTAAAAAATGAGTTTTGGATGGGCTTTCAAGCACCTGGGCCCTGTAGCTCTGTGAGAAAGGGACATGTAAATTCAAGTATATGTCATGCAAATAATACCCTCTTTAATCTGTGAGCTTGTATAATCTTAGCCATTCTGTTTAATGTGGAGGGAAACCACATTTTGTTAGAATAATTTTGGATTGAACTCTTGTCATTGTAGCAATACAGTAATTTTGGGCCTGGAAAATATGGTGCATCACCTTGGATGAGCTGAACTCTAACTTGGACCATATTTAATGATGGTGGAAGTAATATATAAAACACGAGGAAGAGTGTTTCATCAGATATCCAAACACTGAGAAGTAGGTTGGAAAAACGAGGTGCAGCCGAGTTTTTTTTTAAATGACTTCAAGGTGTTTGGATATCTGATGAAACACACTTTCGAGAGTTTGATATGGCTTCTCAAATGATCAATAATTCTTGGAGAAATTCGAGGCTAAAGTTGGCAAAATTTTATGGTAATTAGGATCACATATCCAAACCACGGTCACGGTAGTGATTTTCTTTGTTTTCTCTTGATAAATTATTAATGAGTTTGAGAATAAAATAAGGCTTATAATAATATTATTGTACTGCTATGCTCAAAATTGGGTTAATACTTATTTAAACTTTATTGTCTGTTCCTTTTTTTTTTTCTTTTAACCTTACTCACCCCTTTTAACTCCAGGTTTGCCCACTCAAGGCAAGTTTGAATATAACAAAGGAGGTCACAAAGGTAAACATTTTATTATTTCCATTTTTTTTTTTATAATAATGCCAGGGCTGGCATCAATCTTTGAAGAAACCGTCTCCACTAGGAAATCTTCCCTGGAGCTGTTGACTTCTTGTGACTGTCCTGATAGGACTGCGCAGGATTTTGTATTGTGAAGGACCAGTAACAGATGCAAAACAGACTGTGACAACAGGTGCCTTTCATCGTTCCCTGAACATGGCTGTAAAATTTTACACTCTGGCTCTAGTGAAACCGCTCATAAGCACTAGTCTCCCATGCAGTAATTTTCAGTAGCCTACAAGAGCAGACACTTTTTCCAGCTTTTTTCCTCGGCGGGTGAAACACAAGCTGGAAAAGACTTCTGCTCTCGCAGGCTTATCATTCAAGGGAGTCATATAAGGGGGAAGGAAAGTAATACAACAATGGTATTATTCCCCTATGGTTAAAAAATACTACTACCCAGACTTCCCAACATGCTGTAAAAACTGGGTGTCAAGGAGAGGTGGCCGGTTATGACACGGCTCAATTTATGAAGAAGAATAGTAAAGGAGTTTTGATATCTTGAACAAGTCGTCATTTGTGACAGTACATCCAAACTCGTTTCCAGGGTCTCTCCTCTTCCTTACCTACTATCTTAGATCATCTTGAGGCAAGCTTGTTTCCTTTGGATAGTGGTGAAACGTCTTTCTTTCTTTCTTTCTTTCTTCTTCACACAGATCATTCGTCAGGAAAACATCTGTCCACTGGTGCCATCATCGGTATCTGTGCAGCTGGTTTGTTTGTTATCCTGATAGTGGTAGGAGCCATGGTGTATTGGAAAAAGTACCATCACCGTTCGCGCCTGCGCGCTGCGTATTACAATGACATATCCATGCACGATCCTCTGTACGAAGACTTTGGCCCTGAGGTGGCTTAATTGTCAAACCTTCCTGCACTGCAGAGTACAGTGCTACTGGATTGAAGTGGTTTAATTTAAGCTAGCATTTAGACAGTTTGCATTTAAATTTCTACCCTTTTCCTTCTAAAGAGTGGCAAAGAATGAAATTGGAGAAGGTGCTAACTCCAATAGCGAGAGTTTAAGAGACAACTCATCGACACTAAAGGAAAACTTTGCTCAATGACATTTATTTCAATTGCAACACTCATCCAAGAACTGAAAAGTTCAAACTGTATTACTTAGGTGCGGCGAATGGTCGGTCTCATTATTGGCGAAACGGCAAGACTAGCATTTTCTGGAAGTCTGAGACTTTCTTAGTCTTGTAAAAGTAATCAAATCTCCGAAGAGGATTGCTGATTACTTTTGTCACGCAGGAGCTAGATTCCAGAAGCCCTGCTAAGTTAAGATGCATCCTAAGGATTGTTTCCAAACAATAGCCTATTGTTAGGAAACAATACGTAGCAGGAGCTTTGTGAAGCTAGCCCAAAGACCCTTGAAATTTGACTAAAATTTTGCTAGATGCGTATTTTTGAAAGACTATTCGCCATGCCTCTTTCAAGACTCTTGAAGGAAAAGGGTTTATTTAACCAGCCTAAAATAATATGTCACTGGCTTTAGAATATAGCTAAAAGCCATCTCTTTCACCTTCTTTCACAAATACATGATCTGTAGTTTAGCATGGGTGGAAGGCATTTATGGTATGAGCTAGATTTTAAATTTGCTTTAGTAGTAGTATATGATTGAGTTGAGTCGCGCAGTGGACATGAGCAAAGCAAATGAGGGTATTGGTTCATAAATTAGTAAGTAAGTAACTTCATTCAGCCAGGGTGGTCCACTCAGATACGATTCGCATGGACCCTGAATAGAAAAGAGGTCTGTGTAGAGAAAGATAATAGGCATCTACTTTGACCTCAACTTCTCACATACAACCGACTATCACTGCCTTGGGGGAAATTTAATTTCACACCTTATGATCAAATTCCTTATTCCAAAAAACATCTGCGCTAAGGGTGGCATAACAGAGTAAAAGGAGAAGTAAGGGAATCATCGCCTGTTGGTTGGGGTCAGAGGGCTTGAGTGTTCATGGTCCTTGGATCACATTGCTGGATCAATCTGACCAGGGCGTTTCATCACATACTAACTCAGAGGCCCTCACGAAGAACTCAATACTAATCAAACTCAGACAGAACAATCTATCAGAGAGAAAGCTAACTGGATTCCCTGAAACACATTCATTTGAAATTTAATTTGAGCAGTTGTTTTTTCTTCTTCTTCTTCTTCTTCTTCTCTCTCTCTCTTTTTTCAGTTCTCTTTCTTTTCTTTCTTTCTACATCACACTTCTCATGGCAAAAACTGATTCACTCCCAGAGTTTGAAAACGTGTGATTGCGGGAGAGGTTGTAACCTTTGCTTGTGTGTTCAACTTTGTTGTTGGGTGTTCAGTTGTGAATTTTTCCATCCCTGAATTTGCGGAGTTGATACATAGAGCTGTTTCTTTCATCACGGATCAATTAATAGACTGCAGAACATTCCCTTAAGATATGAATGGGTGATTTTGCAGATGAAGGGGCCGAGCGCCGATAAGCTGACGGGAGAGCCATGGAAGCATGCGAGCCCACAGTGCGACTCCTCTCAATCCCCACTTTTACTTGCAATTTTTTTGTTCGTTCCTGTTCAACCCAACGAACTGTACTAAAATAGGACTGCCCAAGCAGTCTAGGGAGTTTGTTAGCGGGCAATATGTTACTATATGTTAACTATAGATGTGTAAAAACTTGGCGACATGAAGTAATAATTGAAGCGTAGTTTAACATACAGTGCAATGGTCGATCTACACTTGGGTCATCTTTCATCGTGAATGAACGTTTCTACCGACTACCAACTTCGTACAAGAGTAGAAATTTATGATCTAAAACCGAGTATCTTGTAGTGAGGTTGCCAGTGGACAGGCTCTATAGTTCCAGGAAATATGGCGCACGAATAATTGAAGCGAGCTCGGCGTTTTCTGGTGCGCCATGTATCCCTAATGCGGAGCCTTTTGCGCAGGCCTGCCCAGGAGGCAAGGCATGTCAACTAACTAACTACGAGTTTATAGAGCTCGTAAAAGTATTTTACCTTTTTTTCGCTTTTTTCTTTCTTTTATTCGGTATACCAATGTAAAATGAGGGTGCTATAGCAAATACATTTTTACAGCTTGACTTCATGGCCTGTTCCAGGTTCCAAGATAGTGGGAACGCGTGTGGGACTGGGGAGAGAGCGTCCCTGCTCACTAAGTTCCAATCTTTCCCGTCCCCTTTCTCGCTCGATCTCCATGCGTTTTATTCCTCAGTTTATTTTCCTCGTTCCCACTATTTGAAAGCCTGGAAACAGGCTTCAGGCTTCATTAGTATTATGAGTATTGTAACCAAGTCTTCCATTTTCGTGAATTTGCGTTAGGGTTAAGCTATTTATTGTACTCGGCTACAAATAATACGTGTAAATAGTTTTAGTGGTACAGTCGAGGAGAGAGGCGTGTTATAGATATGTAAGAATAGCACTGAGCTTAATTTGCTGATCTTTTTAATTAAATTTGTCATTTTGGAAATAAATCAATAAAGTTAGCGCAAGCACCAATAACTATAGACTGATGTTTTGTTGTTGTTGTTGTTGTTTTTTTGTGAAACAGAATCCCCGAGATGCATTCCAGCTAGCAGGCCATGCTGTTTGACTTTGCTACACCCACTTCTTTAAGTATTTAAATTACCCGTTGTATAGAGCGATGACAAGGTAACGGTGGGTGCAGTGCAGTTAAGACATAAAATGGTCACGTTTAGTGCCGGCATGATGTTGCGTGGGGTAAAACGCAAACACTAAAACGTTTACTCTTTTCTTCTGGGGAAGCTGTGCTTCTCTAACGGAAACTGAAATTGTTTCAATTTCTTTCAATTGCGCATAAAAATAGTAACGAATGGCATTACATTTGGAAACAAGTTGTATCCCGTTTTCATCGAAAGTGGACTGATGGCAGTGAAAGTCACATGTACAGGATGGTGCGACTGGAATTGCAGTTTTGTTGTCTTTTAATCACACGAAACGTTCCCCTTCGATATTTTAACAAACTATAGGCCTTATGACGGTTTTCGACGCCATTTTGACGAGTAGGCAAACACGTCTGAAATAACAGTGTTTGTATGGGAATCCGATGTCAAATAATTTTCATAACATCGCTTCTGAAAAAATCGTGAATTGGAAACTTGTGGAACTGGGGAAAGGATTTTAAGAAAAAAAATTGGAGGGATGTAGCTGTGACAGAAAACGCCCAGTCGTGTTTTGAACTTTCCATACATTTCCCTGTATTTTTTTCCCGCGAACTATTTTTAGTAGCAGTTCACGGCTGGTTCCCTATGCAGACAAATGTATGGAAAGTTCAAAACTCGACTGGACGCTTTCTGGCACAGCTAGATCCCTCCAATTTTTTTTTCTTAAAATCGTTTTCCTAGTGCCAAAAGTTTCCAATTCATGACTTTTTCAGACGCGCTGTTTTTTAAAAATTATTTGACATCGGATTTCCATACAAACACTGTTATTTCAGACGTGTTTGCCTACTCGTCAAAATGGCGTTAAGGCCTATTATTCCTTAACCTTGTGACGCAAGGGTTTATGCTCTGTCCATTACCGTCGAGAGCGGGCAAGCGCCAAGAAAGCGTGCATGGTGGCCTATTGCAACACTGAACCCCCCAGGCAACCTCTTGTGAACTGCGTATCCCACGCCATATAGGTACCTGCGTTACATGTTGCACATGGTTCATCTTTTTTTTTTCTTTAATGATGTCAATAACACGGGAAGTGCTTGCGCAACCTTCCGAGCCAGAGGCTCATGATGAAAAGCTTGACAATAATCGAGACCCCAGTTGTTCAAAGAGCGGATAAGTCACTTTTTTTTTTTGTTTTTATTTTCTCTTATTTCTTGCATATTTTCCGATTTTCCCCCTGTATTCCCGAGTCTTATGATGCATAAATTATGTGATTCTCCTCTGTCTCACTTGTATCATGGTTTGGCGCCGCGTGACTGTGGGTGTTTCTCCAGATAACGAACAATTTAAAATTCAACGTGTCCTTTGTGAAATAAAAATACCCACCAAGAACAAGGTCAAGGACTCCGGTGCCTCATTGTGGCTTTCCGTATAAATTATTCTCTCTTACTTTCAAAAGTCCCATCCATTTGCAACATTTAAAATTTGTTGAGCCGTGCACGGCTCGCAAAACTTTTTTTTTTTTTCGGCTCGCAAAACTTTGTCACGTTGGGTAAATGGCACTGAATTTTTGATTTAAAAAAAAACCGATCACTCCCAGTGAGTGGGCAGGGTACAAAAAGTTAATTTCTATGCTTAGATTTCAAATTTCTTGGACGTACAGACGTTGTCTGGAAACGTGAATTAATAATCAGTCGAAGTTTACTGAATTTTCGCTTATCTTTGTTGTTAACTCTCTACCTCTCATTTTACTTAGCTATGCCGCTCTTTCGAGTCTACATGTGTTGGATAATATTGTGACTTCCTTTATTACTCTATAAAAGGGTAATATCTTTGAGAAAAAGTATTTAATTTAAAATTATTCTAAAACAAGCGAAAGCGAAGAAAAATTAGTTTCGGAAACATTCGTGATTTTCAGTTTTTCCCAGCATGTTTTCCCATTACGTATGACAAAAATATATTCGCCAAATATAGCAGACTGTCACTTTGAAAGTGTGATCGATTCTCGGCGGAAACCTAATGCTAATAACTTCTCAGAAACGCTAGCCTCCACAATTAAATTTGCGTGAACAAAAGCGGAACTTTCAGTGTGAGCAGAGAGTTTCCACTTAACGTCTCCTCGTTAAGCGAGACCCATTATAATGTTGGGGAACAAGGGATCAATTTTAATTGAGGTGATCAGGAGAAAGAGGAAATCAGACCGCACTGTAGACAAAGAGGAGGACGTTTTGACTTCTGTGAATGACTGAGTCAACGTTGATTGCACACTCCCAACTCCTCTTTCCAATATTCAATCCGATCGAGACATCAATCAGTCTGGCCAAAGTCCATGTGCTGCCTGACGCAAACGCAAACGCAAACGCAAACGTGACGTGTTTTAATATGAGGGAAGAATTGCATCAATAAGGGAAATGGTCATGACAAGTTTGTTCGAAAAGGCCCACTTTGTCTGGGGTACGGAGGTTAACGAAGACACCACCCATCTTATGGACATAACCGACAAAATTTCATTAGTTTTAAATTTTAAGTCGAACCAGAAATATTCAGCTAACAAGAGACAGCATTGCTATATAAACAAGAAAAGTGAGGTTTCAATCTCGTGGTCATTTTTCACTGACGGCTAGAGGGGTGGTCATGCAATAAAGACACCATCTTTTAAGGTTGTGGAAGGGGGTGCAGGCAGAGACCACCATCTATTTTGTGGTTTGGTGGGTCCTGCTCGAGTATAGTAGTTTTGACCGCCTCCTTAAGATAACTTGTCGTTTCTCATATTTCCTTAGCGTGCGTAGCAGGTGTAATCGGGGACTTTTTCTCACTTAACGTCCCCTTCTCCGATTACTTCACCTGCTACGCAGTTTAATATTTCATGGGAAGCTGATCACTGCGTTTACAGAAATTAAAAAAAAAAAAGTGGGACTCGCGTGTTATGCTCAGTACATGCAGGATAAATCGCTATTCAGCCTATCCAGCGGATACGATCCACTGTGTCCTGACCAATATAATTTATCCGCTGCATAGCGGCTTTTCCGCTGGATAAAATTATCCACTACAGTCGACTCCCGATAACTCGAACCCTCGCTAACTCGCACCTCGCGCTAACTCGAATCAATGTTCCTTTCCTTTCAGGTCATTTTCCATATAATTTTGCCCCCGATAACTCGAACTCCCGATAACTCGAACCCTTGCTAACTCGAACCAATTTTCCTTTCCTTTCAGGTCATTTTCTGTATAATTTTGCCCCCGATAGCTCGAACTCTCGATAACTCGAACCCTCACTAACTCGAACCAATTTTCTTTTCCTTTCAGGTCATTTACTATATAATTTTGCCCCCGATAACTCGAACTCTCGATAACTTGAACCCTCGCTAACTCGAACCAATTTTCCTTTCCTTCCGGGTCATTTTCTATATAATTTTATCCTCGATAACTCGAACCTTTTTCAATTTCTCTTGAAGGTTCGAGTTATCGGGAGTCGACTGTATTTCAGTGAACACCCGGGGCTTGGAGTGAAGTCAGCAAATCCAACGATAACTGACAATTCCTTCGTAATTGCTTTTCGAGTCCGCCCAGCTGTATCATCATAACATGGCGTGGGCATCGTCTAAAAATACTGTTCCGGTGTTTATTTCTCAACGAAGGTTTGCTAAGAAAATATCTAAATTAAATGTCATTAATTCTACAGAAGAGAGCAGGAAGTTTGTTCAATTCTGTAAGTGACAAGTAGATCTATTTCCATCAAATATGGAGACCCCTCGGTTTTTCCGGTCAAGAAAATTTGGGCTGAGGAATAGCCAGTGGGTTTGTCAGCTGTTGTTTTTCGCTGCTTTTGTTTTGTTTTTCCGTTTCTTTAAAGTTCATTCAGATAACAGATGGACGATTGAGGAGTGTCTTTATCTCCGGCAGGCGCACAAGTACCATTATTTGGAGAGAACTAGCCACAAATCACAGGTGTGTCCCCGGAGTATAGTGTACTGCGGCTGGTCGGATTAGTAGGTTCAGTCACATGGCTTTTTCTACATGGCCCAAGTTGTCGGCCGATTTCTTTTTCTTTTCATAAAGCGCGGGATAAAAATCGGCCTGCTTCTAAAAATCTGTAGCACTGCCACAGTCCGACCTTTGTCCGCTAACTCATCAGTTCGTTGCCAAATTGAGCCACTGAAAACGTTATCAATATCCTAACATTTTTCAAGTTTCAATTCATTCCGACCTACTCTGTCTCTGGCCAGAGGCACTGATCGGCATTTTTATTGCACTGGGGTGATACTTTATAACAAAACTAGACAACTGTGTTTTTGTTTTTGTTGATAGAAAAACGTTTTTGTGTTTTGAAACGCCGGCATTAAATCCGCCGCCGTGATATTTCCCCTTTAGTACCTACAATCCATCTTGGTACCCGAATGCACATTTGATTTTCCGTGAATGTTTAATGGCCCATAATTCACAAGCACCCAACGACACCATTTTGAAAAACCGCTCAACATACTACGATGATCTTAAAATGTTTAACCACCGTCCCGGTATCCTTTCATCACATCAGTATACATTGTTGCATGCCAACTTCAGGTCGCTGCCTCGGCAAGAGTGTTAGTGTTGGAGCAGATTTTAAAAGAAAGATTATAAGGTTTAGTTTACAGTGTGCCTGTATGCGTGGTGCACTTACATGTTGGAAAGGAAACAATAAATGTGCTCCCAGAGCTCGATTAGAATGATACTTCTGTATGTGTGTTCTCTGAAAAATGTAAAGGTCTCTACACTCTAGAAGATTTTGGGAAAATAATTTTGATGGCCTCTCATTTATAATTCTTTCATGGGAACGTTTCATACGCAGTTCAAATGTAAACATCTCATATTTTTTATTCATGCCATCGCTAGCTCTCAGGGCGGTGATAATAAAGTTGGCTTGACAGCTCCGGTTGGCTGGTCCGCACGGGTATTGCGAACTGGTCATGGGCTCAAATCCTGTTCAAGTCTGAATTGTCTTCAGGCATTCTTTTCGCAGCTGCTTTAGTTGCGTTGTTGTTTTGCTTATTAATTAAAAAGAGGGAATAAGGGATTTTTAACGAACATTTTGTGTATGGAAGATGTCATTCCAGGAAAGCTGCAACGGGTATCCCTTGTTCATTCTCTGGACAAAACTTGATTTCGATGAGTTTTGATTTTCTTTCGCGGCGAAAATAATGCCCGCGGCAATGAAACAGAGAACATTTACTGAAAGCGCCAAACGATCCGATTAGGTGATCATGTATTTTTTTTTCAGTCAGTGACATAGGTGTACTCGGAAGAAAGGAAATCCGAGTTCTTCCAACAGGAGTCGAACCTTTAACCTTACGATTCACCCTAGTGGGGATGCTCTACTACTAACCTGAGCGGCAAGCGATTACGATTACGTTTGTGCGTTTTCACTGTTTTTCACTTGCTATTTCCTGCTGAAGCGTGAAGCTGTCAAGAAGGCGTTCTGCAAAATCCTCTCTCCTCCCCTCCTTTTTTTTTTTGCTCTCGCACGCATCCAAGATATACGTAAATCGGCTTTTTAGTGTAGAAAACTCCACGGAAAATCTTGCTTCGGCTACTCTACCCGATTGAGCTACAGGAGACTCGTGGGAGCTATAGCTAAGACCATTAAACTGGTTCATGGGACAAACGTCCTAGTATTGCTAGGATTTGAACAACGACAATTTTACTCTTAGGTTACCTCTTTGTAATTTAATAATGTAAGAAATAAAGTTTCTTACTTGTATTTCTTGCATTAGACTTTTAGATTTTGTTATTGTTTTATTTTTATTTAGTGGATTACCTGAAAATCAGCTATGAAGCTAAAGGCCGGTTTAAACGGTTTAAACATTTGACCAACATTCGTTCAACAAAAGTTGAAGGTCAAATGTTGGACAAATGTTGAACGGAATGTTCAAACGGCTCCATGACATTTAACATTTTCGAAAGAAAAGGAAATATTGAATCGATTTTGAATGAACGTTTAAACCAATTTAAATTTGATTCAACACGCTTTCAACAAGCTTTCAATGTTGTTTACACTTTCAACAATGTTCGTTGACCTGTTCAAACGTCTCCGACATTTGGTTCAACAAGTGTTGTGAACAAATGTTGAAACCGTTTAAATTCGCTACTATAAAGAAAGTGAATTGAGTTGAGTTTTGAATTGATGAGTGCATGGATATATGCGTGAAACATGTGTGATGTCATGTTTTAAGCCTGGTGAGTAAATGATATGTAGAAAAGCTATATATTTCAAGTCAGTGACATGCATCGATTTAAGCACGTCCTGGGTGGTGTGGGTAGAGGCTTGTACCGTCGAATGATGCACCCATGACATCCTGGAAGCTGTTCAGCTTGTATAAATGTCAAGAAACAGTAACACTCACACATTTTTCCGTGGAAGATAAATTTGCCTGAAAACCTTTCTTCTTTCTCACTTTCCGGATATTGTTCACGAAGAGACGGTGGAAATGGCGTTTGAATTAGTAGTTTTTCTACTTTTTGCTGTTACAGGTAAGTTTATGGTGACCAAACGAATTAAGAGAGAAATAGTAAATACCTGGATGAAACTGAGTTAACAAACTCTCTGTCAACGAAAAAGACCGACTATGTTTTTTTTTAAAATCTAGGCCAAG
Source organism: Pavona decussata (assembly GCF_977016875.1). Classification (NCBI taxonomy): domain Eukaryota; kingdom Metazoa; phylum Cnidaria; class Anthozoa; order Scleractinia; family Agariciidae; genus Pavona; species Pavona decussata. Next base: position 800,987 of record NW_028145528.1, on the reverse strand, counting down.
GAAAATCGGCAGTAACATTATTCTTTCGCTCGACAACATCTTTCTTAAAGAAGAACAAGCTATAAACAGTCTTTTTTTTATTTTTTAACTTTTACCTCGAAAAGAGTCTGTTTTTATTGTATAACACTGGACATGTTTGGCATGTTCCCTACCACAGTTTAGCGATTCATTCTTTGATTTTTTTTTTTGTTCCAACAACTTTGTAGTTTATTGTAACAAAACAAAACTGTTTTACAACAATTACAGTAGTTCAGATTACAAAACGTTACCATTCATGGACAATTTACACTATTCTACAATACTTGCGTTACAATAATTAAACCAATGAAACAAAACTAACAAGCTAAAAGGAAACTCAGTCGTAGGAGTATTCAGTTTTGGATGAGAACCTTTCCTGAAAATTATTACGCTCTAGTTTATCCTTGTCTTAGTTGTAATGTAGTATGGTCTTCTACCTATATAACAAACTTAAATGGGATATCGATATTTTATTTGCAAAACTCGTGCTGTGAGATCAATAGCCAATTACTCACCATTCTTTTCCAAGTACCAAAAGTTTGGAATTCTCTACCAAAAAACGTAAAGGGCAAGGTCAATTTGGCAGAAATCATTCTCTCAGGATACAACATAAGCTTCCGACTGATATTATCACCAAGGCCTTGCCCAGCCCGGCCGGGCCTGTGTCTCAGTCCGTTAGTTAATTGCACAAGCTTGATTGCACTTGTAAGCTTGGAACAAACGACTCACGAATTACAGCCTGTTTTCGCATGGTTGGGATCTGATGAGAAATAGTTTACCTATATGGTAGAATAAAATTCTTTAAAGTTAAGGTACGTATCGCTAAAGATTTTACAGACCAAACCTGATAGAGATCGCACAGTTAACTTTAGTCTTTTCATATACTTGTATGAAAAATTTTCGTGGACTTTTTATAATACACTGAGACAAATGTACGAAAATTTAACAACTCGATGTTCATCAAACCTACTGGCTAGTATCGCCGAAATGAAATCAGTAATAGTACAGAAATAACTGCTCTGCAAATGTTGTACTTTTTTTGCACCACATTGTCCTAATCAGTCAAAATGCCGATCAATTCGTGTAAGAGGGTTCCGTGCATGAATCGGCAAAGCCGGCTGCCTCGAGTTGTGCAAAGAGCCGATAACTTTATCCTATGGATAAAATGTATTATTTGGAGTACGTTTTATCCATAGGATAGCGATTTACCATCAGTTATCCGCTCAATTTCAAAACAACCGTGGCCTGAATGGAACAAGCACGAGTTTGAATTTCCATGGGGCGATCGCGTGATAACTAAACCAAAAATAATATTTTTTAACGAGGTTGAAATATGTTGATTATATATATATCAGTCACCCAGTCAAGTTCAACTTATAATGGCCCTCTTACTGATCAAGTAACCTAATTAGCTACCAAATAAAACTATATAGAATAACCAGACAAGTTTTACTGATCTTAAAATCGTCTAACCAGTGAGAGATAATGAGCGACAATTCTAAACTAGACAGTCGAACCTGTATTCGTCAAACACAATAAAAAAAGCGTTTCGCTCTACATTTAGTAACTTAACTCACTTACTCGAGTCGGTTAAAGCTTCAACGATAAAATGGTATGACAAAGGAGAACATAGTATAAGCATGGCCTAATAAAACATTAACTCCAAGATCCTCAGTCATTATTGTAGGTCATTATCGATTGCTAGAAATTCAATTACCCGACAGGTTATTTGTTGTTATATTTGAGTGGTTTCACTTTACACTGAGTGACCGTTTAAAACAGGCCAAGACAATAAAAACAGCCGGGGTGACCGCGACCGCTTAACAGAGGTGACTGATTGATAGAGGTCAAAATTACAGTAATTAAGAAAAGTAATTTTCGGGAGTTTGCCAACTGACTGCTTAATAGAGGGTGATCCGCTTAAAACGCTGCCGCTTAGTACAAGTTCGACTGTACACAAAAAATGTATAGCTTTTTCTTTTCAAATTGAACTAAGTTATCTCTGAAAATGCGTGGTTACCGCCTATTTTCTTTTTGGATTCCATTAGCCCTTGCTAAGATCGGTTTTAATATTCGCACGTAGTCATAAACCACGCAAACTGAATACTTTTGTGTTTGAAGGCTCCGAGCTGCGCAGAACGTATGCGCACAAACAAAACGAGGCTTCGGTCGCTTCAGTTCCAATCTCGGTAACGAGGGCTCTGGGAAGGAGATTGCTTCATTTCTTGAACTGATTCCTTGCAAGTGAGTTCTCAATCACCTACTACTTGAGTGCTCTCATCACTTTCTTGTGTGTTGTTTAACAGACCCCCCCCCCCCCCCCCAAAAAAAAAAAACCACGTTTTGTCGCGATTTAGAAGCTACATGGGCATGCATAATGGCAGCGTCATTTGGCTTGCGTGTTTCACACTCCCAGTAAGCACGCTCAATTTCAATGAACCACATAAGGGAGCTATATCATTAATTGATGCCGTGGGTTTGTACTCAATTGCGGTGTATATCGACGGGTTCATTTATCTTATTAATAAGTATTTTGTCTGCCCTGAAACACAATGCAGAGATAAACAAAAACCAATATCAAGACCGCCGCGGGTCTGACGATGCAATTTTAGCGTGAAATATTTACTTCTTTAATTTGAGATCACGCAACTCAATCAGTGCCGGTTGGAAGCGGAAAGACGATGATTATTTAAACGGAGTCTAATCAACTCAGTTGAATGAAAAATATATTAATTTTAAGATTGTTTAGAGCTTATACGAAGTTTAGACGTTGCCTTAATAGACGACGGCTGTGCTTCAGCTTAAAGTATATTAGTAGAACGAATTATGTACAGCCGCCCGGTCTCCTCAAAAAAAAATCGGAGATCCGAATTTTTTTTTTGAAGGAGACCGGGCGGCTGTACACAGACTGGACGTTGCCTCGACGGCGTCTGTGCTTCAGCTAAAAGTGCATTGTTAGAACGAAAATGAGCCCTGGCTACGGAAACGTTGGTTAAACGGTGGCTGATTGAAGATCCTCTTAGGGATCCTAACTGTCGTGTTGTTTCCTCAGAGAAGAAACTTTGTTGGACATCGCCTGCCGCCTGTTCACAGGTGTATACAGCTGTTTCGACAAAGGTTGTCCAAACGAAAGCGTAATAGCGTACGCGACAATGCCGAAAGGTAGTAGGCAAATACTTAATAAATTTCAATAAAATCTCAGAATCCATAATGCCTCGATCGTACAGCGAAGACTTGAGATGGAGGGCAAAATGGATTCTGAGCTTTTATTGAAATTTATCGGGTGTTTCCCAGACTACCTTTTTGCATTGTCGCGTACGCTTTTACGCTTTTTTTGGACAACCTTTGTCGAAACAGCTACTTGTCTCCTGGCACGCAATCTTTTCATTGTGGTACAAGGTACAAAGCGGTGGTGTTACACTCGCTAGTTCGTGTGCAACTTGTGGTGCGTTGTGTTGCAAGTTACAGGAAAAATCGCCTCGTGTGTAAGCACATTTAATGTTAATGCTTGGCCACACTTGAAGATCTCCAGGCTTAAAAGTTGAAAACAAGTTTACACGTAGAATGAAGCTTGTTCAGTTAATGGTGGAAAGAAAGAAAGAAAGAAAGAAAGAAAGAAAAAGACACTTGGCAATCTTTTCCGATTGCGCCAACATAAGTTGCAAATACATTGCTCGGGTGAGCCTGCTTGCTTGCTAGCGATTCAGGTTCTGTTTTCGTGAACCACTTTCTCAACATAACAACAACAACAACAATAATAATAATAATAATAATAATAATAATAATAATAATAATAATAATAATAATAATAATAATAATAATAATAATCCAGACCATCAGGTCAATCACTGGGGGACACTAGCTGTCTTGAACGCTCGACTCTCATGAAGATGTTGTCTTCCAAAACAGACATTCACGTTTTCCCGTTTTTGGCAATTTAATCTGTCATCTTGGCATTACAGTTTCTGAGATAAATAATTAAGGCAAGCGTCATGACGCTGGTAACTGTCCAATGACTTCGATGCGAAGAATTCTTCATCCATTTATGAATGTTGTAAGCGAAAATCTACCGCTAAAACTCCTTAGTGGTTATGGAAGTGATAGGACACTTCACAACGTACCTCAAGTCAGTTCACTCATTGCTGCTCAGGGAAGTTTAAATGTTGTACGCGCTTGTTATTTATATGTGCATGTACCGGTAAATATTAAAAAGCGCGACGCCATTCTCATCTATACCAATGGCGTTTTCTCGAACACACAACAACCTCTTGCCTTACGCATATCAGGCGTCACCTATCATAAAATAGCACTTTGTACGAATGCACTTTGCACGATTTAACCTGAGGCTATTGGTAAACCCCGCCGCACACCAATGGTTGCTAATAAATAAGAGGCCGATGGTGACGTAACGTATCGTCGGGATGACGTTCGAGAGCTCTCGATGCGAAACGATTACAGTGCCAAAAGAGGGAAGCCGAATGATAAATTTAAAATGTGACGCAAGAGAATCGCGCTTGTTAAATATTTACATAGCCAGTTGCGTTTTTCCCACGACTAAAATTTCCGCGGTTGATTGGCAAACTTTTGTCGTCCCTTCTCCAGGCAACTGGGTTTCCTCGATGTGTGAATACGATAAAACTTCGTTACGACAAAGACACAAGAGAAATCTTGCTTTTTAGCACAGAATATAAATGCCGGTGAACAAGCCGTTTCGTAACTAGCCGGTAATACAAATCAAGTGACCTCTACGCGAAACCTGACTTAACGTAAACTTTGCCACAAAGCGACAGACATAGCCGACTGTCAAGACGTCATTGTTGCGATAGGTATCCGAGAAATGGCAAGCATGTAAACACAGAACACTTTTTGGCGCCAAATAAGCTGATCGGCGCGAACTGTCTGCGAAGCGAAGTTCTTTGGATATATTGCGGTCAATTCATTTACCAAAAGGCAATCACTGGAATAAAGAAGGCATGCTTACCATATTTTGGCGATTCACTTGAATTTTTTTCGAAGAGGAAAAAAAAACAACAACATAGTTTAGTCTAGAACAGTTCCGCAGTTACTAAAACTGGGAGCGCGTGTACTATTTTTGCCAGTTGGAGGATGTTGTGATTCATTATAAAGAGTTAAATTTGAAATTTCAGACGATCAATCTTTAAAGAGCATTGCATTCGTAGTTACGTTTTATATGTACCTTCAATAATAAGTTGAAAGTGCATTGTAAACGAAATCTCATGTTGCTATGTCTACTGACAGTATTTTTCATAATCCTTAGAATTTCCGGCGGTTTGTTGATGATATTTTGATCGTGACATCAGTGACCATACTTGCCATTTATACATTCATCCGATGATAACAACCAATAAATGATAAAAAAGCACAGAATTATACATTACGCTGAAACAGATGTGCTTATGTCTGCCTTAGACACAGCACATATTTTGAAATAGATAAATGCATTCCCCTCAGCCATAAATATAATTTTGTCTATTTATACAAGCGAGAAAAAATTGGAGACCAATAAAGGCATCGGTGATGATGGTTCTTTTTTAAACTTCAAGGCACAAGTTCCTTTTCGTGGGGAAAAATTTAGAATGCTTGGGCTAAAAGTAGACTGACGCTTTGCACCACGATATAATTGAGTACTCAAGTAGACTGAGTCACGAGGAGTTCACGAGCTACATAAATATTTAAAAACTGATGCTTTGAGGAAGTGATTGCTAACACGACTTGTTTCATGAGCTGAGGAATCGCTCGAAAAGCACTGTATTGGTTTATCTTAAAAAAAAAACCCCTCTGTTAGCAGGTAGCTACAGTGTTTTAAGTTTCTGTATGTAGATTCCACGTCCGGTCTGTAGTGAAGCAGAGATAGAGCTAACGGAAGATATTTTATTTATATCTTCAGAGTCTCGTGACTGTGAAAGCAACGCCAATATCTAAATTCACCTGTGAAATGTGTACAGGAAAGGAAAAATCCTTTCTGTTTTTGGCATAATGTAGGAGAACACAATCTTTTATAAGTAAACGAAAAGAATGGGCTTTATAGTAAATCATTTTTAAAAATAAAGCATCAATTTACTCGCCAACCCTTGAACAGACATTGGGGGAGGGGAGAGAAAGGACAGATTTTTGCTAAACCAGAAATTTGATCATCGTGTGTGGTGAAATCACCATGAGTGCGTTTAACGCCGGGAATAAAGACTGAAATACAACAGACAACTATTTTGAATTCTACCTAAGTTTTCTAGAACACTCCATGGCGGAATGGATTAAGTTTGTAAACATTTTTAACCCCTTGACCCTCGCACTCGGGCAAGGCAAGATTTGAAGATAGTATAGCGATCACTGGCGATTTCCGAGTTAGCTTGTCATCACTGAACGGAATCAATTCAAACACGCAAGTTTAAGGAAAATAAATACAGTACTGTCAAAGATACTGTGAAATCTCCATCTTTTCCTTAGAATTATATGGTTCCAATTTATAATGCTTGACTGACTCACCCACTCCTCCCACTCCTCCACAGAACAGGTGTCAATTGGCCGATTGCATCAGTTTTTCCCGCCAGCCCGCGGTGCATGCGTTCATGTTGTCAACAAAACATTGCTGTGTGTTCATTCATTGATCAGTGTAGCCGATGTACGTGTTCATTCCAAAGTTCAACTTGGTATAAGAATTGTAAATTCAACTAACAAAAGTATTCGAAGTACCTACAAAGATACGAAATTGTGAGACTGAAACCTTTGTCGTTTTACCAGACTAAAAATGAGACTTTTAGTCAAGACTGTGGCGTGCTGCGTGGCAGTTTGCGTTGTCCTCATTTCTTCCTCTGCTTCTGGTAAGTTATTGACAGTATTAACTGAAACCACGTGTTAACGTATACTCACAATCAAGTAAGGTGCGGCCATTTGAATTAACTTTATTTCACTGATTCAAGGAAAAGAAGTAGTTTTTAGAATTCGAGCGAACGGACTATTTTTTGGTGAAAATATGAATGTCTGGTGTTGTTGGCGCGCATTCGGTAAAGATATAAGCGCTAAGCCGGTCCGAGACATTAGCTTATCAATTCACGACAATTGACTGAATTCTTCGAAAAGACTTATATTTCATGTCGGTTTACGTTTTAGAATCGTTTGGACACTAGATTTGGTCGCTTGAGATTTTTTCGAATATTTTACACATTTTTTCATAGAATTTCGTTATAAGTAGCTCTGTTGACTGTTGTGACGGCATTGTCCCGGTGATGTGTACTATTCAGTCGCGAATTTATTGACTAAATGATTAAATTCTTTCATTTCATAAAGCTGTGCGTTTCTTTTTTCTTGACAAGTACCATAACTCATGTTTAATTTTATTTGTATATCCCAGGTCTTCAGAAAGAAAGTAGGCGATCAGAATATATTCGGTCGGCCAGGCGACAAGTTCATTGACGATAGCGCGCAATTTGTAGTTTATGCAAATTTTGCCAACCGTGGGCGTTTTACGCATTTCATTGATGAGAATGTTTCATTACCATTCGTTATCGAAAGGAAGTCAATATTGTGTTTTCTTAAGTCTTTGCCGTCCGCGGGGGCATTTTCATCCATTTACCGCCAAACACAGTCTCGATCTCATAGTACACAATTAGTTCATAAACAAAAGAAGTGACAAAATAATAGCACATGAGTGAAATAATTCCCGCGCGTTTTCAAAGGTGTCGTACGTCGCTTTTGTTTTCTTGTACAGTAGTTTGAAAACTAACGATTTGTGAAATAATTATTGTGAAGCCATGTGACCAGTTAAGCGTCGTTTGAAATATTGTTAGCGTACATCTTATTGAGCGAGAGACGCGGAAAAATTTCCTCCTGACTCGCGAGTATTCGCTCTGTTGTCTATTACCTCAGAGTTCTGCTTCGCTTCAGTGAGACTGAAAGATTTCATGAATGTTCCGGTTCGCGCCACAGTCCAGTATAACTTCCTGCTGCGTGTTTCACTCTTCATGAATATTTTGCCGCGTTAACGATGACCTTTATAATGTTACATGCTTTGATCACAAGGAAATTGATTACGATCAACTTTGAGCTCGTGCTATTGCATCAGCTTCAACTCTCGGTAAATATCAATTCAAATTTTTGTGAGTTGTGGTTTTCATTTTTCCTTTGTTAAACTGGTACCTGTGGGAACTCTGATCCTTGACGTTCTTTAGAAAACCCATCGATAAAATATAACATGAATGTTGAGTCTCTCGCCAGCTTTCGTGTTGTCAAACAGACAGAGAGATTCAAAGATGTCTAATTTGCTGCATTAAAAAGGATGAGAGAGAGAACCACTCCCACAGACAGTTTATTTATTCACTTAAATGAAAGATTCTTGACATTCCGAACGATTTAGAGAGGTGAACCGTGTCATGTCAGGTGTGTCGATCAAAACCGCAGTATGATCAATTCGTCCCAGGGCTCCCTCCATTTCCAATATGGCGGCTCAGTGTGAGAACCTATAAAACTCACAGCTGAGGTAAAACAAAGGAAACAAAAACGACAAAACAATACAGGAAAGGCAAGGTTCTTACACCAAGGTAAACCCCAAAAGAGACTCTTAAAGCTATGAGAACTTCAAACAGCACCCCTCTCAGTCTGATATGTGAGAAGTTTCTAACATGTCCAGCAGCATTTTTTGTTTAAATGAGTGGCATTGGTCTGTCAGTGAAGTCCCCTCTAAATTACAAACATAGGGTAATGGAACTAGGTCAGCATTTTGTCCACTGGTCTAAGTACAACATAGTTTGCGCAATCTGTTCCACAACTGCCTAGTTATATCACTCCACAAGCTAGATCACAATGACTTGATTATTAATATTTAGCCTTTTTACCACAAGGCAGTGATTGTACGTTTAAGTACATATAGAAATAAGTGCCCGTAGCTCCATGTTCACGTTCATGATCACTAGCTAGCACGCAATAACAGCTGTAACTCTCGCAATTTTGTTTTAACTTTAACAACTAGAAACTACCCCAGAACCATACCCTTGTGCGGATAACCAGTTTTCCTGTAAGAATGAAAGATGCATTGTAGCTCGTTGGCGTTGTGATGGAGAAGATGACTGTCGAGATGGTTCTGATGAGGAAGGATGCCGTAAGTTATTTGGCAGTTTTGTGAGATACTTGGTGTGGTATGTTGTGTTCTATTGGGTGGTTCATTTGCTTTTGACATGAGTATTTTGCCATATTATTCTTCTGTAAATTTAATCCATTAGCCCAATTTCATTATATTAAAATTCAGCCTGAAACAATAAACCCATATAAACTCTACAATTTATTCCCCGGAGCCTCACAGTGATGTTTATTGTTTCAGGCTGAATTTTAATTAAAGTTTTACAACATAATTGTAAAACGCAGTTAATGGAGCGTGACGCTCTTGAGCTCAGTTGTTACTGTGTCAACAGTTTAGCATTACGTAATGCAAATTGGTCATGGATGTACTTTTACTCTCCTTGTACAATACCTATTCTTCTAGCATGTTGCAATACCGTCTGTTACATTTATATCCTTCGTTTTGTATGGCTAAAAGGTATAAATACCTCTATTCATGTCTCGTTCAGCGCTACGTGAATCTCATGTATTCGATAGTACTTTACTTGCCATTGGCTTAGTCCTAGATATATGTCTAACTATAAAAGGTCTAGTAAAAGTCCGAGTATCACTCGCTTGCTGTATTACCTACTGTAAGGTCTACCTCTAGTGTCTCTATTTTGTAATTCCCACCCTTCCCTCCCTTTGGAGGTTTGGTTGTTGTTTTTTCCAATAAATTTGGGTTCACCTCTCAGGTTCGCGTTCGGTTAAGTCTCGCAGCGACTTCCCCAAGCTTTGTGTTTTTAGGCTATTTTTAGCTCTATAACCTTGAAGCTCGTTATATGCTTTTATCCAGCGCATGCCGGCGGAGTCGGCTCGTAGCGCTGCGGATATATTAGGCTTGAGCTGGTTTTAAAAAATGCCAATACTCTTTGCACTATGCTGGCCGGAGGTTTCAGTTCGTAGTGCCGTGGAGAGTTAGGCCATTAGATTGTTTTAGTTTTGGACCTGCCTACAACTTGTCCGATCCAGCGCTGGTCATTAATACAGTTTAATAGCGCTGGGGAGATAAGTAAGGCTTTATGGTCACGCTATGGGAGTCGTCTGTCACGCCGATCGCGGAGCGGTGTTCCCCCTTTACGCCAAACATCACGTTGTTATTATTTGTCTGTTGAGATCTCTAGTTAACTTAATGGTAATAGGAACTGCGACATTAAACGGTCAGTATAAAATGCAGACTGCAGACTGGGTATAAAATGCAGACTAGGTATAAAATGCAGACTGCAGACTGGGTATAAAATGCAGACTGAGACCAAAACCGCCTCTTCGTCAAATACAGGATACATTTTGAATTTTTTAACTTAACTTACACTAGTGTCATATACAATCGTCTTTCGAGATCATTTCCCATAAAATTGACATTATTATATTGTTTTCGAAAAGCATCAACCTTGAAATAAACAACCGCAAAGCATTATGTAAGCAATAACCCGGACACATGACCTTTACTTCGCACGTGGTTGATCTTTTCGCCGTTTTGCGTCAACATGACATTGGCGACATCGGTAAGTGGCAGTCAGGGTGGCAGTAAAATAATGCTTTTTGAATAAAATATGTCTTCATGTATCGCTAGAATACTGAAGGTATACAATTTGTCTTTGACAAACCTCGTTAATATTCAAAGAAACTAGTTAAAATCTGGCGAGGTCAAATTGCTTGCCCCCTCGGAAATCAAGTCAATTATGAAAACCGTCATGGGCGTAATTGTTTACGAACTAATGCAAAGCGATTAAGCTTGAGTCTTCTTTGTGAAGAAAGGGCCTCAGGAAATGAAAGCTACCAAATCGAGATAAAGAAAAAAACTGTTGAGAAATGGGTCAAAAATAAGGTTAATTTCGTGCGAGATGATCTCGGAAATGTGATTGTGTGACACTGGGGCTAGTTGAAAATTGAAAATGTATCCTGTATTTGACGAAGAGACGGTTTTGGTCTTAGTCTGCATTATATACCCAGTCTGCAGTCTGCATTTTATACCCAGTCTGCAGTCTGCATTGTGTGGTTCCAGAAAATATCCATACCCCCACCACGGAGGGAATTGAAAATTCCAGAGGGGAGGAGGGGTGAATGGTTGGATAAGCTTCCAGAGGGTCAACTTCACGTTCATGTCAGACATAGTTGTTCAAAATAGTAACTTACCAACTTAGCCAACTCGTACATGTTTCTTGAAGACGTTACTTTGTTTAACTGTTTTAAAGAAACCCTTGTTACATTAAAAACACGTTTCACAGTTCTCCGAAAAGCCTTTCTAAGCGAAGTAGTCCAAGTGAGACAAGAAATCCATGTCTGCGTTGCGTGACTCAGTTATTATAAAACTGTTGTTTGTGAAACTTTCTTGCGTAGAAAAATATTGTTCACTGGCAACAATTGAAATATCTGTATCAATGTTTAAAAGGGAAACTTTTGTATGGCTATAAAGTGAAAGCCCCAATTTTACATAAAGCATTGAAATATTTGTTGTTATTTTGTATGTTGTGTAAAGTTACGGGCAAAGGTCAATTCCCGCAGTCAATTATAACTGGTTTGTCAAAACTGACCCGTGTTAAATTTTATTTTGTCCAAAGTATTCCAACTCAAAGTCCAAAACTACTAACTTAATTTCTATGCCAAAATTCAACAAAATAGAGCCAATTCGACATTATTTTGATGCGTTATTGATCTCATACAAAATTTGCATGAGAACGTGAACATGCTAATTTCGTTTTGCGGCTCGATTTCGTCTGCGGTTTCAAGTTACGATCTGAAAGATCTATTTGTCTCCCTGCCCTGCTAATGCTTATTTTGTCCAATACTAAAATAACTAGACTGAATGATTACCATGAGAAATATCGATTGAGTAGAACTAAAGCGATAATCAAATACTTTTGATCTCCTACAAATTTGCATAGGAACGTAAACATGACATATGCAAATTAAATGAAAATACATTTTTGCATTGCCGGACTTATTCTAACAATTTAGATTTGAAATCTTCAGCGAAGCTAAACGGTAAAGTTTGATGTCAATGACCACAGGTAAATATAAAACACAACAATTATTTCAGTATCAAGAGCTTTTTGGCAAACTCTACCGGTGAAATTGAACAGCGCGCGCGCTCTTCAATAACGCATATTTTTTCCTCGTGTAGGCAGTTCTTGATATTTCTGAAATGTTCACATCAAACTGATTGTTGAGGCGTTCTTTTGAAATAAAACTTTTCCAGAGGGGGGTGGGGGTGTATTCTGTATTTGAGGAATTTCCGAAGGGGTGGGGGGGTCAAAAAAATACCTCAAAAATGGAAAATCCTGGGGGGTGAGGGGGTCCTATGTGAAATTCCCTCCGTGGTGGGGGTATGGATATTTTCTGGAACTACACATTTTATACTGACCGATTTTAATATATCAAAATCGGGCTATCTATATTGCGTGAGTTAAATACTGCTATATTTGCTAGCTACAATTTTGTAGCTAGCAATATGCTAGAATTTGCGCTCATAGCTTTGTTTATATCTAGTAGCTGAAAGCCTGATTAGCTAAATCAATCTGTTGACACTGCATATTTTAGTGGTCAAAGTTGCTAAAATGATAGGTGATATCAGTTTTTGTTTTATTTTTTTTTTTTGTATAGCCGCTCAGACCTGCCGTCAAGATCAGTTCCGTTGTGACAATGGACGGTGTATCTCCAACGCATGGGTGTGTGATGTGGATAATGATTGCGCTGATAATTCAGATGAGAAAAATTGTGGTATGTTTTGCGATGTCAACTGGAGCCTTTTGAAAATGATTTGTTTGTATTGATTGGAGTCCCAAAATGATGTTGTACTCTATTCCAAACGAAACTGTCAGTTTGTTGTTTCATGATTTTGCACGAAATCGGCTGCCAACTCTGAGTGAAGAAAGAAATTTTTTGGCATAGTGGAACATGCATCCTTTCAGACTTATAATATTGTTGGAGAAGATGCGAGTTGGAAAATGAATAGGTACCCTGTTGTTTGGTGATGTAGGCTTCAAAGTTTTCAATAATGTCTTTCTCGCCCACCAAAATAACCACTTGTTTGAGGAAAATCACTTTTATCATGGCACTGGATGTATTTGTTACACAGATGTATAGTTAATGCATCTGCCAGTGCAAAGTGCTTATTGCTTGTTATTTTGCAAACAAGATGCACCTCACACTTAGGTAAGTCAAACACCTAAACAGTCAAATCCAACCTAAATTTGACACTGGTCCTGACATCATAAGCATTATAGTACGAATTAAAATCAGACAGCTAAGTCAAATCAGAAAGCCCTGTATGGCCTGGCAAAATATTAACATTCATTTGGTATTCGATTCAAACCCATGACCTTGTTCTAATTTTTTTGTTTATATCTTTGTGACTGTATGTCCTGTTGTCGCAAAATCAAACATGATTTTTATCAGTTTACAAAATCGAAGATGTATAATCATAGAGTGGGTTATGTTATTTTTGTTTTCATCTTTTCTTTTTGGATTTTTCCATTTCCATGAAATCATAGGAATATCTATAAGTTTTGTTGATATAACTCCAGCTTTGATCATGGTTAAGCTTGTTAGTTTCTTGCAAGTTTTAATTCTTTTGTTTTTCAGGTGAACCATAATATAAACACTCTCACTTTGGTTATGTGCTTTCAATAATATATTTTTCTATTTTTTTCTCAGATCGAAACATAACTTGTGGCCCTAAAGAATTCAAATGTGCAAATGGCAAGTGCATCACAGGCAGCTGGAAGTGTGACAGACAAGATGACTGTGGTGATGGCTCAGATGAAAATGACGATGTGTGTGCAGCAGGAGGTATGAAGCAAAAGATAGCAAACAACTGCTTATTCTAAAATCTTCTGGTTAATTTGTGTGGTAAGTAAAATGTGATGAATTTTTTCAGCTGCAGGAACGTGCCCATCGGGTGAATTGACTTGCGGCAATGGCCACTGTGTGTCCCGTTCCTGGGTGTGTGATGGAGACAATGACTGTGGGGACAATTCAGATGAAGCACCTGAGCATTGCGGTGAGAACAACTCTTATGATTGTAAGGTTATTTTTAAAACCAGGAAGAAGGGAAGTCTCTACAAACCCTTGTGAGATCAACCACCTTTAAATTCTTTGAGTTCAATTTGCTTCAAAATTTACGTACCAGGAAAGCTTTGTTCCTTTTTTTTTTTTTTTTTGCAGAAGTTTCACATATTTGAACAGCTGAGTGGGATAATTTCAACCATATGAATCATTTAATGATCATCATTTGGTTGAAATTTTAAATTTTAAAATAATCTACCAGACTCAGAACCTTGGAATCTATGCACAGATGTTCTTAGATATTTTCATACAAGAACAACATGAAGATTTGATCAAGTAAATGAAACAAAAATTCTGTCATTTATACTTTAACCAAAATTTAATGACTGGAAGCTGCAGCACAAACTAAACAGATTTTTGTGTAGGGAATTAACTTGTGATGGAATGAGACTCATGTCAACAAAACATTGGTTTGTTGTGTGAATTTTTGATCTATTTCTCACTCTTTCAGATTCTAAGACCTGCAGCAGCAACCAGTTTACTTGTCGTAATCGCAATTGTATCCCTCTGCGCTGGAGATGTGATGGAGATCCAGACTGCCCTGACAGCTCTGATGAAGAAGGGTGCGTGACTGTCAAACCACCCATCCCAAGTTGCTCAGAAAAAATGTTCCGTTGTACAGATGGAATTTGCATCCAAGGTCACTGGCGCTGTGATGGAGAAGATGATTGTTCTGATGGCGCTGATGAGCAAGGATGCCGTAAGTTTGTTATGAATACTGAAGCATTCTAGTGGCACCTGGTGAGCGCCACTTAAATATGAAAATGGAAAAAGGCATCTGTATGTTTTATCTGTGACATTGGAATTATCATGTTTCGTTCAAATGTTGGGGAAAAAATTCAAATATTTCGTGGCACAGTTTTAGCTTACTACCCAGAAACACCCCTGGACTCTCAGTGGTTTTTTATTATTCACATTATGTTTGATCTACAAGTCAAAATAATAGTCTGGAATCCTGAAACAAAGGTATAGTTTTGTTGACTTAGTCTAACAATGGTCTGTAACTTTCACAGCGACTGGTAACTGCACCAGCAGCCAGTTTACTTGCCATAATGGTGACTGCATTCCAAATACGCAAAGGTGCGATGGAACAAACAACTGTAATGATGGATCTGATGAAAGCGGCTGTGGTGAGTTTGATAATAAACTTGTTTTGAGAATGATGTTTATTATTCAGTGAGTGACAAAGGCATACTCGGAAAAAAAATATAAGTGCTCCTATCAGGAGTCGAACCTAAGACATTCCGATTACTAGTTTGGATACTACAGGAGACTCGTGGGAACTAAGGCCATTAAACTAGGTTCATGGGACAAACATCCTGCATACTGGTAGGATTGAAATGTCATGTGTGGCATATGTGCAATTGAATAAATGTAATGGAATGTTTTTTTTTGTTTACCAAAGATTGAATTGCCTAGACTGTTAAATTGCAAGTTTAGTTGCAAATGTGACTTGTGCCTGTGATCATCAGTGACATTTTTTGCCCAAACTTGTCTCCAACATTTTTGTGTCACCATGTACACATTAAGAAATTATCTACTTGGGTTGAGATTTTTGGATCAAAATCTTTAATGCTGGTATTGATGATTTTTTTTTGTTTCAGAATACTGAAATAAATTGTTGTAAACTTTTTTTCAACAGCTAACTGTACGTCGAATGAATTCAAGTGTGGAAGTGGAATTACAGCGAGCTGCATTGAGAAAAGCAAGGAATGTAATCACAGGAGAGATTGTCCTAATGGGGAGGACGAACATCCAAACTGCAGTAAGTTCTAGATTTTACGAATCAAAATGGCTTAGAAAGGTCCAGAGTTTGGGGAGGGGGTGGCTGGGTACAGGCGATCTGAATATCCTGTTTCATTTTATTATTAATACTCATGTCTAGCCTCCAAGAGTTCCTTGGCAACTCTTTCCGCTTTGCTTTTTCTGCTGCAAAATAATTAATTTCTAGCATTCCTCTTTGCATTCCCTAAGCGCCCCTGTTGGGTTTCTTCTGTCTGGTACTGTAGCTTATGTTTGTTTGTTTTTTTTCAGATATCAATGAATGTATGGATCATAATGGCCATTGTCAACATATCTGTAATGATCTAACAGTTGGCTATAAATGCTCGTGCCATGAAGGGTACAAGCTGGGTGAGGACCAGAGAACATGTGAAGGTAATGGTTGTGTATTAATCCCAAGTGGGAATTATCAATGATAACAATACAGAGTTATTAATTAGAAATATACATTTTTTAGATTAATAATGTCATTGAATAAGCCAATTTCTCTATGAAGACATTTTAAATTTACTACAGCTACTAGAATCCTTAATTTTTTTTGTTTCCTTTTGGAAACTAATTCAATGGATCAACTACCTGAATTTACACTGCAATTTAATAAGAAAGGGGAAACTAAATGAATTTTTGCGATTATAGTTTTTTTTTTTTTTTTTTTTTGCCATATTAATGGCCTTTGTGATTAGTGTGCTTTACATAAGAGTACTTTCCACATCGGCCGACCAGTCGGACTGGTGAAGCCTGTAAATAGGAATTAGCAGCATTTTAAATGGCTGATGCTACAAAATCTTTAAAATGGATTATTCTGAAAATAGTATGATATGAAAGGGCTGGTCTGGTGTTTAACCAAGCCTAGAAATTTCCTGTTTGTGTACTGGCCAGTCTGGCACAGCAGTCCTGCATGGCAGATGGAAAGCACATTAGATTATGGTCACAAAGTTAAGCCTGACATACTGTTAATTTTTTGCCATTTGAAGATATCGATGAATGTCATGAGTATGCATATGGTCAGTGCAGCCAGGGATGTACCAACACAAAGGGAAGTTACAAGTGTTCCTGTTTAGCAGGGTATGGCTTGGAGGGGGATGAAAAGACATGTAAGGCAATAGGTAAGTAACAACATCCTTCAAATTCTATAATTGTAGTCACTTTAGCTACACGTAAGTTAACAATCTGTTACCCACCAGCTAAGGTTGATATTGAATAATTAAAGTGTAGTCATATTAAAATCAAAATCAATGTCCTAGCATAATGTGACATTTTCTGAAATTTCCAGCTGTAGGATGGTGTGAGGGTGATTCCCTGGAAATTTAAGTTGTCATGAAAATTTTGTCAAGTGTTTTTTAGATTTTATTTTTCCCTAGTCTACAATGTATGATTTTAAGAAATATAATAAAAAAGATAGGTCATTGTGTCTGCAAATTTTAAAGAGCTACAATCCATTCAGTTTATCCCATAGTCGCTTGCAAAAATCAATTATTATTATTTTTTTATCAGTACTGTTATTGCTCTGTCTGGTGGTAACAGAAGGTACATTCATTTGATAAAGCACAACTTAGAAAAGCATTATATAGAATGTATGAAGCAAAATCGACAATTCAAAATAAATTTCTTGGCAGGGAAGCAAAAATAGTGTGAAGCAGTATTGGTCAAAACGTTTCTTGCATGCGAGTTCTCAGTATCACAATGTTATGCCTGTGAGTGCTGCTTGTATTACTGATAACCCACTTCTGTCGTTAATTTTTTCTAAAACAATTGAAGGGCTGGGGGCATAACCGCCTTATGTCGAATGTTGGGCTGTTTTTTTTTTTTTTTTCGGATATGTCTCAATTTTTGCATGTGGGCTTCGTTTTAGTCAACAAAAATTGACTAAAATTATTTTAAACGTAATAGCTAAGTTAGAGTAACAAGATAAAATAAAAAAAATAAAAATAGATAGGCCACAGTGCTTGTTTCCGAGAAAATAACCATTTTAGAAATTGGCTGGGCTTAGCATCGAAGAAAACAGACCATGCTTTCAACTTGCGCACGTTTATGGCATAACAATGCACAATGCAATTCAGTGGAATCGCCTTAAAAGAAACTGAGAGCATTGAAAGGGGCTCAGGAGTTTTTGTTAGAAATGAAAGTCAGGGACTCTTATAGAATTTAGAATAAAACTGAAAGCAATAGTTAAAAGCACTTTGGTATGAACCTTTGATGGCAAAGTCAAATCGCATGCAGAAAATATATTTTATCAATTTTACCTTTTTCTTCACACAGAGAATACTCCATACCTGCTTTTTTCAACCCAGCACAGCATTCGTAAGCTGGCAATTGGACGCTCCGATATCAATGACTACCAGGATGTTGTCAGTGCTCAGAAAGGAATTATTTCACTCGATTATGACTATGAGAGCAACTATGTGTACTGGACGGATATAAGAGATGAGAGGATTTGTCGTGCTCAAATGCCTGGTCGAGGGTCAATTCCAGGTATTTATGGCACATGTAGCAGTGCTTGGCTCTATGTTGTGTTTCATCACATATCAAACATGGAGAAGAGAGTTGAAAATACCAAGCGTAGCAGAGTATTTTTTGACGAACTTTGAGGTTTTTGATAGTGTGATGAAACACTGTGATTGAGTGTTTGATATAGCTTCTCAAACCAACTGATTTTGAAGGGGAAATTGAGGATGCAAAAACGAGGAGTTTTTCATCAGATATCCAAACATGTCACGGTGCATGATTTCCTTTGTCTTTGGCTTTTGAATCATTAATGAGTTTGAGGAGTTGTATATAAATACTGTAATAAATGAAAAGGTCAGGATCTTAGCATCAGTTAAGTGACAGTTGTTCAATGATAAAAGAAATCTGACAGTGTTCTAACTGCGCCAGTCACCTTATGGCCGGAGGTCTATATAGCAAGTTATTCCGATGTTTAGCCTCAAGTTTAGTAGGGGTCACTAATTGAAAAATTTTGAGGCTTGGTGAGATGTTGAACTTGCATTTCTCTCTGGAAGCCACAGATTTTTTTTGTTTGTGAAAGTGTGAGTCTGACAGTGTATGTTCCTGAGTCTTAAAGACTTGTATTGTGAAAATAGTCAACTAAAATTTTAGAAGGTTTAGAATGTTTTTTTTGTGAATTAGATCCTTTGTCACCCCTTTTTGAATTGCCATATGATTATAGTTCTCAGAAGGCAGCCACGACCTTTATTTGGTTAGCTGATGTCCAGGCCAGGCACATTTAGCTCCCATTTGTATTCTACAATTTAAAAGAAACTCATCTAATACAAGGCCAATTTATATTTTATGCAATTTCATGTATGCAAGATGGTGTGTTTCACTGGATAATTTTGTACACATTGAACAGTATGTTATGTAGCAGAGTGTGTTTTTTTTTTTTTTTTCATTTGAAAAACATTTGCACTTTTGGAATGTCCGATAGTATTGAAACACTTCTTAGTGTTTTAGGTGTTCGATGTCTTTTCGAACTAGTTATTAACTAAACAGAAAATGGAAGGTTATGAAACTCGATCACTCTTTCATTTTTTTTCTTTTTTGCTTAAATGGGGGTAGATTATTAGTGAATGTGAGAGGTGAACCCTTCATTCAATTTGTTGTGTGATTTGATTGCAGCTGACTGTGATCAGATTGTCTCTGATGTTCACACTCCTGATGGCCTCGCTGTTGACTGGGTGGCTAAAAAAATGTACTGGACTGATGGCGGCTATAACATGATTGAGGTGGCAGAACTTGACGGTAGACACCGACTCACCCTCTTTAGTTCCGGAGTTGATGATCCCAGGGCAATAGTTGTGGATCCTTCCCATGGGTATGTTGCGATTATAAAAAAGTGAGGCAAATATATCTGCTGGCTGGGATTTGTTGTATTGGTAGTTTAATACTTGTTGCAAATCAACATACAGTAGACACCTAACTGTACTAGTGGAAACCATTTTTTGGGCTGCATTTGAGTGTCCGCTTAGGAGATGTGTCTACTTTTGGAAGGTTAAAAAAATGTGTTCCGGATAAAATAGGGGTCTCAGATCAAAACCCCAAAAAGCTGGCCCTCTCACCCAGCCAATTGAATGGTAAACTAAAGAAGATGTAGAGAGAGCTAGAGCTATTGACCCCCCTCCCCCCCTTCAAATTTCTTCAATACCTCCCCTATCTTTGAAAGTTATCTGGAACACTGTTAAGAAAGCGGTGTTAGTTTGTGGCTGGGACAACACTGGAGTGTTCACTTTGGAAAAGCCTTTTTTAAAGTTGGACTACGTAATATGATTTACAGTAAATAAAAATTATCAAAAGTTTGTTGTGACACTTCAAGTCTTCTAGTAGCTACAATATTGAAGAATTTTAGGGTCAAGCACTTTTAAAGTACATCTTTGTATATTTCTTCATACATGAGCAGTATTACAGTAGTAGAGGCAGTTCTGGAAGTAATTTTCTTGCTTAGTGCGGCATATGTCCTATATCCAAGTTGTTATTTGTGTAGGATGTGTTGTAAAATAGTCCACACAACACGCCCTCATTTATTTTAAGAAGACACAACTACATTGGCATACTTGATGTAATAAAGCTTAAATGTCAAAGCATTATTTGGTGATCTCAAAACATACAACAACTTTAGTTTTTTGACTCAAGTGATGGAACATATCAAGTTCAGAGAGTGTTTTACATAAAACTTAAGATGACAAAGTGTCCTTCATATTTTGTACGCTACTTATAGCAGTAATCTTACATGGCCACTCTGACCAAACAAACTTTTTAATTTGACAGACATTTTGGTAATATGGCTGCATGATGAATGGCAGTTATTTCCGGCACTAAATAGTAACTTGGAATAATATGTCCGACAGCTCACGATCCTTAAAAACAATTTCCTCTTTTTACAAAGCTACGCGTCGCCGCAGATTCTAGTTGTTATTATTGTATTTATTATTTCAAGATAATGTATTATAATTTTTTGTTAATTTATTATTGTTAGGTTATTTATTTTCCTTGGCAAATTAGCACATCTTGTTGCTAGAGGTCTAATCCGCCTCATTCATCCCGAGGGTAAATAAATAAACAAATAAATGTATGTATGTATGTAACCAATCAATCACATTGCATGGTTGATTAATAGGTACCTGTTCTGGACGGATTGGGGCGAAAACCCAAGAGTTGAAAGGTCGGGCATGGATGGAGACCCAGCAACAAGACAAGTGATTGCCTCTGGACAGATTGGCTGGCCAAATGGATTGGCTATTGATTATACCCTGCAAAGAATATACTGGGCTGATGCTAGGTATATTTCAATGATTCAATTTATTTTATTGTCAACAGAAATGGAAATAAGTTGGACCCCCTTTGCAGGGGTTTCATTAAGATTTTGAACAGTTGGGGGCACGAATTAGTTACCTTGGATATGTTCTTATATTGAAAGCATTGGTTGAGATGTTAAAAGCAGCTGGGCAAAGTTGTCTTCACGGACGGCCAATTTACCCAGTAGCTGGCCCTTTGTGAAACCTCTACCTTTGCATGAAAAAAGGTCTCTGAAATCTCTGAAGTGTGCCTACTGGGCCTTCAAAGGCCAAGTTTTAGAATCAGGGTTGCCATTACCAGGGAAAAACAGAATCTTTTCAACGTCAGGAAAAAGTTGGAATTTTGGATTAAGTCAGGGAATTTCTAAATTCTACCTCAAAGTCAGTGAAAAGTCAGGGCATTTTATTTTTTGCTAGCCAACAGGTTTGGGAAAGGGTTTCCTTGTTGGCAAAGGTAATGTTGTTTCAAAAGACACTCACAAAGGACTGTGGTAAGTGGCAACCCTGTAAAAACCCTGGAGATTGCACTGCACAGTTTTCACGCATAGAATAATTATTTCTTCTAGGTTAAAGAAGATAGAATCAAGCAATTATGATGGCAGTGATCGTCGTCGCATTGCCAGCATCCTTCCGCAGCACCCATTTGGTCTGGGAGTGTTTGAGAACCAGCTGTACTACACTGATTGGTCCAAGTTTGGCAAGGCAGTCAGAAAGCTCAACAAATTCTCTGGACAGGACAGAGAGAAGATCAGAGATACTCCCTGGTCACACATGGACATCCATGTCTACCATCCCCTTCGTCAGCCAAACAGTAAGCCATTTGATGTTTGGAGCCTGCTGTTTAGTTACTGAATTTCCACTTGAACTAGCTAAGGCTATCTCTGATCTTATTGTTTACAAACTGATGTTTTCCTAATTAATGTTATCTGCATGTGTGCAATTAAGTTAAAACTTAATTAAACTTTTGGTACAGTAGACAGATGTTCTTGGGAGAACTGCTTTGGATAACAAACTTTCTTATATAATCCCTTGCTAATTTGTCAATACCTACCTTCCAGAATTTGTCATGTTTAATATTTGGACCAAAAAACATTTGTTTTGTTATGACTGAACTACACTTTCTGGAAGGTACTAAGCATGCTAAAGTATTCAGTTTCTATAGCCCACTTTGAAAATGAGTGATGGCCTGGGTCGAGAGTAACTGCCCAAGTGATTGTGGGATTGTTTGGGGGGACGCAAAAATGCGAAGATAATAGCCAACGTCCCCCCAAACCTTCCCACAATCGCTTGGGCAGCTACTCTCGACCCAGGCCATCACTCTTTTTCAAAGTGGGCTATTTCAGTTTATTGTTTTTGCCATAAGTTGTACAAAAACTAATTATTTAAACACTAATGATGAGGAAGCCCCAGGGAAGCCACTGGGCTTATAAGAAATGGGCTCCCTCAGTTAAGTAATTAGAACAGTATTTTCATGGTTACACGTGGGACCAAAATCAATGGCAGAGCTACAGTAAATCTTAAAAATACTGAAACACGAATGTGCTCTTTATTTCCTGTGGTAGTTCTTCAGCTGGCATTTTTTGTTTGACACAAAGCACCACTCTTGTCCATGGGCTCATTAGGATTTTGAACAGTTGGGTTAGCGGTTATTGCACCTAGGCAGGATAGTTAACTTGGGTCAACTAACGTAATGTTACTACACAATGAAACAAAACCAAACTTAGTAAACTTACTAATTTCGATGTGATCTTTCTTGCGATAGGGTTCATTATGACAATGAGTAAACTTCAGAACAGCAATCATTGAGTACAATGATCTGATAAGAACTGACTTTATTTTACCAGGCGTTAATAAATGCAGTAGCATAACTAAAATGTTATAATTTTTCAGAAAAGGGTTAATGTTATCGGACTATTCTACCTTCTTCAGGGACTAATCCATGCAAAGAAAACAATGGTGGATGCAGCCATTTGTGCCTTTTAGCTGTTGGTGGTGACGAGCGTTATACATGCCGCTGCCCTAATGGTATGAATATGTCAGCTGATGGTCTCAACTGCACTGGACAACCCTTCACAGGGCAACCAACCCCTGCACCAGTAACAACGTCAGTGACAACCCAGCATCCAGCTACCTCCAAGAGAACTGAACCACCAACTGGAACACAAAAAGCATCGGGTGGAACCAGACCCAACGGATCTGTAAACAAGCCTTCTAAAGCATCAGTCACGGTTCCAACACAGAGTCCAGCTACCTCAAACAGAACTGAACCGCCAAGTACAACACAGAGGCCATCAGAACCAGGAATTGTAGCAAGGAGAGAAGGTGAAGCTATTTACCATCTTGTTGCAAGTGTCCTAGTGCCTTGTTAAAGGTTTGAATAAAAAGGGAAATGGTGGGTTTGGATGCTTGAATTAGCACTGCATCCCAATAAATCTGAAATGAACTCAACCCGGTTGTCTGTGTAAAATTTCTATCAAAACAGGAGAAATGAGAGGATGTTCAACCATTTAGTACTTCTAAAGCAAATCTTATTCAAGGTTTGCATGAAATTAATAAGGGAATGGTGGGTGTGGGTGCTTGAAGCACTGCATCCCCATAAATCTAAAATGAACTCTACTAAGTTTTCCATGCATAATTTCTCTCAAGACTGAAGAAATGAGAGGGTGCTCAAGTCTCAGTACTTTTAACAGGTTTTTTGCCCTCAAAATAATAGGCATTAAACCACTTTATGAACAGGCTGATTTTGGGCATATTTTAATCTTATTTTCAGATGATGGATCAGAAAGGAAAGGTCTTTCTGGAGGTGTCATAGCTGGTATAATTCTTGTCGTGGTTTTCCTTGTTGTCCTTGCACTTGTGGCAATATGGTATGTGCGCCATCGTAACAAATACTATCAGGGCAAGAGTATCAGCTATTACAAAGACATGTCTACCAAGCCGCTGGAAGAGGACTTTGATGACGAGGAGTCCACCAAGATCTTTGGCTCTCGTGAAAAGGTGGAATTTGCTTAAAAAAGCATTAAAATTACAAAGGCAATAAGACCACTTGTTTTATGTTAAGATCGAAACAAGTGGTTAATTGCCTTCATAAAATGTAAAGACCCAAACAGGTGGTTTTATTGCCTTCGTACCTGAACTTGTTCCAAATCCAACGCTTTTGCTCAAGGAGCTCAAAGCTCAGAAGTTGTGATCCCAGCTTGGGGGAAATGGTATGCCCAAGCCAAAAGTTGATCTTTGCATTCCTGGGAAACCAGACTTGTGTAAGGCAACAGCACTAAAATCTTTCATAGAATCCAGTTAAGCATGCTTTTGTGCATTCAGGAGAGTCAGTCACCACAATCTTCAAATGGTGTTCAATCCAGCAAGAAAATGTTGTATATTTATCTCGATTCTGTGAGGGAAATATGGAACAATTTGAGGTATGATTTTTATAACTTATAACAATACCGGTTCAACCTCATTCCCAGGGTCTCTCCTCTTCACATCCCAGGGAGCGAGAAGAGGAGAGACCCTGGGAACAAGGTTGTCGCCAGTTCCCTTTGAGATGGCACTACACAGTTTAGTCATAATCATTGTATAACAAACCCTGCAGAGCAAGGTCTTAGTGGTGAATCACTATTCAGAACCTGATTGTCAGGGTGAGTCACTGAGATTCACTCTTATTATTGCCTCCTGGCACGTTAGGGTAACAGGGGGAAAAATATCCCCTGTTATATTTTCTCAAAAGCCAGGAAAGTGGTAATACAACCCTATCTGTTAACTATTAAGTTTAAAGCAAGTGTAAAGCAAGTGTGTTTGGGGAATATTACAGTAGTGCCATCTTCAATGTATTGTTTTTCAGAAAAAAAATATTGAAGTTATAACATTAAGTGGAATGTTAAATTTAAATTAATCTTATTTTATACAAGGTGGATTTAATTAACTTTCTCATATTCATAGTTTGCTATTATATTTTTCTCAATATATTTATTATAGTATTAATAAACACCCTGATACATCAACTTAATGATCGTTCAACTAACTTCTAATTATATTGTGTGCTACATATTAGAAGCTGAATATTTTCTTTAAAAAAAAAAAGAGGTGAAGGAGGCCAAAAAAGTGTTTATAAAATATCAGCTCAAGCAAGAACTGCAAAATAGTAGGACTACCTATTCGTTGTTTTTCTTTTTCTTTTTCAAACTTGGTCATCTTTGTGAAATCGTTGTGTTGTAATAGGCCATTTCCGAGTTGCTTTGAACCTCGTTATGAAAGCGAGGCTAAATGCAAAGGTTTTATTGTGAAAGGCTTTGCATTTAACCTCGCTTTCATAGTGAGGTTCACAGCAACTCGGAAATGTCCTATTCATCTTGGCGTAGTCTGACTTTCAGACATGAAGTGTAGCTGGTTTCTGTTGTTGTTAGCAAAGAGCATAAGGAAAAAAATGGCAATAAGCATATAGACCTACCTAATAGTATAGGCTGTCTTGAAAACCAGAAGTTTTCTGACACACTAATGTGATTATATAACAAGAACTTTTGAAGGATAGTAACTGGTAAGTTATTTGTTTTGACAAAGTGACGAAAAAAACTGATCGCTTTTCTTCCTCCAAAATTGCCCTTCAATTTGACGTAAAATTCTTTTGAACTTTGATCAGGATACGTATTAGTGTAAACTCTAAAAGACACAAGATCTTCAGTCTTGATCAGTTTTGAAAACATCGAGGTGTAAAACACACAAGGACACTGCACACGAATGTGCGTTTAGGTGTTTTAGTGAGTTGTATTCCAAATACATCTCCACATATTTTTACAGTAAGACTCCAGTGAAAGAGGAGGAACATTCCTCCAGCACTGGTTTTCATTCCCAGTTCTTGGCATGTTCATCAGCATGATGTAAAAGTTCTGGCAAATCTCATCCTTTGGTTACCAGGGAGAGGCCCGAGAATGCGGCATTCATCCCTCCTCCTCCTTGGCTATTTGTACAGGAGCGATCTCGCAGGCTTGTAGGGCAAGGCCAACGTTGATACCGGGTGAACCACCCAAACTAACAAACGTGTGCAAAAATAATGCAAACAATTATCGTTATATTTCGTTCTTTCAGCTTCACAATGCGTGAAAACGGAAATTCAAGAAAACGAAAAGAAGCAAAATTTTGTCGACGTGTCGCAGGCATTAAAAAAAAGACTTTCGAAAATTTCGCGAAAATTAGACAAAATTTCGTTTGAGCAAAAACTGGTTCGTCGTTGTTAAAAAGTACGAATTTTGTGGAAATCGGTCGCATTATTTTTGCACAGTCTTGTGCCTACTCTGGTCTGGAACGAAGAGTGCGACGCATCAGATTTCATATAAATATATGGATGTTTATATCTCGGAAAAGACGACAATTGTGTAAATAGTGTATATAACAAATGATGCTTTAAAATTGTTGTAGTAATCAAGAATATGGCCAGCAAGACTGTTTGACACTTGTTTGCATCTTCTCGTGTGAGCTTCAAGTTACTCCCATGCAAGGAAAGCCGAAAAAGTTTGGGTATTATGTAATATTTCATTTATTTATTTGAAAGGTTTTGTAATGACAACCGGAGCTGGCTTCAGTGTCAATTCTATTTTTCTAATCTTCCATAAATTTATAACCATCATGTTATGCTGGACATAGCCGATTTAATTCGTAATTAATTGCTAAGCTTCTTCGCTGCAAGGTTCGAGTGCATAGTCTTCTTATAAAAAGAAAATAACGCAATAAAAAAATTCTTGCTTAGAGCGGCCAGTTTTCAATTGAGTGTCGTAAAACCAAGTCCAAAGTAATTACTGTGGCCAATCGTAACAGATGTAAACAGGCGCAATGAACCAATCGGATCTCGAGGCAAATACGTGTAACAAGACATGATTGGTCAGTTGGTTTGGCTTCCCATTGGTTGAGAAAATGGCGCAAACTTTGCTAACCAATCATAAGAGCGCAGTAAAAGCAAAACCAAAGCAAACGCGAACTTAGTTTCGACACAATTTAAAACAACTATAAAAGCAAAGTATAACATTGGGCTGTTTGAATAGATCTCGGCTTTTTTTATTATTTCGCGGGGAGAGAACTCCATAAGAAGATGTACGCAAAGTATTGTTTTGATAAACTAGCTATAAGTATATAAATATCTTTGCTCACATTTAATACCATTGTCAGTGTTGAACGTATTTATGTGGAAGTAGCGTGAAAATTTACTTATTTATATCGTTTATCTATATAATTTTCATTTAACTTTCGATCAGTCACTTATTTATTGTGTAGTAAAACTGTAACGTGTAGGTTAGACTAAGTAAGAAGTGTTAGTAACGTTTTGTTTTCAGGGGTGAAAAGATAATCATTTAGCTCTGATCAGATGAAGACCTTGAAAGAATTGTGTGAAGCTTCAACTTGCAGCTGTGCTTCAAGCGCTGTGTTTAGTTTTTGTTGTGTTCTGTTGGGTTTTTGTGGCACTTGCCTGATGTGGATTATGGTTCGGATTTTGATCGACAGCCCACCTCTGCGGTGTGCAAGCGTCTCGTTGTGTGTTTTGTCTTGTATGGAACCATTATTTGAGATTTCACAAGAATTGAGGCACGCACGAGTGTAGTCACTTAAAAAAAAGGCGTGGCCTTGCCCGTTCACAAAGGTGCGAGTGCCTTTTATAGTTATAGCTCCATTCGGAGAGTGAACACCCAACAGCTGCCTTACAAGAGACGAGATCAGTGCCTGTCGAGTTGGTTGCAAGCGCTTAAGCTTCACTTTGATTAGTAGACAAGAACTTAGAACTAATTGCTTTTAACCAACCCTTGTGTGTACTAACACCGAAAAGTGGTCACCAGGGTTTCACTTTTTTCCTTTAGTGGTAATGTACATAGACTTTATACTGATTTAAATGTTGATAACATGGTTTCATACTGAAACTCAGTGAAGTAAGCAAAATTGCTACCTGTAGCATAATTTGTTATCTTTTATCAGTTGACGTTGGATGTGTAAGTATCTCAGTGTTGGACATATAAAATAAAACGTATTGAAGTTAGTGTGGACTTATTTGTTTTTTGATACATTCGCCTGATTTTGGCCTGGTGTGAACATATCTTGGGTTCCCACCAGACCCCATTATCACGCATTGTTTTGGCCCTATGTAAAAATGGCTGGCATTAAGGACGGTGCCTACTAATAGCGAATTATTTTTGCACGGTTTATCACTATGCGGGAAAAGCAGATCTTGGTAGCGGCTATTGAAATCCAAAAAGAAAATTGGGGGTAACCACGCATTTTTTAGAGATAACTAAGCAACAATTATTTTAAAAAGCAGCAAAATACAAAGCAATGTATGGCGCTTTTTTCCAAATTGAAGCTTTATTATTTCTGAAAAATGCATGGTTACCCCCAATTTTCTTTTTGGATACCAAAATCACTTGCTAAGTTCTGCTTTCTCTGCATAGTTTTGAAGCGCGCAAAAATATCCCTGTAATAGTAGGCACCACCCATAGGAAACCCGAGTATCTCCAGATGCGCAGTAACAATAGTAGGCACCGTCCTTTAAATATTATTTTCTTTCCATTCAAATTAGCCTTACTAACCTCGTTCTTGAGTTCAAAATCAAAAGGATTTTTACCTTAAACGAGCCTATTAGGACTAATTTGAATGCAGACAAAATAATATTTAAAATGACAGCCATTTTGCATAATGTCGATTGCTATACCATTTCCCTTTTGGGGTGCAACGACAGCACTGTCCTGTGGTTCTTCCCGTGAGCTTTCGTGCCTTTTCGTATATCTTCGGGAAAAGTCGGTGTAATTTCGGGATAACTCGGTTAGTTTGTTGTTAATCCGTGGGATGGGTACTTCTTGAGATTTGCTGAGGGCTCGTGTTTTCTTCACTGCAGCCCGGCAGCGATTCGTTTGTTGTACGAGAGGATTAATGCTATCTGCGATTCTTATGATTTTGTTCTTTTTAACTTTATTCCAATGTTTTATTCGTTCTAGTCAGTTTTAAATTCGAATAGGTGGAAACCGGAGATAAGAACTCCGCACACTTAAGTGTTCAGCACTTCAAAGCGGTGGGAATCAAGGCCAAGCTAACAGTGCAGCGCGTCGGGACTCGCATGGCTTGCTGCCTGGCATATTTGTATCATTTCCTGGCCAGAGACCTTTTTCTTTCAAGTGCACGTATTGCGCTCCTATGCTTAGCGAAAGGATTGGCGACACTAAGTGACCCATACACAATGCGATGACGGTTGACTGGTGTTTTCTGCTGGTCCTTTTGACACGTCAGTGATTCCGGCGGCATTCTCGACCCCAGTGCTTACGCTCTCTGAATGACCGCGCCAGTCATGCGCCGATCATGCGCAGAAGAGCTCTGGAGTCGAGAATGGTTCGGAGGGAGCCAACCCAATCCTCAGGTTTTGCGCCTGTACTCACTTCGTTCAGCGGATATACATAACACCCCCATCGAACCTCTGCGGGGGAGAGCGCATGTGAAGTACGGCGTCTGAACCGGGCCTAAGAGTAATTTGATGTTAGTGGAAAGGTACCTGGTCAAATATTTGGGCAGTTTGGATCAAAACAAAGATAAATCTTCGAATCGAGAACTGCATTTCAGCGACCACTTGGTCGAATTTCTGATGTTTCGTCTGAAGATACCCTTGGATAAACTATTTTCGAAAATCATACTTTAAAGTTCCAAGGTATTTTATTTTTAGCGAAAATTGAAAGAATTTGAAATGCGGCCTAGGTGCGGTCACTGACCGATGAAAACCGCGAACATTTATGTCAAAGGACGAAGCCCCCGTTCATGGTGTGAAATAACCCAATGAACTTGAAACTTTACACAAACCTAGACCAACGATCTCACAAGAAAATTAACACAACAAACATTCCAAACTCGCTGGCTGTTTTCTAAAGCATGAAGGTTTGTGTACGCTACTCAAAATGACCTTAAAAAAAACGCTTATTTTCATTTAAATAAAAGTGTTTCTGGTATGTAATTTTTTTTCTAAATTAATCTAATATCTCGAAAGACGAAGAAAAGAACTTTATTTGTACCAGGTTTCAAGCTCTGATTCAAACTCTTTCCCACTTAGAGAAGATCGAATATGGGTGCGATACTTGCGGCTCACAATTTACGTCACGAATTATAAGATCAAAAACCGATTCACAAGTTCTTTTAAAGTTCTTTTCTTCGCATTTAGATTGCAATATACTCGTTAAAAGAGCTTAGGTCGCGAGATTCCTTGACCCTCTCATGTTCTGCAAGGATTTTCCTTTTCCTCCATCGGACTATCGAGGTCTACAATCATTTGGGTGGAAGATTTTCAAACAGTTTGCGAAATCGCGCCTTGAAGCTGTTTTTTTGCAGCTCCAAAATTAGTTACCCGGCCGGCACGTAGGATAACAGGTTCCGTGTGAACACTGAGAGAACAATCCCGGCTGGCTCGATTTTTGTACCGAATCCATTTGTAACCGGTCCAATCTCGGCAAATTAAACGGAAATAGTGGACGGAAAGTAGAGAAAGACACTTCTGAGAAAGGGGAAATTAAACCCGCCATTTTACTAACGTCGGCACAATGAAGCTATCACGACTTAAATTAACTTCAAATACGTGTTAGTGTAAAGTTCAGAGAACAACCAACGAAAGGGGAGGGGAGGTGGAGGGATCGAAGCCTGCATCTAACTGATCTCCTTCCATCTTTTTGTGCCTTATTATTTATTTATTATATCTCTCAATTAGTACGCGCGGTGTGTGGTCAATTTTGCGGGCTGTACTTCTCTGTACGGCTCGCTAAATTTGTTCCTTTTCCGCGCGCCTGGTTAACCTCAAAAATATAATAACTATTTTACTAACCTCGTTTTCCCGGTCCGTACTGTAAGTTACACACCCTCGTTTTCCCCCGTTGATTTATAAATGAACAGGAGAAAACTCGGTCCGTAACTTACAATACTGTTCGAGAAAACGAGGTTAGTAAATAGGTATATTTATATATTTTCTTATTGCTAGTTTCACTTGCCATAGTTTGCGTTAATGGTACCACATATCATACGCTATTTCACGAGCCTCTTAAAATAATGTTCCCGAAATATTGATGCTGAGTATAAGAACCAGTCGGATATTTTTGTTCAATTCAAACTTAAAACACCATTGTGACTGTTCCAATAAAAGGAGAAGTTGGCATGACGTGTAGGAATTAAAATGCAAGAAAAGTGAAAAGTCCACTGACACATTCAAATCAAGCAGCATTCGGTCTTAACAAGTAATTCGTCCTTCCCAGTTGTAGTTAAGGCTTTCGTTCATGTGTTGTTTTGAACGAAAGTGAATACTGTACGATTCGCAAATTAAAGTGCCAATAAAAAATCTTGTGTCATGGAATCTCATCACACAAAATCACCCCCAAGACAGAGTCAGGAAAGAGCTCAGGGAACGAGTATCCATTGAGCGCCACTTTAATTAAAACAGGGTGGCGGGAAAAAGTCCGTACAAAAGCACATTCGTATTACACCATCCTTTTCGTTATCAAAGGAGTCGTTTCTTTTGTGTTCACTTGTCGTCTTTTGTTTTGTTCCTTTCTTTCAATCGACCCTTATCATACCTGTCATTAAGTTTCCTTTGTAAAAGTTGACGAATTATTACTAATCATTTGCCAAACTTTGTTCACGCTAATTGTTGGACCTTAAAAGGCTAACTAGCTTGCATGGCGTGTTGGAATGCACGAAACATGAGGTTTTTTTGCATATGATATATTCAAATTTAGCAGTATTCGAGTTTGAAAAGTTATTCATTCAGATTGACGGTTAACTCAGATCTTGGTTTGTGAACGAAGATGAGTGCTGATCGATTCGCAAACTTGAAAGTTACCAGTGAATCCATCGCGTTCACCGGCCTTCTGTGATTCAATATATCAAAGAAAGATAAGTATTTTTGTTCTTGTTGTTGTTATCCAAATTTATAGGTTTAATCTTGAGTATGTTATAATGTAGATTGCAGGCTAACTTTCTTGGTTTACTTGGATTTCGCTTGGCGTCACTTGCAAGTTTCCTTCTTCTAGACCAGGCAGGCACACCGATAGACGTAAACGGCACTCCACATTTACCAAAAGATTTAAATCCTGGAATCTGTGGTGGAATTACGTGATTCGCGTTCTACCGGCCCAGTGAAGTGTTAACAGCCAACTCTGCGGGAGCATTTGTGATGTTTGCTGAGGACTCGATTAACGCAGCACATGACGTGGTTTCCGGATGGATCCTCAGTTGCAAAGAGGACAGAAGGACGGTCCTCTAAATAATAAAACATACTGGAAATTTGCAGCCCGTGGGCTGTCTCAGGTCTCTTCGTTTGTCTACAGGAATCGCCAACAGAACGCATGTGACAACCTCAAGCGTGATGCACAACAGCAGGTTTTCCTTTAAGAGTTTCTATAAAAAGTGTGTTTTTGTTCGATCTTGTGCTGATTCAGTTGCATGGCCAAATTCTTGTTAATAGTTTTACTTGGATGTTCTTTGCTCGTATGAACAGTGACTAAGTTTTCCTTGTGGCACACAAAAACGACAACAAAACAGACAGAACAATAAAACAGAGCTAAAACATGCTGTTGTGCATCACGTTGAAAAAAACGAATACACTATGGAGTGGGCACAGGAAAAAATGGTAAACTAGAGGCGCTTTTCATTTGTCCGAACTGGCTGGCCAGACTGGTTATTCCGCTGGATAAAAACATCATTTTCAAGCACTAGCTCCGGTGCTAGACCTTCTGAAATTACTTCAAGAATCTTTAGAGCTAACTCTTCAAAATTTCTCGTTCTATTTTCAAACTGATCGACCAAGGTGGTCAGTTCTGGGAAATGGAAAGCACTTTAGTATATAAGGAAAAATCAGCGCTTTAATAACAATAAAAAAGATTGGGAAGAAAGAGTACTCGGAGATATTAGTGACGGGGAGCCGCGAAGACCTTCATGGGAGTTTGAAATTAGCGATAAGGAGCTATCAATGGTTAGAACTTTTCTGGCGAACTATTTTTTGGACAAAACATTTTAGTAATGACCTTAGTGTTTATGTTGAAAATTATGAACCCTTTTCCATTAAGAACTGGGACGTTTTGGGGATTCACCTTAAGTACTTTTGCAACAAGCCACCCGTCACTAATATACCTGAGTACCTACTCAAGATCAGCCAACATTGCTCCATGGTAACCCATACTGGCAATTGTCGACCCTACAATATAGGTACCCATGGACCAATATTGGCCAACATAGGCACACATGAACCAATAATAGCATATATGAGTATGCAAAGATTAATATTGGCCAATATGGGTATCCATGAACTAATATTGGCCAATATAGGTACCCAGGGACAATTATTGGCCGATAAGGGTAGCCATACACCAATATTAGCCAATAAAGATAAGCAAAGACCAATATTGGCCAATATGGGTACCAGGGGACCAATACCAGCCACTATGGGTACCCATGGAACAATATTGGCCAACATGGCTAACCAGGCACCAATATTGGCCAACATAGGTATCCGTGGACCGATATTGGCCAATATGGGTACCCAGGGACCCATATTGACCAATATGAATATCCAGTGACCCATATTGGCCAATATGGGCACCCAAGGACCCATATTGGCCAATATGGGTACCCAAAGACCCATATTGGCCAATATGGGTGCCCAGGGACCGATATTGGCCAATATGGGTGCCCAGGGACCCATGTTGGCCAATATGGGTGCCCATGGACCCATATTGGCCAATATGGGTCTTTGGGTACCCATATTGGCCAATATGGGTGCCCAGGGACCGATATTGGCCAATACGGGTGCCTAGGGACCCATATTGGCCAATATTGGTACCCAGGGACCCATAATGGCTAACATGGGGACCCAGGGACCCAAATGGCCAATATGGATACCCAAGGACCGATATTGGCCAATATAGGTGCCCAGGGACCAATATGGGTACCCATGGACCAATATTGGCCAATATGGGTACCAAGAGACCAATGTTGGCCAATATGGGTACCCATTGACCAATATTGGCTAATATTGGTCCTTGGATACCTTGAGCTCCTCATCATGTTGCATTGCAGAAGTAGTTATTGAATTTTTGTCAGCCAGTCAAACTTTAGGCTTTCGAGTAACCGAGCCGTTCCAACTAGCACTTTCAGGTTTCCAAAGAAGCTTTGTGGCAAACAGAATCGTGCATTTCAATCAAAGTGGGTTTTACAATTTCGTTGGCTTCACTATAATGATCAAAACAATTCTGTGTTTTGTTTCATTCGTGTACAACAGCTGATGCAAAATTAAATCTGCGCGCTGCCAGAAATAAGGAATTGGCCTTTATTTCTGAAGGGTTTTCAAACTGGAGAAAGGCTTTGACTCGATTCAAGGAGCATCAGCTATCTGACTGCCACAAATTGGCCATTGACTACCATATGAACTTTCCCACAACTTGTGGAAATGAATTAGAAATGTTCAACGATGCAGCGAAAAAGACGATGGAGTCTAACCGTATCTGTTTTATCAAGGTTATAGAATGTTTGCAATATCTTGCCCGGCAAGGACACTGATCACGATCACAAATCAAACTTTATTCAGTTGCTAAAACTAAGAGGAAAAGACCGGCCTCTGCTTTTAAAATGGTAAGAAAGGAAAGAAGATAAATACACCTCACACGAGATTTAAAACGAAATAATCGCCATCATGGCAAATTATGTCATCCGTGATTTAGTGTCAGAAATTCGAGGTGGCTTCTTCTCTATCATATGTGCGGAATACACAGATATCAGTAACAAGGAACAATTATCTGCATTCGATGGGTGGACGAGCAGTTAGAAGCCCATAAAGTTTTCTTCGGATTTCTTCGGAGACAATAGTTTCAGCTGTAAAAGATGTGTTACTGAAACTACAGTTACCATTAGCGAACTGTAGGGGACAATGCTATGATGGAGCCAGCAATATGCTCGGCCACAGACTGGTGTGGCAAAGAGAATCCAGGACCTTCAACCGAAGGCTTATCTTACTCACTATCATGGACATTCCCTGAGTCTAAGTTTGAAGGACACTACAAAAAACTGTGAGTTGCTGCCATACACTACAGACACTGCAAAAGAAGTCGTTACCCTCATAAAGATTTCACCAAAGCGGGGAAATCTACTGGGAGAAATAAAAGAAAACCTTGAAGAACCCGAATCTGCAGCCAAGGGCATAATAGGTCTTTGTCCTACTAGATGGACAGTGCGAGCGAGCTGTTTTCAGCGAATCCTGGACGATTACGCAGCTCTTCTTCAGGAGTGGATGATTTCCCTTGATGAGAGACTCCAATCCGACATACGTGAACGGATTATTGGGTCCCAAGCGCAAAAGAACACTTTCGACCTCTTCTTTGGGCTAATTTACAGGCAGATATACTTTGAATCTATTGACTTAATGGTCAATGCTATTGAGCAGCGTTTTGAACAACCGAGCTTTGCTGTATATGCAAAAATGGAGTCTCTTTTAGTTAAGGCCCTCAGCTCGCAGGATAATTCCAGAGAGCTACAGTTCATGGAAATATCTTACGCCGATGATGTCGACGTTGGAATGTTAACTGCCCAGCTGAAAATGTTTGAAAGAGTTACTGAAGGAGAGGGATTTCTTTATGTTTTGACGGCATCGTAGTTAAAATCAAAGAGTTGCCTACCCCAGAAAGAAAAATGATAAACGAAGTTATTTCAGTATGTAAACTTTTATTAGTAAAACCGGTAACAAATGCATCTGGTGAAAGATCGTTTTCCACTGCCCGGCGAAGATTGAAGACATGGCTTCGCTCTACAATGACAAAAGAGCGATTTAGCAACCTGATAATATTGAACTGGCATAAAGAAAGAACAGAGAGACTTTCTCTTGTAGATATTGCTAACGAATTTGCCCACCTTAACGATAACAGAAAGAGAAATTTCGGTATTTTTGAGGAATCTGATACACAGTAAATATCAGCCACTTCCTCAGTTTTTTTTGCTTTGTTCTCATTCTGATTGAATGCAGTGGATGTTAAATCATTTGGATTCCTGGTTTATTTTAGAGTTGGTGTCAGTAAAGGAGATGTCATTGTATGATGGTGAATTTAAAGATCGGAGAAAATAAAGTTAAAGTCGCATTATTTTTGCACAGTCTTGTCTCTACTCTGGTCTGGAACGAAGTGTGCTCCTAACTGTCTTAGGATTAATGTACATGGATTTGACGCATAAAATTTGTTATCTTTCATCAGTTGACGTTTGATGTGTAAGTATCTCAGTGTTGGAATTATAAAATAAAACGTATTGAAGTTAGTGTGGACTTATTTGTTTTTTGATACATTCGCATTTTGGCCTAGTGTGAACATATCTTGGGTGCCCACCAGACCCATCATCACGCATTGTTTTGACCCTATGTAAAAATGGCTGGCATTAAAATATTATTTTCTTTCCATTCAAATTAGCCTTACTGACGTCGTTCTTGAGTACAAAACCAAAAGGATGTTTTACCTTGAACGAGCCGAGTAGGACTAATTTGAATGCAGACAAAATAATATTTAAAATGACAGCCATTTTGCACCTGAGAGTGAGGTTGCCTCCTGACTAAAGATGTTTGTTATTATTATTATTATTATTATTACTATTATTATTATTATTATTATTATTACTAAGCTGAAAAGAGCGGAATGTCTTATTATTATTATTATTATTATTATTATTATTATTATTATTATTATTATCTATTGCTATACCTATTTACCTTTTGGGGTGCAACACAGCGCATTCCCGTGTTTCTTTCCGTGACCTTTCGTGTATTTTCGTATATCTTCGGGAAAAGTCGGTGTAATTTCGGGATAACTCGGTTAGTTTGTTTCTAGTCCGTGGGATGGATACTCCTTGAGATTTGCTGAGGGCTCGTGCTTTCTTCACTGCAACACGGCAGCCATTCGTCTGTTATACGAGGGATTACTTCTATCGATGATTCTTATGTTTTTTTTTTTACTTTATTCCAATGTTTTATTCGATCTAGTTTTAAATTAGACTAGGCAGAAGCCAGAGATAAGAACTCCGCACATTAAAGTGTTTCAGCACTTCAAAACGGTGGGAATCAAGGTGAAGCTAACAGGATTTCTTGGCTTCCAGTTTGTGTCTTTATTTCAAATGCATTTCGCAGTGGCTTTTGTCCGATCTAGTGATTGCGAGAGCCAATAGCATGATGCACGCTAGCAGGTTTTCCTTTTTAAGTGTCTTTTTAAAAAAGTTTGTTTGTTTTTGTGTTCTCAGGTGGCCAAATTTTCGTTGATGATTTAATTGGACGATTTTTGCTCGTGTTGACAGGAAACACAATGTCAAACTGATAGGAAAATAAAAACAATACTAGAATTCGAACATGCTGGTGTGGACTACTCTGAAAAGAGCGGAATCTCTTGCCGACATTCGAAGTAAGAGGTGTAGCTGAGAATCGATGGCAAGACGACCAAAAGCTCGGATAAACAGAGAACTCAGCGCGAAAAATTAACCAAGAAAAACCATTAGAAATGAAACTTGTGAGCAGGTCCCCTTACTTGTTTTTCACGCGTGAGTGTGCGAGTTGTGAGAAGGCTAACTGCGTAAGACGCTCGCTCGAAAATATAACAAGTACCTGTTCGCATGCTACTAGAAAAGAGCTTTCTATGACTGGGTAGGACGGGGATGGGGAAAGAACCTGAAGAGCCACACTAAAGCGGTCCATCAAGATACAACAACAACAACAACAACAACAACAACAATACTGTTGTTTATCCACGGTAAAAATCATCAGGCAATGAGAAAAATTATTAAAAATTAACTTATACTAATAACAAACCTATGGAGCTCTAGTCATAAAGAAGAAATCATGGCAATAATAAAAGGTACCTGCTTTCCATGAATGCCGTGCAATATGCCTAGGATTAACGTTCATGCTTTTGAAAAAAATCACTGCAGCCGGGTTTGAAGGAGGAGAGAGTTCACACTTACCGCAGCTCAACAGGTAGACTATTCCACAGCACCGAACCTCTATAAATAAAAACTCTTTTTGACATAATTGTTTCGGAGGAGTGCCCTCGGAATCCCTAAGAGAATAATTAGAGAATTCATTTCAATAAGTAAACATAGAATGCAAATATTGCGGGCAAGGCCATAAATGATGGGGTAATATATAGACCACTACGTGCCTCTGCAGGTCGATATGAACCATCAGGATCCAATATGCCACCTGGGCCAATCAGTGTAGGTCACTTAGGACCAATATGGATCACCTTAGGCCAATATAGGTCCTCATGGGCAAATGTTAGCTAATCTAAGTCACCATGGGCAATATAGGTCACCACAATATTGGCAAATATGGGAAATATTGGCCAATGTAGCTGACCACAGGCCAATAATGGTAAATACGGGTCACTACGGGCCAATATTGGCAAATATAGGAGACCAATGGCCACTGAGAGGTCGCATTAGGCCCACATTGGCCAGTATGGGTAACCATCGGTCAATATTGACCAATATAGGTCACAACAGTCCAATATTGGCCAATATGGGTAACCATGAGGTAATATTGGCGAATAATGGTCAACGTGGGTCACTATGGGCCAATATTAGCAAATGTAGGGCACCAATGGCATTAGGCCCATATTGGCCAGTATGGGTGACCATGGGCCAATATTGTTCAATACGGATCATCATGGTCCAATATGGGCAATCATTGGCCGCAACTTGCCCATATTAGCCAATAAAGGTCAATTGGCCAGTATGGGTCATTATGGGTCAATATTTACCTTTAAAAGCCATTGTTTGGTCCATTTTATCCCCTCGGTTGTCAATTTTTGCCAATATTTTGTTAAGAATATTCGTAAAAGAACGCTTGTATTTTTTTTTTTCGCGCGAGTGTCTTAAGATGGATTTCCACCACTCTGTAAATTTTACGTGCGTACGGACGAAAATTAGACGGCGAACGTGCGTATTAAGGTAAATATAACACGCTTTACGTTAGTACAGGGCTCCTGGTTAGTGCTAGTAAATAAAGTAAGTTGTTTGCACTGATTTTTTCCGTTTACTCTGGCTTGCCATTCTTCCCTAGCTACACTTCCAAAGTAATGTATTCTACTATTCTGTTTTAGCGTAGAGCACACTAGCATGTTTTAGCTTTGTTTTGTTTTATCGTGCCTGTTTTCGGGTGTTGTGATTTTCTGTTGTTTTATACTATGAGGACAAGTAAGCCTTAGTTACCGTTTACATAAGCAATGCAAAAAAAGCAACACATCAAAATCACCAACGAGAACTTGGTCTCCTGAGTACACAACGTTTTTAATTTAAAAGAAACTTTAAAAGGAATACTTACGAGTGTGCATCACCGCGCTCTTGGCTGTCTTGACTGCCGGCGATTTCTGTAGACATGTACAAACGTATAAACGAAGAGACCTGAGGCAGCCCATGGACTTGACATTTCCAGTATCTGTATGTTTTATAATTTATAGCATGATCAGAGAAGGTTGATGAACAGGAAAGTAGCTCTGGCGGAAGTGAGAGCAGAGTGCCCTGCTTTGTTTAATTACAAACAGGTACAGTAAAACCCGCTGTATGCAGCCACCCAAAACACCAAACTGCCACTTACATTCTAAGATAAGATTATGCATACCTGTAGCAAGTTTAATGTAAAAGCATTCATCAGTGATACATGGGTGATTTTTCTTACCAGAGGTTAATTATAAATACTGTTGGACAAGAATATTGGGCATCCAACAGGCAAATGAGGCCTGGCCTGACTGGGCCTTGACCAGTCAAACGTTTATCCGCGACCACTGTGACCACCTCAACCACAGTGACCACCGCGACCACTGTGACCACTGAGACCACCGACATACCACAGCCACTACCCTTTCTGACCTTCGCAAGTACTGTTCTCTATTAATCGCGATTTAGATTAGTCCTTTGCTTTAACAATCTATCTCATTAGAGCAGAGCAGTTGGGTGATGTGCAAGGACTCTCAGTCAGGGCCTTCAGTTAGCCTGCTTAGCAGTCGTTTCCGTTTCCTTCAAGCCAAGCGGGGCAAGCGCGCAAGGGCATTGGGCAAAAAGGAGCAAAAAAAGTAGGAGCCGGGGGAGGGGCTTCTACTTTTTTGCTCCTTTTTGCCCAATGCCCTCGCGCGCTTGCCCCGCTTGGCTTGAAGGAAACAGAAACGACTGCTACGCAGGCTAGCCTTCAGTAGGCTGTCGTTACCTTTGACGATCGCTTGTGAGTCTTCAAGAAGCATCAATTATTCAAACACGTGAGAAAGAAAGGGAACTTAAAAAGTCAAAAATGCATCTTGGCATTATATACAGACTGTAATGTTAGAGCGCTAGCTTTTTCCGATCGCACTCGGTGGTGCTGGCGCACCATGGGAGAATTCATTTTAAATAGTTTTCAGGCAACCTAGGAAGCAAAACGTTAAGTGCAGCGGGTCGGGACTCGCATGTTTGCATCATTCCCCGGTTAACCTTTTTCTTTCCTGTGCACTTATTGCGCTCCTATGCTTAGACCATGACTGCGACACCAAGTGACCCATATATAACGGAGTGAGGGTTGACGCTGGTCGTATTGACACGTCAGAAGAATTGGACCGCCATCTTTGTTGAGTTGTAGGCTTTTCGGGCAGTAGACGGTTTATTTGAGACTTGGATCTCACAGATTTCAATATGTCTACGGCTGAACTACCTTGCTACACGCTAATAAATGTTCCCTCTGATTCAGAAGCTTTAAGTGAGCAGAAACTCGCTGAAGATCTTGGTAAGTTTAGTTGGTCAAACGCTCGAGAAGCTAAGCTAGCATTTTGTTCTTTAGTCACATACCGGTATTTGAAGTGTACAATGTCTCTACACTGTGTTACATTTATGTTGAGTTTTCTTTTACCGTATTGTTTAAAATGTTTATTATATTAAATAGCAGTGTCTTTTGTTTGTTTTGCAAGTGCAGGATGTCGTACAAAAAAACGAGTGCCACGTAAAGGGGCCTTCAGATTAAACAGACTCAGCTGGTAGTGTTCTACATTACCAGTCGTCCCTTATGTTCCTTAAAGTGAGCTTAATACACAAGTGTGCATGAAAATTGCCTTCTATGAGGAGATGATCACATGGAGTGAAGAGAAAAACCCATGTGTTTTTTCACTTTACTATCAATGGGAAAAAATAAGGGGATCGCAGTAAAGTAGTTTTCAGAAGTTAATGCTGAAAAAATGGGTAGATTAAGATATGTGTGCCGATAAACCTGTATAATTTTTTAGACACTAAGGAAAAGTGTCTGAGTGTCTGGTTCTCCCCCTGACTGAAGAAACTAACATTTCAGAAAAAGGTGACCTGAGGATCAAAACAGAAGCTCTGAAGAAAGTGATCCAGCAAATTTTGAATGGAGAGAAGATGCCGTCTCTGCTCATGGTGATCATCAAGTTCCTCATGCCTCTTGATGATCACACCATCAAGAAGCTTCTTCTGATTTTCTGGGAGATTGTCCCAAAGACTGGGCAAGATGGTAAACTGCTGCAAGAGATGATTTTGGTTTGTGATGCTTATAGAAAGGTAAGGGCTGTTCAACTTTTAAGGATATTGATCACATTTGTCATGGGTGCCTTTAAAATAAGCTGAAGTCAGTGTGGAAGGACATATATGGTCAGAGAAAGTTGATAAATGAATAAAATGAAATTAACTCTCTTTAAGTCTAAAGGACATCAGTGCTTTGACTTTATAAATCAAGAGAGTAACAACACAAATTGCCCAAGCATTCAAATTACAGAAAGTGGTGTTAGACTGACCAGGTGGATGAACATAGCCTGGGAAAATATCCAGTTTACAAATCCCAATAATATAAGTCCACTCCCATAACATTAATGGTACCACACCTAATCCTGGTCCATGTACTCAGGCCATAGTTGTTTTGTGAATAGCACAGTCCTTTCATGCTTTATAAACTTGTAGAAAATAATGCAGTAAGGATTCAGGATCTTAGAGGATTCTGTGGGATCCTGTAAAATCCTACAAGCTCTCATATGGAAATATTTTTATAGAACTTTACTCTGTAGAATCCTATGCATAATCCTATAGAATTGTACACAATCTTGTAAGATCTTGTCCAGAATCCTATCAATGGGCTTTCTAGGTTCTTACTGGACCTGGAATAGGAGTTTTTATAGAATCCTATGTAAGACCCCAATAGGAGCCTGTTAAGAACTTGGGGATAACTACAGTCTAATAACAACCACAAAGTAAACAAGAGTGTATCGTTTTTTTGAGCCTTCATGCAGGTGAAAGCTGAAATATATTAAACCTAACAGGTTCACTATGACAGGAAAATAATTTACCAAACGGTGTACTTGTCTTCAATGTTTTAGGACCTTCAACATCCAAATGAATACATCAGAGGATCTACTCTGAGGTTTCTTTGCAAGCTAAAGGTGTGTAGAAAATACAGCTGTAGTGTTCTTAGAGTGATTTCAAAGCATTTAGGTTCTTTGAAAATGTCACCAACAGCATTAACTTACATGTACATGTAAATTTCGTGTTTTTGTTTACTTGAATAGGAAGCTGAGTTGTTGGAGCCACTCATGCCAGCTATCAGAAATTGTTTGGAACACCGCCACTCCTATGTGAGGCGTAATGCTGTAATGGCAATTTACACTATCTACCGGTACGTGTCTTGCACATGCACAGTGTTAAAATGAAGAAAGTTTTCTCTGTAAATAGTAATGGCTATTATTGATATGTTCATGGTAGCCAATGCATGTACTGTATGCAGGTGATAACCTTTGTATGCAGTCAGTTCTCCTGGATTCTTGCTAACCAGAAGAATGCTCAGGGTTTTCTTGCAGTGGTAAAGCAACTCTGTGGTGCTTGCAGCATGTCTAGAGTTGTAATCTCTTTTTTTACCTGATTTAACTCTTGTTTGCTCCCAGAAAATATATCATCTTGCAGAGATTGGGGAAAATGATATAATTTTTTTTGGTGAGCTCCTGAAATGAAGTCATAACAATTTGGTTCGCATAAATAAGTACATGTTGATGTAAAATTAGGTCTCTCAGCCATGTAAATTCATGCAGTCTTTGAAGAAACTGGCTCTACAAGGAAAGGTCATGTACATGTACATGTGGGTGGTAAACTGTGAGAAAGTCTCCTGTGGATATTGTTTTTCAGTATGGTAATTATCAAACTTCAGTTTGCTGGTCATCATTCTCTGTGGCTGCCAGTTCTAAAAGTGGGTTGGATGGTGACTGTTGGGTTATTGATGTCTATGCACAACTTGCTGAGTAATAACCAAGGAACTGTTTTTCTCCAGAAATTTTGACTTCCTCATCCCTGACGCACCAGAGCTGGTTCACACTTTCCTTGAGCAGGAACAGGATGCATCGTGTAAACGTAATGCCTTCATGATGCTCATCCATGTTGATCAGGTACTGTGTCTTCTAGATATTTATTTTGCCTGAACCATGCACACGTACAAAACCTGCAAGCATTTCGCATGGCAATAACGGGGACCTTAAACAATGTTAACACCAATCAAAATGGCAGTTGAAAATATATATACTCATATTTAAATATTAGTTCACGGTCATTCCAACTCATTTAACAGTACAATGTGGCCATATTATCTGGGAGCGGAATGAACCCTTATCACTCGACAGCTACGTTGAGTCTCGGGGGAGTAAAAAGCTTTGTTTTCGCACGGCAAGCCTCGGTCAGATTTGAATTCAGTGCGAGGCTTGCTGTGCAAAAACAAAGCTTTTTATTCTCCTGAGACTCAACGTGGATG
This sequence comes from Pavona decussata, assembly GCF_977016875.1. Lineage (NCBI taxonomy): Eukaryota > Metazoa > Cnidaria > Anthozoa > Scleractinia > Agariciidae > Pavona > Pavona decussata. Next base: position 756,956 of record NW_028145528.1, on the reverse strand, counting down.
CCGTGTTTTATGTGCCTAAATGTAATTTAGGCAAAGTGAAAATCAAGGCAAGTGCAGGTAGGCGGTGCCTACATGGCTGGGGCATGTGGGGGCGGCCACTCCATTTTGCAGGAGCCCCTGGGTTCTTACAGCTCACATGTTTGTGCCAGTTCATTTCACATCTCTTCACTTGCCGGAGCTGATGCTGTCCAAGTCCCCTTTTTAAACTCATCTACTGACGATGAGTTTAAAAAGGTCTATTGGTTGATGAAGGGCTATTGCTGGAAACGTCAGCACTATAATCTCTCTATGGTGGCCAAGGTATCTTACCAACTCTGTTGATAACACATTCATTTCCAACACCCCTTCCACACCCACCCCACCCCCACCAACACAACACCATGTCAGCTTCTTTAGAAACTCACACCCCTGACTGGAAATTCATGATTATTTGTTACCTAGGACCGAGCACTGGAATATCTGAGCACCTGCATAGACCAGGTCAACACTTTTGGTGATATACTGCAGTTGGTCATTGTTGAACTGATCTACAAGGTAATGTATCAGTTTGAATTGTGTGCATGTAATTAAAAAAATGAAATAACTTTTTATATACAGAATGATCCTCAGTGCATGTTAGATGTATGTGTGTCAGTGCATATTATGTGTATAAAATTTAGACAAAATTATTGTGTTGATGATGTTTGTGTTATTGATAGGTTTGCCATGCAAACCCAGCTGAGAGATCACGCTTCATCCGATGCATCTACAACTTGTTGAATTCATCATCCCCTGCTGTACGTTATGAAGCAGCTGGAACTTTGGTTACACTGTCCTCTGCCCCAACTGCAGTCAAGGTACAATTTATGAATTGATGTTGTTTTAATCTTTGGACTGTTAGGATTAGCTGTTTAAGCTGTTAGCTTGGTATTCAAGCTGTTTTTGTTGCCAAACCCAAACAATTTGAAAAACAAAATTCTTTGAACGTAAACCTCCCCAAATAGTCCTTTGAACAAACATAAACCTGGGTGGTTGTGGGGGTGGGGAATACTTGCAATTTGATATTATCATGAAGTTAATCTAGCTATAATTATACATTGTACCCAACAAACCAGTGTATCCTGTCTTTGTAGTTAGCTGTACTGTTTATGTAGTTATGGTATTTCAGAGTTTCGTTTTGTTTCATGTTGTTTCTTTCTTTGCCACAGTCTGCAGCTTCCTGCTACATTGAGCTGATTGTCAAGGAAAGCGACAACAATGTGAAGCTTATTGTGTTGGACAGGCTGATAGCTCTGAAGGACAATCCAGCTCAAGAGAAAGTTCTAAGGGTAAGTGCAGTAAATACTGCTTCACTGTCATGAATGCTCTGTGTAAATGTGGTGTTGGCAAGTTTGTTGGTGCTGTTGAGCAAATCTAGGAAAAATCCAGCTGAAGGACTAGTGGCAGTAGTACTTCTCATAATCACCTTATGCTTAATTTATGATACAAAAGCTTTGAAACTTGCTGTTAATTCCTTCATTTTTGAAACATACTCACAGAAAAGCAGGAGTAGTCCTTATTCAGCTCAAGGTTGATTTTTTTTCTCTATTCCCTGCCCTTTTCTGGTTGCTACTCGGTTTTGTCAAATCACTCTTTGAACCAGTAAATAAATCTATCGGTGATGTTGGGTGTCAGTGGCAGCTTCACTGAGCTGGTGTGGTCAGCAGAATGGCTTGGAGACAGCAGACATGCTGCCTAATTTGTCCTGATCTACATGTAGTCATCTGATGATTGTTCTCAGACTGTTACCCTATGGATTCCAATGACTGCAGGCAATGTCTAATATTCCCCAAAAATATTACAGTAGATTGTACATGATAATCAACTTATTTATTTTCCTGTCTCCTGTAGGAACTGGTGATGGACATTCTCCGTGTCCTATCCTCTCCTGACCTTGAAGTGCGCAAGAAGACTTTGCAACTGGTGCTTGATCTGGTCACTTCACGCAACATCCATGAAGTAAGGAAGGACTCTAGGAAATAAAATTAAGTCATGTTACTTGAACAGCAGAAAGTTGCTTGAGGCTAGCTGAATGTGGGGTGATACCACTCTGGGCACAAAGTTCAAGGTTTTCATTTTCCAGACCCCCTTATAATATGGAGCTTCCAATAATAAGCATTACATAATCCTCTTCAGGTTGTTGCTGTTTTGAAGAAAGAAGTAACCAAAACCCATAACGAGAGTGAGCATGAGGACATTGGTGGATATAGACAGGTATGGACATCAATCAGAAGTCAATAATGTTATTGTAAGATTTAGAGAACAATGCAAACAAACAAAAACTAATATTTGTGTTGTTAGTACTCATGTAACGTTATGAGGAATGGTTGCCGAAAATCTATTTAATCATGGGTGTTAGAAGGCAGGTCTGTTAGGGTTGCTGGAGAAATATTCAACTATACAGCATGACAGACACCAATAGTGATGATGATGATGACGATATAGTTCCAGACATGTTCATTGTATTGAGAATTGACTTTTTAGGTTTGTGATATTTCAAATTGTCTTAATACCATAATTATTATTCCAACCCTCCTCACTCCTCCTACATGTATAATAACACACATACCATTCTACTAAATAATTTATTAATTAACCTGATAAGCTAATCAATAATATTGATTTCTCTTTGTGCAGATGCTAGTTCGCACTCTTCACACTTGCAGTGTCAAGTTTCCTGACGTGGCTGTGTCTATCGTACCACTGGTAAGCAAGGCTTGTTACTTGTCATTATATTCAATTTAATGAACCAATCACTGAATCCTTTGAGTGTTTGAACTACAGCTAATTGATCAAGTATTCTTCTTCTGTATTTAGCTGATGGAATTCTTGGGTGACACCAACGAGCAGGCAGCATTTGATGTGTTGGTGTTTGTGCGTGAGGCAGTGCAGCGCTTTGAGCAGTTGAAGCCTGTTATCATGGAGAAATTGTTGGAAAACTTCCACACCATTAAGACTGTCAAGTAAGTAACTAGGAGCCACTGTTTTAATCATTATTGGAACTGACAAAATGGCCATTTCCTGGTACAGTGTACAATGAACTTTTATGGAGGTCACTGATTAGATGGTCATGAGAACTTACAGTAGTTTTCTCATTTCTGGTTTTCATTGTAGCCACGAACCTATTGCTCCAGCAGGACTCTTGAAAATGCTTTCTTTCTAGCAGTCTTGAGTTACTGAATAAGAAACATTATTTTCTTGTGTTCATTCTTTGCAAGTTTTAGAATTTCAGAAGAAAGCCAAGCAGAGTTCAAACAAAATTGTCATCTTGACAACGTTGTTGCCAGAACTGACAAGGCACAAGACAGCAAAAGGATTCTTGGTTTCATTTCTATAAAAGATTGGGCTTCTTCTCAATTGGTTACATACCTGCAGCACACACTAGCTGGCAGACGTGCACCATAAAGATGCTCTTTGTTCAGTTCTTCTCTTTGTTTGTTTATCTGTCAGGATTCACCGTCATGCTTTGTGGATTTTGGGTGAATATGCCAACAGCAAGCAAGACATTTTGGATGTCACGGAGGAGATTAAGAAAGGATTAGGAGAGGTAAGGTCACCTTTCCACCTGGGCCCAGTTGTTCAATCAGAGGATAACTTTATCCAGTGGATAAATTGCATTTATTTGGACGATACTGCGTCCACTGGATATAGTTATCCACTCTTTGAACTAACCGGGTCTGATTGGCGAAATGCTACATGAATGTCATGCCAAAAATAAAACTGTTGTATTTTTCTTCAGGTTCCCATTGTTGATGATGAAATGAGAAGAGCCGCAGGAGATGTTCCAGAAGGTAGGAAAATGAACTCTGTTTTGTGTATACACTGCAGCTGTTTCAAATTGAAAGGCTCAGGGCATTTATTTATTTGCTGGGTAGGTCTCTCACTCAATACTGAGCATTTTAGACCTATCACTTTTTGTCGTTTTAGCTCAGATTCACTGGGGGTTTTGTAGGTGGCCTTGAATTCCTTCAAGAAAGGTTACTTGAAAGTTTTATCCGCTTCTTTGCACTTTGTTTTGTGATGAAAACGAAAAAATCTTGCCCATAATCATAGGCTTTTATTGCAAACAAAGTGCATTAGCGGCAGGTGAAACATTGGAGGAATGTTTCCTGAAGGAATTCAAGGCCACATGAAAAATCTTTGGTGGTGCTAAAACAACAAGAAGCGATCTGAAATGCACCATAGCTAGGTTATGCCCCAAGCCTTCAATTAAGCAACGTTGATCAAAATTCCTTTTAATGAGCCATGATAGCTGCATGTATACTATGTAACTTCCAGTGCATGCAACTCATGAATTATGTATCCCACATGCTCTTTTAACAGTAATGTATATATATGCATATGATAATTTTTGTGTCACTTCATGTAACTTTGTATTTGTTTAGGCTCTGAACAAGCTTCATCATCACAGAGTGTAGGCGGGCAGCGTCTGGTGACAGCCGATGGTACGTATGCCACCCAGAGTGCACTCAGTGCCCCAGGAATCACATCACTGGTGAAGAAGGATGAGGAGAAAAGGTAAAATCCAATGTGTTGTTACTCATCTACAATAAAACTCAAATTCATTGCAATGGAAGGGGTGGATGCATAACTGTGTTATGTCGAATTTTTGCCCTGGATTTGTCTCAATCAATTTGTCTCAATTGCCAAACAGAAAGAGCATGGTTAAGTAATTTACAGAATATGTTTTTAAAGAAGTGCCACCAGATACCGCTGTATATACCAGCTTGCATTAAGAGATTGAGTATTCAAGTGGCCACCAAATCGAAAAATGTTTGAACTTCCCGTTAAAATGTAACATTTTAAGGGACTGAAAATGTTTTCTGAGTTACAGATCTAGAGCGATGTCTAGATGAACCAGTTCTGTACTAGGGGTATAGAATGGTAAAATCCGAGATCCGCCGAGACGCCGAGACCTTCCTTTAAAATCCGAGACCGAGACTTACTTTTTCTAAATCCGAGCCCGAGACGTCGCAATGCAAAACGTGTTTTTTACTAACACTGCCGAAAAGCATAGTACGGCAATTTACGAGCAGAATTTATCCCAGCTTACATGTTTCACAGAAGCTGCAGAAGCGATTGCGATGTTGAGCCGTTTTTCACAATCATTGTTTGTTGTCAGTTTAGGACGGTTAATTCACAGTTAATTTTCACCTGGTTTGAGAGACTCCGGGATTCAAATTTCAAAATACGAGATTCCGAGACCCTTTTTATTTTTTACGAGCTCGAGATTCCGAGACTCCAGTTTGAGACGCCGAGATTTCGAGACCCGCCGAAAATTTGCCAAGACCCGTTATTTTTGAAGGACCATTCTATATCCCTTGTACTAATCTAAGGTTCTGCTCTACAGAAGTCGAGAAACAAAAATCAGATGTCTGGCACAAAATGATTTGTCAAATTTGGATGTTTTACCTATTGTTGTGTCACATACACTGTATACTGCGCGTAAGTGCCACATTTAACCTACGAAGTCACAGAATATTCTCAGCAATGATCATGTATTGTTTTCACCAACAGACCTCCATTGCGTCAGTATTTGTTGGATGGTGAATTCTTTGTGGGAGCAGCCATTGCTTGTACACTGACAAAGCTTGCTCTTCGTTATTTGGACATTGAAGAGGACAAGCAAAAACAAAATGTAGGTGATCAAGGTAGATGTTCTCTGATTAATATCCATTTGGCCCCTAGAGACTGAAACCAAGCCCTCTGAAATTTCATCATCATAGCCATTTTATCCTAGGATATTCATGTTTTCCTTTGAATCCCTTGTCAAATTAAGTTTGCCAGTCTGCAGATAGTAAGTAAGTTAGTAATCTTTATTAATCCATAGTAAAAATTCGGTCATGTTTAAAAACAATGGGGTTGAAACTCTAGGGGCACTTGCCATCCTAATTTCGAAGGGTTGGCTCTGACACCTAACAAAATGTGCCATTGTGCAAGACATTAGACAGGTTGGCATGAAAGTAGTCCGTGAAACTGTTACAACCTGTTACCAAAATGATTGGTGTCCTGCCAGTTCTGTTCTACGTTTTATTACAATACCAAAAGTTAAGATCCAAACAATTTATATCACAGTATCACTAACATCTGTTTTTCAAGGATGCCATCCCTCTAATAAACATGTATTATTCAGTTCTTCATGGTCATCAGTTCCTTGTCTTTCCTTGGTTGTCTTTACTTGCTGCAGTTCTTTGCAGGCATCCCTGCCCTGGACAACAGTGGTTGGCCTCTGCCCAGTATCTCAAACAACAATCATTGTAATCGGCTGTCATTCTTGATGCACAATTTCACCATGAGCCATTGCGATTTCACTGGGAGGTGGAGGGAAGTCAGAGGGTTGAAAAATGGGTGTTTCAAATAGGAAACAGAAAGTTGTAATATGCCTATGGGTCCAGCATGTTAACTGTCTTCCCACCAAATGCCACCCCCCCCCCCCCCCCCAGTCTGTAGTCTTTGCACACATAGATATATGCTTTGCCAACTTGCTCATCATTTAATTTTATTATGTTTTAGGTCTTCTGTGCCAACTGTATGCTCATTATGGCCAGCATTTTGCACCTTGGAAAGTCTGGTTTACCCAAGAAGGTATGTGTGCTTGAGTGAATTTTGGTAAATGTACCAATGTAGAAAGGCTTATTTATATCTTCTTCTTGTCTCACTCTGCCCACTTTGATTAGCTTTCGCTACCCGCGGTCCAGTGTATTTAGTGAAAGAAGTTTCATTTCTCTGTATTTATACATTTAATGTACTTTTAACTTTAATGTACACTTACTGATGAAATAATAAATAAGATGAGATAAGATGAGCTGGGTAGAAACTTTCTTTTTTCTGGTTCATGTCCTGGGAGGCCTTTGAAGGGTTGTCATGTTAGGTTAAAAAATATCTGAACAAGAACTGTTTGGAAAAAGCAAAACAAAACAAAAGTAAGTGGTTGAAATAAATAAGCTACAGTATTTTCCTTGTTTTCACTGGGCTTTGTAAAATCTAATGAAAACTTCAGAGAGACAGTACCACTTAAACAATCCCCGTCAGGTCCTATTATATGCACTCTGAGATATGGAAATCATTGTATAATTTTCCTCAATGCAACGAGTTTGGGTGATCTTGCAAATCAGAAAATGTAACATGTACATGTATGTTTTTTTTTGTTTCACAGGTTATCACAGATGATGATGTGGACCGAATCTCGTTGTGTGTGCGTGTGGTAGCAGAGCGTGTCCCGCTCATGAAGAACATTTTCACTGTCGAGTGTCGCAATTCCCTGTCTTCCATGTTGGATGCCAACAAGAGGGGAGAGGAGGAGAAAATGAACAAGGTTTTTTAAAATTTATTTTACTTTGACTTACGTTTTCTTGATGTCCAGGGCAATAGCGAACTATGTTCGGCCTACATTAGGGACCTTCAGATTTGACTAGTTGACAAGTTAGCCTGCAGAACAGGGGGATTCTTTTTAGGTTTTTCAGGCGAGCGGAGGCAAGCGCGAGGCGAACGCGGAGCGCGAGTCACGCACGACGGGAGGGGCACGTGACTCGCGCTCTGTGCTCGCCTCGCGCTTGCCTCCGCATGCCTGAAAACCTAAAAAAACATCCCGCCTGTTCTATAGGCCAACTACGGGTACGAGATTGAGCAGGAGTACGACTTTTCAAATCTAGTTTGCGTGGTTTAGATAACCGCTTCAGTGTCACACCAATCTCGTTTCTAGGGTTTCCTTATCTGCTGGTAAGCAGTGGGAAGGAGCGAGAGTCCTGGGATGTGACTGATTTGAAATTTGAAAGTCGTACTAGTACTCTGATCTAAGTTTACGCAAAATCAGCAACATTAGTCTTGATGACTTAAAAATATTTCAAACATGTGTTCAAATATTGGGGATCCACAGAACTCGGCCCTGCGGTAAATTATAATCTTGTGGCCAGTTTTCCATCCAGCTTTGTCGTAAACACACCAGACTAGGTTAACTTGTTTTTTTTATCTTCATGCAGGTGGATTTGGAAAAAGCACTGTCAATCCAGGTGGATGATCCCATACCCTTCATGCAGCTGTTAGCCAAGTCTGATTCAGGAATCACTGAGGTGAGAAAACACTGCACAGCGGTTAAACGTGTGACGCGTGCGCAGTTTCAGCCATAATACAAGGGAATACAGACAAATGTGAAGTCTTCGAATTTTAAGATAAAAATGATGGCCTTTACTTTGAACCTTAAGCTTTTAACTTTGGATATACAGCTATTTCAATTAACGTTGTCGGATCAAAGCTTCAAGCTTAAAGATTTCCTCAAAGCAGCTGTCAACTCTATCCACTTGATATTCTAACATTTCTTTCATCCAAATGGCTCGCCATCGTATAGATCTTCACTGAACGGGCGAGGCATAACTGATTTTGATGAATTTATTCACAAAAAATCTCACATAACCTTGCTGTCTTGTCTTGTAGTTTTATACTTTGATCCGAAAACGTTAATTGAAATAGCTGTATACATTCAGTAGTAAAGTAACCCCCAGCCACTGGCCAGTTTTGCCAGCGTGAAATTCAGTTAATTGTCGAAATGCTTTTTGTGTTGTTTTCTTACGGACTTTATGCTTGTAAGTTTCGGTTGGAAATTCTGGAAATTTTCCGTATCAAACTTGCAATGTTATTGGTAGGTTAAAAAAAATACTAACATGATGGTGCAAGAAGACAATAAAGTGGAAAAGAAAATTTTGTGTAATGGCAATTTCCGTTCTGACCGGTTGGATCCGTGCGTGCCATTTGACCGAAAATCTTGGCTAAATGGAAAGCTACACAGTCCGCCTCGATTAGCTCTGCTATATGCGGGCTGTGTATTCCTGTAAAAGATGTCAAATAAAGTTGTTGTTGTTGTTGTTTTTAAAGCGCCCCAGGAACTCTTGATTACAAATGCCGCATCCTAACCACTAGACCGCTGTGCGTTCACTTTATTAGCGCCTTCTATGAGGCGATGCTCGGCTGTTTGTAGATTCCTTTTTGTGTGTGAGTGTTTTCTCTTTTCTCATTGCCACAAGTTAAGACTGAGTTTTATGATTAACAGGATCAGTTTGCAGTAGCTCTGTCTCAAGCGGTTGGCTCTGTTGGTGGCAAGAAGGAAGATGAACTCGTTGGCTCCAAACTCAACAAGGTACAGTGACCAGGAACAAAAATACAAGCTTCTGTCTTTTTTCTTTTTTTCGCCGAGTTTGGTTTTCACCATTTCGACCAACTTCCCACAAGAAATTAAAGGCAATGTATACAAAACAGTCGGAAGGGTTTTGTTATAATTCGTTTTGTAATGCGCATTAATCATTTTTATGTTAGTTTGCACTTTATAAGTACAGTATTAGAGCGATTTTCATTTGAGTGTAGAATGTTATTTCGCCTTTGTTTTGATTTTGCCTTTATACGTTCTGATTGGTCAACAAACCTCGGGCCACTTTCTCAACCAATTAGTAAGCAAACCAAAACCAATCGTGCCTCGCTCGCACGCGTTTTCCTGCGCTTGACGCCGGTTACATGCACTTGCTTCGAGTTCTGATTGGTTAATTGCACTGTTCACGTCTGTTGTGATTGGCCAGAGTAATTACTTTGATTTTCGTTTTACGACTTTCAATTGAGAGCGGCTCTGTTAACACCGTTGCTGATTTTGGTACATTTTTACAGGTGGCGCAGCTGACAGGCTTTTCTGATCCTGTCTATGCAGAGGCGTATGTGAATGTGAATCAGTATGACATTGTACTAGACTTGCTGATTGTTAATCAGACTTCGGACACACTGCAGAATGTTACACTGGAGCTTGCTACACTTGGTAAGGACACTCGCATCTCTTTCATCACCCTTTGTTATCATGTGCAGCAAATTAATGGCTGTGTAAAACGTTTATCGCGTTCTTCTGTGTTACTCTGATCGCGTTGTATGTTAATTCATTTCAGGAGACCTGAAGCTGGTTGAGAAGCCCCAACCTATCATGCTAGGACCAAACGACTTCTCCAACATCAAGGTATTCATTTGCATTTCAGCATCTACATCGTGACACTATCTGTGGCGTGACAATTGCGTGACAAACCTATTTTTGCCACAATAATAGAACACGTTCCTTTACAGTATTCATGAAGTTCAGTCCTACTTTATGTGTCTTGGATAAGAAGGGAAAATTTTTTTCTCTTTTCCTTTTTTAAGATAACATTTTTTTTGTTTTTTGTTTTCCTCAGGCAAACGTGAAAGTTTCATCAACAGAAAATGGGATCATTTTTGGAAACATAGGTAAGTAGGATAAATATATCATACTTGCACAGTTAACTATCAACTCCTTTTGCTGTTCCACTTCAGTCTCTTCGCATGACGCACTAGCTTATTTTTCCTTGTCTATTTGCATTGTCCTCGTTAAATAACTGCAGTTGGACTTCTTACTGTTTATTGACCAAGCAACGAACACATTAGGAGCCATCTCCTGTAGAAGGAGCCCTCTCCTAGGTGCACACTCGGTCGTTATCTGCGCCACTTATGTTCCTAGCTATACACAAACGCTACGTTCCCCTTTCAAACAACGGTCACCTCTTAACTAGCCTGCCTGCTGATTCTCAGACGATCCAGGTCGTTTGGGGCCTCTCTCCCTCCCTGAAGTGAGAGTGGCCACGAACGACCTGGACCGTCTGAGAATCAGGCTACCTTTTCACGTACTATGGTGCGAGCGATAAGAGCTTTAGTGGAGCTGTGGTTGCTTAATCTACACTCTCAGGTCAGTGGTAACGGATTGGGAGAGACCGCGAACCAAGCAAAGAAATTAAAGAAATTTCAAAGGCTATACATGCCAAAGTATCATCGACGTTCGAGTTTTGTTTCATGTACCAGTTTTCTCTGAACTAGTTTGCTTATTATGTACTTGTTTGTTTATCACAGTGTATGATGTATCAGGAGGAGCAGGAGACCGTAACTGCGTTGTGTTGAATGATATTCATATTGATATCATGGACTACATTGTGCCGGCCAGTTGCACTGACTCCGAGTTCAGGCAAATGTGGGCCGAGTTCGAGTGGGAAAACAAGGTAAAGTGGATATATTACTGGACTAAGTTACTTCATTCTACAGATGAACCCTGTGGGAAACCTGTGCCTCCTGCTGTACCTGTGGTCTTAATGCGACTTTACCTGTTTTCCAGTCTATCTAAACTAAAAGATCAGTTTCTTTAGCACTTAAAAGTTATTTTAACCTTACTTTACTATATTTTTGTAGGTGACTGTGAATACCAACATCACTGACCTGCGTGAATACTTGGATCATTTAATCGCTTCAACGAACATGAAATGCTTGACACCAGAGAAGGTTTGTAATGAACGCCTCTCAATTGTATTACTTGTTTGACCCCTTCATACCCAGCGGAGCTTATTCCACGACTCCGTTGTATTATAATGGAGGGACTTATTAACCCTGGGGAAACTATCCCTAACCTTGCCTCTTTCGCTCATGAATTTTCTAAATTCTGACTACGCTGCACCGAGCCATTCAATGTGAAATAGTTTAAGATTAGCGTCGCTGTCATGTAAGGATAATACACAAGACTAGATAATGCGACCAATCGAATATAAGTGTGAACTGAGCCAAACTGAGCATGAAAAGTGTTTTGCCACGCCAGATACGAAAAACTATCCTTCCAGACGTGGCTAAAATGTGTGTGGAAACGAATTTGCCCACATGATCTCTTGCGGTGGTACTGAACCTTGGGGAGGAGCTACAAAACTAACGGAAAGACCCTCCAAACCAAAAATCCAACATAAAAAAAGCTGTGATGGACCGACGTAGAATGATAAATTAAGCTTCAATGCTCCTGAGACGCCCCATGAAAATACTCGAGCCTCTCTATCTTGCGGTCAGAATATTAAATTTGTGACTTATACGTTCCTACGTCACTCACTCGTCCGAAATTACTTATTTTCGCGAGGTATTGAAAACAACTCAAGTCAGGTTTTGGAGTCCTATGTATTTCTGAGGACCCCTCCCTCTCCTCTTCCGGCATGCACCCCTGATAAAGTGGCTTGCATCTCACACAATATATGTATTTTCTTACCTTGTAAGTGCATTCTCTTTGTTTTCCAACAGGCTTTAGCCGGAGAGTGCGGTTTCATGGCAGCTAATCTGTACGCTCGGAGTATCTTCGGAGAGGATGCTCTGGCTAACGTCTCAATCGAGAAACCAAGCGACCAATCAGGGCCCTCGGTTACTGGTCACGTGCGGATCCGAGCAAAGAGTCAGGTAATGAACAAGTTATAATACGAAGAATCGCTTATCTGTCAGCATTGCTGACCCTAAACTTCAGGGCTCAGTTGCCTAAAGCCCGATTAGGCTAATCCTGGGTTAAAATGAACTTTGATTCGAGTATATTTACTAATCCATAAGGATTCGTCCAAAAGATTTTGTCCTTAAGTTTTGCCTTAGACTTTTCTTTACCATTAGCTTAAAATGAGCCTTTAAATTCATTTTTAATGACCAGATAAAAACTTCGGTTAACTTTTAATCGTGGATTTGCGTTAATCGGCTTTCGAGCAACCCGGCCCAGAACGTTTTGAATACCGTACTACCAATGGTAGAACGAAGATTGTACTGTTTGGAAAGCATGGCGCTTTAACTCGTTCGTCATGCAGTGTGTACGAAATGTTAGCTGAGGATGCGCCGAAAGCTAAAGTACAACCCGCCGTACCCAAAAAGATGGCTGCCGCACATTTTACCACAATATTTTGCGAACCTAACACAGCCAGTACATAGAAAGCCTTTTTTTTTTTTTGGCGAAATTCCTCCCTGTACTAACAACATTGTGTATGCTAGGTGTGAAGTTTTAAGAACTTTTCTGTGCATTTTTTGAACGTTTTTAGCGATTTCGTAAGGTGTGCTTAGAATTATGGGTAAATGTACCAGTCTCCTTCTTTTTCGGCGCGGTGGATTGCATATCATTCTTTTCTGTGCGGCCTACCCAGCCGTCCTTTGGGTCGTCACTCAACGCTTCTTGGGGCAACTTGTTGTGACGACGCAAATCTCGGCTGAGTAGGAAACTATCTTGCAAGTGGCTTGACCTCAAGGCTCAGTTGAAGGCTTCGAAGTTCAGTTGGTTCAACGTACCACCGATAACATGAGCCAGCAATGACCCTTGCTCAAATCTTTAGTATCGTTGAATTGTTTATTTATTTATTTATTTATTTGTTACTTATTTTGTTCCAGGGAATGGCTCTTAGTTTAGGAGACAAGATCAATCTATCACAGAAGAAAGCGACAAAGTGAATAATGCCAACTAATATTAGTAATAGGAAATGGAATAACTGTTTGTTTTCGTGGACAAATACGTCACAGTTTACAGTCCATAAACGTAGCCACGTGCCCTGAGGTTCATGCTTCTACGAACCGAAAGGGTGTTACAATCCCCAGAAATAGGTCTCTTGACTAGATGTATTTGTAGTGGTAATCTGTTGGTTTTATCCTTCTGGGAGTCAAATATGAGTGAATAAACTGTCGCTAACAAATTGGAATCGTTTTTGTTGCCTTTATGAGTTTTGTTTCAGTGGAGAGAAGTTATAAAGCGGCGGCACATTCCTTCTCTCAGCGTGGGGATATCCAGTCAGCCTTAGTCTGTCTGTTTCCTTTAATATCTCCAGTTCTGAACGAAATTGTTTTTCGTTCTTCATCGCTACCTTCACTAGTCGACGCCATTTTCAATTTTGAGATAATGAAAAGTTAAGTCGCGTACATATTCACAGCGGCGGATCCGTGTAACGGACCCGGGAGTCTGTTCCCCCCCCCCCCCCCCACCCCCACCATTATTAGTGAGTTTTAGCAACGACGACGGCGACGGCAGCGAAAACGTCACTATTAAAATGAATTCGCGTTTTTCCAAACGACGTTGCGATTATTCCAAATTCCTGGAGTTGAATTCTTGAAGACCGCACCCAAGTTTAGAAGGAGAAAGAAAAATACGTCGTCGAGTGTTTTTGTCGTCCATAAAACGTGTCATCAGGAAATTTCACGTCCTAGTTTTGCAGTGACGGAGTTGTTTTTTGACGTTCTCGTTGCCGTCGCCCTCGTCGTTGCTAAACTCCCTAATTTTTAGACCAAATTTTTTAAGGCGGTGACACACCTGGCGATTTAATTCGCCGATCGGCAAAAAATCGCCAGGTGTGCCCGGTGCAGCGATTGCGATTTTCGCCGATCGGCGTATAAAATCGCCGATATCTGGTATGTCAGATATCGGCGATTAAATTCGCCAAGTGTGCCCGTTCCCGCGATTTTCTACGCTTATCGCTGCGAATTGCCAGTCAAGTCAATCAAATAAGTTGAGCGATTTTATCACAAGAACAATGTTGAAGTGCCACATCGCCGCGATCGATGAAAAAAATCGCCAGGTGTGTCCGCATCAATCGTTGGCGAAAATCGCTGGCGATCAGATTCGCCGCGATCGGCGTATAAAATCGCCAGATTTAGACCAAAGCGAGGCCCTCACTGAGATATTCCGTTTCATGAATGCAAGCAACTTGTGTGCTTGAGAGCCCGCTCCCACCCACCCACCCCCCCTCCAACCCAGTTTCCTGAAGGTCTGGATACATTACTGATTCAGTTGTTTTAAGGTGATTCCGCTGAAAAAGAAGGAGTATTTAAAATTTTCTAAGACTTGGTCCAGTTCATGACTATGTTGTAAGCATTACAAAAAAGCAATAAAAAATGGGGGTCACCGTGCTCGTTTTTGTGCAACCTGGATGGCTATTATAGTAAATAGATGACCGACGAGGTTTATATTGGGAACGCTAGCAATCAGAAATAGGGAACTATCATTTCTAGAAAAATTAATTTCTTGCATTAAAATATCGAAGCAATTCAACAAAATTTACTTTAATCTTACACAACAAACTATTTTCATTGAACTGGAATTAAGATTATGAAAGAAATTAAAGATTTTGCTGCGTGTGCACGTAAGCAGCACTACCTAAATACGTGCTTTTTAAAGCATTCAAATAAAAATATCTCAAAGTAGAGTATTAAACTTTTCTTTAAATCGCGATATATAGTGGTCAACCGTATGACATTTAAATTGATGCATTAAAAAATGGGGGTCACCGTGCTCGTTTAGAAGAAAAGGACCATTTATTTTCCTGCCGAGCTTAACCTCAAGGAAATCCCGTAATGTTGTGCTCGCGCGCGCTCGTGCGCGCGCTTAATGACGCGAAAAATTATGCGCAGCAAGGATGCGCAATGCAATTCGATGGAATCACCTTAATCAGTTCTCACAAGACTAGAGACAATAGGGAGCTTAAGCAACGACGACGGCGACGACAACGCCAGCGCCACAAAACAATAGGTTTAATGAGCAAAAACAATCGCTCTGCACGTGCGTTTTACATTTTGGTACATTTCTTCGCTGTCCTATGCAGTTTCTAGGATTTTTGGAGAACGTGAGCACACGACGGTGAATTTTTCATTTTCTTTCTTAACTTGAACTCCACTCCTACCAATTTGGTTCCTGGATAGTTCGTCGTTTCTGTAGAAGTTGAACGAGTTGAAATAATCGCGAAGTAGCACAAATGAAATAAAGTTATATTTTCAGGTGACGTTTTCGTTGCCGTTGCTGTCGTCGTTACTTAAGTTCCCTAATAAAAAGAAACAACAAAAACAAACAAACAAGCAAACTCACAAAAAACTCTCAGAAGATTTAAAGTTTTAAAACGCGCAGTTTTGATGCCACAAAATAAAATCGCCAATCTTCTCCGCCAGTTAAATAAGATTCGAGTAAAATGTTTATGCTCAGCGATTTTGCACGTTGAAGACGATCCAATACACGCGCGACCGATAAACTGCTTACCAACAGGTCAGCATGTGAGTCAGTTGTTTTCAAAGCAACGGTAATGGCATCTTTTGTATTGCGAGGAAAGAAAGCACTGTTTGTCTGTAGAACTGCCTACCTGCCATACAAAAGATTTTGATTACAAAAAGGGTGTAGCGAAAACTGAAGTGTTAATGAGCTCTTTACGGACAACTTTTCCTGAAAGGATTTTTCTCCAAACTTCTTAGAACAGGCAATAAACAGCAACTTCTTTCGGTATATATACAAACACGGATTTCTGTGTTTTGGGATGAACGCAGCGTTCAAATTGTAAACACGTACACTAGCTGCTGCTTGTTATTATTGTTCTGCCGTGGTGTTAAAAGACGAACAATACTGTCTTTTGTGAAGTATAAGCCAACCGTTGAACTTTTATCTCATGCAAATTCGGCCAACTGGCAGGTGTCTACGAGGAAAATTCACAACAACCGTCTTTGCTGGTAAACCGCAATCATCAATTTAGAAAGTGCTGTCAACCAACGAAGGGATCGCTGAATTTTCCAAAGATTGGAGAAAAACTGCCTCCATCGAGAATAGAGAAGAGACAACAGCATTTAAAACACCATATGACATGTGGCATTACTGACCAGAACGCATTTTGTTGGCATCTTTTGACATGAGCGCTGAAGTGGCATTTCTTGTGTTTATTTTATACTTATTCCTGTTCCTGGATTTGTACTCGACGTTTGAGAAACTTTTTTACGCATATGGCGATAAGAACGCGAAAAACGCATCTCAGGTGAAGAAAAATTCCCAGGAAGAAAACAGAGTTGGCCGGGAGACGCTGGCGATGCGTAAATTCACGGATGCCATGTCAGTAAAGCGAAATATGGACCTTCCTGAAGTTCGTTTTGGGCATGAAATATTCCTGCAGTGTGCCAGGGCTAATCGGCAAACATGTGCGCAAAAGGCACGGCTATGGGGCAGGACTTAAAAAGCAAACTCGCAAAAAGAGTCAATGTGCTATTATAAAAGAAAAAGGACGAGATAAGGAACGATTAATCAGTCATAACTTTTTGTGTCACCTGTCAATAGGTATTGGCGATTGTCAGCGTTATTCAGAAATCAGATTGACAGACTCAGTATTAATGTAAACAAGAAATGCAAAAGGCGTTGAACTTTTACAATGTAATACCGGTACTATTTGCTTTTTATATTAGCGTTTTCCTAGGTAATGTGGCGTAATTCTTACGAATCCAGCGGCCACGTTTTCTTTATGTTGCCCATCGTTAACAGCCAAGCAACTAGAAAGTAAAACTGTCGTATAATTAAAACAGATGTCAAATTTTTGAGTATTGATTAGCGTGATTTTGTATTTACTTTTTAGATTAAAAATAGCAAAAGTATACTAATCGTGACAACCGACTGACATTAGCCAATGTATCAACCTCGCTTGGTCATCAGTCCGAATATTAACAGAAAGTCACTGAATTGTCAGTCCAGGCATCTGTTAAAAGAAATAAATGCATAATGCCAACCAGATTACCGATAAAACAAAATCAACCAATCAATCGAGTCTGTCCAGGATTGACAGGAGGTGAGTGAGCTCGCCTGATTTGTTGCCATTTTTCTGCCTTTTCTCGTCCAAAATTCATGGGCTAAGATTCGACCGTCGTAATTCGCTGATGTTTAGAGAATGATGAAGAAAACAGAAAATCAAAGGCACTCAATGGTTCATTTCGGTGGATATCTGTTCGGAAGGAGTTGTTGAGAGAATCTTCAATTTCGTCGGCAAAATGACAGCTCAAAATTTTGTTACACTGCGAAACTAATTCCTCTTGTTTCCTGAGGGGCAAATATGTCTTTAAAATGCGGGAAAAGGCCAGCTAGCTAGCAATTTCTTTAAGCCATACACAGCTGGTAAATTTGGGAATAATATTCCATTTCCTGGAAACTTTTGTAACTTTAATTTTCAGCTAAACCATCTGAACAGATCAAACCGAATTCGCTTACACAAATTTGCCTTTAAAAGGACACCAAACGATCTGGAAACACAGGAGACAATATTTGAAGTATTTTGTGTAGATGTCCTTGTTGGGTGACCCCTGAAAATGAGACCAGCCATATGCCGCTTTACCGTTTTCTAAACTTGAGCAAATCGTGACCGGCGAATCATGACAGTCGAATCTTGTTTGACAACTCGGGTGTGTGCATTGTACTAAAGTCTATAAAGACAAGTACATAAAACACTTATTAGTTCCTGAAATGAATCACTTTGGTGATGGAATTTCTCACACCAACGAATAGTGACTGTCGCCGTATTCCAGGAGTCAGATCACGTCTGAAAAAACCGACGTTTAAATTGGCTGCTACTTTAATGACAGTAAATGGGTCGGAATGAAGATTCAGACTGGCTCCCGTTTATAAAGCGTGGCGTAAAAAGTATGGCATCATTTAAGTTTTCGATGTAATCCTCGGAGATTCGGGGGTTAGTTTATAATCGGGGTAGCCGACCTAAACCGGTTTAAAATCGGCGGGACGAAAGTTCGACAAGAGTTCCACCAATTTTTGCCTGGTTTATCTCTCCCCCCCCCCCCCCCCCTCCCCCGCTCCCAGCAGCAAATCCCCAGGGTGGCAGATTGGTGTTTACATGTGCACGACTTACACAGCGGTACCAGTAATCGGATTCCACAAATTGATATCCGCCCTTCACACGTTACCGGTTCAAAATCTAAGATATGCTGGTTCACCTCGGTAGCTGCGCCAATTCGAGATCTTCATTCCGATAGGAAACTCACGTAAATGCAGTACCATAAGGTTTTTATGTTCATTTTAGTTTTAACAACAGTCGAACCTGTATATAACGACCCTGTATTAAGCGGCCACCCTCTATTAAGCGGCCAGTTTTCAAAGTCCCGATTGTTTGCTCATGCAAACGCTGTATTTGTTACCTGTATTTTGCGGCCACCTCTCTATTAAGCGGCCGCGGCCACCCTGTAGCAGTCCTATGTTTGTCTTTCTTTGTTATTTTTACCTGTATTAAGCGGCCACCCTTGAATGGAAACTAAGCCATATGTTATTTTATGCGGTATTTTATTGTGTTTAAATGCGATCCAGCATCACTATAAAGAAATAACATGTACAAAGCTACTGTAAGCTGATACTCGGCCGTTTAATATAGTTAACGCTTTTCAGATGTCCGCACTGTGCTGAAGTACAGTACCAGGCGGTGTGCGTCACGACTCACAAAGGGTGCTGGGTAAAAATAAGGAAATGGCTCATTTGCCTCTAATCACGATCGAGTAAACATCTCCCCGAACGTAGGACTTAGGTCGACTTACAGTCGCACTGAAACTGGGCATTCAAACTTTGCTTCCTTTTCCAAAAACTATCACTAAAGCCAGCAATTTGGCAAATTTTAACCGTCTAGTGGTAGCCTGGTACAGTACCATATTACGAACGCTAAAAAAAGTTTGTTTTGAATATGCTTCACTCTTTAGCAAGACATTCCTCTTTAATCAACTTGTTCTTCAGCCATGTGACATTGAACATTGAGCGTAACAACTATGAAATGACGGAATGAGATATTTTTTGTGAACTGTAAGTCATAGAAATAGAGTACTGTATACCGTAGGAGAATAGAGGACAATTTATTGTATAGTACTTTTAAATAATGTTACGTATATTATACCGTTAAGTTACAAGTTGGCACTGAACTTTGTTTAAAGTATTGATCACTTGAAAGAGTGTTGATTGCCCTATTGTTTCCTTGCATGAAGTGCTTTTGTATGATACGCCATTAAAATTGACATTAGACCATGCCCAGTGAGTATTTTTAGTGATCCTGTATTAAGCGGCCACCTGTATTAAGCGGTCAATTACTCAAGTCCCGAGGGTGGCCGTTATATACAGGTTCGACTGAATTTTGTTCGAGATGGAAACTCATACCGCCGTGAAAACGGCAAACCATAAACCTCATTTGGAAAGCGAGGCTGCGCGCATGGTTTATATTATGAAACTTAGTTTTCATTCATATGCAAACAAAACTAATTTTCATATGAAAATGTTTGCACTTGGCCTCGCTTTGATAATGAGGTTCAAAGCAACTCGGAAATGGCGTATTGCTTTTTAGGGCTCGGGGGATTGTTATGACCTATCAACTATTGTTTTAAACAACAATTAGCTTCATTTTAGGGGCACCCATTGGTTCATTTCGTTGGGTATCTGTTCGAAGACCTTAACCACCACAGAAATGGCGTTAAAAATGCGAAAAAAGGTCAGCTTCCATGTTCGTAAAAACAACAACAGCTATTGATCTGGGCTGGGTTGTTCGAAAGCCGATTAACGCTAATCCACGATTAAAAGTTAACCAAGGTTTTCATCTCACTCGTTAAAATTTGTTTTTAAAAGCTATTTTTAAGCTAATGGTAAAGAAAAGTCTAAGTCAAAGTTGAGGGACAAAAACCTTTTTGAAGAACATTTATTGGTTTGTAGTTAAACTGGAATCAAATTTCCCGTTAATCCAGGATTAGCTTAATCGGGCCTTGAACAACTGGGCCCTGGGGATTAAAGTTGCGTTGGCCTGAAATTTTCTGTTAGTTAAATTTTCAGCGGATCATACTGTATTGAAAGAGCATAATCACAAACCATCTGGAAACACAGAAGACAATATATTTCCACGCCCGTAAATACACACAGTATTGCTAAAGCTTACAACTTTAACATTTGCTAAAGTGCATTGGTAGAGGTTGATAATGATTTTTCACTCAAATCAAGACAGAAAGCAACGTGTTTGATCAGTTGAAGATTGGCATAATAGTTGCATATTGACGTCATAGTTAATTGAGTTCATCGGATCTTTAATAATTTTTGTAGTTTATAATTAACTATTGTGTATTTTTGTTTTCTTAGTCTACAACTGTTGTCAGGCCCAAATTTTAATTTTGTTTCGAAACTGTAGTATGCTTGGAAAGCTAACACGAGAAATAACACATAAAAGTACAGTTTTTGGCTAGCCAGTTTGCGGGAAACTGAAAAGCTGGCCAAAGAGAGACCATGAAATAAAATGAGCATTGCGCAGATTGAATTGAATTTTTTTTTACAGCTGTGTGTTTAGTAACCTGGCCTTTGAGTGGAAGCGAGGCTGGGGTTGATCGTTTCCACTCAAAGGCCAGGTCACTTAGCACACAAGTTTAAAAATGGAATGGTGTTCCGACCCCAATTTTACAGAGTTATTTGTTTGACTTTCTTGACGCAAACTTCACAGATAGAATGTTTTAAGTTCTTCATGATCAGAATTCATCGCGACTAGTTACAATAGGTAATAATCGCTATAACATAACGTGGGATACATGCTATAATAAGCCATATACATATAACAGCAGCTACTAAATATATGAGACAAATTAAAATAAAGACCGAAAGTTAAATCGGAAGAAATTAAACACTGCCTGTTCTTGAGAAATTTACAGTAGATTTATATGAAAGATGAGTCATATATTGCACATATCATGAATTACGTTTTCAAAAACGCCGGGTATTAGTAAATTTTTTAATTATTTTGCTTAATCACACTGTAGCTGTGGTAATGTTTTGGTCCATGTACAAAATCTAAAAGTTTGACCATTCACATAAAAGCTACTAAGCAGTACTATCATGGTGATGTTATTTTTTAAGAAAATTGTGTTCTTTTTTGTAGATTTGCCCTGTTATTTCTAAGTTAGGAAGTGTTAACATTAGGTTCATAAATGAATCATATCCCAGTTTCGGCAAAGGACGTAGGTTATCTCAGTAGTCACATTGGAAACTTTTCGGATCTTCTTTGAAATAAAAAATACTTCATCTCTGATCTTTTGTGCAGTTATTATTCGCCTATAAATATGAAAAAAAAAAAAAAAAACATGCATTAAGAATTTCCCTTGTGAATGGCCTTCTCAAAATAAATGAAATCACTACCTTTATTGAGCTGACCGCTGCTGAGTTGCGCTAGCAATAGCTAGTTATTAGCAAGGTAAAGTTTCGTTTCTCCTAAAAGCACTTAAAAAGCACACTTAAGTAAATTTGATCGAAATAGTGACGGTTACTTACAATTATAGTTGTTATCTGAATCAGTTTTCAGCCCCACACTTTCGTTATTTAAGTGACAAGTCTCGCTTGCAAATTGAATGAAAATTTGTCCAACCTAATGTAATGAAATACTCACTATCTACAAATACATTTTCTGCTTAATAAACCACAAACTTTCGTTCCAGCGGGCCAT
This sequence comes from Pavona decussata, assembly GCF_977016875.1. Taxonomy (NCBI): domain Eukaryota; kingdom Metazoa; phylum Cnidaria; class Anthozoa; order Scleractinia; family Agariciidae; genus Pavona; species Pavona decussata. The sequence continues at coordinate 734,898 of NW_028145528.1, read as the reverse complement.
CTTTTTGTGCAAACCAGGAACTCAAAATGAAAATGAAAAAGAAAAACAATTGGAAATTTCATTATGCCGGCTTAGTGGCAAGGACAAAAGCCTTCCACTTTTCCTCCTAGCTTGACAGCATTATTGACGCCTTCTCGAGTCAGAAATCATTTTGAAAAGAAAACATTTGTTTTGGATATATAGCTAATCCTTGAATATCTTTCCGGTGCTTCGCATCTCGCTGAAAGAGAGGTATAGTTTCATTAAGTACTGGCATCGAGAGATAAAAAGATTTCATTGAAATCGATAAGAGACGCTTAGGATGTCTTATATGTTTATCCGCCGGCACATCCTGTCGTTTTCATAGCTTAGGTATATTTCGAAAAACCGCTTAAAACCGCACGCGCTATAGCATAAGACCAATAACCGGGCAATAATTTTGTGAAAAAAGACCAAATATTAGCCAACTTTTAGTTTTTATGAACGGATATTGCTACGGCCGAGAAAATATCGTCGGGTAATCAGTAGTACAACGTTTAGTTTACACTTCAATAATATCAATGTCAGGTCGCGATTGACGCAGAGTGAGACTTGCTTCAGAAATTCATTTATCTGGAGACAAGGGTTCCGTAATCTAGGACCGGATTGCGCTCTCGATTGAAACAATACGCCTCTGCCAAAAAAAATACAATTACAAATACGTGGTGCAAGGCAAAAGTAATAACCGCTTGACATATTAGTTTAGTTGGCCACATTCTACAGGCTTTCAAGGAAGTGCTACTTTCAGAAATTGACCGAAAAGTGTCTTTTGTGGCTGGCTAAATGTGTTAATGTAACGGCGGTCTAATTAAACGTGTTATGAATGGAAGCTTATCGGATAAGTCGCACGCAGGTGCTCCGCAGAAAGATATGGGAGGGTATAAAATAAAGCTTCATTTAGGTAATGCACAGGTTTCGAAAGTGAGGAATCGATCAGTGGCACCCTTAAACTGATACGGCGTAGTCAAAACCCCGACAGTCTGCGGTCTGAAATGGTTTACAAAGAAATCGCGATACTGTTTATTCTCACCTCAATATGCCGTGAGTATTGTAGCTTCTGAATGATTCACTCCAGTTCGTTGTTTACTTTTCTTTCTTAAAAATAACGGCACGACGCACTATAATGAGAAAATACCTAAAACAACATAGGGTGGTATCGGCTTACAATTTTCAGCTTTTACGAAGGAACTGAAAGAATCAGGTAAATTAAGTGTTGTGGAACGTATTGCTCTCAATGCTGGTGGAGAAAATTTGGTTTGAGGAACGTACGGCAAAACGAAACGAAACCAAACATATCGATGGCTCTTTGTGTTCGCCCCCTGAGTAGGATGTTAGGCTCACCCGTTGTTTGCTAAAACAATTTTCAATTTCTTACTGAAAGATGGTGAAAGAGGCATTGGGGAGTTTAGATTGGCAAAGCTATTTCGTTACGGATCCTATGTATATATTTTATCTTTTTATTGCTACGGATTGTATTTCCCAGCGCAGTGGTACCTTTGTTAACTGGACACGACTTCATCTTTAGCTGTTTGATTTCTTGTAAGTTGTTTTATGAATATAGAACACTGGGATTTGTAAGCGTTTGTTATCGGGAAAAGAAAATGCTACATTCGAGAACAAAAGAGACAACAGCCTTTGATATCACAGAAAAAGCTCCTTTTTGATGGCTTAGGGGATTATTAATGGACTTGATGGAACAAAAACAGCCGGAAAGTTTGAAAGTTATAAAATAAGAGGAAATAGCATTGTCGACCGAGTAATGTACGTCTGGAGATGTAGAGCAGAATATTTAATTAAGTTATTGCCAACATTTGACGGTTATTTTAGCTACTTGTCGACGAGTACCGCCTAAAAAACCGTTGTCAATTATCGAATGAAATGCTGACGTCTGCTGTGAACTCCGATTTTCCACTTTGCGCCTTTATTTGACCAATGTCCAGTGCCGGTTGATAATCACTTCGGAAGCAAGTCTTATAAATCTCAGTGAACTTTTTCTTTCCTTTTTTTTTAGAGTTATCATGCGGCGTTACTATGTATGGACTAAACATTTTTGGTCATCAAAGACTGACTGTGTCAAGTCACTAGTCAATCTAGTTAAATATTCTTCAATAATTCATTGATTCTGGGGCAATCTTATAATTACCAGCTAGCTTTCAAATCATCGACAATGATTGACAGGAAACATTGAACCGATTGTCTGGTCATCACAGATTTTTTTCGTAGAATTAAGATTGATCAACTAGATCAGCGAATCCAAAAAAAGGACTGTTACCTTCTAAAAATATTAAAAACAGTTAAAATGACTCTTTTTTTTAAATTTTGGTAAGTTTCAGGGGTTTTATGATTTTTATTTTACATCAAATTGCTTAGCTGATTGACCTAAATGTTTGTTACAATTTACCGATTGGAAATTTCTTCTCATTTTTGCTGATTTGATTAAGATGTAAAAATACATCCTTCTAACTAAGTATATGGTCTTTGGAACGTCGATGCAAACTAAAAAAGTTAAAAATGCTCTAATTAAAGGAAATGAAGACCAAAACCCAACCATGTAAACCAGTAGAAAGCAATCAAATTATTGCTAAAAGTAGTGAATTTATCCAGACCGGCGTTAAAATTTGGTTATCGACGGCTTTAGAATACTATTCGATAGAGCGGTACTATTAGTCAGCGGTTGCAGCTTTCTCTGTCTCTGTCTCTCTCGTTTTTAAAATTATTTTGCCGCACAAAGAGATTACAAAACAAGTCACAATGAAATAATTTAAATTAAGTTTCAAAGAAAAAGTGGCGAGAAGACGGAAACTAGAAAGCTTATGCGTGATTCGGCCTCCCCTCCCCGATTAAACTAAGTTACAAAAAATTAAGGACGGTGCCTACTAATGAAGAATTATTTTTGTGTGGTTAATGACTGTGCGGGGAAAGCAGATCTTAGCAAGGGCTATTGAAATCCAAAAAGAAAATGGGGGGTAACCACACATTTTTTAGAAATGATTAAGTAACAATTATTCTAAAACACAAAAGAGTACAAAGCAATGTATGGCGTTTTTTTTCTTAATTGAAGCTTTATTATCTCTGAAAAATGTATGGCTACCTCCAATTTTCTTTTTGGATACCAAGAGCACTTGCTAAGTTCTGCTTTCTTCGCATAGTTTTAAACCGCGTAAAAATACCCTCTGCATTAGTAGGCACCACCCATAGAAAACTCAACTATCTCGAGATGCGAAGAACGTATGCGCAGTAAAAAAGTAAGTACCGTCCTGAAGTTAGTCACAAATTAGTTACACGGCGTCATTCATAGTCTTTAATTAATGATCTTCCACAGAATGAGAGCGAAAAGAATTGCCTCACAATGAATTAACTTAGTAACGCAATGCCCATGTTCCTTACGCTACCGAACAAACTCCGCATTTCCAGGGTTTTTCCACTTCAGTTTCGTACAGGGTCTTGCTCTGCTACCAATCAAGCAAACGATTTTTTAGACTAAATAAAGGAAGTGAACCTACTCTTCTAAAAACACAACAGATCCGTAGCCTGCAGTGCAGTGTAGAGGCAATCGAAGGAAGTTTAGAAAATCCAATGAAAGCATTATGGGAATCAAACAAAAGCTACTGAACAGTTCTTCCAACTATGGCACTAATTTTCGAGTCTAGATGAAATCATAGAGGGCGATCATTCGAATGAAAGATCAGCTGTAAATAGGATATTCGTCCAGGAAGTAACATCAGGTTGCTTGCCATGTAATATCTGGTGCTTTGATTTGAGTTATTTAATTTTCAATCTTTCTTACGTTCTTATGCTTCAGAGCTATAATCTGGGGCTTGAAAACCAGTTCCCCAGTCTCGAAAACGCCGAAAACAGCAATTTCAAACATTTTCCGGTAGACCATGTCCCCGGCTGCCCACAGAAGTAAAACTCGCGCCTTGAACCCTGTGAGAAACTAGCTTCTTGTTTTTGCCAATGTCTCGTATTTTGAAATCGATGAATAGAAGTTCGCCTTACAGCCATCTTGTTATTATGACCACTTTTTTGTACCCCGAACGAATTGAAAGTCCAGTCATTTCCTTAGTTTCACAACCTCGTTAATTCCACCTTGTATTACGACCACATTTTTACGGCCCGAAGGTGGTTTGTATTGTCGGCGTTCCACTGTAATGGTCTTTACTAGGTTTGAATTCGAACCTTAAATATGAGCGAAAGGGTTGGAGAAACTGACTTGAAAAATGTAGGCTTTTCACTGAAAATGTTGACCATCTAGAATTACAAAGACAAGACCGATGGTTAATCGATTTCGGATGGTTAGGAAGTTCCTTGCCGTTTTGTAAAGACACCCCCGTTGTCAATCGTGTGCTCTGTAATACACAAATTCAGAAGCTTTCTGTTCTGTGTGTTTGAATGTTCTGCTATTGTTACTGATAGACCAGAAAAATTCTAATGCTAGTTAGAAACATTTTTGAAGCTCGTGGATGGATCTCGTTGTGCTTGTTTTACTAACTCAATTATTTCTTTTCCTAATTTCTAGTTGCACTTCCCGTATGGGAGGATCAGCCGATGCGGAAGAGAGATTGTAAGTTGATTTACCGTTGCATTTACAGTAACCTAGATTTCATATGATTCATATGCTTCCTTTAGTGCGGTTTCCAATTGAGTGTCGTAAAACCAAAACCAAAGTAATTACTGTGGTCAATCGCAACAGATGTAAACAACACAACGAGCCAATCAGAATTTGAAGCAATTACGTGTAACCGACGTCAAGCGCGCGAAAACGCGAGCGGCCAAAACACGATTGGTTTGGGTTTGGATTCCCATTGGTTGAGAAAGTGGCGCGAGTTTTGTTAACCAATCACAGAACGTAGTAATACAAAACCAAAGCAATCGCGAAATTACTTTCGACACTCAATTGAAAACCGCTCTATTTAAAGTTCACGATTGTCTTGTGTTAAGATGTCACCTCATAGCTGTCCACTGTACGGTCCGTAAACAGCCAATCTGTAATTGCATTGAAATAATAATAATAAAAAAAATCAATGTTAAAAAGGCTATGTTAACAGTATGGTTGGTTCAGTGGCCGAGTGGTTAAGGCATCTCTCTAGCGCCGGATTTTACTAACAAAATTTTATGATTTTTGTCACTTCTAATCTAAACTCAAATTTGCATATAGACTACATTATTAATAAGCTGAACCACAGAATTTCTCTTCTTATATATAGCAAAAACATGCCTGACTATCAGCTGTCGGAAATTATTGTTTAATGCCCTCATTAAGCCTTTTCTGGCCATGGGTAACTGCTCCATTTAGAATTTAGAAAGATTATTTTAATAACTATTGTTAACTGTGGCATCTAAAATTATTATAGCATAGGCCTGAGGAAGAATACAAAAACCACAGGCCTATGCTATAATAATTTTAGATGCCGTAGTTAACAATAATTCTGTGGTACTTTTACTAAGTTAGGCTGGCTGGCTTCCAATAGATGATATAATACGCATTAACAAACTTATTATATGCCACAAAATTATTCTTGGGTAATGCCCAGAAAGCCTATAAGTACACACCAGAGCTTTGGCCAATAACAACCTGATTATGATATGTAAATGAAAGTGATGGCCGTAAGTGGAATGATGTTGATCAGTGCTCAAGGAACACTCATTAATTCCAAATTTACGAAACACATGTGAACTGCTCTTCTCAAACTCATAAATAATTCAAAAGCCAAAGACAAAGGAAATCATGCACCGTGACGTGTTTGGATATCTGATGAAAAACCCCTCGTTTTTGCATCCTTATTTTCTCCTTCAGAATAAGTTTGTTTGAGAAGTTATATCAAACACTCGTCATATTATTTCATCACAATTTCTCAAACTCATTTTAAAATAATTCAAAAGCCAAAGACAAAGGAAATCATGCACCGTGACGTGTTTGGAAATCTGATGAAAAACTCCTTGTTTTTGCATCCTTAATCTCTCCTTCAAAATCAGTTTGTTTGAAAAGTTATATCAAACACTCGTCACAGTGTTTCATCACAATATCAAAAACCTCGAAGCCCGTCAAAAATACTCCGCTACGCGTCGTATTTTCAACTCTCTTCTCGGTGTTTGATATGTGATGAAACACTGTGTCTCGTGTTTGATATATTACTTGAAACAGTTAGATTCTCTTGAATGCTTTAGCATAAATAGGACTTAGGAGTTGTTGTTGTTGTTGCGTTTAACTACTGAACAACAATTAATTGTCATGTTTTTTTTTATCCTCGAGAAATGAAGTTGTTTATTTATTTTACTATTATATTCTTTAATTCAGCATCCCCAATGTTCAAAAAGGATTACATTAAAAATATTATTGATCAGTTCAGATATTTTATATCTCACGAAATTGAATTGTGTTTTATTCTAGCTGGCGAATGCGGAGAACTTGTGAAAAGGAAGATGGCAAAATATGGAGTAGACACGGACCATATGCAATGCATTTCACAAACACGAGGTAAAAAAAAGGCTATATCGTCAAATTTAAGTTTAAAATCTTTCTATTCTAATTCCAAAACTAACACGTTCCGCGCTTTTTATTCTTGTTACCAGTCCGCCGCACTTGCTGTATTGCCGAGTGCGCCTGGATGGCAATGGAACTAGGAGTGGAACCAGCCTCCCTTGTATGTCCCACATAAGAGGACCAATCACCGGCGAGTTATCTGGACATGTGACTCTAACCCTTTACGTTCCTACTTGATTGTGAAGTTCTCTAACTCTCCTCTGTTTTCTGTCTTCCAGCGCCATCTTAGTTTCAAAAACGTACTGATGTGGTTGAAACTATTATACTCGAACAGGACCCACCAAACTAAAAAACAGCGGCCTCTGCCTGAAACCCCCTTCTCAACCTGCAATGAAAGTGTCTTCATTGCATAGCCCCCCTCCCTCTTTCCAGCAGTATAAAAATGGCAATGAGATTCAAACCTCACTTTTCTTGTTTAACTAGCAATACTGACTCTTGTTAGCTGAATATTTCTGTGTCAACTCAAATATTAAAGCCTATAAAATTTTGTCAGTAATGTTCATGAGATAGGTGGTGTCTCCGATGAACCCCTACCCCAGACAAGGTGGGTCCTTTTCGAACAAACTTGTTATGACCAATTCTCTTAATTAATCTTAGAGGAAATACCAGTGGAATACAAAACACTAAGCGATTGTTTTTACATTTTAAGCATTTTTTTTATAGTTTTCCTTTCATAAGTATTATTATCTACTTTTATAGTTAGTTTGCTCTCATGATAAATATTTGCCAAACTAAGCAGCTATTTTTGCATTGTTTCTTTCACACTGATTGAGTTGGCGCTCTAGTAACGTGTACACGTTTGAATACGTCGGGCTAATTATTTTTCTAAATGAGTATTCGGAAAATATGTGTTTGGTAGCAAAGAAAGATCAACGTCTTTGATTACACGATTAATGTCAACATTTCTTTTGGAGGAAAAACTCTATCTGTATTAAATTGAACATTTCAAATATGACAGTGTTTCGAATTCCACTACAACCAATATCAAAGTTTTTTTTAATTCTTTCCTGAGTGTAGTGAAAAAATAATAAAAATAAATCCTGTTCATTTCCATCCCGTGTCTCAATCTTTTGTTTATCTGGGAATCATAATTTGGGGCGAGATTAACTAGAGTTTCATAAGTTGCTCTGGTTATATACCCAACCAAAACTTAAAAAAATACGACTTACATCAATTAAACTAATTAAAATTTTAACAATGGCCATTTACAGGCAAATCTCAAAAGCATCATTGATGAACGCATTTTTTTTACTTTGGCTGCTATAATTTTGCGGTGATCAGTAACACCGAAGATCAAACTACATGGATTAGAAGCGGTTTTCAATTTGAGCGTCGTAAAATCAAAACCAAAGCAATTACTCTGGCCAATCACAACAGATGTAAACAACACAACGAGCCAATCAGAATTCGAAGCAAATACATGTAACTGGCACCAAGCGCGGGAAAACGCGTGCAGTGAAAACACGATTGGTTTTGGTTTAGATTCCCATTGGTTGAGAAAGTGGCGGAGGTTTCCATCACAGAGCGAAGTAATTGCAAAACCAAAGCAAACGCGAAATTACTTTCGACACTCAATTGAGAACCGTTTTGTTAGAAAGGGTAACTTCCCCAATAAGATTCTTCAATCCCATATGTTTTGGGCAAAACTGGTCGAAATATTTGACAAAGTACCTTTTCGCTTACATCAAATTGCTCCTAGAGAACCGAGAAGAAATATTAAGTGATTTCTCCTGAGAATAACAAAATATAATCAGTTTATTTTAGCGATTCCTTCAAATTACAGAGAAAGAACTTGAAACTGAAAATTGGTAATTGTTTTAAGTTGCAATCCGTTTCATTATTTTTAAAATACTATAATGCAATATAAATAATAAAAACTAATTTTAATGTGTATTAGTCGGCCTAATTGTGAACAAAACTAATCGATTATTTTAGCGGTTCCATCGATATAAATTTGGTTTATGGCCATTTAAAGTAACACCGCAATGCCGCTAGAAACTAGCCATTACTACGATTCCTAGGACAATTCGAAGCCGGGCGACATTACCTGACCCCTGAGACTGACAGTATGCCTTAAGCTTGCTCTCGGAAAACTGTTTGCTTCTCAAACCAGATAATATATGCAGATTATAACCAATAATCTTGAAAAATATACGCTCCTGTTACGTTCCAAAATCGTCAAAATAGCGAAAATCGAGCCAAACATTAACCCCTGTCATATATCAAATTCCTCAAAATGGCCAAAAATTGAGGAATAAGTTCATTTTCTCCTGGTCTCAGATGTTTAAAAATGGACAAAAAGTAAGCAATAAAATTACTCCTTTCTGGTCTCGATTCAAATTCGTGAAAATAGTTAAAAAATCGGGAAATAATTTAGTTATCAGTTCACTCTTTGGTGGTATCAAAGTCGTGAGAAGGATATTTTTTTTGGAAACAGATTTCTCGCGAGGAAAGAAAAATTGTCTCGAAATTCTTCAGAAACATTTCATATCGAAACATTTTGAAAGCAACGGCATGATTTAAAATTGAGTGTAGCTTCGCAAGTGTTGTGTTGTGTTGTCTTTTCTAGTCTTGTGTTGTGTTGTACTGTACGTGTATTGTATTGTACTTGTCTGGTGTTGTGTTGTGTTTTGTTCAGTAGGTTTGTTTTCTTTGTTTTGTGCTTGTTGCTTTGTGTTAGTAGGTTTCTTTTGTTTTATTGTGCTTGTCTTGTGTCCTATTGTGTTGTTCCATTCTAGTGGTGTGTTGTGTTATGTTTGGGTGAAGGGTGAGTGAATGGAAAGGTAATTGTATTCCGAATTGAATTGTAGTGTGTTAAGAAAAATCAAAGGGTCCAATAAATAACAAAAGAGGAGGGTTCATTCTGTGTACTGTGCGCTTAGTTCACTGATTCCGCCCAAACCATCCGGGTGGTGTTGCACTAATTGCGTCGACGAAGGAGACGCTTCCTAATCGAGTCGTCCCAATACTGTCCATCATGCCCAGCGCGCGTGTTCCTTAGTGCAAAAAATCGAGAAAATATGTCGGTACAAAATCGCACCGTCACAATAGCATAATGAATATGACAGTCCATCATGCCCAGCGCGTTTCGTGCCCAGTGCCTACCGCTGTAAATGTTCCTGAGCTCGAGTAATCGAAAAAAGAAGTTGTATATCGAATAGGATTGATATAAAAATAGATAAAATCATGTTTTGAAAAAAAAAAAAAAAAAAAACACACACACACGCGCGCGCGCGTTTCGGGTATATAACCCTTTCTCAGTGTGGAGAAAACCGCTTTTCGTACTTAGAACCTACCTCTGTGCACATGCATGTTATTGAGCGCGAGAAATCGAGAAAAGAGGTTGTGCATCGGATGTGATTGTTATCAAAATAAATATCAAAATATTAAAAAACATAGACGTTTCTTCAGAGTGGTCATGTCATGCATCTCCGAGGAACTTTTCTTTCACCGTTCATTATGAAAACGTCACTGGCAATAACATCTTGACGTCCCGCGCGCGTTTCGTACCGTTCCTCGTGGTTTCGCTGCGAAAAGTACAAGACAAGGTAAGATCCTTTTCTTTCCGAAATATCCGCCGCATCCTTGGTAAGATGCCCTATAAACACCTGGGACTGGTAGCATAAAACGTTTCTAACAGCTGTTGACAATTGTTCCCAGACAATAACCTAATGTTTTGCAACTATACTTACAGGTTCCTGTAATCTTAACATGATTAATGCAACCCAGTAGGGTGCTAAAGGGCCTAAGTCGACGCACTATAATCTTCGATTACTACTAGTATAGGCAAATTACAATAGCTTGATGACAAACCAATCAGAGGCTAATGGCGTCATCACGTATTAACGAACAGAATAAAAGCAATAGAATAATTTGAACGCAAAGAACTGGACATAGTTCAAATGGATTAACATAAGTGAGTAAACAGTTAGAAAGAGAATGTAGACAGAATAGCAATAATGTCGTAAATATTTGCATTTGGTTAACCTTACCGCAAGATAAGAATAGAAGAGATTCGCGTGACATATTTATGGGATAACATTTTAAGTTCGATTTCCGCTAAAAGCTTAAAGGACCGTATGCTGATGATTTCTTTAACTCTATACAACTTTACTGCTACTGGGTAGCGCGCGATAATTTCTGGTCTCACATTCGTTACAATCGGCGAAAGTAGAGCAATAAGTTGATTGTTTTCTTTCTTCAGTCTTGTTATGTCTCAAATTCTTGAAAATAGAATAAAATCGAGCAAAAAGGCATCTCTTGTCAAGCCTCAAATTCGTCAAAATTGCCAAAGATCATGAAAAATCTTAACTTCTATTATGTCTCATTAATTCATCAAAATAGGCAAAAATCTAGCAATTCAATACCTTAACTCCTGTTATGTCTTAAATTCGTCTAAATAGCCAGAAATGGAGCAGAACATTTCCTCCTTTTATGTCTCAAATTTCTCAAATACACAATAATTGAGAAAAACCATTACTCTTGTTATTAGTCGAATTCGTCAAAATGACCATAAATCGAGAAAAATCCTGTGATTTCTAAGATACGTCAAAATAGCTAAATATCTAGAAATACCCAAAAATGCAGCGGTAACTTAATTCTTGTTATGTCTCAGATTCGTCTAAATAGCAAAAAATCTCGGAAAACCTTCACTCCCGCTGTGATGGAATTTAGTAAAAATTGCTAAGAATCGAGCAAAATCGTCACTCCTTTTTACTAAAATTCTTAAAAATAGCCAAAAAATAGTCAAAACTCTTCACCCCTGTTATGTCTCAAATTCGTCAAAAAGCCAAAAATTGAGGAAAACTGTCACTCCCGTAATGTCTCAATTTAATTGAAAAAGCAAAAAATGGAGAAAAATGTTGACTCCTCTTCTGTAAAAATGGAGGGGGGGGGGGGGGGGGGGGCGGGGAGCATTGTTACCGCTTGAGCTACCTGTGCACAGGGGAAGTCAAATTTATAACACCTAGCAACTTTAACCATTGAAGAATTAACCATTTGCCCACACAACTCATCATAAGCGAGACAAACAGCAAAGTTAAATTAGTCCCTGTTTATTCATTTACGATCGGTCTCTAATACTGTTAAAACGTTTGCAAATGCATATTACTTATTATCAGAGTTTAACTTTAGTGCTTCCTTTTTGCCGGTATCCTGAAGACTGTAACTGACATCGCTGAATCCTAGAAAAAAATAATCAGAAAGGGCATAAAATACGTTAATATGACTTCGAATTCGAATATTCTTGCACCTTTCTGAGATTAATGCTCAGGGCTCAGTTGCTGAAAGCCCGATTAAACTAATCCTGGATTAACGTGAACTCTGGTTCGAGTTTAATTACTAATCAATGGTGATTCTTCTAAAAGATCATAATTCCAAAAGATTATTGGCCCTCAGTTTTAACTTAGTTTTTTCTTTGACTTGAGCTTGAAATTAGCCTTTAAAACCATTCTTAACGAGCAAAATGAAAACTTCGATTAACTTTTAATTGTAGATTAGCCGTCATCGGCTTTGAAACAACCCGGCCCTGATGGTCCTGATGATTACTCGCGATTGATTGATAATATCAATCCCCACTGGGCCCTAAATCAGTGTTGTTTATGCAGACTACTCAGGAATCCTCATGAAACGCCAGACCCTTAACTTTATTCTCTGCCATTTTGTCTCCTCTTTTGGTTTCATTCTTCCTCGAGCTTTTACCGTTTTTTTCTCGACTAAGTTTGTCCAGTGCGGCAGATTTTAAAGTATAGCACTGCAGCCCTCTATTTTGTTTCAGTATACTGTTATTCACTACTCGAGAACATTGTGAATGGGATGCTGATGTACTTCAGTTTACGGGTTAAGATTAAACTGCTTAGCAGAAGACCGAATGATGTTACGGCGCATATGTTGTTTTCATGCATGTTTATCGTACAGTGTGAAGAGAAATAACTATTTAGTTATATCTCACACACGGTTAATTTTAATGAAGAAAAAATACCTTGAAAGTCAATCCGTAGGCGAGCTCTAAGCTTGTTCACTCCATTGCATCGTGATTTTTCGTGCCGACAATTTTTAGGATTATGGCGCTGGACGTAGCCACGGTTCCGCTTAATCTTCGGATGAGGCAGCAGGCGCCTGGCAGTGTTGTTGTACGGCTCTGGAAAAATTATATTATAATTACGTCAGATTAGACAACAAAAAAGAAAGAAAAAACATACCCATTGTCAAAGGTTTATAGTTTTCCACGCCTTTTGATTCAAAGTTATGCTAGTTAAATCCTATGTCATTTTTAAAGGAATAAGTAAATGTTTAAAGAAAATTGTAACATTTAGCTTTTAACATAATCAGATCATTATCAATAGGCCAAATGATTTAAATCATATTTTTGCATTTATAAGATAAAAACAAAAGGTCCCCTTAGTAACATTCTGCAGGGAAATTCATGATCGCCCAAAGGGCAACCGTTTAAAGTTTCTTTATTCACTCGGAAAACAACAAATCATATATTTTTTCTATTACACCGCAATAAGGCAAGTTATCCGAGCCCATAAGAGTGCACAAAGTGTGCAATCTATTTGGTTCTGACAAAATAGCGTTCTTATAAGCCTTAGCTGCACTAAGGCAGCTAAGGCTTATAATAATAATAATAATAATAATAATAATAATAATAATAATAATAATAATAATAATAATAATAATAATAATGATAATATTTAATGAGGGGGTCCAACTCGCCAAGGCGGTCTACCTAAATACATAAACTGACAACATACAAAATAGATAAAAGCAAATATGTTCCTAATAGTAAAAAAGTCAAGTTGTCGAGTAAAAAACAAAAACAAGGTTTAAAATTAATCAAAGTCTTTCAAAAAAGTTTTTCAGCTTATAAGAACGATGTGACGTTTGATGTAATATATCAAACACGAGGAAGAGTGTTTCCTCAGATCCGGGGGGGGGGGGGGGGGTACTCCCCTATATGGGCTATACGGGGACGTGCCGCTGGATAGGGTATGGTTTTTGGCCTCTCTGCCCTGAACAGGGTTCATAATTTCAAGCGAGTCTGTCCTGGATCCGTCCTAGACAGGGTACGGTTGCAAGACTGTCGTCTTGTCTTTGGCAATCCGAAATCAGAGACGTTAGTTAGTGAACAATGCTTCACGTCAATTGAGTTTCCACTTAAGGTTCACCGCTGTTAATGCGAAATTTTGGGATTTTTCGCCATCACTTTTAGGAAGTGTATTATTTTATCTGTTGTGATTGGTATTTGCGTTTCAATGCATGAAACATCACGTCCGGTAAGTGACAGTGGGTCTTTAAATGTTATTACTATTACCAATAAACACTTGTGTCACCCAACAGATAGATGTTGTCCTTTGTCCTAGATAGGGTCCTAAAATAGAGGGCGCTGTCCTACACAGGGTAGGTATTTAAGGTTATTTTCGTCCTGACCAGGGTCAGGGTTTCAAACCCCCAGCGGCACCCCTATACCCAAACATAGGTCAAGTGCCCCCCCCCCCCCCCCCCCGGGCATCAGATATCCATACACTGAGAAGTAGGTTGAAAAAACGAGGAGCAGCCGAGTTTTTTTAAGCGACTTCGAGGTGTTTGGATATCTGATGAAACACAGTTTCGAGTGTTTGATGTGGCTTCTCAAATGATCAATAATTCTTGGAGAAATTCAAGGCTAAAGTTGGCAAAATGTTATGGTAATTAGGATCACATATCCAAACCACGGTCACGGTAGTGATTTTCTTTGTTTTCTCTTGATGAATTATTAATAAGTTTGAGAAGGAGGAGGAGTGTTTCCTCCGATTTCCAAACACCGAGGAGTAGGTTGGAAAAACGAGGCGCAGCCGAGATTTTTTTAACCACATTCGAGGTGTTTGGAAATAGGAGGAAACACTCTTTCGAGTGTTTAATATAGCTTCTCAAACTATAGATAATTCTTGGAGAAATTCGAAGCAAAAGTTTACAAAATGTTATGATAATTAAGATCACATTTCCAAACCTTACTTTGTTTCCTTTTCATGAATTATTAATAAGTTTGAGAAATATTACTTCAAGATTGCACAATTTGCTTGTTGTTTTTTTTTTTCTCAAAATTTATCACCTAAAGGTATTAATTATGAAGAGAAAGGCCTCATTTTCGGGTCAAGAAGAAGAAGAAGAAGAAGAAGAAGAAGAAGAAGAAGAGGAAAGGCATAGATTGCTTTTGAAACAGTCATACTTCTGTAATTAATTTCATGCACTTGCCGGACGAGAGATCTCAGCTTCCAGCTAGTGTTTTCGTATAAACTAAGGGGATGCTTAGCTTGTGGATAACTTACCGCAGGTCTCCTCCAGTATTTCATGGAATATTTTCGACAGGTCTTCAAAGTCGTTCAAAGTGTAAACATTTTGTTTTCCGCCTGCAATCTCTTCCAGCTGATCTAGAAATTCTTTATAGTTGCCAATTCCGATGGCAACAATCTTTACTTCTTTAGCCTGAAAAAAATCGTAGTTGTTAATCAGTATGCCTTTCAGACAAAAAAAGAAAAAAGAATGTTTGCAGTTGAGATTGTCTATATATAACGAAAAATGTTCGCAAAAATTTCCTGTCTGTTACTTTTAGTGAAGTATCATTAGTTAAATTGCTGATGCTGTTTGAGATGTCCCAAAAAGTGGTCATCTTCAGCTACTTTCTACCTCGGGGTTACCATAGCAATGCCAAGGAGTTTGCTACCGACGCTTGGGGCGCAACTTCAACACATTCATACACTGTGGTTCTTTCCGTGAGCTCTTTTGTATGTTCGCCGATCTTTAATAATATTACCTGGTTTTCATGCGAAAATGCGTAACTTTACGTTTGAACGTTTCTTGAATCAAATTTTGATGAGACAAGCAAAGAAGGTTCGAAAAAATATTGAAATAAGTTTAATAAAAGCCAACTTCAATGTGAATATTTTCTTCACCTTGGAAATTCTTCAATCATCTTTTCTCATTTCACATCCTAGTAATTTTTTGGATCAGAAGGACAAAACTAAAATTAGTCATTACTCTTAAAACGTAACGCCTCCTTCCCTTCAAGAACTGTTAAAACTGAAAACAAATCACAAATTTGCTCGGAAAACTAACGGTTCTATCATCCTGCCAAGTTTCACTCTCGTTGACGATTGCGAAAAGGTAGCTTTAAGGGGACAATTTTTCAGGACAGCTTTCTCGGCGTGGCTAGCAATTAATTTTTGCACTCCTTTCCAATCTTGCTCATTTAACATTCCTCCGTTCAAATTTCATTATCACAAAGCTCCGTTTTCGTTATACCTGAAGAGAAGGAAGTATACTCGAGAAGGGTTCGGAATCAGGATTAGTTCTCCCATCGGTCATCAGAATCAGCAAATTGTGAAAGTCTGGCTCGGTCCTGTCTCCTCCCTCCAGAGTATATAGTTTGTCAGCGGCTGCTTTTAGTGCTCGGTCGATGAAGGTACGCTTGCCAAGTTTGACAGGTATGTTCTCTATCAGACGTTGCACGGCCTTGTTGCTGTAGTATTCACTGTCTGCAAAAGTGTTTAGCACCTCTGCGTTTTTGGCAAACAGAATGAACGCGGTGTGGGTTGCATCGGGACCGATTGTCAGGGCGTTAGAGACTTCCATAAGGAATCCTTTTAGCAACTTAAAATTGTCTTCTCCAACACTGTCCGTTTTGTCCACCAAAAATGCCAAGTCCACCTCACATTGTTTTGGTGCTTAAATAAAATGACATAAAGAAGGAAAACGTTTGAATGCAGAGGTCCACACAACGCAGGAATTAAACTTGCTGGTAATTTTGCCGGATCTCTCTTGTGAAAGACCTCGTGTCAGGCGTCACTTCAACGTGAAAATACAAAACTGAATGCAAGGCTGGCACTACGGCAAAGATTTATTACTTTGGTCTGTAATACACACAAAGCCCCTATGGATACCAGCCTCGGTGCTA
Source organism: Pavona decussata (assembly GCF_977016875.1). NCBI lineage: Eukaryota > Metazoa > Cnidaria > Anthozoa > Scleractinia > Agariciidae > Pavona > Pavona decussata. Next base: position 718,402 of record NW_028145528.1, on the reverse strand, counting down.
ACTTGGCCACCCTGTATAATTTTTTTATAAGTTTTTCTAATTTTACCATTTTGGTCTGAAAGTCTGAAAACGGGGTTGGATTTTTCAGAAACGAATATGGATTCAAGAAACCAATGACTGAAAAAGAGTACGGGAAAATTCCATATTTTGGTCTAAACTATGGTCAGGGTTTAATGAGTAAGTGAGCCACACAGCCCCACCAAATATTCCGAGGAGTCCCCCCCCCCCCCCCCCCCCCTTCCACACACACACATACCTCCTCCTCGGGACCCAAAGTAGCAAGGTTTGCCGAATCACCGGAAGACAAATGGGGGAAATATATAGGTACGTAATGATTTGTATACAACATGACAGGCCGAGTAGTCAAAGTAGCTTGCAAATACAAGACGTCAATTACGAAAAGAATAAACCAAGGATATATAATGGTGAAGAAAATAAAGAGAGGGTGTCTATTTTTTTTTTTTTACTTTGGAGCAGTGTCTTTCTTTAGTGCAGAAAAACGCATGGTAGATTGAGTACAGTCAACTCTCGCCTTGCGGACACCTCGCTATTACGGACATCCCGATAATACAGACAGCAGCTCAATCCCCAGACTGTAGTACAGTCAATTCCCTTTATTGCGGACACCCTTGGGTCCGCGAGTTAGTGTCCTTAATAGCGAGAGTCCGTAATAGCGGGAATTTATTTCAGTCAAACGTCTGTAATTTATTTTTGCTGGGGATTGAGCTGTTGTCCGTATTATCGCGGTGTCCGTAATAGTGAGTAGTGAGGTGTCCGCAAGGCGAGAGTTGGCTGTCAGTACTCTTTTGTTGTTACCAAGCTAACCTTCGGGTGGTACCAAAGGCGGTAGGCGTGTTGTAATATCGGCTGTTTGTATTAAGAAGTCTTAATCAGTCGCAAACCTTGTTTTTCAGCATACTGATTAAATGTCAACACGCTCGACAAAATCTTTCAGTTAATACTTGATTCTGCGAGTAACTGCTTCATAGCTAAATAAGATCGAATTGAAATATTTCAGATTTTCCTGATGTTCTTAACTAGTTTGATCGCCTTTTGTCAAAACCAACTCCCTCCCAACTAAATTCCAACCACAGCTTACACCAGTAGTCAGTATCGGGGCTCTGGGCCAGTAGAGGAGAGAATTTGAAGTCGCGATTACATAACGTCTTCTGGTGTTTGTAGTCGCCGATAGTACGTACAAAATCTAATGGCCTCCTTACAAGGAGGCAAGGTAACCCTAGCGCTAGGGTTACCCTTCCAAGGTTTTGATTTCAATTTTCCCGCGCTTTCGGCCGCTTCGCGCTTTGCGGTGTAGTTGACCCGAGTGACAACCCGTGAAATTTTGTTTGTAAACCCGGGGTATCTTTAACCCTCTTGCTAGGGTAACCCTAGTTCTAGAGTTACCCTCCCTCCTTATAAACCGGTCGAGTGGTACTAAACGATGCAGCTGAACAATACTTACGACAGATAAAGGCAGTGATGTTGTCGACTGTTTCTTCAAGTTCATCATAGTTATCTACAAAGAACAATTCCTTTCCTGCAATCGCAACTAATACCTTGTGGTATTCATCCTCTTTTGCTTTAGGACCAATTGCAATGACGACCAAACGGACGCCTTTGGACTGAAAAAAGAAGAAGAAAGAAACATCATATTTGTTCGTTTTCTATACAGGCGCTAAGAAGTGAACATAAGTTATGCTCTTTACTTTTGCGAGAAATCTATACATTTAACCATCTGTAGAAGTTTGACTTTGATGGTACAATGAACCCATTAGGACCGAGTCGCTGTACAAGTTACATAAATGGTACGTACCTATATCAAAATACCTCAGCGTTTATCATGTTAGCATTCTGGTAAAATCTTAACGAAGATTTTATAGCTTTTGAAAGAGATTTGAAAAGCCCGTCCGAAATGTAAAAAGAAACCAGCAACAATAACAACAACAACAACAACAACAAAAAATGGCTGAATGCTCCCCGCCCCCCCTCCCCCACCAAAGTTCCGTTAACAAAAAACCATGAATACTCAAACCAGTTGTGGAAAACATAGAAAGACAAACGACATTACTTAAAAAAGTATTCTTCTAATTTCATTGGGGGACAAAAGTTGGCCGTGAGAGCGACATCTTTTGAGCGACTGAGGTTCGCCTCAAAGCAAAAGAAAAATGCGACTTAAAGGGATGATGTTACCCCCGGCGCATGCGTGCATTAATGAGAGGCACTTTGAAATCGTTGGCCCAACTTTTTCAAATACCGTCAGAGAATTTAGGGAGCTGTATTCATCTGTTTGAATCGCGTTTATCTTTGGAAAGTTGGCTGAATTTTTCTTTTTACAAGCGCTCTTTAGTAATTACAGAAGCTGTTTTTTGCGATATTTTTGAAAGCTTTTGCAATGGCAGTAAAGGAAAAATCCCGTGACCAGTATGCAATCACAACTGGACTCTACTGCACATGCTCCCCGACAGACATAGCCCCCTTAACGATTGCCTTACTTTAATGTCCTTTATATCTTGCATGTATTTTGCAACATCCGTATTGGGGTGCGATTTCCCATCTGTAAGCAGCACCATCACACTCAGTACTCCTGGCCTGTCACCACTTTGGTCGATGAACATTTCATCTTTAGCCGTTTGTATAGCGTAGTCCAGACGGGTTGGCGTTGTCAGCTTGTTGATGCTGTCTTCTATTAGCGTGAAAACAGCTTCCTCACTGTGATAGTTGGAATCGCTGAATTTGTTGTGAAGCGTGCCCATCTTGTCGAATGTCTCAAGGGACACATGTGTTCCTTCCTGAGATATGTTAAACTGCTGAACTAGAAGTTTCAGAGCTCTTTTCAGTTTCGGGATGTTCTTTTTCTCGATACTCTTCGTTGTATCGACCACAAAACCAAGGTCAAGTTTGCAACCTGCATCTGAAAGACAAAGCAATGTTTTGAGAAAGTTGCATACGAACAGGAAACAAAATGATCGTAATCGATGTAAACAACGGATCATCCCAATTCAAAGTGGCGAACGGCGACGAAGACCTGAGAAACGCTGCAAAACACTCCACGAATCGCGGAGCATTTTGTCACGTGGCACACACTTTCGTCTTCTTTGGCATTTGTATCGCGAGAAAAGTAATAATTTCAGCGCCATAGAGCTATTACTTCTGTAAATAAGGTTTTTGGATTTTAAAGCTAAAGAAGTTTTACGCGCGTACAGACGCAATTGTTACTGCCTTACTTCCGTGAATAGAATAAGAGGCGCGGTGTAAAGAGCCGCTTGCGTAAACGTAAAACTGAGTCCGCAAACAGCACTCAATATTTTCCTCAAGCGGTTTATGAATACATGAAAAACAAGTTAATTTACTGCCACACACACGTATAATCTACGCGACAGTGGAAATCCACTTTAACATAGCGTATTCGGAGAATAAAACACTCCTCTGGTGAAAGCCAACATCTCCGATGACGCCTGCGTGCAGACTTCTCCTATTTCCTTTGTTGCTCTCGGAAAAGAGACGTCTGCGTAACGGGTGCGGCAAGGAAATAGGAGACGTCTGCACGTAGGCTACTCCAATGTTGGTGTGACCTACAGATTTATCTACAAGCAACAAACGATTCTCACCTGCGGCCGTAATGGTCAGCACACCAAGCAGGCAAACCAAAGTACACCATGAAACCATCTTAAATTCCTTTACTAACACTAAAAGCGAGAAAAAGAATGACAAACGTATTTCAATGGACATAAGATAGTGACTACATGTCCAAGCAAAACTCTTATTTGCATCTTGGGCAGTTAGAACTAAAATGAATTCTGAAGGACAAAGGAGCCATTAAGAGAGTGTTGAAGGGGTAAAATTGGGACTAAGATTTACCCTTACTGGCAAAATAGGATTTGCTGCAGTCACAGGGAGATGGGATTTCATGTTGGTCATTAAATTTGTAAACTGGGAATAGGATCTTGAACAATTTCATTTCAATCCCATTTGCAGGACGGGATCAAATTGATTTGTACTGACTTGCGAATCAACCTACCATGATATAATTTCCAGAACAGGCAGTGAATGTCTTACACAGAGTGCCACTTAAAATGGTTGTCACGTCATCTTGTTGAATTCCTGACAACAAACTCAGATTATATCACAGTTTATATCAGCAGCGTTTGTTTGGGTTGATTTGTTTTGTTTTGTTTTGTTTTTGCACTCAGCCGCCAATTACGGGACCGTGAAACTGACACAGGGACGAAAATCAACGCAATGAATTTTAATTACAATTATTTTAAAAAAGAAAAAAAAAAACGTTTAGGGAGGTGAAATATATTGAACTTGCAGTCAAGAGTGGACATAAAGTAATCTAAAATGTGTATGACACTGACTTGTAAAACGTTAAAAACCAAACGTTTATAAAAACTTAACAAGACGTTTCGGCCGAAAATCGGTTTAAAAAATGGCAAATAAGCAAACGCTTATCAAACGGTTCACAGTTTGCGCGTGCTACAATCACGACACCTAACGAACGATCACCGCGCGAGAAAACAAGCGAGCTATAAATTACCGGGACATCAATATGTTCATTGCCCGCATTTCGGTCTCGCAGAGAATGCCAGGCCTGAAAGAAAAGTCTCTTGTGGTAATCACGCGCCTTGTCGACACTGGTGGCTTGGTCAAAATCTATACTATGGCCAAACTGATTTGCGTGTTGCGCTATCTTTGAGTTGCTGTCGCCAACGCGGACTGCTCTTCTGTGTTCTTGATCCTTGTTGCCAAGGCTCTGTCCGTTTACCCATAGTACACAAAATTGCCATTTGTTACTATATTGGAAGTATTGATGTCACTTGACACGACGAGGGACCTTACGATAGGAGTCGCAACTCTTGATAAATCCTAAAGGATAGTTATTATGCCTCAAGACGTTAATGACAGGTTTCCTCTCTCGACATTGTCCTGCTCTTGTCGATGGTATGTTCTTGGCTCTGTAGAGGACAGTATTAACAACTGATCTCTTTTGCTGCGCGGGGTGATGAGAATGGAAATCGGGATATTTGTCGGTGTGTGTAGGCTTTCTATACACGCTAGCTTGTATGCGGTCATGAACCCTTGTCGTTACAGTGTCCAAAAACGAAATGCAGTTGTTCTTCAACCTCTTTAGTGAACTGTAGGTGTGGGTTAATGGCATTCAAGTGATCGTGGAACTCTTGCACATATTTTTTTCTGGAGACAGGCATGACTATCGTCCGCGTATCGGTACCACCACCGTGGAGGATGAGCGGCAGAAGAAATAGCTTTTTCCTCTACAAACTCCATCACTAAGTTTGCTACCGTGGCACTGACAGGTGATCCCATGGCACAACCGAACGTTTGCTGATAATGCTCTTGTTCATACAGAAATATGTTCTTTAAAACAAACTCTAACAACTTTTTAACATTAGTTATAGATATGTTGGTGCGTTGGGAGAGAGTTACATCTTGCCGTAATAGCTCACGAGTAACCTGTAAGGCCAACTCTACTGGTATAGTTGTGAACAGGGCAACGACGTCAAATGACACCATGATCTCATCTTCCGTCATGTGTTGGTTTCTTATATGCTGGGCAAACACCGTACTGTTCTTTACAGAGTATCTCTCCTTCAGCAGGGGGATAAGACAGAAACCAAATGTTTTGATAAATTATAGGTTAGTGAATTGAGACAGCTAGTTATAGGACGAAGTGGTATGTCAACTTTATGGATCTTGCATTGGGAAGGCCATAGAAAGAAGCAGGTGTAGCATCAGTGCTGTGAAGGTAGTGATATAGTTTGGAATCCATTTGGCATATATCCTGGTCATGAGTAGACGGACAGGACTTGACTTTTCAACTCGTGATGTTGGGTTCAGGTACGTTTGTCAGTAATCTTCTTGTAGGTACTACCATCTTTTAATAAAGCGCTAACCTTCTCTTTGTAATCAACCGTGTTCATGACTGCAGTGGCTCTACCCTTATCTGCCGGAACGAGAGTAATGGAAGAGTCCTGTTTGAGATTTCTTATAGCAGTCAGTTGTTGTTTTGAAATGTTACTAGTGGTCTCAGGTGTGCTGAACTTTAATATGCTAACAACTGAAGCACGTATGGTTGCTTTAGAGCGTTGGGAAAGGTTGTAAATACCTGTTTCGATGTTTGCTACGATTCTCGAAGTTGGAATGGATCTTGGAGTTGTGGCAAAATTTAGCTCCCTCTGTAGCGAGATGGTTTCATGTTCACTGAGTTGCCGGTTAGGCAAGTTTATCACCCATCGATCTTTGTCAACGTGCTCATCGCAGGTGTTGAAAGCTCCCATGTTAGTGAGTTTACGTAAATGTCTGTCCTTAACTTTACTTTTAGCTTGTTAGCGTCGTGGTCGATAACTTCAAGAAGTGTGGCAAAATGTTCTTGAGAAATTATGGGCGACAACTTACGCATACATTTGGAACGCTGTTCGTCTAATTGTGCAATCCGTTGGTGACCATTCTGTATGCGAAGCCTCGAAAATCTCCAGCCAGTCCTTTTTGCGATCAGTCTTGAAACCTTCTTTGCTCTTGACAGGAGGGTTGAACTGCAGGCTCTTTAGAAGGATCTCCCCTCTTTTTAGAGTGTGATTGAATGTTAAGTGCTCCGTTCTGCTTAACAATGGGAGGTGTTGTCTGCTAAATCCTTCTATCTACCGAAAGTAAGGTACAACTTTCCTTTTCAGGACAGATATTTTCCAAAAGTTCGACTTCGACTCGTGGAACTGCTCGTTTCAGCAAACACGAAAAATTTCATAGGAACTAACCCTAAATATCTGAGGAAATGTTGTGAGTGAAAGAATAAACGTAAAATAGGAAATTTCACAGTACAATAAATCTAATTCGGTGCAAACGTACTCGATCAGATCGGTACGTAAATACTAAAAATTTGCTCACGGTAACACAACGCTTCACGCATTTCTATTCCCAACCGCAAAATGGAAAGGTCCGATCAATTTTAAAGTTCAAAGGCTAAGGATGAAACAGGAAACTATTTCTTCGCCAAAAAATTCATTTGGGGTCGAACCATGGCGATAAGATCGATTCATCCTGAACAAACGTATACACTGAAAATTTGCATATGCAAAGCGACAACCACTGAGTACCTACTGCAAAGCTTCCGCACGCACTTCTATTTTACTGCCACATTGAAACCACCAGCAAGGTCAAGTTTCATTCGGCAACAGTACGACGAGAGGAACAAAATTTAGGGCGGTTCAATGAAGGAAAACTGGACGCTTCATTAAGGCGGCCACAGCCGTGTTTCTTTGCTACATTTGTAGCGAACAAATGCTGCTCATAGGTATGAAAAATCAAAGAAGAAAATAACTTGAGACATAATAATTCAATTCAATTTTATTCACACTTATTCGAAATACGATATTAATATTTTTATGGTAAGAAAATAAACATACAGAGCATTATATTTTAATTAGTGGTTTTACCTTCTAGAGAAGGCTAAAGGAGCAAGGCTTTCGTGTTGGCCACTACCTCTGTGCACTTACAAAAATGGAGGATAGTAGAATTTATTAAACTGATTGTAGAGCTCTAGAGAGTAATAATTCACGAGTTCGCTCACAGAGTGCTGTGATCGGTCTTATATCTTTCGGAGGTGGCTATAAGAAAATTGCCCCCTCCCCTCCCCAAAAAAAAAATATAACAGGTGAATCAACCCAAATAAACACCACTTTTGTTTATTATATATGTTGCTTGTCTTGTGCAGAAATATGAAGGAAATTTTTTCCAAAGAAAATGGAATGCGTGGTTTTAACGCGGACACACGTTTAAAGATCACGTTTCTAATCAACAAGTGGGAAAACTTTCATTTGTTGAATTGAAATGACAATATTTGGACGATTAAGTGTCAGTTTTTCTAGATAAAGATCGCCTGTGGCTACTGATGTTAAAAACACATTTCCTAATTTACAACTACGCGTGCGAAATTGTGCTTATTGTATCACGCAACGTTAGTTCATACCCAGAAAAATGAAGAAAAATGGCATTTTTAACAAGAAGTTGCCATTGCAAAGAACGGAGAGAGATCTTATAAAGGTTCCAGAGTATTTTCCAGAATGACACCCTTTAGAAAAATCAACATGAATTTAGATCCCCTCTTGATTTGTAAGACACAGGACGAGTAACAGCCCTCCAAGAATGGGTCTACCTTCTATAAATTCAACGAAAGGTGGAACGATTGTCCTATTGGACTCCAATGAAGTACTTTATATAAAGTTATAGTTTTTTCATGTCCTTTGATTTGCGTGATCACGAGTGCATGGAATATTTATTACTATTATTATTTACTTGTTTTGCCACTTTTTATGCCTGATCACAGCATCACGTTTCTTATTACTCAGTGCTGTTAAATCATAAAGATAGGAACCACAACACAATAAAACTGTTGGCTTCTTCTTAACTTCGAATATCCATTGTCAGTTATTGCACTGGTAAGTTTCTCCATTCAGTGTTCTGAGCCGTAAAAAAGCGCAAATTCTTGCTACAAGTTCTACAGTTCTACAAGTCTACCGTATTCGAAAACTAAAGAAGCGACAACTCTGTCTTCTTTCTGACCTTAAGAGGAATGACCTCTACCTACATTCTTTCTCAACAAACCGCCAAGCTCAGCTGTATTATTTACTAACAAATGGCTACACACTCAACGATTCCACCCACAAACTCAAAAGTTAGAACCACCCTGTTCGGCAACATAACAGATGGCATCACAGCAAAGCGCGACACAGTAGCTTTCATGTGAATGATACAACATAAGAAAAGGACTAATTTACCATGTCTTACCTTGTTGCTCGCTAAAAATTGTTTTTTTCTTTCACTTTGCCGGTTACAATCATCAACATCAAAATAAACTTTCTTTAAACTGGCATGTATGGTTAACGTTATCGAGGTTTGAGATACAATTCAGAAGGACGCCGGATTTCATCGTCCATTTTGCTTTTAGAGAAACTCTACTGAAAAGCTTTCGGTTTTCGTAAAGTTATAACAAAAGTTACTCACTATACTTTTGCCTGTTTCCTCTTCACCGAGTTCAAAAGATATAGTATTCTCCCTGGATCTCAATCGACCCTAGACTGTGTGGCTTCGGCTCAATGCGGCTCTTACATGTAAACTGACACGGGCTATACTACAATGCTGGTTTTCAACTGATATAATCTCAAACTCATTAATAATACATCAAGAGGTTTGGATATGTGTTACTATTTACCATAAAATTTTGCCAACTTTAGCCTTGAAGTTCTCCAACAATTATTAATCATTTGAGAAGCCACATCAAATTCTCGAAAGTGTGTTTCATCAGATATCCAAACACAAAGAAGTTGTTTAAAAAAACTCGGCTGCATGCGCCTCGTTTTTTCAACCTACTTCCCGGTGTTTGGATATCTGATGAAACACGCCTTCTCGTGTTTGATATATTACTTGAAACACTGTTTAATTAAATCATTCTTCTGCCAGAAAAAATATAGAAGGGTTTCCACCCCACCAATTGAAGATTATCTTTTAACATTGTAATTAAATTAGAATTTCGAGGAAGGAGCCCTATTCATGTGTGTTATTCTGTGTTTCGAAAATCAATTTGAGATCTAAATCTATGGTGAATTTTTAAAGAATATCATTTGCACGAAATACAACGTAACCTTTATACGGTCTTTTCGCATTCTTTGCGATGGCAACTCAGTTTTACTCACGAATGTCATTCTTCTTCAGCTTTTAAAAAGTGTATGAACGAAATACTGTATGATGCAATACGCACAAATAAATTTCAGCAAGTCATGTTTATTCAGAAACGTTTCGGTTTTGTAGGATTAGCAGCAAGCTGCATGCAGATCTTTATCACGCAAATTGACGCTTAATCGATTAAATATTTTCATTCCAGTGACAAGTGTCATGTAAGTGGTTTCAGTACTTCTCCAATATACATCTTTACCAATACCGGTATAAACTGGCAAAACTCGTTCTTTGAGATAGGATTATCGTTCATCAAGGATAAAATTTCTATTTTGAAGCGACTTTTAACCGTAAAATGTGTTAATACAGTAGATACCTTAGATCACATAGACACAGAGAAAGCGTTTAGGAAGTAGATTTATCATTGAATTACATTTCTTAGTGGATCAGTTCAATCAAAGCTTTCAGGAAAAACGGTTAACTTTTGATTGTTAAGCCGTGAAGGCGGAATGTTATTTCTAGCCTAATAACGCTATCGATTAGTTAAGAGCCTGAAATTATTAAAGCCTATAAAATTTTGTCAGTAATGTTTATGAGATAGGTAGTGTCTTCGATAACCCCCCTACCCTAGACAAGGAGAGTCCTTTTCGAACAAACTTGTTATGATGACCAATTACAAAACACTAAGCGATTGTTTTTACATTTTAAGCATTTTTTTATATTTTTCTTTCATAAGTGTTATTATCTACTTTTATAGTTAGTTTGCTCTCATGATAAATACTTGCTAAACTAAGCAGCTATTTTTGCATTGTTTCTTTCATACTGATTGAGTTGGCGCTCTAGTAACGTGTACACGTTTGAATCCGTCGTGCTAATTATTTTTCTATATGAGTATTCGGAAAATAAGTCCGTTTTTACAATCGTGTGTTTGGCAGCAAAGAAAGATCAACGTCTTTGATTACTCTATTATTTCTTTTGGAGGAAAAACTCTATCTGTATTAAGTTGAACATTTCAAATATGACAGTGTTTCGAATTCCACCACAACCAATATCAAGGTTCTTTTAATTCTTTCCTGAGTGTAGTGAAGAAATAATAAAAATAAATCCTGTTCATTTCCATCCCGTGTCTCAATCTTTTGTTTATCTGGGAATTAAAATTTGGGACGAGATTAACTAGAGTTTCATAAGTTGCTCTGGTTATAGACCCAACCAAAACTTTAAAAAATACGACTTACATCAATTGAACTAATTAAAAATTTAAGCAATGGCTATTTACAGGCAAATCTCAAAAGCATCATTGATGAACAATGATTTACTTTGGCTGCTATAATGTTGCGGTGATCAGAACATGGATTAGGAGCGGTTTTCAATTGAGTGTCGTAAAACCAAAACCAAAGCAATTAGTCTGGCCAATCACAACAGATGTAAACAACACAACGAGCCAATCAGATTTGGAAGCAAATACATGTAACTGGCACCAAGCGCGGGAAAAGGCGTGCGGTGAAAACACGAATGGTTTTGGTTTAGATTCCCCATTGGTTGAGAAAGTGGCGCGAGTTTTCAATCAGTAATTGCAAAACCAACGCAAACGCGAAATTACTTTCGACACTCAATTGAGAACCGCTTTGTTAGAAAGGGTAACTTCCCCAATAAGATTCTTCATCCCATATGTTTTGGGCAAAACTGGTCAAAATATTTGACAAAGTACATTTTCGCTAACATCAAATTGCTCCTAGAGAACCGAGAAGAAAATATTAAGTGATTTCTCCTGAAAATAACAAAATATAATCAGTTTATTTTAGCGATTCCTTCAAATTACACAGAAAGAACTTGAAACTGAAAATTGGTAATTGTTTCAAGTTGCAATCCGTTTCAATATTTTTAAAATACCACAATGCAATATAAATAATAAAAACTAATTTTAATAAGTATTAGTAACGTAATTGTTAACAAAACTGAACGATTATTTTAGCGGTTCCATCGATATAAATTTGGTTTATGGCCATTTAAAGTAACACCGCAAAAAGGGTGCCATTGCAAAGCTAGAAACTAGCCATAACTACGATTCCTGGGAAAATTCGAAGCCGGGCGACATTACCTGACCCCTGAGACTGACAGTATGCCTCAAGCTTGCTCTCGGAAAACTGTTTCCTTCTCAAACCAGATAATATATGCAGATAATAACCAATAATCTTGAAAAATATACATTCCTGTTACCTTCCAAATTCGTCAAAATAGCGAAAATCGAGCCAAACATTAACCCCTCTTATATATCAAATTCCTCAAAATGGCCAAAAATTGAGAAATAAGTTAATTTTCTCCTGGTCTCAAATGTTTAAAGATGGACAAAAAGTAAGCAATAAAATTACTCCTTTCTGGTCTCAAATTCATGAAAATAGTTAAAAACTCGGGAAATAATTTAGTTATCAGTTCAGTCTTTGGTGGTCTCAAAGTCGTGAGAAGGATATTTTTTTTGGAAACAGATTTCTCGCGAGGAAAGAAAAATTGTTTCGAAATTCTTCAGAAACATTTCATATCGAAACATTTTGAAAGCAACGGCCCGATTTAAAATTGAGTGAAGCTTCGCACGTGTTGTGTTGTGTTGTCTTTTCTAGTCCTGTGAGTTGTCTTGTACTGTATTGTATTGCGTTGTATTGTATTGTATTGTATTGTATTGTATTGTATTGTATTTGTCTGATGTTGTGTTGTGTTTTGTTCAGTAGGTATGTTTTCTTTGTTTTGTGCTTGTTGCTTTGTGTTTAGTAGGTTTCTTTTGTTTAATTGTGCTTGTCTTGTGTCCATTGTATTGTATTGTATTGTATTGTATTGTATTGTATTGTATTTGTCTGGTGTTGTGTTGTGTTTTGTTCAGTAGGTATGTTTTCTTTGTTTTGTGCGTGTTGCTTTTTGTTTACCAACACTTATCAGCACTGAGACACACGTACCATCCCCGTGGTATGGCCAATACCGTACGCATGCGCACAACTATATCACCCGGGCAGTGGCAGCCATGGACAGCTGTTTCGCCCTTATTGGGGCTCATCAGCGTGTGTCTCAGTGCTGATAAGTGTTGCGCGTAATTAACGCCAAGAACTGGACATAATCAAAATGGATTAACATAAGAAAGAAAATGTAGACAGAATAGCAATAATGTCGTAAATATTCACGTTTGGTTAACCTTACCGCAAGATAAGAATAGAAGAGATTCGCGTGAGATATTTATGGGATAAAATTTTAAGTTCGATTTCCGCGAAAAGCTTAAAGGACCGTATGCTGATGATTTCTTCAATAAGTTCATTGTTTTCTTTCTTCAGTCCTGTTATGTCTCAAATTCTTGAAAATAGAATAAAATCGAGCAAAAAGGTTTTTCTTGTCAAGCCTCAAATTCGTCAAAATGGCCAAAAATCGAGAAAAAATGAACTCCTGTTATGTCTCAAATTCGTCAAAATAGCCAAAGATCATGAAAAATCTTAACTTCTATTATGTCTCATTAATTCATCAAAATAGGCAAAAATCTAGCAATAGGTGGTTTTCACCTCACACATCGTCACGCAAGTGAAAAAATAAAATCCTCAACCATTCAATAGATAAAGTCAAGAAATTGATATGTTGTAGAAGAGTGATACATAAACAACGCGTGAAAGCCACAGGGCTGTGCGATATCTCCTAATCGAGTTATTCGAGAAAATGTACCACGGAAAATTACAGAGTTTAGTATGGGACGCCATGTTGGTGCCCCGTCTGATGGGCACCAACATGGCGGCCGGAAACCAGCAAAAACATCTGGAGTTTACCTTGGCTATTTCAAAGCATTTCTTCTCTCTGCTGAACTTTCACACATTGACATTAACGCTTCTATTACATGTTAGCTGATCAGACCTAAAAAAGCACGAGGCGAATCGATGTTTTCATGTACGTGATATTTTTAGAGCAGCAACCCTTCTGTCACGCACTGCACAAAAATCTAAAATTCAAACTGCTCTATTTTCAAAACAAAGAATGCTATCCTGCTGAAAACAAGCAAGCCGATGGAAATTTAGATTTTCTTATATGTGATGAAGGTAAAAACCCAAAATTGTGTTTAGTTATGAATTTCAGTTTTTTATGACGTCATGTGAAAACCAAGAATACCTTAACTCCTTTTATGTCTTAAATTCGTCTAAATAGCCAGAAATGGAGCAGAACATTACCTCCTTTTATGTCTCAAATTTCTCAAATACACAATAATTGAGAAAAACCATTACTCCTGTTATTAGTCAAATTCGTCGAAATGACCATAAATCGAGAAAAATCCTGTGATTTCTAAGATACGTCAAAATAGCTAAATATCTGGAAATACCCAAAATTGCAGCGGTAATTTAACTCTTGTTATGTCTCAGATTCGTCTAAATAGCCAAAAATCTCGGAAAACCTTCACTCCCGCTGTGCTGGAATTTAGTGAAAATTGCTAACAATCGAGCAAAATCGTCACTCCTTTTTACTCAAATTCTTAAAAATAGCCAAAAAAAAGTCAAAACTCTTCACCCCTGTAGTGTCTCAAATTCGTCAAAAAGCCAAGAATTGAGGAAAACTGTCACTCCCGTTAATGTGTCAATTTAATTGAAATAGCAAAAAATGGAGAAAAATGTTCACTCCTCTTCTGTAAAAATGGTGGGGGGGGGGGGGGGGAGCACTGTTTCCGCTTGGGCTACCTGTGCACAGGGGAAGTCCAATTTATAACACCTAGCAACTTTAACCATTGAAGAATTAACCATTTGCCCACACAACTCTTCATAAGCAAGACAAACAGCAAAGTTAAATTAGTCCCTGTTTATTTATTTACGATCGGTCTCTAATACTGTTAAAACGTTTGCAAATGCATATTACTTATTATCAGAGTTTAATTTTAGTGCTTCCTTATTGCCGGTACCCTGAAGACTGTAACTAACATCGGTGAATCCTAGAAAAAATAATAACAAAGGGCATAAAATACGTTAATATGACTTCAAATTCGAATATTCTTGCACCTTTCTGAGATTAATGCTCAGGGCTCAGTTGCTCAAAGCCCGATTAAGCTAATCCTGGATTAACGTGAACTCTGGTTCGAGTTTAATTACTAATCAATGACGATTCTTCTAAAAGATTATAATTCCAAAAGATTATTGGCCCTCAGTTTTGACTTAGTTTTTTCTTTGACTTGAGCTTGAAATTAGCCTTTAAAACCATTCTTAACGAGCAAAATGAAAACTTCGATGAACTTTTAATTGTAGATTAGCCGTAATCGGCTTTCGAACAACCCAGCCCAGATGATTACTCGCGATTCATTGATAATATTAATCCCCACTGGGCCCCAAATCAGTGTTGTTTATGCGACTACTCAGGAATCCTCATGAAACGCCAGACCATTAACTTTATTCACTGCCATCTTGTCTCCCCTTTTGGTTTCATTCTGAAAACTAGAAAAAGATCGAAAAGACATGTGTTTTCCTCAAGCTTTTACCGTTTTTTCTCCACTAAGTTTGTCTAGTGCGGCAGATTTTAAAGTATAGCAATGCAGCCCTCTATTTTTTTTCAGTAGACTGTTATTCACTACTCGAGAACATTTTGAATGGGCTACTCATGTACTTCACTGGTTAAGATTGAACTGCTTAGCAGAAGACCGAATGATACTACAGCGCATATGTTGTTTTCATGCGTGTTTATCGTACAGTAATGTATGAAGAGAAATGACTATTTAGTTATATCTCACACACGTTAAATTTGAATAAAAAAAATACCTTGAAAGTCAATCCGTTGGCGAGCTCTAAGCTCGTTCACTCCATTGCATCGTGATTTTTCGTGCGGACAATTTTAGGATTATGGCGCTCGAAGAAGCCACGGTTCCGCTTATAAATCTTCGGATGAGGCAGCAGGCGCTTGGCAGTGTTGTTGTACGGCTCTGGAAAAATTATATCATAATTACGTCAGATTAGACAACAAAAAAGAAAGTAAAAACATACCCGTTGTCCAAAGTTTATAGTTTTCAACGCCATTTTGATTCAAAATTGTGCTAGTTAAAAAGTAAATGTTAAAATTGTAACATTTAGTTTTTTACACAATATCATGATCAATAGGCCAAATGATTTAAATCATATTTTTGCATTTATATGATAAAAGCAAAAGGTCCCCTTAGTAACATTCTGCAGGGAAATTCATGATCGTCCAAAGGGCAACCGTTTAAAGTTTCTTTATTCACTCGGAAAACAGCAAATCACATATTTTTTCTATTACACCGCAATAAGACAAGTTATCCGAGCCCATAAAGTGTGTAATCTATTTGGTTCTGACAAAATAGCGTTCTTATAAGCCTTAACTGCACTAATGCAGCTAAGGCTTATAAGAACGATGTGATGTTTGATGTAATAGATCAAACACGAGGAAAAGTGTTTCCTCCGATTTCCAAACACCGAGGAGTAGGTTGGAAAAACGAGGCGCAGCCGAGTTTTTTTTAACCAAATTCGAGGTGTTTGGAAATAGGAGGAAACACTCCGTCGAGTGTTTGATATAGCTTCTCAAACTATTGATAATTCTTGGAGAAATTCGAAGCAAAAGTTCACAAAATGTTATTATAATTAAGATCAGACTTCCAAACCTTGCTTTGTTTTCTCTTCATGAATTATTAATAAGTTTGAGAAATATTACTTCTAGATTGTACAATTTGCTTGTTGTTTTTTTCTCTCAAAATTTATCACCTAAAGGTATTACTTATGAAGAAAAAGGCCTCATTTACTGGTCAAGAAGAAGAAGAAGAAGAGGAAAGGCATAGATTGCTTTTGAAACATTCATACTTCTGTAATTAATTCCACTTGCCGGTCGAGAGATCTCAGCTTCCAGCTAGTATTTTCGTACAAAGTAAGGTGATGCTTAGCTTGTGGATAACTTACCGCAGGTCTCCTCCAGTATTTCATGGAATATTTTCGACAGGTCTTCAAAGTCCTTCAAAGTGTAAACATTTTGTTTTCCGCCTGCAATCTCTTCCAGCTGATCTTTAAACTTTTCATACTTGCCAATTCCGATGGCAACAATTTTTACTTTTTTAGCCTGAAAAAATCGTAGTGGTTAATCAGTATGCCTTTCAGATAAGAAAGAAAAAAGAATGTTTGCAGTTGAGATTGTCTTTATGTAACGAAAATGTTCGCAAAAATTTCCACCAAGCAGTGAACTAAAATTCTACGTCTGTTACTTTTAGTGAAGTATCATTAGGTAAAATGCTGATGCTGTTCGCGATGTCCCAAAAAGTGGTCATCTTCAGCTAACAAATCAATCTTCATTTGTACTCACTCTTGCTCAAAAATAAATTTACAACAAAGAAAATATTAAAAGTAATAATTAGAGTACTGGCTGCCTTGAATAACCATAGGGTTAAGCGGAGCCACGCAGCCAGTTGACATCAGTATTAAATAGAAATAAAAACAGGTCAGCAAGAAGGCTGAAGCACAAATGCACACATAAAAAGAAAAATAAGAGAGGAACACGCTTATTCTACGCTATGAGGGAAGTCTAGAATAGTTAAATTTAAATATGAATACAAAACGGTAATATAAGAGGAGCACACAATAGCTATGGCAAGTAATAATAAGCTATATATTAAACTATAGCAGAAAAAAAAACATACAGGCTTGGAAAGGTAACAAAACCAAACAAAAGACTAATTTTTGGGTAATTTGGGAAACAACACAACTGCTAATAAGAATACAAGAAACTAATAACCTTTGACAAGATCGCTTTTTACTGATTCCTTGAAGTTTACTTTCTACCTCGGGGTTGTCATAGCAACGCCAAGGAGTTTGCTATCGACGCTTGGGGCGCAACTTCAGCACATTCATACACTGTGGTTCTTTCCGTGAGCTCTTTTGTATGTTCGCCGATCTTTAATAATATTACCGACCTGGTTTTCATGCAAAAATGCGTAACTTTATGTTTGAACGTTTCTTGAATCAAATTTTGATGAGACAAGCAAAGAAGGTTCGAAAAAATATTGAAATAAGTTTAATAAAAGCCAACTTCAATGTGAATATTTTCTTCACCTTGGAAATTCTTCAATCATCTTTTCTCATTTCACGTAATTTTTTGGGTCAAAAGGACAAAACTAAAATTAGCCATTAATCTTAAGACATAACGCCTCCTTCCCTTCAAGAACTGCATGTTAAAACTAAAAACAAATCACACATTTGCTCGGAAAACTAACGGTTCTATCATCCTGCCAAGTTTCACTCTCGCTGATGATTGCGAAAAGGTAGCTTTAAGGGGTCAATTTTTCAGGACAGCTTACTTGGCGCGGCTAGCAATTAATTTTTGCACTCCTTTCCAATTCTTGCTCATTTAACATTCCTCCGTTCAAATTTCATTATTACAAAGCTCCGTTTTCGTTATACCTGAAGAGAAGGAAGTATACTCGAGAAGGGTTCGGAATCACGATTCGTTCTTCCATCGGTCATCAGAATCAGCAAATTGTGAAAGTCTGGCTCGGTCCTGTCCCCTCCCTCCAGAGTATATAGTTTGTCAGCGGCTGCTTTTAGTGCTCGGTCGATGAAGGTACGCTTGCCAAGTTTGACAGGTATGTTCTCTATCAGACGTTGCACGGCCTTGTTGCTGTAGTATTCACTGTCTGCAAAAGTGTTTAGCACCTCTGCGTTTTTGGCAAACAGAATGAACGCGGTGTGGGTTGCATCGGGGCCGATTGTTAGGGCGTTAGAGACTTCCATTAGGAATCCTTTTACCAACTTAAAATTGTCTTCTCCAACACTGTCCGTTTTGTCCACCAAAAATGCCAAGTCCACCTCACATTGTTTTGGTGCTTAAATAAAATGACATAAAGAAGAAAAACTTTTGAATGCAGAGGTCCACACAACGCAGGAATTAAACTTGTTGGTAATTTTGCCGGATCTCTCTTGTGAAAGACCTCGTGTCAGGCGTCACTTGAACGTGAAAATACAAAACTGAATGCAAGGCTGGCACTACGGCAAAGGGCAGATTTATTGGTTTAGTCTGTAATACACACAGGGCCCCTATGGATACCAGCCTCGGTGCTGACTTGGCCACTCTGTATAAATAAGTTTTTCTAATTTTACCATTTTGGTCTGAAAGTCTGAAAACGGGGTTGGATTTTGCAGAAACGGGTATTGATTCAAGAAACCAAAGTCTGAAAAAGAGTATGGGAAAATTCCATACTTTGGTCTAAACTATGGTCAGGGTTTAATGAGTAACTAAGCCATACAGCCCTACCAAATGTTCCGAGGAGTTCCTCTCCCCACCCCCTCACCTATAAAAACCACACACACCCCATCCTCAGGACCCACAGTAGCAAGGCTTGCCGGATCATGGAAGGACATAGTCAAATTGGGGGAATATATATAGGTACGTAATGATTTGCATACAACACGACAGGCAGAGTAGTCAAAGTAGCTTGCAAATACAAGACGTCAATTACGAAAAGAATAAACCAAGGATATATAATGGTGAAGAAAATAAAGAGAGGGTGTCTATTTTTTTTTTTAATTTGGAGCAGTGTCTTTCTTTAGTGCAGAAAAAGACAGGGTAGATTGAGTACAGTCAACTCTAGCTAAATAAGATCGAAATGAAATATTTCAGATTTTCCTTATGTTCTTAACTAGTTTGATCGCCTTTTGTCAAAACAAACTCCCTCCCAACTAAATTCCAACCACAGCTTACACCAGTAGTCAGTATCGGGGCTCTGGGCCAGTAGAGGAGAAAATTTAAAGTCGCAATTACATAACGTGTTCTGTTGTTTGTGGTCGCCGATAGTACATAAAAAATATAATGGCCTCCTTACAAGGAGGCAAGGTAACCCTAGCGCTAGGGTCACCCTTCCAAGGTTTTGATTTCAATTTTCCCGCGCTTTCGTCCGCTTCACGCCTTGTGGTGTAGTTGACCCGAGTGATAGAGTACCTACCCGTGAAAGTTTGCTTGTAAACCCGGTATCTTTAACTTTCTTGCTAGGGTAACCCTAGTTCTAGAGTTATCCTCCCTCCTTGTAAACAGGTTGGGTGGTACTAAACTTTATATTCTGATGCAGCTGAGCAATACTTACGACAGATAAAGGCAGTGATGTTGGCGACTGTTCCTTCAAGTTCATCATAGTTATCTACAAAGAACAATTCCTTTCCTGCAATCGCAACTAATACCTTGCGGTATTTATCCTGTTTTGCTTTAGGACCAATTGCAATGACGACCAAACGGACGCCTTTGGACTGGAAAAAAGAAGAAGAAGCAAGAAACATCATATTTGTTCGTTTTCCAAACAGGTGGTAAGAAGTGACCATAAGTTATGCTCTTTACTTTTGCGAGAAATCTATACATTTAACTATCTGTAAAAGTTTGACTTTGATGGTACAATGAACCCATTAGGGCCGAGTCGCTGTACAAGTGTCGTCAATGGTAGGTACTTATATCAAAGTGCCTCAACGTTTATCGTGTAAGAATTCTGGTAAGAACTTTAACGAAGATTTTATAGAGATTTGAAAAGCCCGGCCGAAATGTAAACAACGACGACAACAACTACAAAATGGCTGAATGCCCCCCCCCCCCCCCCCTCCCCAAAGTTCCGTTCACAAAAAAACATGGATACTCAAACCAGTTGTGGAAAAGCATAGAAAGACAAACGACATCACTTAAAAGTATACTTCTAATTTTATTGGGGGACAAAAGTTAGCCGTGAGAGCGACATCTTTTGGGCGACTTTGAAATCGTTGGCCCAACTTTTTCAAATACCGTCGGAGAGTTTAGGGAGCTGTATTCATCTGTTTGAATCGAGTTTATCTTCGGAAAGTTGGCTGAATGTTTTATTTACAAACGCTCTTTAGTAATTACAGAAGCTGTTTGTTGCGATATTCTTAAAAGCTTTTGCAATGGCAGAAAAGGAAAAATCCCGTGACGAGTTGTATGCAATCACAACTGGACTCTACTGCGCATGCACCCCGACTGAAATAGTCCCCTTAACGATTGCCTTACCTTAATGTCCTTTAAATCTTCCATGTATCTTGCAACATCCGTCTTGGGGTGCGATTTCCCATCCGTAAGCAGCACCATCACGCTCAGTACTCCTGGCCTGTCACCACTTTCGTCGAGGAACATTTCATCTTTAGCCGTTTGTATAGCGTAGTCCAGACGGGTTGGCTTTGCCAGCTTGTTGATGCTGTCTTCTATTAGCGTGAAAACAGCTTCCTCACTGTGATAGTTGGAATCACTGAATTTGTTGTGAAGCGTGCCCATCTTGTCGAATGTCTCAAGGGACACATGTGTTCCATCCTGAGATATGTCAAACTGCTGAACTAGAAGTTTCAGAGCTGTTTTCAATTTCGGGATGTTCTTTTTCTCGATACTCTTCGTTGTATCGACCACAAAACCAAGGTCAAGTTTGCAACCTGCATCTGAAAGACAGAGCAATGTTTTGAGAAAGTTGGATACGAACAGGAAACAAAATGATCGTAATTGATGTAAACAATCGATCACCCCAATTCAAAACGGCGAACGGTGACGAAGACCTGGGAAACGCTGTAAAACACTTCCCGAATCGAGGAGTATTTTGTCACGTGGCACACACTTTATTTTCGTCTTCGCTAACTTGCCCGGAATCAAATATGGTATCCACCCGAAAGCCATATTTGATCTCGGAAAAAGTTTAGAGCGATTTCTTCGAGATACATGTACACCAGCAAGCACGATCTTGAAACACTTCGGTGGTGTAACTGCCATTCCGGCATTTGTATCGCGAGACAAGTAATAATTTCAGTGCCAGGGAACTATTTTTTCTGTAAATAAGGTTTTTTGGATTTTAAAAGTAAAGATTTTACGCGCGTACAGACGCAAATGTTACTGCCTTTACGTGCGTGAATAAAATAAGAGGCGCGGTGTAAAGAGCCGCTTGCGTAAACGTAAAACTGAGTCCGCGAACAGCACTCAATTTTTTCCTGAAGCGGTTCATGAATACATGAAAAACAAGTTAATTTACTTCTTTACGCTCAGAAAATCTACGCGACAGTGGAAATCCACTTTAACATAGCGTATTCGAAGAATAAAACACTCTTCTGATGAAAGCCAGCATCTCCAATGACGCCTGCGTGCAGATGTCTCCAATTTCCTTTGTTGCACTCGGAAAAGGGACGTCTGCGTAACGGGTGCAGTAAAGGAAAGAGGAGACGTCTGAACGCAGGCTACTCCAATGTTGGTGTGACCTACAGATTCATCTGCTAGCAACAAACGATTCTCACCTGCGACCGTAACGGTCAGCACACCAAGCAGGCAAACCAAAGTACACCATGAAACCATCTTAAATTCCTTCACTCAGGCTAACACTGAAAGCGAGAAAAAGAATGACAGACGTATTTCAGGGTTCATAAGAAAGTGACTATATGTCCACGCAAAACTTTCATCTGCATCTTGGGCAGTTCTAAAATAAACTCTGAAGGACAAAGGAGCCACTAAGAGAGTGCTGAAGGGGTAAAATGGGGACTGGGATTTACCCTTGTTTTCACTGGCAAAATAGGATTTGTCGCAGTCACAGGGAGACGGGATTTGGTCATTAAATTTGTGCACTGGGAATAGGATCTTGAAAAATTTCATTTCAATCTCATTTGTTGGACGGGATAAAATTGATTTGTACTGACTTGCAGATCAACCTACCCCAATATAATTTACAGAACAGACAGTGAAGGTCTTACACTGAGTGCCACTTAAAATGGTTGTCATCTTGTTGAATTTCTGACAACCTACCCTTGCTGAAAAAATGTTGGCGGCATAGGGTGCGTTGGTTGCATTATTGAAAGCCACTAGCCACTGTAAGTGTATGCTTTGTTTAAGTGCATAAATGGATTTCCAAAACGCTTTTTTTTTATCAACAAAAAGGAAGAGAGCCCACAGCTTTTTAAAAGTCTAGGATTAGTACAAGAGGGGGCAGAAAGTCATTCAAGCTGGGTGACACCTCAGAGAGAAAAATCGATTTAATTAAAGGCTCTATTGGCAAAAAAATGGAAAGGATGATTCCTAGGGAATGCGACAAAAAAACGAAACTTCGCTCAGTCCCTTTTAATAAAGAAAAACAGTTTCTAGTTGCAATTAACTAGCTACGTGTAAAGGTTTTAAAAATTACATTATTCAGGGAAAACAAGGTTTATTAATTTCCAAATGAGTATGGCACAATAAATGGTTTCTAATCGCCATTCGACTATGAGCCTAAATATTTTTGTGGTCCTGCCTGTTTACGGAAAAATTTGTTAATTATTTAAAACGACCGGAGACCAAACTGAAACAAGGACGAAAATCAACGCAATTTTAATTAAAATTGTTAAAAAAAAAATAGTTAGGGAGGTGTTGTCTGTTAAATCCCTCTATTTACTAAAAGTAAGGCACAACTGTCCTTTTCAGGACAGATATTTTCCAAAAGTTCGACTTCGACACGTGGAACTGCTCGTTTCTGCAAACATGAAACGCAACATGAAAACTTTCATAGAAACTAACCCTAAATATTCGAGGAAATGCCGTGAGGGAAAGAATAAACGTAATATACATATTTGGCCCAGCCGAAAAGCGGAGCTCCACAATTCCTTTTTAATAGCAGTATACATGCAAGTCTGCTTATTGTATGAAAGTGATAACACGTAATTAAATAACGTTACAAATTCCTCATCCTTTCTAGAGTTATATATATATATATCTTAAGTGCATATAAAGCAAACTGTTTACGCGAAATATTTCAGTGAGCGCTTGAAATTAATTAATGGCGAATGAATTATACAAGTCCAACACAAAATGTTAAACAATTCATAACTCTGGGTACCGGGAATATTTCTCCTACAACAATAATTCTATTCTCTAAGTAAACGTTAACAAAAGGAGAATACAGGAAAAATGGACCGAAATATTTCAGTGAGCGCTTAAAATTGGAGCGTGTTTACAAATATAAGCTTACATGCGCTGCGAATGGAATTACACAAGTCCAACACAAAATGTTCAAAAAATAAAAAATCATAACTCTGTGAATGTTTCTCCTAGAGAAATTATTCTAATCTCTAAGTAAAGTCAACAAAAGGAGAATACAGGAAAAATAATGTCTGGTTGTGGTCCGAAGTATTTCAGTGAGCGCTTAAAATTAAGGCTGGTTTCCATATGATCTCGGACGATCGTAGATCGCAGATCGCAAACAATCGCAGACGATCGCAAAAAAGGCTGTTTCCATATAATCGCAACGATCGCAGAGCCGACCGTAGCCATTCGTTTTGGTCAGCAGAAATGACAAATATACACGCGCGTGTAGCAAACAACATCGCCAACGTGGAAGAGTGGACATGGCAGAGATTTTGCTGCAGGCAAATTAACTTCTTCTCTTTGTCATGAAGCGACGCCGTCGTCAGCTCCAAACCGTACCGTCGAAAACATCGGTTTTGGATGCGATAACGACCGTACGCAGTTCTTATGCGAATTTGGCCCCCGCTTCCCCGGCCGATAAATTAAACTGCCTTCTGTTCGATTTTGTCCCAAAAGTTGGCCTTTTTGTTCTTGTTTTTAAAATCTTTGCTGTTGCGATGGTAAACACATTCATAACGTGCAACTTCCTCCATAATTTCCTCGTTACTAACATGTTCAATCTCAGCCATGATGACAACGAAGTGAGTGTTGCTACGTAGACCGTTCCTACAATCGAACACACGATCGTTAAATCGTGGGAGAGAACTCGAGATATTATGGGATGCGTTTCGATCGCGGATCGCAAAACTTTCGTTTCCATATGATCGCACAATCGCAATTGATCGCAGACGATCGCAGGAGATAGAACATAGTTCTATCTATTGCGATCGTCTGCGATCGCGATCGTAGAAGTATGTTTCCATATGATCGCAGACGATGGCAGACCTTATTGCGATCTGCGATCATATGGAAACCAGCCTTTAGAGCGTGTTTACAAATATGCGCTGAGAATGGAGTCCAACACAAAATGTTCAAAACAGTTCATAACTCTGTGAATATTTCTCATACAGAAATAATTCTAGTCTCTAAGTAAATGTTAACAAAAGGAGAATACAAGAAAAAGTAATGTTTGGTTGTGGTCCCAAAACTGATTTAAGCGTTTACTGCGTGTTTACAAATACGAGCTGCAAAAGAATTAATAATACAAAAATGTTTAAAACAATTCATAACTGTGAATAGCTCTGTGAATGTTCAAAATTCATCCACGAATATTTGCCGTATGGCAATGACTTAAGTATCGGTGTGTAGTTTGAAATATATTAAATGTGGAAAATTTCCGACAATAGGACATTTTGACTATGGCATCATTTGACTACAACTACCAGAATCCTTCAGTTTTTTGTTTTCTCGTGCTAATTAGAGCCATCGTTCTTTGCCCCACACTGGGATTACAAAATTTGAATTTGAAAAGAAAAACAAAATGATTTCTGATAGTTGTAGGCAAATGACGCCATCATGAAAATGGCCTATTGTCTGCAAAATTAATTTCTAAGCGACTTGCCAGTTGCTTACTCACCACATGTTTGTTTTCAACTGACATTTCAGACATTTCGCCTGTTTGTTCGCCCACTCAGTTGCTCTCGGGTTTCAATTTTCCTCATTAGTCACCTGCTTTCTCGACATATGTCGTTTGTCGAAATATTCAACGAATACAACAATTAGTTTTCTTCAAAATTCTCGTTTGTTTTTCTAAAAGAAGTTGGCCATCCCACTTCCCGCCGAAAAAAACTCAAGTTTCAGTGCACAGGGTTTGAGTGTCTCATTTCACATTGGATTACATGAAGGAGCGTACGTACTTATGTATGTATGTATGTGCGGTCGGTCGGACGGAAGTGACGTCATAACCAACCCAAAATTTCTCGCACTGATAAGTTTACCAAAATCTCTAGCTGTGGGCCCCCGCGCGCGGAGCTCCGCTTAAATAGGAAATTTCACAGCACAATAAATCTAATTCGGTGCAAACGTACTCGATCAGATCAGTACGTAAATACTGAAAATTTGCTTACGGTAACACAACACTTCGCGCATTTCTATCTCCAGCCGCAAAATGGAAACGTTCGATTAATTTTAAAGTTCCAAGGCCATGCCATGAGTGAAAGGGGTCGAGCGTTGGCGATAAGATCGATACATCGGAACAAACGTAAACACTGAAAATTTGCATACTTAAAGCGACAACCACTGAGTACTTACTGCAACGCTTCGCGCATTTCTATATTTACGTTGAATAAAGGCATAAAAACACTTTCAAAATCGAGAGCCGGCCGGCTTTAAAACGTTGACAGAAGCCGTCGTTTGGACGTAGACTGAAAGGAACTGTTACATTGAAAACACCAGCAAGATCAAGTTTCATTCGGCAATAGCACGACGCGAGGAACAAAATTAAGGACGGTTCTTGGAAGGAAAACTGGACGCTTGATTAGGACGGCAGCAGCGGCAAAATATATGAAAATTCAAAGAAGAAAAATAACTTAAAACATAATAATAATTCACGAGTTCGCTCACAGAGAGCTTTGATCGGTCTTATGTGCTTCTGGAGGTAGCTATAAGAAAAGTGAATCAACCCAAATAAACACCACTTTTGTTTAATGTACATGTTGCTTGTCTTGTGCAGAAATATGAAGGAAATTTTTTTCCAAAGAAATTGGAGTGCGTGGCTTTTACGCGGACACACGTTTAAAAATCACGTTTCTAATCAATGGGAGGGAAAACTATTTCATTTGTTGAATTGAAATGACAATATTTGGACAATTCAGTGTCAGTTTGTCTAGACAAAGATCTGTGGCTACTGATGTTAAAAACACAATTCCTAATTTACAACATCAATTGCTGAAAATTTGTTTATTGTATCACTCAATATTAGTTCATACCCTGAAATGAAGAAAAAATGGCATTTTTAACAAGAAGTTGTCGGAGAGAGATCTTATAAAGGTTCCAGAGTATTTTCCAGAATGACGCCCTTTAGAAAAATCAACATGAATTTAGATCCCCTCTTGATTTGTAAGACACAGGACGAGTAACAGCCCTCCTAGAATGGGTCTCCCTTCTATAAATTCAACAAAAGGAGGAACGATTGTCCTATTGGACTCCAGTAAAGCACTTTATATATAGACAGTGTTATAGTTTTTTTCATGTCCTTTGATTTGCGTGATCACGAGTACATGGAATATTTATTACTATTATTATTTACTTGTTTTGATGTTTATGCCTGATCACAGCATTGTCTTATTACTTTTTATGCGTTACACTCAGTGCTGTTAAATGATAAAGATAGGAACTACAACACAATAAAATTGTTGGCTTCTTCTTTACTTCGAATACACATTGTCAGTTATTGCACTGGCAAGTTTTTCGTTCATTGTTCTGAGCCTTAAAAAAGCGCAAATTCTTGCTACAAGTTCTACACTTCTACAAGTCTACTGTATTCGAAAACTAAAGAAGTGACAACTCTATCTTCTTTCTGATCTTAAGAGGAATGACTTCTACCTACATTCTTTCCCAACAAACCGCCAAGCTTAGCTGTATAATTAATTAACAAACGGCTGTACACTTAACGTTTCCACCCACAAACTCAAAAGTTATAACCACCCTGTTCGGCAACATAACAGATGGCATCACAGCAAAGCGCGACACAGTAGCTTTCATGTGAATGGAAAGGGCTAATTTACCACATCTTACGTTGTTGCTCGCTAAAAATTGTTTTTTCTTTCACCTCGACGGTTACAACCATCAACATCAAAATAAACTTTCTCTAAACATGGATTGGGTCTGGATGTAGTTGGAAATGGCATGAATGGTTAACGTTATCGAGAGCTGTGTTATAACAATTCAGAAAGACGCTGGATTTCATCGTTCATTTTGTTTTTAGAGAAACTTTACTGGAAAGCTTTCGGTATTCGTAAAGTTATAACAAAGGTTACTCACTATACTTTTGCTTTTCTGTTTCCTCTTCACTGAGTTCAAAAGATATAGTATTCTCCCTGGATCTCAATCGACCCTCGACTGCGTGGCTTCGCCTCAATGCGGCTCTTAAACTGACACAGGCTCTACTAGTATGCTGGTTTTCAACTGACATTCTCAAACTCATTAATAATTCATCAAGAGGTTTGGATATGTATTCCCAATTACCATAAAAGTTTGCCAACTTTAGCCTTGAATTTCTCCAAGAATTATTGATCATTTGAGAAGCGATATCAAACACTCGAAAGTGTTTCATCAGATATCCCAACACCGATAAGTCGTTTAAAAAAACTCGGCTGCGCCTCGTTTTTTTCAACCTTCTTCTCGGTGTTTGGATTTCTGATGAAACACCCCTTCTCGTGTTTGATACATTACTGTCATGTCATTAACTAATCGATAGCGATATTAGCCTAGAAAGAACATTTAGCCTTCACGGCTTAACAATAGAAAGTTTAACTGTTTTTCCTGAAAGCTTCGATTGAACTGATCCACCAAGAAAATGTAATTCAATGATATATCTACTTCCTAAACACTTTCTATATGTCTATGTGATCAAAGACATCTATTGTATTAACACATTTCATGGTTAAATGTCGCTTGAAAAGGGAAATTTTATCATTTGTGAATGATAATCCTATCTTAAAGAACGAATTTTGCCAGTTTAGACTGGTATTGGTAAAGATGTATATCGAAGAACTGAAGCCACTTACTTGACACTTGTCACTAGAATGACAATATTTAACCGATTAAGCGTCAATTTGCGTGATAAAGATCTGCAAGCTGTCTGCCAATTTTACAAAACCCAAACGTTTGTGAATGAACATGTCTTGCTGAAATTTATTTGTATGTATTCCATCATACAGTATTCGTTCATACACTAATAAAAAAACTGAAGAAGAATGACATTCGTGAGTAGAACTGAGCCGGTTGCCATCGCAAAGAATGCGAAAAGATCGTATAAAGGTTACGTTGTATTTCGTGCAAATGATATTCTTTAAAAGTTCACCATAGATTTAGATCTCAACTTGATTTTCGAAACACAGGACGAGTTTCAACGGTCCATTAATAGGGCTCCTTCCTCAAAATTCAAATTTAATTACAATGCTAAAAGATAATCTTTAATTGGTGGAGTGGAAACCCCTCTATATTTTTTCAGGTAGAAGAATGATTTAATTAAACAGTGTTTCAAGTAATATATCAAACACGAGAAGGTGTGTTTCATCAGATATCCAAACACTGAGAAGTAGGTTGAAAAAACGAGGAGCAGCCGAGTTTTTTTTAAACGACTTTTATGCGAGGTGTTTGGATATCTGATGAAACACACTTTCGAGTGTTTGATATGGCTTCTCAAATGATCAATAATTCTTGGAGAAATTTAAGGCTAAAGTTGGCAAAATTTTATGGTAATTGGTACCCTGCGAGCAGTGGCCCTTCGATCTTCCCGACTTATCTAGGAAGATCGAAGGGCCTCTGCTCGCAGGGTAGGTAATTGGGAACACGTATCCAAACCACGGCCACAGTAGTGATTTTCTTTGTTTTCTATAGATGAATTATTAATAAGTTTGAGAATTACAATTTTAATGCTCCATTCGATTGATATGGATTTAATTTTAGTTTTTCCCTACTATAAATACTGGTATCAAACAAGAATTCAACCAGTCAAAGACTGACTATTTAACGGGGAAATACAAGAGAGCTTCGGTCCAATCCATTGCAAAATATTAAAAAGAAACCACCTACTCGAGGTGGGCAAAGGGCAGGCATAGAAAGACAGAGGGAAAAGGAAGTAAGATTTCATTACTCAGTACAGCACCAACTGTTAAAGAAATACTTAGTAACAATTTTCTTCAGGTTTTCTTTGCAACCGCTTAAATTTATGATACCACTACAAGGTCTTTACACATAAAATCCTTTAATATACAGCTGTCAATTCACGATGATGTTTGTTCAGTCTTTTCTATAGCTTGCTTAAAGTGGTAATGTCTCTTTTTGTCAATAGCACGGAGCAAAAAGAGGCATCAAAACGCTTCGGGCTACCAAGGCACTTAAAAACGAATTATTAAATCGAGTTTTGATTATCATTTTCAATTAGAATAAATATTATGTATTTCTCTAAAAAATATTGCTTGCATTCAATATTCACACTAGAGGCCAATTTAAAAAAGCGTTTACATTTTTAACTAAAATGGCCCAGCTTGTAAACTACAAGTGTATAAGTTTTATTAAATTGACCCCAGTTTTATATGATTTAGATCCCTACTTTACACCCCACTGAGAAAAAATTTCCACAACAATAAATACCCGCTTAAATCCGCGGCAATCGTCTGCTTAAGGTTTTCAAGAAATCCGTACCGATTTTTTCGAAGGCCTGCGAATACATGCGGTGGCCTTCAATTGCTGTCGCTCGCTTGAAGCTCTCGCAGGAATACGAAGGGAGACAAAAGGCGCATGTATTTGTAGCCTCCCACGAAGACGTCCTGTGGCTCGTCATGTAATGCACTCGTCCCAACGTTCCCTAATGTACTTGCCCAAAGAGTGTCTGCGAAGTTATTGGCTTATTGTCTCCATTCATTTCACCACTTGATCCATTTTCCTCCCCCCTCCCCGCCTCACCTCACTCCTAACGCTACCGTGCAGGACAGAGGAAACGCATTCCTGCTTTGGCAAATGCTGGTTCTAATAGTCTAGAGAAATTTGCGATTGATGATTCACGCTTAGGCCAATCAAGCACAATCACGACACGTGTTAGCCCATAGCGATCACCGCGCTCCTGTTTAAAGGCCCCACTACTTTTGCTGACGTTTTGGGCACGATTCTTCACGTGCAATAAGTGACGTGGAGCTAGCTTGTGTTGCGTGACTTGTCACGCAACACAACGTTTCTTCCGTCACCACTTTATGTTGAGCGCTGTGTTCAGCTTTTCCACCTCGTGGTATCTTGTGTGCAGTATCTCTCTTGCCTGAGTAAGTGAAAGAAAATTACAACAAATGGATACCTAAAGGCTTTATACATTTTACCCTTTCCCTCCCGAAGGTAAAAAACTGTGTTGACGGTTAATTTGAATTACTAGTTTCCTTCATATGTGGTAACCCCAGAACTTAGACTTCAGGAAATGTAAAAAGCTCCGCCCCCCTCCCCCCATATTTTGCCCCACTGTTATAAAAAGAGACCATGTAAACCATAGACCTGACCTGAAAACAACACATGAAAAAAATTAGAAACGTGAACTTCAACGTGAAACGTGAACTTGGTCTTATTTCAGTTTTTAAAATGCATCCTTTATAATTAATATAAATTGAACATTAGTTTGCTCTGCATATACTATAAATAGTTTTCGAGCGCGGTAGGTTAACGGAGCTTTCGAGAGACTGGTCCCAAACAACACGCCGGAATTTTATCGATATCTACAAGTCACTCGCCCTACCTTCTGTGAAGATTCTCCATCAAGCCACTCCCTAAAATGAACAAACAAACAAACGAAAAAAGTCAACAAACACACTGTTACAATAATTAACTGAGAAACAGCAACAGCATCTTCTTTAATATGACTACGACCTCACTGTTTATCCATATTTCCGACAAGCTGTTTGGCCGCTTCAGTGATTCAAGAAAGTTTTGAGTGGAGAGAAGAAAACAAAACAAACAAACTTGACTTTTGTGTTAAACATTCAGTACATAAAAAAGTAGAAAAGCCGTTTTTTAGATGGGTCCCACCGACGCTATGTGTCGGCAGCTAAAATAATCGGTACAGTATCTATGCCTCGTGTGCTCATTTTGCTAAAGTGGTTTATACTGTCTCTCAAAAATAACAAGAACGTTTGTTGAACATAAACATGAAAGTGTGTGAACTAAGAAACTTGTGTTTGTTTTATGTGATCTATTGATCTATCCAAACGGAAAGAAGCCAATTCGTAAAAGAATCCAGTCTAATCATGACTCAATGCACGTGAGTTTTCCTGCGCTTGGAACGGGTTACATGTTGCTTTTCCTTCTACGTTCTGCCCGGTGAGTGGTTCGTTGGTTCATTCAGAATAGTTATACGTCATTCATTACCAACTACTACAGACACTTCCAAGAATGCTTCTTTTCTCCTGCTATGCCTAGTTCACACTTTCGTGGGAACTTATTTCCTCAGTAAACTTGTTTCCTTAGTTAATTGTATGAAACGTCCGACTCTGTTATGTCTTTATAGTCTTACCACCGTATGTTAAAAAATCTAAATACAATGTCTTTACTAGTCTTACAGTCCTAACATATCTCCGAGGAGACCTCTCGGGGGTTTCTTGAGGTCTCCTCGCCACTTCTTACTTCTTCTTTTACTATTATTATTCACTGTAAACTTATTTAAGATCTTAGTCTATTATTCACTGTAACTTTCTATGAATGTATGTCGTGGTGAATAATAAAAATAAAAAAAATAAAAAAAAAACAGTACAGGACGACAATTTTAGACCCCTGATGATACTCACTTGTATAACTTTTCCACCGCTGGATTCTCACTAGGTTTTCTTGTTCTAAGCAAACGAAAAACAATATATCGACAAAATAACGATATGTCTTTCAAAAAATACAGTAACAAATGTATGCTAACGGATTAGTCGACTGTTTTTTTTTTTTTTTTTTTTTTGACAAAGAAAACGTTAAAAAAGTAACTTTTGCCTTATAACGCGTGATCCACAACTCCGCCTCAATCACCAATCACTGCTTTCTTCTAAATCGTCTTGGTTCAACACGACAGACAACTGATAGTCTTACGGCTAATAAACCTGTGGCCCTCGGATTCCGGATCGAATTGGAATGTTGGCTTTTGATTTGAGAAAAATCCAGATTACCCAGACAAAAAACCTCGCGGAGCAAGAGCGAGAACCAACAACAAACTCAATCCAAATATGATGCTGAGTCCGGGAATTGAACCTGGGCCACATTGGTGGGAGGCAAGTGTTCTCTCTTGTTATTCTGTAATATGAAGCGTCCAATGGAGTAATACCTGCCTCTGTCTGTAGAGAATGTTAGTCCCTTCCGGGATCATCCCCGGTACAAGAAAATATAAATCTGAGAGAATCGGTCAATGTTCAGATAAGTCATTCATATCGAACGTCAAAAAATATAATCACGAGTGAGATTCACGCAAGTCTTCCAAGTTTAGATGCATCACAAAGGTATTGTTTCTGAACAACAGTCTATTATTTTGCTAACAACAGGCTATTGTTATTCCAACAGTAGACTCCTGTTAAGAAGCAACACGAAGGACATATCTTACCAGAAAAGGGGAAGTATCACGCAAATTTGCTGTCATTTCAAAACACAAAAATGTTTGTCTGTCAGCAGAAACAACAAAATAATTGTCAAGTTTGTTAAAAAATTATCACCCCAGTGCAATAAAACTGTCGATTAGTGCCTCTGGCCAGAGACAGAATAGGCCGGTATGGATTAGAACTTGAAAATGTTAAGCTAATGTTTTTCAAGTTCTCGCATTTTTGTTTCCAAAATGCACTAGAACAGATCACGAGTTGTTCCTTTCAAGAATTGAGTTGATTTCTTTCCTCTCGTCATTCTAGAATTATTTGGCAGCTGATTGAAGGTCTTTTTTCATCATTTTTAACAAAAGATATAAAAAACCCCATGATACTTCCCCTTTGAGAGGCCTTGGTGAATCTGGCCTTAGGATTACAATCTTAAAACGTTTTCGATCGCAACTCCCACGGACCAGTCCGAGTTTGTTTACTGGGCAACCATATTGAACAAAAATGGTGTTTAAATCACCTGAGTGAATTGTAAAGTTCATCCAGTCTATTTATCAGTTCTTTTGATGTCTCCCCGTCACCAGGCCTTATCTGACCACCTCCGTTGAGACAGCCTAGAACCAAAATAAAAAAATACTTCATGTCATAGACATCATGATTACGTCTGCAATGACGTTCACGTTTTCAAATCTTTTACTGACTTTTACCTTATCTAGACTGGGGGAGAGGGAGTGGGGGCGGATTTTGCCCGCCGCGACTTTGAACCTGAATAACTTTTCTAAAGATTTGTGCAAACGTTATGAAACTTCAGGACTTTTTCAGAAATTTAACAGGAAAAAAATGTTGTGGTCGGTTCGTGTCCATTGACCAATTTTTGACAGGCCTTTTTTTCAGAAAATGTATCCCTGCTAGCAGAAGTTTCTTTCTGGCGATTTTTTTAGCATGTATGAAGTCGTTCGCGTCTCTTGTATTTCGCGTAGTCGGCTTGGAAGTAAACAAGCCGACTACGCAAAATGCAAGAGACACGAACGACTTCATACATGCTAAAAAAATCGCCAGAAAGAAACTTCTGCTAGCAGGGTACAGAACATGAAAAATCCCTTTTTAAAAAGGAGAACAATTAGAGTGCGAGAAAGAACGGGCCGCATGAGGAAGGAATTTCATGGGCCTGCTATGCAGGCCAATAAGAATTGAGTCTTACCTGATGGACAAGCCATTACTTCCACAAAATGGTACGGGGATTTACCCCGCTTGATTTTCTGAACAAGATTCTACAAACAAAACACAATTAGCCAACAATAATTGCCAATTAGTAAGTTCACAGTATTTTACTGTACGATTTTACTAACACAGCAGTTTACACTATATTGCAACAGAGGCAAACGAACCTGAATGTTTCTAAACCCATAAGCCGCTGCAAATTTGAGGACATCGTGTCCATCCACCTTCGGTGAGAAAAACAAGGAGACTGTGTTAAGTGGCACACAATATTGAAACAAGTGGTAATGGTTAAGTTGTCTCATGGTTAATTTTTTTAATCAGTGTTTACCTTTATTATTTTTGTGTCATTCTTAAATCAGAGTTTAAATAGTTTATGATGATGTATAGGTTGTTCATATATGTGCTATGTGACTGTCATAAGACCTTTAAGCAGTGAGTCTGTACATTTGTGGACGTACTTGTCAAAGGAGTCAGAGAATTTAAACCTTTGGTGCCACTTTAAAAAGATGATAGGTCACGTGATTTAACACTTGTCGCCTTTGAACTCTAATGTCCAAAGTCATACGCTGTTTGCTCATAAATGACTCATTCAACAGGTTCTGAGCCTTTGCGAATAAAACAAACATACTTCTAAACACTTTCAACTGATGAAAACATTGCATATAAATAAAGGACGATTGGTGATTGATTGATTGATTTGGGCCAGAAATGCATTTGGCTAAAAGAACGACGATGACAACTCAGCTACAAAGGGAGTGGGCTGTATTCAGACTACTTGGAGTAGGGACCGTGCGTTGTAAGAATCAATCAGGCATGCAAGCTACATGTACGGTACAGAGTACCAACAATTGTTTTACAAACATACAGCCATAAATATTACATAGACTGAGTAACCCTTTCCCCTCTAAGCAAGCTAGACGTTAGTTTTATCCACAGAGACGGTCTCCCCCCCCCCCCCCCCCCGAGTTACGCTGTGTCCTCTCCGCTCTATGGTATTAAGATTTGAATAAATGGTAGACAACAAAACGGCAATTTACCTGCAGGGTCACTTCCTTAAAGTCCTTGTTTCGGAGAGTCTTGTACGTTATGTTATCTACCGTTTTGCCAAACAACTGCGAGAAAGAATGGACGAGTCATTTCACTGCTAAATGATTTTCGTCATAAGTTTAATAATAAAAATTGAATGAGACTTGCCTCTTTAGCTGCAAATGTGAAGATGTGTTCCAGGTAACCTCCCTGAAATGATCGAGCGAGACAAGTTTTGTAATCTTTTCTTTATTGTAAATTAAACCTTTGTTGTAAAATCACCACGACACCTCCACAGTCAGCAGAAACAGAATTTCAAGGTGCATGTATATACAAAACAAACAAAAAAACAAAAAAAAACAACAGCATGTTCAGAAGCACCTACCGAGCCACCTCCAGAATGGCTGACCAGTTCATCTCTATCAACACTTGTAAATCTAAACACGGAAAATATAGACAGACAAATCATGAACTGGAGCTCGGAAATTCAAACAAGTTAAAAACAAGAACACCAAGAAAGAATATTGAACTCACAGCCCATCCATTTCCCCACTCTCCAGCTCGGGGAAGTTCACACCTTTCTCCTCGAACATTTTTTCAAGTTCAACTGCAAAAGCGAAACACAACAGCAGAACATTTAGGTGACAAAAAAATAAAAGAAGATTTCTTGCACCTTAGTTTAAAATCAACAATGTTGAACTCTTTATTTTAGGAGGGTTACACGTGACAGTACTTATAAACTGATAAACCTGTGGCCATTACGATCATAAAACAAAGATGAAAACTACAAAATAAATCTTATGCGACATCCTAAATCTAAAAATGTTTAAGGAAACGATAAACATCTTAAAACATTATTAAAATGTTAAAACATTATCAAAAAGGCAATAAAAAAGAGCTATATATCTAAAAGTCTCTGATCATTTTTCTGTTTCTCCAATAAGTAACTAAAACTGTTCCTTTAAAATACTCCACAGTTTTCGCTTTTTTTTAATTTCTTTAAAAATGTCTTGAGGTTGTTCCAGTCTATTGTAGATCTAACAGTAAACAAGTAGCCTCCTTCTGTATTGTTTACATAACAACATGAGTTTCTCTGATTATTGATTATTTTCCCGAGTAACGATGTACCACGTCAAATTTATCACTTTTTTTAGCTTAGTTTCTTTTAACAAATGACTCCAAAGCTTAGGATCATGAAAAGTTGTAGCTGATTACTTGTGATGCTTGTAAACCTTTGTTTGACAGGTAACTCGAACTGGAGTTCATAAAATTAATCAGAGGTTACAGAAGGCTTAGCTTCCACGAGTCTCCTGTAGCTCAGTGGTAGAGCATCCGAACTAGTAATCGGAAGGTCTTAGGCTCAACTCCTGATAGGAGTACTTGGATTTTCTTTTCCCAAGTATGCCTGCGTCACTCACAGAAAAAAAATACTTCTTGTAGATATGACAGTAGTTGCTCGCATTTCTTTTCATTAACTTACCCGTTGAAATAACACAATCCACATCCCTGGTTCTGTAAATGTCATTATAAAAATCTTCTCTGGAAGCTTCGAGCTTCTTATCATAACAGGGCATGATCGTTACATGGTACATGTCATCCGGCCTGGTCAGAAATAAAAACACTGAAACATTTTACAGAACCAACATCAGGGTCGAGAAATGAAGTTTGCTTGAACATAAATATATAAAAAAAACAACAACAACACACCATTTATATCTTGTCTCTTCGTGGAATAGAACATAGAACAACAAATTAGTTGTTGAAGCTCTCAATCAGTCCTAGACAGAGCAATACATTATTTCGACTTCAAATAAAGTTGAAATGATGTGTTGTTCTCTGATGCAATTGGATGGCCCCAATAATCACACTATAATACTATAAGTCTATACGAAAAAAGGTTAACATTCGTTTCCATATCTCAAGAACTGACTTTGGACACCTTGTGAGGTTTACACAATGTCGTATTCCTTATCGCCATGGTACAGATGTACACGGGAACAGAACCTCCTTATTAGTTAGAGAACTGAGTGAATAGAGCCCCAGCTAGGCAAGGATCATCATTTTGGGGTTTAGCACCGATCTAGAGTATTTAGGGTCAAGCACTGATTCCAAAACGGTTAGCTTTCGTTCATTGTGATGGGTAACTCTAGATAAAAACATTAAAAAATACAATCCTCGGCAGCTAGTCCTCGTTGGTGTATTGGTTATGAATAGAAGAAATGAAGCAAACGACTCGGGTTCGAGGCTTAAACTTTTCTGTTTTTCTTTTCTTTGTTTTCCTCTTAAGTTGAAATAAGTTTCACTTTTTGAGAGATGTAAATGAGTCGGAGTGCTAGTGTTAACGTACGAAAAAGGAAAAAAAGGAACAAAGAAAGAAATACCTTTTCCCTAATGATGCAGCCAAATAATTCTTGACTAATGAACCCATTATTTGTTGAGGAGATTTTGTTGTGCTACAGTAAGATAATGAACAAAAGACAATTTAATAAATGTATGTCATAAAGATGTAAACCTGGTATAAGACTTTATATTAAACAGTTCTTTTCTTTTTTATGAGAAATGTGAAACAATATGTGATGACCAGAATCGTCTGCCTCCTAAACGTACCACAAAAAAGTCGTAGTAACTAATTTCAAGTTGTTGATGTTTTGCAATTGATTTTTAAATGACGTCAATGAATTGATGATTGTAACAGTGGCTTGGTGCTTTAGTTACAAAGTACACTAAATAGAGCTTTTAAAATTACTTCTGAAGCCAACTGTCTATAATGCTGCAATTTTTTTCCTGTTGGATCACACCAAAATGTAAAAGTAAAGTAATTTATTTAATGTGAATGGCACTGGGCGTGCTTGCCTATATCTCACGAGCTAGAGGCTAAAGTGCTTGAAATAATCCAGATAGAGCGATTTGGAATTTGATGAAAAAAATGAAAAGAGTAACATGAGCGCACCCTTACCTGATGTAAGGTAAAATGTAGCTTCCATGAGTCTTTTCTGCATAACATACCCAACCTAACAACATAGGTAAAGACATGGGTAATTGAAGGACTGGCTACGAAACCTCATCATCTACCAAGTACATGTACCATCTACCAAAGGCATGACATTGCTATGACGAAGCCATCATTAATTCTTACCTGGACAAGCAGATGCCAACATGGGGATGTTATTCTTCTCCCCTGCTTGATGATTCTTTAATCTTTGAACAAACTCTCTCTGACTAGAAAAGAACAATCAGATTGATTGCAAATGCGTCTTTCTTAACTTTATGAAGATCTTGATCATCACCATAAACTTTATTTAAACTCAATTTTGAAGTAGCTATACAGGCTAGTGGCTTGATGTTTCCAACAGAATGATAGCTACTATTACTATTTTAATTAATTAAAATAAGTGACAAATAGAGTGATTGGAGTGGAGATTTACAAAAACCATGATTGATTACAATTACAACAAAATTTGTAACCGTTTTAATATAAATGTGACAGGTGTTCACTATAATAAATTAATAACCAATTAACGGGTATGGTTCTCTGGTAGAGCATTGAGTGCAAATCAATGAGGGGATGCCATCGTTGAGACCATGTAAGAATCAGGTCTATGCATGCCACCTTCTGAATTTGAAAACTTTTCTTGTAACAATTTTGGTAAAACTTGTGCAGTGCAGGAATACTTTGGGGGCGAGTGAATGCTCAGTATTTTCTTCTGTGGAATGCCTTGCCTCCATTTTGGATTATGATGAGAAGAAGACTACGTTTGGAAATCCAGGATGGCTGCCCAATGGACGAGCAATTCATCCAACACTCGGCCAAGCACAAAAAAAGCCTGCACTGAAAGCTACTACAATGTTATTTTGACATTCAGAAAGCCCCTATCAGAATAAATTATTTGTTTTAACCAGTAAAGAAATATATATCATTCAGAAATGAAAAATGTAAAGATTATAGAAAGGGCCACTTTAACATAGGTGAGCCACTCAGAACCTGTTTTAATTTGTTGACTCTAGGCAGCACCTTGCCTCAGTACAGCAGGTTTAACACTTCTTCTGTATCTTCCTGACTATCGCCAAATCACTGTCCAGTTTGAAAAACAAGAGATTTGCTGTCCTCTTCTAACTTTTTGCATTAGTGTAGCAAGTTAGGCAGCACCCGGCCTTCCCATTATATTTTGTGATCATTTCACTACTTTTGTGTCACTGTTTCACATCCTTGTTGCAAAGTTTAAAACATATTTAACAGGGCCTCGTGGTGAAATAAAGTTTCTTACAATGTACAAGAACAATGTAACTAGTTATAGTCACAAAATAGGAAATTTATGGGAACATTTAAGGACAGTAAACAAAAACATGGTCAGATCTTTACCAACCTTTCTGCCAGACTAAAATCCCTGGAAAAGGTAGTGTCAAAAACATGGTGAACACCTGAAATTTCAGTGAGGTTAAAATAATTATTATTAATTTTCTTTGGGTATTCAGTTAGTACAGTGTTGTTGTTTTTTTTTTCGAAATCCAGATGAAATCCAAATGATTTAAATATTCAATTTATGATAATCACTGAAATTATCAGTGACATACATGTAATAATTATTGATGACCAGAGAAATAGTGATGCTGAATGGTAGCAGGCAGCCTTTAAGACTGGGTGGCTTCATTATCAGAGCAATGAAGCTGAACTTAGGACTAATGTGTTTGGGTGTGGTTACATGATACGGGGACAACTTATATTCTGCTAACAAACTTTAAACAGTGTTTACAGCTGTACATATTAAACGCTATTATGGAGCCACTCTACCAAGTTTCATTTTCTTCAAGAGGAATGTGAAGCAAACAGTCATACCACGTTTACATGACACCAGGATGGATTTTGGGCAAGATTTTTGCACAGCCCTAAACGTTAATTACAAATATGTATACATTTTGCAAATCAAACTCCATTCAATGTATGGGGCTGTGTGGAAATCTTTTCTTTTCAATTCTTGTACTGGGATGAGAATCGTAATCCAGTATGGGTACTGAGGTGAACTGGCAGCAATGACTCATACCAATATGAGATTTTGGACTCGCATTGTGTAAACAATTAAAGAACAAAGAGAGGGAGGCAAGATGAACATGTCTTGGTTTGAAGTTGTATGGGTATCATGTTAACACCCCCTCAAAAAACCAGGTATCCAAAACAGAGAATGGACTTAAAACCACATACTACTGTGCCATGTGTCATCTTCAATAGTCTACCACATTTGACAAAACTTTAGGTATGTTATTTTCCCCTCTTACCTAAATCTTTAAAAAACTTTGGCAATTTATTTGCTGTCTGAAAAAAGGAAAGGAATACAGTTTGGTGTCACAAATGCCAAGGACAACCAGAGTAAGAAACTACCATAGAAAATTGTTGTTGTTGTTGTTGTAGCAGTGATCTTAACTAAATCTGTACTTAATTAAGAGACTTTTGATCTCTAGGCTCTGACCTGACTATCTACTTCTGAGTCTCTGAGAATGTTGTAATGCCTATCATAGAGTTGATAAGTAGACTGATGTAAAAGAAGTTCAAAAGGCTTAAAATTAATCTAAGCTTACCTCAGTTATACTTAATCTGAATTTAGCTGCCACTGATGCACGTGACTGTGGGGACACTGATACTACGATCACCTTCTGTCCTGCTGATGTTCCTTCCTAGAAAATAATGAAAAGACATTAATGCAGAAAGCATATTAATAATATTGTCATCTGCTGCCTGTTTAGCAGAGTCATTGGACTCAATGTCGTTACCCATGCTATCTGCATCACCCAGCGAAACATTTACACTTTTATTACCATAATCGTTTTGTTTATTTATTTCTTAACATTTGACTTTACCGGGATTAAAGCATTGCTTATAAAACAAGTTTCACATAAGACTTTGATTTAAGGCACTTCCATTATTTTAGTAAGAAAAAATTTCTGTATTTTTGTTTTGGCCTTGGTTCTGAATTCAGCAGATTAGCTAGCTGATAACTTTGCTAACCTTAAGCAACTTTTGCATTGAACAAAGCCTTCAATTTATAATGAGTGGGGGTGTCATCTTTGCAGTCAGGTATCTTTAGCTGCTCTTTGCAGGGCTATCAACTTCACAGACCAAAAGGAGTTGGCTTAGCAGGGGTTCCTATTATTATCAAAGGGTCTACTGTACCTCAGCAAGCTTTTTGTTGTTTGCTATAATCTTGTACAATTCTTCCTGACTTTGCTGGGTTATCAGCACACTCTCTGCAGATGTTATACAGCCACTAGAAACAAAACATTTAAGATCATTCATGTGCACTTTCATTTGGATAGAGGACACAGTCAGAGATCCTTGTCACCTTGCCATGTTGGTGAGGCTTGTGCATCTTAGGGGATCTTGATCCACACCAATGCAATTGCAGGTTGAAAAGTCTCTGTTTTCATCTTGCCAAAAACATAGCAAAATATTTTCATCCGCATTAGTGTTTTCATCTCACTTTAACCTATCCACATTAAAACACCCTAAAATGATGAAAACAACTGGGACCTAAGGTTACAGATGGGTAGATATATATGTATGCTTGGATTTGGACTGGAGCCTATATTATGTGACAATTGTGTAAATAACAGCCTATGTTATTTAGGCGGTTTGGTAACAGGCTAAAACGCCAAGTCCAGGCAGCAAACCCTTAAGATATCTACCATTTATACTTGCTTTTTCTTAAAATTACTGTCACAACACTCTTTTTGAAGTTTGCGCTTTTCCAATTCAATGTATAACAAATTATTTCCAAAAGGTCTTGACAGCAGGAAGCAAGTTCATTTCTGTTAATAGAATATTTATTATAATTGATATTAATATACATACCTACAAGCCAGGCAATCGTTGAGTGTTATCTGGGCTCTTTGTAGTTTGGTCCTCTCACCACCCTTAACAAAGAATGTACAGAGTCAGAACTGAGAAGGAGAAGCTTGATTTCTCCCACTCTGTTGGATCCAGTATAATTTAGGGTTTGAGTGTCAGAACACATTTTCTCCAGCAAGGTGGAAAATCAGGCCTACATACTTCACTAACAAGTAAATTTTGTTAATGCACGTAAATACTTATGGTTTAATTTTGCTCCAAGAAATTTGATGCTAATTTTCTAAACTTAAGCTCTGCAACTGGCAAGTACATGTATGTGACATTAGGGATGAGTCACATGTCTCTCATTAATTAGAATCAGTACCATCTGCACTTTTGTGGGTTCATACAGTTAAAACACAAAAAGGTTGCCAGCCTGTTTCAATTGTCAGGCCATAAACTGTATAGTTTAAAACTAGTTAATTTACAGAAGGGTGTGCGAGACCTTTGTTTTCTTATGGCTGTTTTTGGAATTAAACAGAGTAAACGCGCCTGATATGGTCACATCCAGTAACCTATGAATAGGCTCCCAAGATGCAAGTGGAATAGACTGTTCAGTGAGCTTACCTCGCTCCACTCACCAATTTTTCTTTTCACCCTATACCCCACTAATGGGAGCTTGTTCGCAGACTAGTCAAATCCCCTTTTAAAATCTTTCTTCTTGTATTATTATTCACCCTATTTATTTAATTTTAATTAGCATCACAGTACATAGGCAATACCATGAAAAATACAAAACACCACACTCACATCTGCACACACAAACTATTGATATGAGGACAGTAATACTGGAAACATGATACATTATGTTTCAATTTTTTAGTAATGTTTTGTTTTTCAGAGCATTCACTTTCAAACAGTGGCTGATCCCAGACTCCAGACTCATCCAGGTTGGAAAAACACGCACATGTAAGTATTTAAAATAATAATGTAGTATTATTGGTTGTGAAATCATGTTTACCTCTGACAACTGAAC
This sequence comes from Pavona decussata, assembly GCF_977016875.1. NCBI lineage: Eukaryota > Metazoa > Cnidaria > Anthozoa > Scleractinia > Agariciidae > Pavona > Pavona decussata. The sequence continues at coordinate 675,417 of NW_028145528.1, read as the reverse complement.
ATAACTACCATCATCTTCAATCTTGATTTTTGCCAACTGCCCAACATAACAAATCAGAGAGGAAAACAAATACAATTTATATATACATAAATGTATGTTGTTAAATTTATAAAACCAGCAAGCAATACCATGATATATGCATCTGCTATATAGAAATGGTTCTACCTGCAGTATGGGAATTTTAGAAGATCCACTGATGATGTAATGAACACTGGCTATGATACATTACCTTTCAGAACTTTAAATAGTACTGTATGATGAGTGGCTTCCAAAGACACCTTCACAAGCTCAAAATAAATTATTCTAAAATGTGCCATTTATTTAACAAATCGACGGCAGTTTTCTATGGTCTATACTCTTATAGACCATAAAATGACGTCAAAAAATGTTCAAAACTCAAGTGGAACCACGAGCCGCAGGCGAGTGGTTTCACTGCCAAGTTTTGGACATTTTATGGCGTCATTTTATGGTCTATAAGAGTATAGACCATAGAAAACTGCCGTCGATTTGTTTTTTACAATAACATGGAAAAAGTACGAGCGGAATTGGCTATTTTTTTCGTTGAGAAAGCGCGCGCGTTACATCTGACGTCATTTTTATTGTCTGTACTCTTATAGACAATAGCTACGAGCCAATCAGCGCGCGAGAATTTGGACAGTTATTGTAAAAAGAAATATAGACATCTGTATTTGCCAATCACATGAGTGTCATCATTTTCTGTGGCCACACCATCATCATCATCATCATCATCATCATTATGAATAATAGTAATAATAATAATAATAATGATAACAATAATACTATTGGAATACAGATAAATCGATAATGATAAAAGTGGCTGATCAGAGTTCCAAAGAAGGACAATGGACTAAGAAGGCAAGTGGTAAATAGCCATCAGATCCAATGGCCCTGTTTCTGCTCTTTTACTTCCTATATATATTACAGGTTGCTGTTGTCCTCTAGAACAGCAGTCACTTTGCCTTTCCTCAAGCCATTGAATGCCCAGCCTTAACCTGCCAGATAATGGACCTCACCCCCCAGCCATAAGCTTGGACATCATGTCATGTGACAATGACCTGGCTGGGTCATGTGACAAATGTTATTGAACAGTTCACTTGAGAAAGGTAATGAAAGCTTTGAATTTCAGAATTTTAGAATCAAGGAAAGTGGATAATTTCCTTAAATAAATGAGATCAATCTCTTGCTAACAATATGACGTAACATAAGAGAATCGTAAATTATGCACTGTCAGCTGGTACAAAATCTTGTATCTTTCTCAAGTGAAATCTAAGGGATCCTCCACGATGATAAAAGAGCCCCTTTGAAATACACTACACTGCAATAAATCAGGGAGCAAGACACAGAACTAAACATTCCTCCATCCAACTGCGGAATATTTCAGGGTATAAATTTTGTTGAATTGTGACTCAGCTTTTTTACACATCATTACCTGGCCTGGTTTCTTCTCCACTTTCACTGGCTTGATGCATTCCTGTAATTATATGAACGTCATAGTTAGAAGAAATATTTTAACCTCTTTATGGAATAGATAACATTACACTAACCTGTGAAGGAGTGATGAAATCATCCAAATCTGTCAGCTGTAGAGCTCCACTAAAACCAGCCGCCATTTTGTTTTACTTGGGAGGTACGTGGTGTATGGGGACATATAATGTACCGACTTGTATTACCACTGAACGATCGCAAGCTTTCTCTTGCCCCAGGCCCTTTTAAACTCGGTTACGTTGTCAATGCATGGTGAGAGTAAAGGACTTGTTAGAAATACGCCATTTTACAGTTGTTTACTCAGTGACCGAGCCTATTAATGATAGTGAGAGTGCCGGTGACCTTGTATTGATACAGACCTCACTGTTTATATCATGTAAATTGTGTTGTTGTGATGCAAACTAGCCTACATTTGCATAAGAAAAGTAAAGAGATTTGTATCAAAACAAGGTCACCTGCAGCCTCGCTTCCAGCCATAAGCCAGGTGACACAGCAACAACTGTAAAATGGTCTATTAGCGGGGGATTGGAGGGCGGGGGGTGGGGGGGGGGGGAGAATTGAGGAGGGTCATAAACTTTTGGAGCCCCTGAAAAGGGAGGGTCATGAAAAAATAATCAGTGAAAATGATAGGATCACATAAATTTACGCTCATGTGACATAGCAAGCATTGTGTTTTAACATTAACCTTATGGTATGACAGGGATAGCATTTTCATATTAAAAGACAATACAATAAAATTTATTTGTTTCCCCCCCCCCCAAAAAAAGACAAGTATTTAGTATTAAGATATAAATGTAAAGTAAATGTCTACCAAGAACACAACAGCGACATCTCATGTTGTAAATTTATACATTAAACAAGTTTGCTTTTGGCATCATCATCAACATAATTTTCGTCATCGTCATCGTCATCATCATCGACAATCTAATTTGCTTGATAGAGCTGTCAGTTGAGCTGCTTGATAATACTGTGATGCCTTGTTAAACAGTCCCTTGTTAAAGGCAAAACGGATCTTTCATATGTACCACTTATTCTAAGGAGCCAATGGACTCTATATTTCGTCAGAGCGAGTTCGCTCTGACGAGGGGCTAACGCTCGAAACGTCAGCACTCCAATTATTGCAGCCACTTTTCGCCGTCACAGTGGCGTCGAGCTCACGTCGCTCTTTTCTCTCTATTTACAACCTCTTCTCCAGATGACCCTTGTCAGGTTTTCTCGATGCCTGGAGAGAGTATTTGCTCCACCATGCCGGCCACCAGCGATTACCCTAGCGCACTCAAGATTAATTTTCAGTTAGTCCTTCCAACACCTGAAGGAAAACAAAGCAGGCAGCTGCTTTCTTTCGCCGCGAAAAACTCACCAAGCGAAGTTTTGTTTGTGATGACACTCTGCAGTTGCCTGACACTAGAGGCTCACGGTAAACTATCGTCAGTTATCACGAGTTTCTCCGAGTCGTTTGACCACTCGCTTGATAGTTAATAATGGTTGATGATAGTTTTGACTATCATCAACTATCATGAACCGTTTGACCAGGGCATAACTGGAACGGTAATTTCCGTTGTGATCGGTTGTAACGGAAAAAGTGGAGTGCCTCCGAAGGCCGTCGTTCGTTTGAAAAGGAAATTGCGTTTGATGCACGCGCCATTTGCATTTCAATCAGCTGAACTGTAAATTTCTGCTTAATGGGAAGCGTCCCTGGGATGCCCTTCTCGAACTCTCAAAGAGTTTTCGGGCCCGAAGAGTTTTCTATTTATATCCCTTTTGTATTGCTTGCCGATAGAATTTACAATGTGTTTCATGACCTTGAAAAAGTGTTAAATGTTTTGGTCTTCAATACTATAAAAAACTGAAGTTTTGGAAACAAAATTTGGCACGAAAAATCAGTAGTAGTTTTTCGGGTCCGAAAACTCTTCGGGAGTTTCCAGAAGCGCACGCCTGGTTTTTCTTTCTCGAAATTATGACGTCACCGAACAACCTGTTGCCCGGCCATTACCAAGTAAGGTGGGGTCTGTTTACACGGAGGGAGGAATATCCTAGCAGTAGGAAGATCCAAGAAGGCGAAACAACTTTTCGTTTGGTTTACACGCAGAAGTTTCGATCATGATGTTAAACAAGCGGAGAAGGAAAGCAAGACGAAACTGTCGGCCTGTCAGCTGAAGGCCCGGCCGCCGCCGTGTTTGTTTTTCTTGTTCCTGGTACTAGGACTTTCCTAGCGAAGGGTAGTTTACATGGTGCTAGGATCTTCTTATCTCTCAGCTAGAAAGATCTTATCGTTAGGGCCAAGTACAACCTTTTGCATGTAAACTGAATACAGAAAACATGTGGCGCTGGGGTGATCCGCCTTCTAAGATCGACTGCAGTTAAGAGTGATAACTCCAGCAAGACAACAAACCACAACGGTACAAAAAACTTTATTGAGTAAAGAAGCGGGGATAGTTTTTTTCCACTGCAAAGGCATGAATGATGTAAAAAAAATTGACACCACATGGGATTTTGGAATTTAAATATTTTACGATACAGGCAATACAACGACTAGCGGCCAAGTTTTCGCAGCCTGAAAGAAGCACGACTTTTGTACTCTATGTACATTATATTATCACGTATAAATAAGGCAAAATGATTATATACAAACATGAATGAGTAACTGCTTAGTAAATGCGAGCAAGCGACTTAGCGTCGTCTTGAACAACATGATGCAAGGCATTGCACAGACAACTCACGAATTAACGTAGTAATGGATAAAGCCATTTTCTTTCAACGCGAGAGAATATCATTTTTGTATTAATTTGGGATTTCATCTCACAATAGACCGACAAGGAACGGTAATAAACGTAACAAATTTTTGGACCTTCGTCAATAATTGTTTATTGTAACTAAATAATAATTGGATGACGAGGAATATCTTTTGCCAAATCGAGACAGAAAGTCGAAACAGCTGAATGTCTATCTCACAAGGGTAATGTACATAATAACTATCTCATTCAGTCATGTATAACTAACCGCTCGAAACCTACGGCAAATACTCTGCTCTAAGTCTTTATAAATACACTGTTTGTGCTATTGTTTGCAATATAGTTCGGGTTTCGTACTCATCTCCCCTTGCTCTGCAAGCCATAGAAAAAACGTTTCACAAGTTTCAACACTGTCGTTCTCGGTGCATCTTTCAAGCGGAGTAACAACAGAGAAAAGAGAAAAAGAGAACACAAAGGGCACGCATCATCCTGTTCGTTTCAGAAATTTTCGATCACTGGTTGGGATGACGCACTTTTTTTTCTGTTCTTTTTAAATCTGACTTCGTCTTTTTAACGGTCCGGATATATCAGTTAACGTCCACACAAAAAATGTCCAACCCGTTAGTTTGTGCATAGAGTAAACATCCGCCGATGTAACTACGACAACTGGCGCATTGATTACAACGTTCACTAATTTTGGTGGCTCATCGACCTTTCGCCTCCAGTGTGGGGAAAAGCACTGGACAGCTGCACTGGAAAATAAACTCCTCCACGGCTTCTTAATATTGTTTTCTTAGGCCCTTCACGTTTTACTGAGCGAGAACACTCTTTAGAAACGACAATAAAAGAATCCAATTGAAGGGCCAGGGGCAAACTGACTTTGTGATTCTTGTATATATCTTTAGCAAATGCGAGCTCCAAACGTAAAATTGTATAAGAAATATATCTCCGCGACTTCTAAACATTTCTTGTTGTTAATATTGTTTTCTTTGGTCTTAAATATTTGCTGGTGAGAGAATTATCCATCCCAGCGTGACTTAGCCTGGCTCTCATGTGCTCCACTATCATCTACTCAGCGCCCAGATGAATGTGTCCGAATCGCTGGATGAGGCTTTTCTGTGCGGAGACAGTTCCGAGAGACATGCGGCTACAGCGTGAGCAGCTTCTGAGTTTGACATGGCCACAAGTGACAGGTTGCTCTCGTGCCGCCTCAACATGCTGCAAGTACAACACAAGAAGCGATAAGTCACTTTAGGTAAAGTATGAGACGATTTCTTACTTAGAAAATAAGCTTGAAACTTAAAAAGCTGCAATGAAATAGTCATACTCCTTTGAAGCATTCAAAATCTTCTTATCCATGTGAGCACATAAGTTCAGTATTCTTTGTAAACCAATATAACTATACCCTGGGGCATCCATTTTTGAATCCTGTTTCACCCGTCAGAAAGTGGTATGATTAGGACAACCACGCAAGGTAGAGCCTCACAACAGAAAAGCCCCCCTTTGTGAATCGTTTGAGTGTTAAGTTTGTCTACCTGTGAATAAGTATGCTACATTGCAATGTCAACAAAAGGGGTAGAAGTTACGGCTTCAGACCCCTCAGAGGAAGACACCGTACGTCTGCTCTCATAGGCTACTTGGTAGCATACTGATCTTCATATACTGCGCGTGAAAATAAACTTACCTCCTGGCCAAAGCTGAGTATTGGGCCACGTTTCTTAGGACGAGCGCTGCAGTTAATCTTACTGACTTTGTTAATGGTGACTCCTCTTCTCCCTAAACAAAAACAAAGAAACGATTTAGAGTGTTGCAGAGGATTTTAAGTCATGTGAACACTAATATTAAATTGTTTTCTCTTTCTTTTTTCACCACCTTCTTTCATCACTCAGAATAACACCTCATGATCCATTTAGTTGGTTGAGACTTAGCAGAGGTAAGTGCGAAGAGACGACTGACATTCCAGGCGACGCGTATTATCACCAGCCAGTAGAATACACGTTTGGGCGCCAATTGCCTAAATTTACTGGGCTAGAATGCTTACTCTTTAAATGAGTGGGGCTGTGTCCTAAAGTTGGGGGTGGGAGGAGGGGGGTCTAACTGGCTAGGGCTAAATAGCTAAGGGAGCGTAATGACCGCAAACTGTCCTTGGATGCAATTTCGTGTTGCTTTCCTTTCTTAGTCTTGTTTGTTTGTTTTGTTTTACCTGTAGTGACTGCAGCATACGAGCCAAGAAGTGATAGGCCGGTACAAATGATGTTGGCGGAGTTGGAGTTGGAGGCTGCTGTTGCTGCTGCTGTGGAGGAGGAGGAGGAGGAGGAGGTTGGACAGGAGGAGGCTGGTGTTGTGCCGGTGGTGGCTGCGGTGGGACAGCACTAGGAACTGGCGATGGCTCACTGTGCTTTTGCTAAGATAAAACAAAGAAATTTGTCAACTTATAAGAAGAGATGTTGAATAGCATTTCACGGCCGGGCAAAATTCTACGCTAGGACGTTCTTAAAATACATAAGAAAAACTTTAAAACTTTTAAAATACTAATGACGTTTGAATGTTACTTCGCGTCGTTATCAAGTGCTTGACAATGACGTGAAGAAATGTCGAAACGTCGTCAGTTTTTTCAAAGTTTTAAAGTTTTTCTTATGTATTTTAAAATTGAATTTTTGCCGTGAAATGCCGTGTCACCTTCAACAATAAATCCTATTTATTTGTTTATGGACGCTGTTACCGAGTGCTAACTGAAAGAAAAGCATTCTTGCAACTGAAGCAACGTTATTTCCTCACTGTATTCTCACGCAGAAACTAGTCCATGAAATATGCGGCATTCAAACTGTTGCGCATGCGTAACACGGTAACAGTAACTCTCAGGATTTCTCGTTTGATCGCCAAATTTCCCGTTACATATCCGGTGAGATTTTAGGTGGTGAACTGTCTGTTCAAGAGTCACAGCAGATATGGAATACAAGCTTTTCTAAAACCTGCCCAATTTGACTTGACTAAGTGACAATGCGACGACTCACGATGTTAAAGGATACATGTACAATTTGCCTGTGCTCACAACAAAATGTTTTTGCTACAGTAATCCTAAATTGCTGCTGCCCTTCACGCTAAGGTAACCGGTAGCAGAGTAAAATGCAATCGCTGGTTGAGTGCTGAGCTTCAGAGATGACAAAGAGTATACATAACGACTGTACATTCAACAAGACAACTGGGTTACCTGCAGATGAAAGAGGAGAGAGGACCGAGAGCGGCGCACAGGTGGGCAGCCTTCCCACATACAGGACATAACCAAGCTGTCACGAGGAACATGTTCACTCACCACGTGTGAAAACAAATTTTTGCTTGTGTCAAACGAGCTGGTCAGGGAGGAAATGACAAGATAACACAGGTTAACGCAAAATAGACAGCAAAAAAATAAATAAATAAAAAAAAAAAATAAAATAAAATAAAAATGCAGAAAAGGCGCTCGCGTATTTGTTGCATGATACAAAAGTAGCACTCGACACTTTCCAGAAAGACATCTGGCGCACACTCTGTAGCGCCAGTTCTATTTTGTTCATAAAATAATGAAATATGTCTCTACCATCGCTATTTCAAACCCCACCGAACTTTACAAATCAACTTCTGTTTGCCTTGAAAGTTCAAGATGGCAGGAGTATTACTTCAGTTGCGTTCCTGTTCCTATATTTACAAGGATATCTTTTATCAGTTTTACAGTTACTTTTCCCAATGCTTTAACTCTTTCCTCAGGGAACAAACAAAATCACCATATTTTAAGAATGGATATTAACTTACTTGTAACAAGTGGCCCACCGACACCTGTATGGTCTAAATGATACCACTGGAGGCACTGCTGAGTCTGCCTCGTTTGTCTGTACAACAGGAGTGGATGCAAATTCTGATGAACCAGCCAGAGCGACCGGGGTGGGCATCACATTCTTCGCAGCTGGAAGCAGAGGAGGATGCTGATACTGTGGAGGCATGGCAGGCGATGCTTGTCTTCCCTGGGATACAGAGGCCGCATCAAACACAGCTGGACTTGGAGTGGGTGCAGATTGAGTCCTTATGTCAGGGTACTGAGCCTGCCAGCCAGATACGTTTTGGGGTCCACTTGGTGGTATCTGTGATCCTGGAATAGAGTTATGCTGCAATCCTGCTTGAAAACCAGCTGGACCAACCTTCTGTTGAGTCCTAAGACCAGCATGTTGCGCCACTGACACCTGTTGCTGCTGAACAGTACTCGGAGACCAAACAGCAGGTTGCACTCCTCTACTTGGATCTGCATTTACTCTTGGTAACGATGTTTTAATCGCGGGCATTTGCTCCCCTCCTGGATAAGGAGGTGGTGCTAGCAAAGGTTGCTGTATGCCTGATCCTTGAATCCCAGGAACCATACTATTGACAGCACTAGGAATCTGAGCTCCTGGCAGTGAATTTTGCGGTAGACCAGATGGATGTACTGCAGATGTGCCCTGAACTGTAACCACTTGCTGTGGGTTAGCCTGGATATTTTGATGTTGAAAAACAGGTTTTTGCATTGCTGGTCCCTGGGGTTCCACCCTCCTCTTATTCTCGACTTGCATCCTATTACCTACATGTGGTGGTAGATTCTCCTGTTGTGCCTGGACAGGCATCTTCTGTTGCACATCAGGAGCAAACCGCTGAAAAGCATATCCAGCTTTTGACCCTTGAGGTACAGTGTTTGTAGAGTTCCATGCCGCATTTACAGGAACTGTGTTCCTATTTACTGCAGCATTATACTGGCTAGGTACGGCCCCTTCATGAAGTCTCTGTGGATCTGGTCTAACTGAGGGAGGAATTGGAATCTTACCTTGTTGTACCGCAATGCCAGAGGCAACCCCTTTTTCATATGGTATACTTCCACTGTCATTATAAGGTGCTGCTGAGAAAGCAGGCATCTTAGATGTCACTGGATGAGATCCTTCAGTACCGTTCTCCATTGGATCAATCCTTAGATCTCCTTGTAAAACATCACTAAACAGGCCTGTATCGGTATCACTTTCCTCGAGATATTTTCCAAAATCCGAGTTTGTTTCGCTGCCAAACAAGTCTGGAGAAGACGCCTTACTGCTGCTAAGTCTCTCTCCATCAGAAGCAAGAAGATCCAGTTCAGAAGTGTCAATTCCGCAAATCCCATTAAGAGGCAGATGGAGATCTTTATCCAGGAGTTTATCCATAAGCTTATTTCTTGAATCTCCCTTGATGTCACCATTTACAAGGGGAGTTGGACTCCCAGTTCTAGAGGGTATTGATGACGAATTATCAAGCTCGTTTTCTAGAGAAGACATTCTTTTGTCAAGCCTTGGTCTCTTAACTGCACCACAATCACCACCGACACTGTCTCTTTGACAATTGAGGTTTTCCTCGCTTGAAGCATGCATCATATGTGCATTTAAGTCTCTTTTTAAACCACCATTACTAGAAGGATGAAAAGTTGCTTTAGTACTATTCAGCATAGCATTCTTCTCCCCTTCAGTAACAGCCAGTGGCAGTCTTCCTAACGGCTTCTCAACATTTCCATCAATGTTCAATCTGCACATTTCACCTCGACTGTTTTGTACTATTCCCACTTGGTCCGTTGCCATTTTGTGAGACACCTGAGCATGCTGAGTAGATGTTGCATGGTTTGATGATTCTCCTTTAGTGCTGACTTCTGTTCTATTTTTGTTTTCAACAACTATAATTTTTTGCTCCTCAGCACCTTCTATGAGGCCTGTTGAAACAACATCTGCTGCTCTCTCTTCTTGTGCTATAAGAACAACACCTTCTGGTCTCCTCCTATCAGAAGAGAAACAAGTGTTACCCAGTGGGCTTCACTTTAAGGCGATACCTACAGTAGGACTACTACCTAAGGAAACTGCAAGAAAGATTCTCTGAGCCTTAAGAGTTGAAAGACAATCAAAGGGAAACTTCAAAAACCAAGCAAGCGAAATCTAAGTAAAAAAGCTGAAAGAACTCTCTTCAAGTACAGTTTAGTTTAAAGTGTGATCTAATGTCATCTACAGAAGTCTTTACATTTAATAACACTGGCACATGACAAAAACAGACAAAAACACAAATTTTACCCAGTCAAAGGTTCTCTGTTCACATGTCTATCCTGTACAACTTTGGGTCGAATATTTCTTCCAGTAAATCCACCAGGTAAGTCTTGCTGAGAACTGGCAAATGGCTGTCCACTCGCCAAGGTCGCAGATGGAAGTGGGGAAGCTGGCATGTTTGGAGGAGGTGCTTGTGGCTGGAAATTCTGTCGCTGGAGTGGAGAGCTTGGTACAACTGGGGAGCTAGGGTATCTAACAGCAGGAGCAGGAGTTCCACTAGAAGCAAGTTGAATCCTAACTTGGCTTTGCTGTGTTAACTGCACATTCGTTCCTGGTGCAGGCTTAGGAGCCAGAGGTGGATAAGAACCATGATATGCAGGCCGGCTGTTGTAGGCTGGTGGTGCAGGCCTTATATTTATGTTTTGCTGCTGAGTGTAGGGAGGAGCTGGCTGCCGGTAAGCAGGTGTTGATCTATATGATGGTGGTTCTGCGAGTGAAGGAGCTCTTGGCACAAAACCTGTTGGAGGTGGTGTCTGAGATGGCTGAGCAACAGGTGGCTGTATAGGCCTTGGGGGTGGAAGTGGTGACCTTGATGCCGGTAATTGGCTCTGTGGAGACTGAACATTTCCTGGTACACCAACAGGGACAGGTTGAGGTGCAGCCCTTTGACTAGGCAATACTGGCACAGTTTGAGGCATACGTTGGCCTTGAACAGGGTAAACAGTTTGCTGCACATGTTCCTGTCTTGGTGGTACTGGGCTCTGAGGAGGAAATGGCATTCTCTGCACTGCCTGTGCTTGGTTATGATGTGACAGGGACTGTGGATTCTGGTTTAGCATTGTACTCACTCCTTCAACACTTGCTCTACGCGTGTTTGCTAATCTATCCAGAGGTTGCTCCTTGCCTGATGGAACAGTGCTCCTTTGAATTTGACCTGCCATCATCTGCCTGGGATCAGCAGCTGTTTGGGGGCCTTTCAGTTGCATGGCTGTTGCAGGAAATTGTCTTATTCCCTGATGAGAAGTAAGCAGGACAAAAAAAGTCAGTCCGTTTAGCAAATGGAAGGCTTTTTATTATCAAACATTTCCAAGACAACCAAATCAATCATTCAGATAAGAACTGAGGATGTTAACCAATTTGAACATTTTCTAAAACTCAGCAATTTGGTATTTTACATACATGTAAAAATGAGCTCTTGGCCTCATGAAATTGTTTAGCTGGCAAGTTTGAGACTACAGACCCAAAAGTATACACCAAAGAAATTACTGATAAAGGAGGTATGTTTTCCAAACTGATTTGTTTAGTGGAAGTAAATTGTAAACATGCCTTTGCAGATCGAAGAAAAGTTACCTGAACATGGAAAATTGGTTACACATTCCATAAACTTTTGAAAAGACATAAATGCAGAAAAATAAATTTTATATTTCGGGCAGCCAGCACCCCTATCATCTATTGTAAGTATATATTTATATTTTCTGTTGTAATAATAATGGGGTGAAATAAAGTATTGTTGTTGTTGTTGTTGTGTTCTAAGGTGCTGCTGCAAAAAGTTTAGGTGACCCAGAGAATTTTTTTGGGTGCCCCAGGTTACTAAGCTCCTGTTAGGCAGCAGCCTTGAATTGATACTTTGTAAATACAAGTTCTTCGTGTCATTTTACTTGCAATGCCAAGAACGCTCACCTGATCAGTAGTTGTCTGAATGGTTCCTTGATTAGGTAAGCTGGGTCTCCTTGACACTTGACCTATTCCTGGCAGCTGGTGTTGCTGCTGCTGCTGCTGCTGTTGTTGATTTACTCCAGGAATCTGTGCAGATCTCTGATCAAATGGTCTTTGCATGGACAGTGTGGGTGGTTGCTGTGGAACCCCTATGGCTTGTTGTCTGGTAGGATTCCAGACAGGGGGCATTTGATTCTGCACTGGTGGAGTAGGTGTTCTAGGGATATTCTGTTGGACAGGAGACATTCTTTGTACTGGTGGTTGGGGGCTAGCAGCCTGAGGTTGCTGGGAAACTGCTGGTGAATCTGTGCGGCTTTTAACTGGGAGAGGGTTGGCTCTTCTCTTTATCCCAGCAAGGACGTATTGTACATTTACCCCAGACTGTACTCTTCGAAGTTGGCCATCAGGAAAAGCCAATCTGCAAAGTAAAGGAACCTCTGTTGCTCCAGGTGATTACAAGGGAGAAAAAAGTCCACAAAAAGACTGTTTAGTAACTGACATTTAAACAACCTGAGAGACATAGGGGATGGTTTCAAGTCTCTGGTTAATAACCTGATCACTCAGTCAAGTCATGATGTTATTGGCCTTGAAGACACAAAACTCTGTTGCAAGCATAACATTGTCAATCATTTGACTGATGCCTTCCCATGATGAGATGTTTACACAGTGTTGTATCCCAATGGTGTATACATAACCAAATGAGCATGTTTCCAAACCTACTTACAGAAATACTTTCATTTTTATAAGCAAGAGCAAAGCAGCATAATTATTTAAGTATCTGTTCAAGAAATGTTCCATCGTTTTGCATTGCTTCAAGAGCATGAACTAATTCAATTAATGAAACGTTGACATACTTGATGATACGATTGAAAGCTGTCGCATTTAGGATTCCCACTCTTGCCAACCTGCTACAAGATGACAGGTAGTCAGCATAGATGTCGATACGGGAAACAGAGCTACCAGGCGAAGTTTCATAAGTTCCTTGTAACCTGCAACACAATAAGTTCCACATAAGCAATAAATCAAACTGATACCATTCAAATTTAAACAACTGTCATTAAAATCAGTTACAGGATTCAAATATACTTATGATGCAAAATTCTGCGCACTTCTTTAATACTTTTTCTCCAATAAGTATTGAAGTATTAAAGACTTTCATTTCCATAGCATTGGGTGGTTGGCTGGTTCACTAAAGAATTGGTCATTCTTAAAAAGGTGACCTATCCACTTTAACAGGGGAAAAAATAAAACCGAGTTTGCTTTCTTTGAAGTTATTGAAGTAGGAGACTGCTAGGAGACTCTGAAGAAACAGTACCGTGCAATCATACTGGATATACGAATGGAAACTTGATTCAGTTCAAGTGATTGTACATCCTAGGGTGGTAACAGTATTCCACTGGCCCTCTGGTGTAACTTATAATGACTCACCAGTTATATGTGAAAGCCTCTGGATCAATCTCACTTCCTGTTGTTTTGATGGGAACTGGATTAGGGGGTGGAGTGGATACTGGACCAGGCGAAGGACTGGAAGGTGCCGGTGCCTGGTGCTGTACAACTGTCTCCTTGGGTTGTTGTGAAACAGCTGTATAAACAACAACAATTTCCATTATAACTACGTGCTTGTCTAAAGAGAACAAAGACAGACACAGCTACCAGCTGATAAAACACCTGCAGTAAGTTTTAACCCAGTAACCCCTAATATCGAAGAAAAAATTCTCCTATCTTGTCCTCATAATTTTCTTGTAAACATACTAGGGAGAAGCTAATGAAATATCATGAAAATTCATGTTGGATGATCATATCCTTAATTCGCGTGACGTCAGGGGTTGAATAAGCACTGATATTATAAGGAGAAATTTGGCGTCGATCACTGCAATGGCTTTAAGGGTTAAAGGTAGGCAGGCCATGAGGAATTGCAATAGGCCAAGAATACATACTAATTTGAAACATTGCCATCTACAACAAAGCATTATTCCTGAAACCATAAGAACAGTTTGATAAGTGTCAATAACAACCTGGCACTGCAGCTGGTTGTGGCTTTGGTGTTGCTGGCAAGGCAGTTGGTATCCTCTTTTCCAAAATTTGCACCTCAGATAAGGCTTCTGGACCAAAGGACTCAGCATCCATAGTCACAAGACACACCAAAACATCTACAAAGGAAAACAAAACACCTCTATTAATAAAATCATCTTGGAAGAAACAAATACATGCATGGAAATAACTGATGAATTGTGTTTATTTCAAAGGCATTTTCTCAGGAATATTTTTTGTGGTGGACAGGGGAGGGGAGAAGTATTAAAATGGATTTTGCATCTAAGCATATGAATGCAGGAAGCAAACATCAACACAGTAGAACCCCCATACCTATACTATGATGAACCTCAGCAATGTGATCTGAGGTCACTTGACCAACTCCTGATAGATTGTACAGTGATTCCAGCGAAGACAGCACCAACTGAAACAAAACAAATGACTTTTTCAATGTATCTTTCACAACATTTACTGTACACCCCATAAATCTTTTACCTCTGAGAAGCAGTGACAGTTAAAGTACAAGTAGGGAAGCTGCAAGAACAACACTGTGAGAATTCACCCCTTTCATCCTAAACATGTGACCCCATCTAAGTGTACTTTCTACATCTAAGATGCATGCAATTGATGAGACACACAAATCACGTCCCAGATGTGTCGACCCTCTGGACACAAACACTTCTTTCCCATCACATGTAATCATTTCTGCTGCTGCTTTTCTCAAGTTGACACCGAAAGCCTCTTATTCAAAACCTCTCACTGACTGTAAATCTCACATGAATGTACATGATTTTAACAACATAATATGCAGCTTTGAAGACAAGTTCACAAAGGTCATTAATTATATCTAAAACTGAAGCCTTATTTCATCAAAAGACAGAAAAAATGTACATCAAATAATCTTTTAGTACATCCATCTCAGAGAAAGCAAATGTTGTCTTTAATGCCTGTCACACTTCAGAATGCATCAATCAAAGACTCATAAAGATATTTCCCCCCATATCATGGAATAAACACCAAATTTCTTCTTGAAGATATTCCTCACATAATAACCACATGCTGCACCTCCAACATAGGGTAAAATAACTATTTTAATAAAGACTACACAAATGATTAAATAATGCTCATTAGTTTATTACACTACCTGTACATCATTGACGATCAGAACTTTGATAAGCGACTGATACGCTTCAGGTTCCAGGCCAGCTTCTATAACGCCATCATTTCTTTCTAGTGTGCACAACTTGCCCAGGACATCCATGGCTAATGACAGGACAGAAAACAATATTAGAGTTAAAGCAGAACAACAAAGCACAAAATGATAGAGACTCCCCTTTTGAAGAAATCTAACTACATAGACAACCACCTCCTAAAAAGGCAACCACCTCTCTGTCGTACAAACTTTCTTTCCAGTTAAATCATTATATTTATCTGAGATCTTTACAGGGCTTCTGATAATTCGTGGGAAGAAAGTCAAATTTCGCGGGATTTTTGGAAACAAATTCGCGAAGAAAACGGCCGATTTCGCGGAAATTTCGAGGGAATTTTCAGGGCAAATTTTCGCTGAAAAAAAAAAAAAAAAAAAGAAGAAAGATTCCAGAAAAAAAAAGATATACTGGAAGGATGTCAAATTCAGGGCAAGAAAGAAAACACAAAAGTTCATCCAACACAGTTCTCAAGGCAATTGTACTTGTTTCGAGCTACAAGAAAAACATAAGCTTTACCGAAACGCCCAGCCGGTTAACCTCCTTTTTCAGCTGCAATTTAGAGCCGAACACAGCAACGCAATAAATTTCTGTTCTCTCCTTGGTCTCTTGTGTTGCTTTGCAGTTTACAAGGCAAGATTGCTCGTGATCAAGGCTCAAATCCGTGAAGTCAAAACATTCTTGTGTCTTCGATTGTGTCCTGCACGTACGATTAAACATGTGCCTGCATTACTACAGACAGCAGTTTCCTTTCCCAATCCATATAGTGTCACTGAAAAGTCTTCTCATTTCTTGTGCCCAGTTTTTCGCAACATTAATCTTAGGACGCCTGGTAGTTATGGTACGTTATGTTTACTCGTAGCAGTGACAAAATTTCAAGATAAATTTGCATTTATGGAAAGTAAACAACCCCAATAGCCAAGATAAGTTTCAAATATGTTGTACCGACATGTACTTGGTAGGATTTTTAACGAATTAAGCGGTATTACGCGTTTTTTTGTGAATTTTGGGGGATTCCACGGATATACCTGAATTTTGCGGCTCCACGACAGCACGAAATATCAGAAGCCCTGTCTTTAATGCGTTCAATTAATAGAAATCCTAGACAGAATCCTGTAAGATTTTACAAGATTCTGTAATATAAAGGGTCCTCAATAGTAACAATGAGATACGGGATTTTACAACAATCCTTTACTGTAAGTCATTATATCTGCCCCGTTGAAGCAACTTAAATGTCAGTTTTCTAAGCTTACCATTAGTGACATGGTAGCGATCTTTATGCTCTAAGAAGAAATGTAGCATCTGGAAAAACATCTGGGTACTTGAGGACTCTATGGGCTCCAGTAACATCTGTTTGAGGGACAATGAGAAAATCATGAATTAGCAGCCTTGACAATCTTTATGCTAACAGGCAGTATGACTGTCAGTTTGTTATTATTTTACCTTTTCAGCTAAGTTAGAAAGTGTCTCCCAAGCCATTCTTTGAAGAAATCCATGGTCACTACAGATGCAGAGTACAAGGAATCTGGAACAAGGAGAAAAAGAGCAGTCACTTTCTATTTTGCTCCGAGTGTACTCAACCAATAGAAGAATACCCCACGCAGAGGATGCGTTAAGGACAGATACAAGGGCCAATAGAATGTAGGATTTTCTCAAGTCTGATCATAGTTAATAAAAAGCAATGGTTATGAAGCCTGTTAGCATTTTTGGCCTTGCCCATGCACAGACCACAATAGATTTTGAAATGTGTTGGAGCAACTGACCAACAGAAATGTTCCTGGTAAGATAATCAGCTGTAGTGTGAACATTAAAACACAAGATTGTGCATGGTGGCAGCCCTTCCAACATAAATTGCAGCACCATTATTGTCATGGCAAAGTTTCATAACCACTCCCTCAATTAATTATGGTCTGACTAATATGGGTTCAATATTTTCTAATTCCAGCGACAACAACAGAGGAGTCATCACATGGCAAGCACACAAAGATTGTTTAAAAGATTTTAAGAAATTATAGCAGCGGACAAAATAATAATTATGGCATGACAACACTTACCTTAAACACAAGGGGTGGCTTGCAAGTACACTGGCATTTGTGTCATCAAAGGAGAAGTTATAGAGTATCATGCCAACCTGACGAAAAAATTGAAAGTTGATGTCATGTCATGGCTTATACTGTCTACAAGAGTTTTCTTTTCCTGATAGCAAAATTTGCATTTTTCCTTTTTATGCCATATGGGGTTCTGGTTAGCCCTGTTTTGTTTCCAAGCCTTTCATTTCTTATAGAAGGTTTGATGACAAGAATTTTTAACAAGACACTGACTCAAATGAAAACAAAAAGTACTAATTAATGAGAAAAAAGCTTCCGGATGAACCTGTTTGCTGGGAAAAGGTTAGTGAAGAGTTCATGCCTTTTGTATAACACTTTGATGGTTAATAAACTTTTATTTTTAAACAAGTTATTTTCTTAAATAACTCAGACAGAATTTAAGATTTCACTTTTCTGTTTTCGGAAATTGTTAAATTAACAAACCAACTTTCATGGACGTAGCTCTGCGATCCTTTGGAATAACCTTTTTGATCACTGTGCTTAACTAGGTCACAGCCTTTGTTTCATCCTCAATATGTTCTTAAAATTTTGGTTCAAATTCTCAAAAGGCTCTTACCAGACAAACTTACTGCACCAAAGTTATTTGTTTGTGAAAGAATGATAAACCACAATTATTATTAACAGGATATTTGAAATGCAACACCAACCCCACTGACTTGAACCCCCACCAACTTGAACTATATTTTGTTTCCTTTGGGAGTTTGAGTTAGCAGGTTCTACTGTACTGAAAACACCTGGGATCAGTAAGTTAACCCTTTAATCCCTTGTCATTCAACAAATTCACACAAATTGACCAAATACATAATTTCTCTTGGGCAGGAAAGGGTAATATAATTACTCTCCATTCCTATTAAATTGTTAATAACACAACTGAATGCATTGGCAGTGTAGTGGTGCAGAGAGGAGTGTTATCATTAAAATGTCACGCACTCAAAATAACACCACTATTTTTTCTTTCTCCACTGTTTACACCTATCACATGAGACGAAACAGATGGGCTAGAGTGGAGAGGTCTAAACAAAAGCTTTTGACAATGCTATTTATATCATGGAAATGAAATACATGAAATTCATATAATTTGTTTGAACTGCAGATGAAACAATTAATTAATAAATGAGCAGTTATGTACCCAACTAAAGCAGCTGCAAAAAGAAAGCCTGAATGTTTTCAGGCATGAACAAGATTTGAACCCATGACCTCTGTGATACTGGTAAAGTGGAGCTTTCTTTTTGCAGCAGCTTTAGTTGCGTACAAAACTGCAATGGTCTCTAATTTCCATGTTATGCACAGTGTTGATTTTTCTGCCATTGATTAAAACAATTTCAGAAACAGTCATCATATTTTTCACATAAAAGAAAATTGATATCTGTCAATTTAACTACAGTTTGTATCAACTGAAAGACTTCTTTTCCAAGGACTGGTTTATACTCAGTGAAGACAGAAAAATTAACAAAACAGTTAAAAAAAAGCACTTAATAATATCAGCCAGTAAAGAAAAGTAAGGTCAGATTTTCAACAGCTTATTAAGGGCAGTTCTATAAACACCTGTGAAATCCTCTGGCACTCCACATCTTTTGCGCCAGCTTTTCTTCTTGCAGGATGGAAAAGCGACTCCTCATCAGTCACCTCCTCGTCTGAAACGAGTAATCACAGAATTACTTGAAAATGTTCACACCCATGCTGAATAGAAATAATGCACTGTTCATACCGATGTCATCCTTAAGAACCTAACCCTAAAGCAGATCTACAGTGATTATGTACATACCTTTGCCACCACAAAGAATCTCCTGAACGCCTTTCACTCTTAAACTTTCCTTCCAGAACTGTGTAAAAAATAATCATAGTCAGTCATTATCACCTGTCATCAAATCAAGGCAGAAACAGTGGCATTTAAAACACCACTGATGATACCTAATCCCTGCAGACATCACTGTCTTTCAAGGCTGAATGGACTGGGATCCTGCTAGCTCCCACGTCTCTAAATGGTACATTGCCAAGACATAAGGAAAAGAATTTACATTTAAATTTTTATATCTACAATGTACATCAACTAACTTGTTTACCTTCACAAAATCTCTCTCCATGTCCTGTTTGAAGTACCACTCGTCGTGCAATTCTCTTAATCCATGCAAATCTGTAACAGAAATAAAAACAAAGGTACTGTGACTAATCTCAACATCTGTGAAACTGTAATGGATGGCTATATTTCACCAATACTGGGAAAAACCAAAAAAACAATTCAAAATCTTTAACATAACAGGGAAAAACAAAACAAGATAAAATTATTTGTGAGATGGCTAGTTACTACAAGTCAAACGATATGAAAGGTGAATTTTGAGATAGTAAAATGGCCTTTTCTGTTTGCTGCGTCCATGCCTGCAGCATTCCAGAAACGATTTATTTTAGTTTACAGGCAAGTTAAAAGCTTTATGAGATTCACTGAGAAGCTCCATACCTTCTGAATATATGCCAATGTGTGCCAGCAACGTATCGACAACAGCAGGAGCCTAAAAAAAAAATCAGATTGAAAGTGGTAAACAAAAATGTTCATTCCAAGTCTTTGGTGTACAAATAGGCAAGTCTCTCTATGCCAAACTGATATACAGCATTTGAAAACTGGTTGCACTACATTAAGGGTGGTAATAGGCATTTCAATGATTTAAGAACAGCCCTAAAGTACAAAATACCTAGTTGTTCAGGTGAATCATGATTTGGCCAGTAGCCAAGCTCTACGATTTTTGACCATAACTACAAAATGAGAATCTAGTACAGTCAACTCCCTCAACACCCTCAGGACCCCAAGTTAGTGTCCTTAATAACAAGAGTCTGTAATAGCAGGAATTCATTTCAATCAAATGTCTGTTTGTTCATTATAATCGCCGACACTTGAGCTGAAGTAGCATCATTTGTCGGCACTTTACACATCAAACAAGCAAAATAAGTGTAGTTATAGAGTTAGTAAGATAGTAACACACCTAGAACCCCGGTAACTCGAACTCTGAAGGGAAACGAAAAACTATTTGAGTTAACGGGGTTTCGAGTTATTGGGGTCAATTAAAAATATTCAATTTTCCAGGTTAATAATTAATAGTTTATTGATTTTCAGCACTTCGGTATACAATACAGTGCAAATTAAACTTATTTCATGAGAAACTAATACATTTTGTATCTGTTCGTTGCACTAATTAAAATCAAATTGCTCCAGTCTTTGATCTATTGTTAGAAATCGATCACACGATAAGAAAAGCTAATGAGATATCTCAGTGGACATCCGTGATGAGTTATAAGAACCAGAAATTCGAGTTATCGGAGTAAATTTTGATGAAGGGAAATGAAATTTAGTTCGAGTTAGTGGGGTTTTTGAGTTATCCAAGTTTGAGTTAACCGAGTAAAAATGACTGAAAAGTTGGGTCAAATCCATGGGAATTGAGACTCAGTTCGAGTTAGCGGGGGAGTTCGAGTTATCCGAGTTCAAGTTACCAGGGTTCTACTGTATAAGACAAAAATTACTAGTAATTTACCTTGCTTAGGTTAAAAACAGAGTTGCTAACATTTGACAACAGCATACAAATGTTGATAGCAAAATCCACTTCATTAGGCATGCCACATTGAAGAGAAAGGACAAGCTTATCAAAGTTCCTTGTTGAATCTGTGAAAGAAGTTAAATTATATAAAATGAACACCTCAGAAATCAGAGAAGGCAGGAGTAAACAAATTCTCTAAATTCTGAGAAAATAATCTCTACAGCAAACATAATTATATAATGTGTTTGATTACTCCTAATTAAATGATACCTTTACTCGTGGAAATGACAGAAATGTAATCTGCAAAATAAAAAATGCTTTACATTAAACAAATTTGATTTACTTTAGCCAAGTTAATCAACAACAAGCGTGACATCAACTAGCTTTACTGGTCAACAGTTGTAAATAACAGAGAATTAAGATTATAAAATTGACGTTGTTAAGAGAGTTTAAACTGACGTTTCGGCAATGCTGCCTTCTTCAGGGTAGAAAACTATACTGTTAAAAAGTTCATTCATTAAACAAATAACAGACAGGCTGAGTATCTTCAGGAGTAACAGAGGCTGATTACCTTATCAACTCTGTTGATAGAACCAAACATTTGTTTCCACTCTCCAACAATGCAGCACTACAGTTCATTAACAAACTAACCCCCTTATGCATTGAGTATTAGCACTCACAGTACGAAATGGTGGGTTGTTGAGTACTTAATTGTACCTCCACGATATTCCTGTACTGTTTTAAAGGAATGTTTGACATTATCTTCAAGCCCCCGAGAGGCTCATGGCCAGATTGCAGGGATTTGCCAGCAATGGAGTACTGGAGCCCCTGGATATTATTCCAGATATGTTATATGAAGCAGTTGGTTTAATGTTCTAATAGTACATCAGAGTGTTACATTTGGTTGGAAGTAAGTTTGTTTGGAACATACGCTGTAACAGGCAAATCTTTGAAAAACCTAACAATCTACTACACAGAATGGAACTACAGCTTTATTTTTGAAGGTTTGGAATTATGTGCCAAATTGTCTAAAAACAGAAAATAAAAAAACAGCTTCAAGTCCATAAAACAGATGTAAGAACAGAAATAGCAAAACTAAAAGGCATTGGGCTACACTGAAAGTCGGTTTTGAATCAACAAGTAGAGATGGGTTTTGATATTTTGTGGTTTAAATTTTTTTTTGGCTTAAAATTTTTCAAACCAGTTTAATTTTTATTTTCCCTTGTGCAGTATTCATTACCACAAATACGAAACAAACAAAAACAAAAATGAAACTGGTTTGAAAATTTTTAAACCCCAAAACATTTTAAACCACAACATACACACCTGGCCTAGCAGACTGTCTCCCCGAAAGTCCCAATAACATTGACTTGCCAGGCTCGATAATAAAGTACTATTTCAAATCCTTTTTTCTTTGTTAGGAAGCACTTTTCAGTGCAGATAAATCCAAAGTGTCTGTTAAGATTGTTAAGACTTTTAAATCAATGAAAACTGAATCTATTTTGAGAAACACTGTGTATGTAGTTTCAGCAGGGCTTGAAATCAACAGTATCCCATTGACCTAACCACCTTCAGCACCTGGTTACTAAACGTTTGCTCCAATAACCCAAAATGGTCAGCAAGAATTTTTCTTAATTAAAATAACAATTATTTTAAGACAGAAAAATGTTAATTTTCACCAGTATAAAAAATGTTGGACTGTGCTTGTTTAGCTACACACCTGATGTTGTTACTGACGGCACATGTACATGCGCAGGAAATGTACCTCCTCCAACTGGGGTATGGGGTCTTCCTGCCGAAAGGACATCTTCTGCATCTTCCCCAAAGAAGTTGATTCTTTCAAAGCTTTCCAAGTATCTGAACACAAATGTGAAACGAATGTACTAAGAAAGAAATACATGCACTCATGAAGCAATGCCAAATTGCCAACAAATATTAATATACACGAACATTACGTGCCATCAGTTTCCCCCAAGCACAAAGCGAAACCTCAACTTCACACAGCAGCCAGATGCTCAGGGCAGTGCCTACTAATACAGAGATATTTTTGCGCAGTTTATGACTATGCGGGAAAAGCAAATCTTAGCAAGGGCTATTGAAATCCAAAAAGAAATTTGGGGATAAGCACGCATTATTAGAGATAATTAACCAACAATGATGCTAAAAAGCGCTAAAAATACAAAGCAATGTATGGAATTTTTTCTCAAATTGAAACTTTATTATCTCTGAAAAATGCATGGTTACCCCCAATTTTCTCTATGGATACCCAGAGCACTTGCTAAGTTCTGCTTTCTCCGCGTGGTTTTAAACCATGCAAAAATATTCCTGTGTCAGTAGGCACCACCCATAGGAAACCTGAGTGTCTTAAGATGCACAGAACATATGCGCAGCAACAAGAGTAGGCACCGTCATTAAGTCATTACTACATTCACAAGTACATAATAGAGTACATATCCTACATTCCTACAATCTTCAAATAAGAGTGACACTTTTTGAAGTTAAAACATTTTATTAGAAGTGAGTAAAGGTGCATAATACCAGTCTATTAAACAATGACTGCTGACAGTATGTGAATGGAGATAAAAACAATGATTAACTGAACTGGAATGTCAAACTAATTCTTCTAATGGGTGTTTGACTATCTACATTGCATGCAGCCAAATGACGTTTAGATCAAAATTTGAAAATTCCTGGATAATCACGTTTCTAGATCTAACAGAGTTCCTTAATGAACTCTAGTAAACTAGCTTTCCACATCCACCTGAAATCATTAGGCATTTTCACTGAAGAACAAAATATAATAATATAATACAGAAAATCTGTTTCTTCAACCACAGCTCATTCTGTCTTTTAAGTCTTTTCTTCACCCATTTTCACCTAACATAATTGCTTAGTTGTAACTCATAATATAATAATTATTACTACTACATATATTTTGTTGCAACCTAAATTGATTTTAAAATGGATGACAATATAATGTTTGAAAAAAGAAGCCCCTGTAGACATTACACAGGAACAAGAAATACACAAGAAGAGCAATCCAGGGTAATGTCACTTTAAACGTTTACAAACATTGATATAGAGGATTAGCAGAACTAATAATTACTTTTGAGAAGAGATATAAGAGATTAAAATTTCAGAGCATTACACTATAGATACACTTCCCACTCAGGATGTACCTAAAAATCTGAAATTTTTGGTATGATAACGTCCAAAAAAAACAAAACTAATGTACAAAGGATTTTCCTTTCACCTGGAACAAAAATCCCCCAAATATGATTCGCATATTTCTTGGAGGAGTTAGTGCTCAGCTTACTATTAGCCAGAACGTGAAATAATCAAAGAAAACATTTTTAATTTCTGAGCAACCTACACTTTAGGCGAAAACATGTACCAAGTGTTTGTACCAACGTACAAAAACCTCGATGTTCGCCTTACGCCAAAAAGGCAATTGTTCTACGGTAACACGTTTTCATTTGCATAATGAGATTTAATGCTATAAAACCATTTGTGCCTTGTTTCCTGCATAGCCCAAAGGAACAACTGTTCTGCCTTGGGTAAAACTGTAACTACGAACGATAACACATCGAAACATTTTCATAGCGGACCAAATATGACAACCACAGAAATTCGATCATACAATAAACAAAAAGAAGTAGTAACCTATTGTGTTGTTTTCACTTTTTAACCGAATTTTTTCTACACCGAGGATACAAAAGGCTCCGAAGGAATATCGAAGTTTGAAGTCAAGAACACCGGAAATAGCCCCGTAGAAACAAATCAATAAAACAACTATGTAAAAGATTACGGGAATTTAGCAAGACATGTCGTGTGAAAGAAACATTGCCATTGTTAGCCCAGGACATCCCCTCCAGAAAACAAAACTACAATTTTCTGCTCTAAAAGCTTAAAGGAAACATTAAATTCCAACGGTGATCTCAATAACGTTTAGTTTAGATTACACTGAGAACATTTCAAGGTAAATAACGGCAATTAATGGGGCTAACGGAAGTTTTCTCAGCGTATGATCTCATCACCAATCCGCTTGTTGTAACGCGACCGTACATGAACCGTACGTGAAGAGGTGAAGATGCTCCAATGCAAAGATAACACTTTTGTCGCTGAAACTACACCATTTAGACCATACAGACGAAATGTATCGTTCATAAGTGTCAGTTAATTGAAAAGTTACAGGCCTAAATAGACAAAACTACCGACGCAAATACAAGGTTTTAATTTCACTTACCGAGAGTAGTGTTGTCGCAAAGCGAAAGCAGCGTTCGTACAGGTTGGCGGTAAATTAAAAACTTCGGCGATATCTCGCCACATTTTCCCCTCCGTGACCTGAAATATAGACAAACGTTGTTCAAGTCACATCCCAGTGGTTCTTAAGATGAAAAGATCGATAAAGACCATTCTAAAATTTGAACAAAACGCGGGAATTTGGTCCACCAACCTTCAACCAGCCACCGGCCGAAGTGACTTTACGGTACAGGAGGTACAAATCTAAATATTGCCCTCCTAGCCACGGTAAACGTCTAAACGGCGTCCTAGACGACAAACCATAATACAGAATTAATTTCCTGCGTTACTGGAACAACACAGAAACTTCCGAAGCAAGAAACCTTAACACACTAAATCAGCTCACCCTTTGGACTCGTGGAAGTTCTTTAACTTTGCCATGAATCCATTGTACTCTTTTTCGTAAGACAGGGAGTCCATGCCCAAATGTTTGGCCATCTTTTGAAAGTGCGAAGGTTGAAACATCGTATTCCTCGTTTAAACTGTGCTTATACTAATGCACAAAAGTTGTAGGCGAGTAAAATGGAGGGAGTTTTAAATTTCGACTCTCACGCGCGTGAACCAATCACGGAATCTCGCCGATCCATACAACGGAACCAAAATACGCTAACAAATGTCTGCCTTTCCACACTTCTAGCACAAGCAGTTACCCAAGTTGAACTCCAAAGCAAATGTGCTTCCAATCCAATAAAACTTAAACCCAGTAGTAAACAAAATCCGTCAAACGTTCGGCCAGAGTTTACGCGACCAGTGGACCACGGCCATTGTCAATGAATCGATTACCTCAGTCCATCATAAATAAAAGCAAAACTGCATGAAAAGTAAATCGCCGCATATGGCTCGCCGCAAAAACATACAAATGCACGTCCGTGCACAAACAAATTACTAAGTTCCTCGACAAATCACTCAAACGTCCACGATAAAAAGCCAGAAAAAATCTTGAATTTGCACCAAAACCGCTGTCCTGCCCGCTTCTCCCTGTTATAAAAAGCCGTTCTACGGCAGGTATAACAAAGCTTTCGACTCCAAGACAAGAAGCTCTGTCCGAGGAATTATTTCTCCTTTACGCAGGCAATAATTTCACACGAAGAAACGGTCCGATAAGCGAAGAAAACCCTCCATTTTAACGAATATTACCCGATTGCATTCATCACACCGAGTCTGAACTTTTACTTCAAACACGAGATAGCTCACTAAAGCGCTGAACGGACAGCTACTGAGAGGTTACCTGCAATCTGCAATGTTGGTAAAAAATTTAACCACTAAAATGGTAAAAACTTACAATAACTCTCACTAAGAAACTCATCAGACCTAGTTTACTCGAATAAGTTTACTTCTAAACTCTAAAGTAAGTGAATCTGAAATATATTTGAAAACCCGCCGGTAATTTCTCTGATCAACATTTATCTTCTTGCAACTTCACTGGCGATTTGCTATTTGGCTCTAGAGGGGGGTGAGCTTATTGTATTGGGCAAACGCGGCCAAACTTGAGGCCTTTTTCGTGTCTTTTTCCGGCTGCAAAACTTCAGCTTCCTAAAAACTCGAAACTGATGGGCATAGAAAAACCTCTGGATTTTTTTTCCCTACGAGATCGACAATTAAACTACTTATCTTGTATAAAAATTCAACCTAAAAGAAGGCCGTTCCATTTCGTGGATGCCACACAGTGGTGCCTTGAACCATGCATGGGAGGGATGTTTCAGTTTCCTACTTTCTTATTATAATATTCTCATTTTTGATTTTCAATATATTTTTTCAAAGCAGCTTTTTATTGCCTACCACCCTGATGCTCACAGTTATTCAACTCCGTTCTAATCTAATTTTTTTCTCCTGCGCTCCCAGTCTGCAGAGCTGACGGATGGCATGGCAAAACTCGACGCCTGACTGACATCTCGCACGCACAGAGGCATTTTCTTGCAGAAACAAACAAAGGATTTTCTGAAAACTTGCGAGCGTACTTGTCATGCTCTGCAGACTGGCTGCGGTCTCTCCATCTAGATCTTGTTTCCGATTAATTTTGAGATTTCAGTATGACCTCCAATTAACTGCAGATTCTGTAGATCTTATCTTATCAACACTTTCAATTGAGTTATATTAAACTACCGTGGCATTTTCAGGCGCCATTTAAATAGCAATTAACTAAACTAGGAACGAAAGAAAGATACATTTCTTAGATTGGATTACTAATCGTTGGAATCAAACGTACATTTTCGGGGATAATAGCATGCATATACTGTGTTATTCCAGAGTTTACGTTCCGTCGTACTTTTCCGTTGAGTATGTATCATAAAAGCGCTGACTGTGAAGTCTCCACCTCCACAAGAGAAGATACGAGAATAAAACTGAAAAAAAAGGTTGAGATATAAGGAGAGCTGGCAGGCGTAGGAATAAATAGTTCAAAACTCAAAGAGACCAATGGTCGAAGCACTGAAACTGATTTCCCGTTGCTTATTAAGCCAGTCTCGGCATAATTAGAAACTTTGTCTTCAATGTGCACAAGTCAATTTTGTGCTAATGTGCTGACATCATATTTGTGATAAACAAGCATTTGTGTCAGGTTTCAGTTTAATAGATGTGTAGTAGAAGTTTGGAAACAGCAGTTGGAGTTTTGTTCAAGGCCATGAGCCGATTGCCGTAACTCTTGACCATGAAGCCTGAAATTAGAGGCACCCCTTCCCCCTTCGGGAAGGGCTAAACAGCGTTATAACGTTATGAGTTTTTAATGTAATACCGGATTGCGACGCAGGTTTGTAGAGCTAATTTGTCAGAACCTTCTCCTCCCTCTCCTCCTCCTCCTCCTCCACCTCCTCCTCCTTCTTCTTCTTCTTCCTCTTCTTCTTCTTCTTCTTCTTCTTCTTCTTCTTCTTCTTCTTCTTCTTCTTCTTCTTCTTCTTCGTCTTCTTCTTCTTCTCAGTCTTCTTCTTCTTCACTTTGAAACAACGTTTATTGCTGCATGATTAACATATTAATGTTACGCACCTACAGCTACGTCTGCGTTGATGCTTAACGATAGTTTTCCATCATCAGTCAGTGCCACTGAAGAGTGCTTTTGCCGGTTTATTGTTTAAAAGAAGATTTCTCAGTTTACAGCGATGTACACGGTGTCCTTACATGTTGTTTAAGGAAAAAATAAAAATTAATGATTCAAAAGCAGACTCTGCTCTGAAAGCACGACTAAAATCCACCTGTGTTTCTCACTGTTACTATGGTAAAACCCAACGACATCTCGCACTTACACAGAGGTATTTTCCTGCAGAAACAAACAAGGATTTTCTGAAAACTCGCGAGCGTACTTGTCATGTTCTGCAAACTGACCGCGGTCTCTCCATCTAGATCTTGTTTCAAATCAATTACGACCTCCACTTTACTGCAGATTCTGTAGATCTTATCTTGAGTACAAGGAAAAGAAGATCAACTGCATTTTTTACGCCACAGACACTCCAGGACCAGCTATTCTCGGTCTAAAAGCGTCCACTGCACTGAAACTAATCTCATTACACTGTTCACTCAAAACAAATCAACCAGACCAAGCTGCTCCGCCTAACAGCTTCAAGCCCCTAGCTCAAAACACGGGCACTCGTAAGAAAAGCCCGAATTACATCGAAAGTCAAGTACCACTCGAAGAGCGACCACCAATAAGAAATAAGCAAGAACTGATGGAAATGTACCCAGAATGCTTTAATGGTACTGTTGGATTTTGACAATTATACGTATCATATATTAAACATTGGATCCTAAAGTACCCCAAGTGGTCCATGCACCCCGCAAAGTGCCCATAGAGTTGAAAGACAAATTACAAGCCGAACTATGTGAGATGGAAAGCCAAGATGTCATTGCAAGAGTAACACAACCCACAGACTGGGTTAACTCCCTTGTTATCAGAGAAAAAGAAAATGGACGACTCCGTTTATGTCTCGACCCTAAGGACCTGAATAAGGTGATCAAAAGAGAGCATCATCCCATACCCACTCTAGAGGAAATCACACCCAAATTAGCACTGGAGCAAAGCTTTTTAGTAAGCTTGACGCTCGCAATGGCTATTGGAATGTCAAACTAGACGAAGAATCCTCGTACACCATTCGGTCAATACCGTTTCCTTAGGATGCTGTTTGCTCTACGAATGAGCCAAGATATTTTTCAATTCAAGATTGACGAGACATATCGTGACTGCCAGTGAGCCATTGGTATTGCGATGACGTCACAGTCTATGGAAAGAATGACAAAGAGCATGATTTACATCTACACGAAACCATGGCGGGCACCAGGAAAGCTGGCATCAAGCTCAATGACGAGAAATATGTCATCAAGACAAAGGAGTGCAATTTCTTTGGTATGCTTTATACATCGGACGGTGTTAAGCCCAGCCCAGACAAAGTCAGAGCCATAGAAAATCTAGAACCACCCAAAGACAAGAATGAGCTTCACACCTTTCTGGGGATGGCAACCTACATGAGCTCATTCATCCCCAATCTAGCTGACCACACTGCCCCCTTAAGAAATCTTTGAAAGAGAACGTTGACTTTGTGTCGAATTCATCACATTCGAAAGCCTTTGAGAAGGTGAAGTCATTGATATGTACCACAACGACCTTGGCGTACGATGACAGAAAAGAACCAGTTGTCCTCTACACTGACGCATCAAACAAGGGCTTAGGCGCAGCTCTCTTCCACAACAACAAGCCAATTGCTTTTGCATCGAAAGCACTTACCCCTTCGGAGACCAGATTTGCCAATATTGAACGAGAGCTATTGGCAGTAGTCTATGGATTCGAAAAGTTCCTTTCGTTTCTCTACGGAAGATCGTTTGTGGTTAAAACAGATCATCGCCCCCTAGAACAGATCTACAAGAAGAACTTGATGCAAGCACC
This sequence comes from Pavona decussata, assembly GCF_977016875.1. NCBI lineage: Eukaryota > Metazoa > Cnidaria > Anthozoa > Scleractinia > Agariciidae > Pavona > Pavona decussata. The sequence continues at coordinate 645,373 of NW_028145528.1, read as the reverse complement.
TCCACGTCTTCAAAGAATGCTGTTGCGTCTACAACCTTACGACTGCGTTACTAAACATCTCCCAGTAAGAGAAATGGTCATAGCTGACGCCCTGTTACGCCTTTCGCCATTGGATGAATTTGAAGTACCAGACATGAATGTCAAAGTTCACCACCTAATCAGAATCACCCTAGCTAAAATGGAAAAGTTTAAATGGAAACTGCAAAAGATGAAACCTTGCAGCTCCTATCCCACCAGGTTACTCAAGGTTGGGCCGACAGTGTGAAGGAAATTGATCCGGAACCAAAACCATACTGGCCCCTACGAGATGACATATCAATAGAAGATGGGCTGTTGGAAGCCGTGTCATAGTGCCTGAATCCTTGAGAGGCAACATCTTGTAGCAAATTCACGGAGGGCACCTTGGTATAGAAAAGTGCAAGCCGTATACGAGCCAAATCCTGCGTTTATTGGCCGGGCATATACAAAGAAATAAAACATCTCGCAAACTCATGTTGCGTTTGCCAGAAATACCACAATTCTCAACAAAAGGAGCCGATGATACCCTCAGAGATTCCTTCAAGACCGTGGAAAGCAGTGAGCGCAGATTTGCTCTGTGTACAACAGTCGTGGTTCCTCATAATTGTCGACTACTATTCCAAGTTCCCATTTGTCAAGAAGCTTTATAACCTCACAACCAGAGCCGTCGTGAATGAGATGAAAGTGATATTGCAGAAATGGCATTCCAAAATCTTTCCAATGCGACAATGGTCCGCAGTTTACATCCGACGAGTTTCAACAAATGGCAAGCCAATATGGTTTTGAAATTGTGACGTCATCCCCCCCATTACCCACGTAGCCATGGGTTCGTCGAACGCCAAGTCCAGACAGTTAAGAAGATGATTCTAAAGTGCAGAGAGACCAAAGAAGACATAGATTTAGCCCTGTTGGCTCTATGAACAACGCCCCTTAGTTCCAATGTACCATTACCGGCTGAACTATTGAATGGTCGAGTATTCAAATCCACACTTCCCGGTAAGATCCAGCCATCAAAGAACCAAGAAAAAGTTAGAAATTGGCTCAAAGCGAGAGAAGACAATCAGAGCTGCTATTACAACAGGCATACCAAAGATCTCCCAAAACTATACAGGGACCTAGCCATCTTTGCACAAGATCCAGTGAGAAAAACGTGGAGCCCTGCTAGAGTCATAGATCAGGGAAATGCACCCCGCTCATATATTGTACAAACTAGGGCTGATGCTCAACTACGAAGAAATAGGATCCATCTTAGACCAAACAATGCTTCCAACAACCTGGCTAAAAACTTGTCTAGCTACATTCCCCAAGGAAGTATGACTTTGCAATCTTCAAGCGCCAATCTACGAGAGTCCATCTCAGCAAACAACCCAAGCAATTGACGACCCTCAAGCGCCAATCCACAATGTTCCACCTTAGCAGAAACCGAGGGGGGCTCCAAGGAAATCTCGCTCGGGACGTGAAGTCCGGGCACCAGAAAGACTTAACCTCCAGTGACTCTTGTTTTAGTAGTGATTAATAGTATGATATACGATCACTAGACAGTTAACCCTATTCGAATGAATGTTTTTGTTTTGTTTGTTTTCGTTTCAATTAACATTTTTTTTTTAAAAAGAAGGGGATGTAACATATTAGCATGTGCTAATTAGCACCTATTGTATACGCATATTTAAGTAGGGAGCACATTAATTTTTATGCAAATGCAGAAAAGCACAAGCGGTCTGTGTGCAGCAGTGAAATAAAGTCGTGGACAATTGATTACAGAAGTTCCTCTTCTGTGTCACGGTCTGTTTAATCCCTCTCCTCGTAGTGATCAGCATGGACATTCAACTTTGATTTGGGAGAGAAGGATAGAGTTGGACGACAACAAATTGCGAGTTTCACGATCCACTTAAATATTAACATTTGCCAGTAAAAACCATTTTAAGGCCAGTTCCCACAAAAGTTCAAATAAATTAGTGAGCTCAAGGCTAGAGATATTGGGAAAAGTTATTGCTTCCATTGATGTTGGGGCTAGTGATGCTTTCTTCCGTTCTTCCTTCCTTCCTTCCTTCCTTCCTTCCTTCCTTCCTTCCTTCCTTCCTTCCTTCCTTCCTTCCTTCCTTCCTTCCTTCCTTCCTTTAGATTCCTTCCTTCCTTCCTTCCTTCAGATTCCTTCCTTCCTTCCTTCCTTCCTTCCTTCCGTTCTTCCTTCCTTCCTTCCGTCCTTCATTCCTTCCTTTCTCCCTTCCTTCCTTCCTTCCTTCTTTCCTTCCTTCCTTCTTTCCTTCCCTCCTTCCTTCTTTCCTTGCTTCCTTCCTTCCTTCCTTCCTTCCTTTCTTTCTTTCTTTCTTTCTTTCTTTCTTTCTTTCTTTCTTTCTTTCTTTCTTCCTTCCTTCCTTCCTTTCTTTCTTTCTTTCTTTCTTTCTTTCTTTCTTTCTTTCTTTCTTTTTTTCTTTCTTTCTTCCTTCCTTCCTTCCTTCTTTCCTTGCTTCCTTCCTTCTTTCCTTCCTTCTTTCCTTGCTTCCTTCCTTCTTTCCTTGCTTCCTTCTTTCCTTCCCTCCTTCCTTCTTTCCTTGCTTCCTTCCTTCTTTCCTTCCTTCTTTCCTTCCTTCCTTCCTTCCTTCCTTCCGTCGCACGAATTCCTTCCGTCCTTCCTTCCTTCTTTTTTTTCCTTCCTTCCTTCCTTCTTTTTTTCCTTCCTTCCTTCCTTCCTTCCTTCCTTCCTTCCTTCCTTCCTTCACATGAATTCCTTCCTTCCTTATTTTTTTTTCTTCCCGTATGTCTTTCTTTCCTATTTTTTCGCATTGCGCAGTAAAGGGGTGCTGGGATGAGAATAGCAAAAAGTCCGCATTTTAGAGTTGCTGCCTCTAAATAAGCGATAGCAAATCACTTTTGTAGGGGACTGTCCTTGGAACTATCACCCAAAATACAAGACGCGATGGGAAATTCAGTGAAAACTTATTATATGGAGGGGAAAAAGTGGGACGGGTTTTCCCTCAGTGCAACGCACCTATTTTTTGTACTCTCCCTTCTGGCTTCAGACAAGAAAAAGATTGAATGTTTTCTGTTTGGTTCTCCGGATTTGCAATTTCAGTCGAATGGTCGTTTATTCGAGCAAGTTCAGTCATTTATTTCCCATTCATCTCGTTTTTCTTAGTTTAGCATTGTAGTTTTTTTTTCAACTTGTACTCGTGTTAGCCCTGTTAATTAGTCCGTCTCTGCCTTGTGTTTATGCGTGTTAGTTAATCCGACGTACGCTCTCTCGATGAGCACTTAGTTGCTCTTAGAGCAAATGTCGTGTGCAAATATTATTTAAAATAAAATTAAAAAAAAGTTTAAAAAAGTCGGGACAAATTTAGGGGAGGGAGGGGCTGAGGGGGCTTCCTTAATTGCTTAGAAAATAAGGCCCCGAGGGTCGAGATCAGGGGATTTTTTTAACCCTTAAAGCCCTAACCCTGATCAGCATCAAAATTCTCCTTGTAATATCAATGCTTATTTAACCCCTGAGGTCATGAGAATTAAAGATATGATCACCCAAGGTACGTTTTCTTGATATTTTAATAACTTCTCCCCAGTACTTCTTAAGAAAAAGTATGGGGACAAGATAGGAGAATTTGATATTTGGGGTTAAAGGGTTAATTCCAGCTGGAACGTTTTCAACTTTGTCGGGACCGAGAGCCCCCGCCTTACAAGGATTCACTAGTCCGCAACTGAAGTTCGTATATGGAAGCAACACAAATCGGTTAAAAACGCCGAACCGATCGTTTACTGTAGAAGTTTCATTAAAAAGTAGTTTTGTAACTCAATATTCGCACCCACGTAATTATTAAACTAAATAATGTCTTAAGCATTTCAATTACAGTCTAACGAATCCTTGATAGGCTGCTCGTTTGCAAGAATCGGCGAAGGGCTGCACTTTCGGTTTTAAACCTTGCGGTTTTCTAAGATCACCGACGAAACTGAAATGCAACAAGTTAATTAAGTTTGTGGCTCGAATTTGAAGCAACCTGATGTCCTGCGACAGAGAAATGCCACATTAGTTCTATCGCCAGTCTCGTTAGTTGCGAAAATTAGAGTCAAAGGCTTCCTGCCCCGCGATGTAAGCAGACAAAACTATAGAAACGGCAACCTTTCTCAGTGGATTCCCTGTTCTCAAATCAGTCAAATGGATCGAGGATGGTAACAAGTTAATGAAAACTATCATATTATGAGGTAACTTATGTGTCACTTTATTTCGATAGATCAAGGAAAGTGAAGCACAAAAGCGAAACATTGATCTGTATGTACTGCGTGGTACAAAAACCGACAAGCCTGCATACAACTGAAAACTCTTCACACGTGCGGGTTTCGACAAATTTTCATCCATTCGCGCGATTTTTCGATGCATGCCCGCGTCTCGTCACATGCCATCTTCCCAAGTTTATATATGTCTCCAAAAAATACCATAAAAATATGAATATTTAACACACTGGTGCTGGAATATTCACCTGAACACTGTCACGGCGATTTTGCTATATTTTGGTCAAAATTGTTCAAATATTTTACAAAGAACCTGGTTTGTAACATAAAATTGTTCTTACAACACCGGGGAGAAAATATTAAGGGGTTATCGCCTTTTATTAAAAACTGCATCATTGTATAATGCAATTCGAGGGATTTGATTGGCTTAGCGGCCATGGTATATGAGCAATTATACCATGGCCGAGAAATGGCGACCATTAAATTGCCTTCTGGTCGTTCTTGCACAGCGAAATCAGTAAGATCCAGCAATATTTCTCGGTTGTTTTTAATAAAACAATTATTCCACTTGCGCTTGTTGGATATGAGATGATTATAGCCAACTCGGCGCTACGCGCCTCGTTGGCTATCTATCATCTCATATCCAACGCGCGCTCGTGGAATAATTGTTAAATACTAGGAAGAAAAAAACCATAATTAGTTGTTTTTAACAACAGTCTAGAATCATTTACAAAGCCGGTTGCTGGTACTGTAATGATTGTACTGAAAAAAAAAAGAGACGACTTCATGACAGGAAAACTGAACACTTCAAGACCCTCGCTAAAAATGACAGCACGTCAGCCATTGCTGACCATGTAAAAACCACCGGACACAATATCAAGTGGGATCATTTTGATATTTTAGCGTCCAGCAAAAGTGATTATCACTGTTAAATCAAGGAAACTTTGTTTATCCAAGAACTAAAGCCAGCTTTTAATGTCAACGTCAGCGGTGAGAAGCTGAAGATTCTCGGTTCCAGACCCCTTACCACTATTATATATATATGGTTGTAAAACATTTTAACGGTCACTTTTCAAAATGTATGTTGACTAGCATACGAAACGTCAAGTTATATAAAATGCGCAAGTTTATGTTTATCACCGCTGTTTGTATTACTCTGATATTTTTGATCAAGCTGCCGCGATGGCCCAAGAACAAAAGTATTTTTGATATGGGTTATTGAAGTCCACCCCGCCCTTTTTCAGAGGTAATTAAGCTTCAGTTCCGAAAACAATTTCATACATTATGATGTATTTTAAAGCTTTTGTATCGTTATTGTTGAGCTGAGATTTGCTTTTCCTGCATAGTCATAAACTGCGCAAAAATACCACTCTATTAGTAGACATCGCCCTTATGTTGGTTTTCGGGCGAGCGGAAAACTGGTGAACCCGTTCTCTGGCCAGGGACGAGAACCAATGACAAACTTAACCCACATCCAACTGTATAGAAGGGCCGCACCCTTTCAACCTTTAATTCGATTTCAGAACAACTATTTATACCTCCAGTTTGCTTTCTCAATACTGAAAACCCCATTTGTATTAACGGGTGATTTTACATTAGTCGTCTTTTCAAACGTGAAGACAGTAGTTCTTCAAGGCTCCGTGAACAACGGAAAACACGCCAAAAAGATAAAACCCTTGTGCTTTCTCCAGGATAATTCTCTAAATCCATTAGCCAGATAATATCTCAAACTGAACAGTGGAGGACAACGAGGAAGAGAAAATTGATAGAGGGGTTACTTTCTAAAGAATACGTTTTTGCTGCTTTGGTGGAGGAAGGGAAAACTAACGTTTGGTTTTGTCAATAGGTGAATTGGCCGCCTAAATTCCGCTTCACACGACGACGACGTTCCGGGGTTGGTCAAGGTACACTCTTTGCAAGCCAGGCACCAGCATTGAGCTGCATTTAGCAGGCCTCACGGGCGGAAACGAAAAAAGAGGACGACACAGGAACTGGTGTCTCAGAACCTTTTAACGCAAAATTGGTAAAATGTAAAGACTGCTCTGATTGTCGTTCCCCTAAAATTCTGCTTTCAAGTTCTGCGTTGGCGTTATACAAGTTGTTAAAAGTTTTCGTTTATAAGTGTTGGGATATCTGCGGCTGAAAACGTTACTCTCTTTTGAGCCACACCCTTGTGTATTTTACCTCGATACTCCTCGAATAAACGCCGGTTTAATGTACAAGTGCTTCGAATAAGTGTCACGTTGTTGCTGAGGGGTGCGCACGTATTTATTCTAGGGGGTAGGGGTGGGGGCGCTTTACAGCGGGAGAATCCTCACAGACACACCATCCTCATTTGGACCCACGCTCCTTCAATTTTGATTGATTTGCAAGCTGACCAATTAACAAACTTGCTATAAAAACTGACATTCCCTTAATTACTGTTGATCACAGCGACAAAATAATCAGCTACAGAGGGAAAATTTGACAGGTTCTATTAAACTGCTCCTTATTTAAAGTTAGTTAACAACCATTACACAACTGACACAAAGGTGGGGGGTTTTCTTGTCCTTTAATTAATGTGTGCAAGCGCTTACCGAATTATATCAAAAAAGAAAAAATACAAAACAAAACAAATAAATTCCTTGTGCTACCTCAGTGCATCAAACATCAAACATCAAACATCAGTGCTAATAAAAGAGAAGTATTTTAAACTTTTTTTTTTGCTGTATTGACAGTCGCATTTGTATAGACTAAGCCAGGCTCTGTAAGGTTTTATAACAGCTACAATTTAGTTACCAAAAAACAAAAACAAACCTATTTACTTAGGGTTTTCAACCATGTCATCAGCAGTTTACGTCTTAATAATAAAAAAAATGTAAGCAAAAGGCTTTCTCCTTGGAAATTAAGGACTTATTTCCAAACATGATCTGTGCAGTACTTCATAACCTGTAGAAAAAATTGATACCAAAACATCAGTTAACTTTGGCAAACACCAATAATTTGATGGGGGATTTGATGAGCACTAAAGCGAGGGGGTGGGGAGGGAGCGGGAGAATGAAAAGCACTGCATGTTGGTGTTTGTGCTACAAAAAGAATACGGCTGGGGGGAGCTTGAAACAAATAAACCAAATGATCACAACAACCTGGCTTACAATGATTGGACAATGCAAGTGGTATAAGGCCAAACTACACAAATGGGGAAGGAAATATTCTTAAAGGTCATTTTCATGGAGTCCAGTCAGGCCGAACTCCACTGCTCGTGGCTCATGTTTCGCGCTTTAAGAAGTCGACTTGTTGCTCACAATAAAGAGTTCTGCGTGTTGGCGGAAGGAGGGTGGCAGAAGGAGGGGATACTTACACCACACTTTTCTGCATTGCGTTTGTTGGCACACCAGAAGGATGCACCCAGGAAGCAAAAGTCACCCTCATGTTTCTTCAAGAGAGCGGCGTCACAGAGACCAATTTCCTATGGAAAAATTAACAGTGGTCACATTTAGAAGAAAGTGAATCAAAACGACAAGTATTGATTTGGCAATCTCTTCTTATTCAGCATTTACTACCCAATACATAATTTAGTAGAAGGCCACATTTAAGAGCTCCTGTTCTTCAGGTTCAGCCAACTGTAAATTAAAACTGGATTATAGATCAGGGCAAAAACAACATTATTACCTGACAGAGTGTGTGAGGATCAGTGCCGGCAATCAAATCCAGAATAGCTGGACCATACTCAGAGATAATGGCGTTGCACTAACAGAGAAAGACACAAACATCTTTTGTTAGTACCAGACTTGGAAGCCTTCAATGTGGATGCAGTCTGGTTTGAAAAGGCAAACTTTAACAATAAATTGACAAGGTGGTGGATCCAGACCCTCAGGTACATTTATTTGGGGGCCCCATGCACTCTTAGAACACTCCACTTGTTCTTCTTTGAAATGAAATATCTTGGTGCCGCTGGGGCGCGCCAGGTCTCACCCATAAATCTGCCACTGGACACGACTATGTGTAAGCATTGGAAATGACAATTCCCACAGTGAAAAAAACTAGTAATAATCATGGATAAGTAAACTGTATTCGATCTCACGGCATCCAGACCGCAGCAAGTTAACCTGTGGAACTTCACTTAGCCAACACATACTCTTGAAAATGCAAACTCAGGAAAATATATCCATGTGGATGGCAGAAACTCAAACTTTTGTAAGTGACTTGTTTTGACGTAACCGTGAACTGTAAATGTCTGAGGATTTTCTTCTATTTGCATTGCTTTCATGAGCATGGGTGAAGATGGTCTGATAAGATTGTTGGGGCATAGAGGTTTTCTTTAGATCTGTTTTTATTTAATTTTTTTTTGAGGAAAATAAAAACTTTGGACCCATCACTATGGGTGCTTTATGAAGTATTTTCTGGAAATGAATATACTGCTATTATAAATTAAGTAAGGATTTAAATAAACACAGTTGTAATAACTCCAATAATCAAGATGCTGAATTCACTTTACCTCTGATGCTACCTGAGATGGCAGGTAGTTGCAAATTTGTTCCAGAAGACTTAAGATCTCTTGCTGGATAAAACAAAGACAATAACCACGTCAAGACAGTTAAAATTCATCCACAAATTCATCCATTGCAAGCAACTTACAAGGTGAAACTAATACCACAACAATAGGATGATGAAAACTCTTAAAACTAAAACCCCTAAAGAAACTTTGCCTGCAGATGGATCCTTCGTGGTCAAGTATCGTCCAAGACTAAATGAAGGCTTTTATGCAAGATTTTTGTGTATGACGTTCCGAGAATGCTTCAGTTTCATACATAAAAGAATTCCATCAAGTGTTGGGTTCCTCTTTTGTGTTGCTTGCATTGCTTGCATAACTTTTAAAGGAAATCAATAGCTAATTCTTGTTTATTTTAAATATTTAGCATTTTGCTCAAAAACATAAGTAAGCAAGTAAGTTTCCTTCATGATAACCAGTCTCTGTGCCAAAATAGAGCTTATCTGGAGAAATTTCAATGTCAAGGCACATAAAAAAAAAAAAACAACTCACATACAATGTACGATAGTCTTATACAGTCGACTCCCGATAACTCGAACCTTCAAGGGAAATTGAAAAAGGTTTGAGTCATCAGGAGTTCGAGTTATCGAGGGTAAAATTATGTAGAAGATGACCTGAAGGGAAAGGAAATTGGTTCGAGTTAGTGAGGGTTCGAGTTATCAGGAGTCGACTGTATATAAAATTGTTCAAATTGCTTAGGGTGCAATTATGCAAACAACATAACCACCTGTAAGATATCCTCTGCACAAAGGGGTTTGTAAAATAATGTGAATTTGTTTGGAAATCTTTAGCTGCACAGCATTGATTACATCTGCATAAACTTTATAAAAATTCTTTCAGGTTCTGGAAAGTGCAAACTTTATACATCATGTTTACCTTGGTGGCATTATCAGCTAGCAAGTTCTTCAAGTATGTCATGACAGTTTCACAGATTTCACATGTCTCATTGCTTCCCACAACAAGAGTAACTGGCTTCTCCATGGCTACAAAATGAAAAAAAAAAGTCTAGTTCACTCAAAGGCACTTCAAATCTGCTTTATCTTTTGTTTAAAAAATTTATTACCCTTATGTCCCTACAAGCTGACAGACGTTACACCTTGCAAAATGTTCCTTGTGGGTTTTGTAGTTGGCTGATCAAATTGTACCAAGATTGCAGAGCAGTCAACGCGACCACAAAGTTAACATCATTTGGCTCCAAATTTTACTAACTTCAAGAATAAAAAAACTTTTACAGGAACAAGATCAGGTTACAGTTGAATGTAATACCACAAAATTTCTCCTGTGCTAAAATCATATTTCCAGAACAAGTCCATAGACATGTCAGGGTTAGTGATCTGAGTTGTCAGCTCAGTTTTTTCAAGATGTTCTTTTATGGTCAAGCCAAACCCAATGGACTATTCGCTTCCATATAAAAGTCCTTGAACTAATTGGAAATCCAAGCCCAGGGATTATAAGGGGAGATCTACAGTACATCACTAAATGTTAGCAAACAAGAACAGAACAAAGGAAAAAAAATTTGACTCAGTATTACTTACTGGATCAACTTTGTAAAATTTGCAAACATTAACAATAAAAAGTTAAAGCTGAAGTTGTTTACATCATGGCCTTTACATCATGGCCTTTTTTGATACCAAATGAGGTCAATGTTTTCATGTGATATGTCCTCATGCTTTGATGCCACTGTCAGAGACCAATGGATAACAACTAAAAAAGTATATAATATGAACAGTCCTTGCATGTGAAAACAACATTGGCCAATTTAACCTGTTAACTCCATACCTTTACGGTGCTCCTCAGAAGCACAAAGTCCGAGAGTTGCACAAACTACTGCTGGATCCAGTTCTTGAGCAAGAATATCAAAGATGGCAGCTGTGTACTGGTCCACAAAGTCTTTACACTATGCAGAAAATAGAATATATCCAGTCAAGCCCCGCTCTGTGGACAGCTTGCTATTTTGAACACCCGTTTTTAACATGGAGAGGGGTTGAGGTCCAAGCTCAAAGGAATTACATAAAACAACTCCTGGACTTAAGGACTCTTGCTATTTTGAACACCAAATTTTTGTCCTGAGGGTTTCTGTTGTAACAGGAATTGACTGCACATGTACTTACTGCATGCTTTGATCATTTATGCTGGGATAGGGTAATATGTCCTTAGGACACAGAGCATAAAGGTCTAAGAAGGGGTAGGGATCATTCTTTTATCCCTGGTTCAATTACCACGTATGTCATACTATGCAAACAGGGCTCTAGAATACTCTAACAAACTGTCACACTGACAATTTTTTCTGGCTATTGACAGGAGAAACAAAAAGCCAAACTAATGACTTCAAAAAATTAATGGCTAAAGAAGGAAGGTGTTCTTGCACAGCTCCCAATTTATGGAACTATTAAAATGAATTAAACACAATTATTTATTATTGATTAGCTCTTGTAAGTGACTTCTGGAGGAATAAGGCCAGTTTGATATATTGCAAAACAACAACAACAACAAAAAAAAAACAATTCATTGTTGATGGATTGACTTATAAAATGTTCCCCACCTCAGAGACCTCAGATAATTAAATCTGTCATCACAACAATTCAAGTTCAATCATTAAGACATAACTGTGCCCACATTTGTGACTAGTGGGCCTTAACTTATTGTACACTGCATGTTGAAAGACATCACACTGAAAGATACAGCTGCATGTACATGCCATGCAGACGACACTGAAAATGCTTGTAATATTGACATGACTGGTATAGTATGTTCTGACCCTACTGGCTTTGCATCTTACTAGTAGAGGAAGAGATGGGGAAGAGTAGTGTAGAAACAAAAAACATCCATACCTCATTTGCCACTGATGATGGCAGGTGGCTGCATACCTGTTCCAGTGCCTGTTCAATTTCTTTCTGTAGATGAAAAATTAATATCAAATGAACTAATATTAAAATAAAGACCCTGTACTGGGTACGATTTTCATTACATTTTCCAGATTTCCTTTTTGATAAGCACAACATTGTCCAATTGTCATTTTATAGTCAGAATGAGTACCACAACAAGAAATTCTTCATGAAGTTAAAAATGTTCCCATTACATGTATATTGGTTGGTGGTGTGGGTTGGATGGCAAAGATGAAGATTTAAGAGCGGCTGCCTGTAAGAATCGAGAACTGCATTTCAGCTACCACTTAGTCGAATTCCTGATATTTCGTCTGAAGATATCCTTGGATTAACTATTTTCGGAAATCATATTTTAAAGTTCCAAGGTATTTTATTTTTGGAGAAAATTGCAAGAGTTTGAAATGCGGCTTAGGTGCGGTCACGGGCCAATGAAAACCGCGAAAATTTAGGTCAAAGGACGAAGCCCCATTCACGGTGTAAAATAACCCAATGAACTTGAAACTTTACACAAACCTAGACCAACCATCTCACAAGAGAATTAATACAATAAACAGTCCAAACTCGCTGGCTGCTATCTAGAGCATGCAAATTTGTGTACGCTACTCAAAATGGCCTTGAAACTAATGCCTATTTTCATTGAAATAAAAATGTTTCTGGTATGTAATTTTCCCTAAATTAAATCTCATATCTCAAAAGACGAAGAAAAGAACTTTATTTGCTCCAAGTTTCAAGCTCTGATTCAAACTCTTTCCCACACAAGGAAGATTGAATGTGTGTGCGATACTTGCGGCTCGCAATTCATGTCACGAATCTTGCCAGCCTTTTTCTGTCTGGCGATGGCCACAAAAACGAACTTATTACTGGCGCAAGCGCATGAGGACCATAACTACCTTATTATACTAGCACAAACGGGTGAAGTCCGAATTTCGCCTATTCAGTTTTTCAATTCAGATTTCATGTTATTATTTTTTCACGGAGTTGAAAGAAACTGGCAGAAGCAGCGAGAAAACAGTCTAGGAAAGTAAACAATAACCACAATATTATTGATGCTGATAGCTAGGGGGAGGGGGACTTCGGGTTGGTGGTCAGTGGGGAATTCACTACTATGCCCTCAAATATACAGATTTCATATTTTTAATTGTGGGGATGGTGGTTATGGATGTTGCTTTTTTTTTCGCGAAAAACTCGACGTTCCAAGGGCTTTATAACTGTAAGTTTAAAATCGAAATGACACTAAAACTTGAATTTTATTTCGCGGAAAAAAAAAAAGAAAGCTGGCAAGATGGGCTCTTGCATCTCTTGTAGTCTTCTACCTTGACAAGGTTTTCATCAACAGGGTAGTCGTAACTTGGCCCACAAGTAGTACTTTTCACTATTTACAGTTTATAAAAGCGCCCTGTACACGCAGGATTCAATACCGAAAAGCCTCGCCAGGATGACATGCGCGTTACCCACATCAGCGAAGTGAATATCAAGTTACAGTTGTTTTGTCACAGTGGCTTACTGATTTGAACCGTCACTGCTAAAAACGAACATTCAAAATGACACGGCAGGAACAAAGTCACACGTTTTTCTCCATTTTACTGATCGACTGCTTCATTTAAGAAGAGAATGGAGCTGTAAAGTTTGATTTGCACTACTTTTTCCTGCGACATCGAAATGGTATGCAAATTTGTTGCACATGTTTAGTAGGCTAATTGACTGGAATAAATCTATTATTTTAGAGCAGAATAGGAAAGAAATCTGGGATCAAAAACCATTAAATGGCTGTCTTCAGTCAAACTGATAAGTTTTAGGGCCCAACATGTGACGTTTGGAAACATTTACGGGCTCCAGATGTCAAGTGTTTGTAAATCGGTTCTGATCTCATAATTCGTGACATGAATTGCAAGCCGCAAATATCGCACGCATATTCAATCTTCCTTGTGCGGGAAAGAGTTTGAATCAGAGCTTGAAACTTGGAGCAAATAAAGTTCTTTTCTTCGTCTTTCGAGATATGAGATTTAATTTCGGCAAAAATAACATACCAGAAACACTTTTATTTTAATGAAAATAGGCATTAGTTTCAACGCCATTTTGAGTAGCGTACACAAATTTGCATGCTTTAGATAGCAGCCAGCGAGTTTGGAATGTTTATTGTATTAATTCTCTTGTGAGATGGTTGGTCTAGGTTTGTGTAAAGTTTCAAGTTCATTGGGTTATTTTACACCGTGAATGGGGCTTCGTCCTTTGACCTAAATTTTCGCGGTTTTCATTGGCCCGTGACCGCACCTAAGCCGCATTTCAAATTCTTGCAATTTTCTCCAAAAATAAAATACCTTGGAACTTTAAAATACGATTTCTGAAAATAGTTAATCCAAGGATATCTTCAGACGAAATATCAGGAATTCGACCAAGTGGTTGCTGAAATGCAGTTCTCGATTCTTACAGGCAGCCACTCTTAAAGATCTTATTTAATCCTAAACACAAGAACCAACAACCATTTCACATAGCTTACTAATGTGCATACCAATGTGGAGGTTTGCAAGTCTATTAATCCTGAAGACATAAATTTTCAGCAAGTTGATCTTTACATTTTCCGTATTTTTCTTTGTTTGATACCTACCTCTGTTGAAGGTTTGGTCAGCGCAGTTTTCAGTTTATCCATGACAAATTCACAGAGAACACATTGGGGAGAAGCCCTGTAAGGCTTGGATTTGAGGACAGCTGGTCTTGCAGCAAGATGGAGCTGCTTCAAAGGCAGTGAGCTCAAGATAAGCTTGGCAGCAACTTTGTTGCTTTGCTTTGTTTGACACAGACCCAGAAGAGTGCATACTTGCTGAGGATTGGACTGATAACAGAAAAAAGCATAAAATTTTAGATGGGGCAAGACTGAATTAGGGTTATCTTCCATGAACCAAATCATTAGGGGTGGCCCAGCAGTTTTGAAGGAACCCAGTTGTCACTTTACCGAGCTGTACTGATGATATCAGATCATTTAGTGTTGCTGTGTTTTGTCAATGGTGCTCATAAAATATAAAGGTACTGCTCTGCCTTTTCCATGTTTTACTATTGGCAAGTATGTTTTATGGAAGACTTATTAGGTTGCATTCGGCTAACCGTAATCGATGAACCGTAATCTGAAATAAGAATAAGCAGAATAGCTGTTACATTAACACTGGGAAGGCATTTCGTCAAATTTTTGCTGACACATGACAATTTAAGAACCGTTTCGTACTCTAGTAACTCCTAAAACCTCTTATAAGGGATTTCTTATCATCGTTGTATGACGTTTTCCTATTCCGGAAGAGGGTCAATCGAATGCACCATTAGTTATGTTGTTTTCAATGATTTTAACACGAGGGTGCCTGATGGTTGCCATGGATACCCAGTACATTCAACCTGGATTGCAGATAGTTCGAGCAAGTTTTCAGTTACCTACACATAGCAATTACCTACTGATGATGAGTTTAAAGTGCCTATGAAGTAAATTTTTTTCGCATTTTTTGAAGTTTACCATGTCTTAATTACGAAATTATAAAAGAAATGCACTAGAAAAAACAATAAGGTGCTATTTTAGTCATACAAATTAGCCCAAAATGAAAAATATAGTGTCCTGGGCACTGGGAACTAGTTTAGCATTTGATGACGTAGCAAATGCCTCAGAGATTTGTTTACAACACATCTCGCCTTGTTGTTACATAGAATCACCCAATATTTTTATCGCGAAAATTTTCGTGTTCAAGGTTTCCCCCCCAAAAAATGTCGGACAATGATGAAGCAATGTCCTTAACCGAGACTTTTCCAACAGATATCTGAAAGAGTCAGGCGATTCAGGCAAAATGGAAGTTGTTGCAATCATTCGACCCGATGCAGATCATACTGGCGTCCAGCAGCTCAAGAAAAAGAGGAGGACGAAGATAAGATGGCCTTTCCGTTACTGTTCTGTGCGCTCGATTCAAAGGCGACGTTTCAGTGAATGATTATTGAGTACTTGGATATATTTTGCCGAAATGAAAAGGCGAAGAATTTCGTAGTTTGCTGGAAATTGTCTCTCCAAACTCGATTTTGTTCGATTTGAGAATGAAAGAGAGCACAGATGCTGCCAGCGGAAATTGCACAGGCCCGTCAAAAACTCACTTTTGATGGAAGTAATAGTCTTTAAAAGTCAGATCGAGCGCATTAACTCACAAAGCATGATGAATTTTCTGTGATGACCAACACGATGGTCCTTATGCAAGATTATAATTTGAGGTTGACAGACCAGGCTAAGCGACTCCTGCTGTGTGTCTGTTGTGTTGATAAAAGCCTTTGTAGTTTTGCTTCTTTATCTTCCCTTCTGATCAAAATGTGGAGTGACCGCTCATGATGGTGAGGAGAAATCCTCAAATATACTGAATGGAGATTTTCTTACTGTTTGTTAGGATTAGGTTTCAATATGCATGACAATGTGTATGCTACAGTTCCCACGTACAATTGTAGCTCCGTGGGACACTCTGTGGCATTTGTTTAGGTTTATCAGCTCGAATTATGCAAGATTTCTGGGAGTGCTAATTAAATGTTATCTGCCAAGACTGAGGATCTGTATAAACTTAGTAAATGTGCCAGGCAACACTAAATTGATAGCCTTTTTCATGGCAATCGAGTACTGAAAATGGAGTCAAGAACTGAGAATTGATTCACTCAAAACCTGACTTTACTCTCAATATTAATTTTGATTCCTGTTAGAATCGCCCACGCTACTCCCTGAGTTCCATATAAAGCAGGTTTCTGTTAAGTGGAGAGCTACAACCCTAGACATTACACAGGCTGAAATACTTCCTAAATTACTTTACAGAGTTTCAACTGTTACAGTATGCTACACTCAAAACACTGACATTCGAACAGTGCACTCACCAGAAATTCCTCAAGGTTGTTCATGATCACTGGTTCATACTGATCCACAAGGGATTTGCACTATAAAGCAACAACATAAAAGAAGCTCTAACAGTGTTTGTGTGTGCATAGATGATTTAAACCCTTTCATCCATACACAAAAGTTAAGAAAAGCTATAAAAACCAATGGCCAGAAGCTGGCAATGCTGTTAAATCCATTGTTGGCCTACATTAATGTACTCTACATTACACTTATGGCAAAAAAACTTTTTGCATGTAAAAGTATTATGGTTTGAGGTGACCAAGATGACCACTAGTACTGTATTAGGGATGTGAATGAAGAAGAATATACTGAAAGTAGGAAAAGGAAACACCCCACACATTTCTTAGGAGTAAGTTGCAATGTTTGAGAAGAAATCTCTTCAAGATTCTTTGATCTTATTGCTTGCCAAAGTGACAGCCTGAGAAGTTTGATGCCAATTACGATGCCCTTACATGTAGGACAAGTATAAACTTGACTTTGAGATAAGGACATCAACAATGTCATTGCACTGTACAGTAATACTGCGGCGATAACATTTTGGCACTATTTTTAAAGAAAACAAAGCTCTATTATAAGAGAGAATCATTCTTTGCACATGAAGGTAATTCTCTTCAAAGGTGTTTTGTTGTTTAACTAGGAGTTATCACTATTTGGTACTATAAGGTTCATTTTAAATCTTGCACCATTTTGCCTTGAAAAATACATTCAATACCGTGATCTTGGGTACTTTTGTTCCCAAACAGCCAGTAGAGAAAGAGTTAAATAAACACCAAATGGGACTCAATATGACACCCCTTCATTGGGTACCTCCACTGAACTGAAACAGAGTTTACAATACAATACAGTTGAACCTCTTTATTATGCACACCAAGGGGGCAGGAATAAGTGTCCGCATTATAGAGGTGTCCGTTTTAGGGAAGTAGGCTTTATTTGGATTTTGGGCTCTCGGGGACCAAGTGAACTGTCTGTAATAGAGAGGCGTCCATATTATAGTATACCTGCCAACTCTCACGCGTCATGCGCGAGTCTCACGCCTGATGATTAAAGAATCGATCTCACTCATCAAGGCCAATTTCTCACGCCTGACTCACAAATCTGGATGAGTTGTTCTAAAAAACCTTCATTTCATTTCAGATTTGTTATGTATTATTTCTTTGCTCTTTATAACAATCACAAAAGCTTTCAAATGTCTACAATCTGTTTGAATAGGAAGTGTTCAAAGGTCGTTGGAAATCTTCGGACATTTTCGGCCACATTCGGAAGTCTTTGGAAAATCGTTGGAAATCTTCGGAAGTGGCTCAGACGTTTTCAGAAAATCCCGCTCCTGACGAGACAAAACTCTCGCTTGTTTGACTCGGAAAAAGTTGGCAGGTATATTATAGAGGTATCAAAAAGGAGAGGTTCCACTGTACTGTGATGTTCTACTTCAAGAAAAATAATGAATGAATGATTACCCAGTAATGAAAGCCTGATAGAACACTGGGGCTTTAAAAAGCGGTGTACAAGTTGTGGTTCAAATTTATTTTTGGTTTAAAAATTGTCAATTAAAACCAGTTTGATTTTTATTTCCCTTTGTCGTAGAATATGGTAATGAGTTCTGTACAAAGGAAAATAAAAATTAAACTGCTTCAAAAATTAATAAAAAATTAAACCACAACATATACAGTAGTTACCTAAAGGTAAAAGGCTGTGGGATAGCCATACACTAATAATTAGTGTATGGCTATCCCAGAAAAGAAAGAAAAAGAAAATTGTGGCTGGAATCAAAACTAACCATGCCATTTGTATTATACATGCTGTGTTACATAATTATATACTTGCATGATTACCATTTGAGCAAATTGTCCAAGCGCGTTGCAGGCTCCCTCAAGCGCGGTTATGACTTCCGTCTGCAACAGTAAAAGTAACCACATCAACAAATGGTACCATGGATTCTAAGAAATTATCATTGATCTGTTACATGTATTAACCTGTACATGTACCTGCCCTTATACTCAAGGAATCACAACTTCTATTCAAACTCAAGAAGCTCTGTGTATGTACTTTGACATACGACTTTCAACTTTGAGTAAATGTTACAAAAAAAATTGATTGGAAAGTGGCCTAAATGTACTTTGGCCAGCACAGAGTCATAAGCAATGGAACAACTATTGCCGGATTTTCACTGTCGCGCCATCAAAAAAAAAATCAAAACCATTCCATGAATGAAGTCATGAAATTGACAGGTTATAGATGATAAATAAATACGGAATCTGTCCAAGTGTCAGGTCTGCGTGGTATTCCGTACTTGAGTTATCTGACAAAATGTCCCACACAAATTTAGAGAGCTTAGTATGGAGACGCCATGTTTGTGCCCCTCTGAAACATCTGAAGTTCACTTTTCCCAGAAAAGAGGTTTGTTTTCCCTTGTGAATTTTCGAATGTTTAGATAAATATTTCTCCTCAAACTTAAATTGTTTAGAATGCTGAAAATCACCCGAAGAGGCATTTTTAAGATACAGAACAGCTCTGTCACGGCCGTCCTCCTGATGTCACGCACAATGAAAACTCGGAAATTGAAACTGTTCTATTTTCAAAAGGAAGTACGATATCAAGCTAAGAAATTATGAAAAGACATATTTTTAGGTAATCTTTCCTTGAATGAAGGTAAAAATTTTGTAGGCTTCCTGGCTTTGAATTCTAGAATTTGGTGACGTCACGTGAAAACCAAGAATTTGATTAAAGAATAGCAATTATTGGTAGCTGAACACACATGCAACTTACTGTACCTGGGTTGAATTCTTGGACAGGTAATCTTTGATTTTAGGAACAACCAGTTCACAAATCTCGCAAGCAGCCTGAAAGTGGTTCCAATGAAAAATACTTAAGTTAGTATAGTGTACGCTCCTTGTTAGTTATAAGGTTTCGAGTGAAAAAACTGGCCCTTTAAAAAGGATCTCTTAATAAACCATATAAAAAGTTCATTGACTTCATCTATTCGAATCCAGACATTCTGTCATGGTACATGTTTTCTGTGTTAGACACTTTGTAAAGGAATATTGGTATCAGTCAGTGCTCAACATCTTGTAATGGTTTTACAGTTTTCTCTACTGTTGCCTCAGCATGCGATTATTATTTCAATGCCTTTGTAACCTGCTTATATAAACAATTATAAACTGAAGATGGCACAGGCCGGGCATGAGTCATAACAAAACAGGGCTTGTTAAAGTTGTCTTGCGTTTTTCTAAACTTGTTAAATCTGGAATCTATACTGCCTGCAGTTATTTGGGTGTGACATGGATCCAATAATAAAGTGAAACATCTTCAATTGGTAATTGAGTAACTGAAAAAATTATTATACAACCCTTAATTATAAACAAGACGACGTTGTTGGTTCACTGCTGGCGGCTTAGCTTTAAATCTTAAATTACGTGAAGCTGAGCGGCTTGTTGTGAACCCACAATGTCTTGTATAAATTTGAATGTTTAAACTTTCAACTCTAGTTTTAGTTAAGTCATCCACTCAAACAAAATACAGTGGACCAGAATTAATTAGTGAACCTTGTTTAAAAAAAATTGTATGTCATATATTGTCCACAGGTGCAACACACTAAACTTAAAAGTCCAGTGCATCACATTACTTATAAAACATCACCTCATTTTTCAGAGCCCAGACTTTAGTGCGACAATGTTCCAATGCTTTGCATTCTACAGCTTGTTTATAGCTCTCACACCAGTAGGACGGACCCCAGGAACACTTTTCTTGTCCCAAGGGGGTTGCGCTGACTGTAAGATCAAGATAAACATCAAAATATGGATGATATTGAAACATCTACATCTACATTATATTTAGTGGGTGAAATTGACATATATTGCTAAATAGTGATAACCTGAGTTGTAACTACGATCCTGGCCAGAACTTTCAGGACACTAAGTTGGCCTTTTGATTTTTACTTAAAGACATAAAAATTCTTTTCCCCCTCCCCCTAAACAATGTTGAGAGTCAGGAGTCAGACATGGCGTGAAAATCTTGTACATTTTATCAACTTTAACATTGTGTAGGGGGCAGGGGAAATAAGTTTCCAAGATTCTTTTTGGGACTATGGGTAGTTGTGTAATTTCACCACAAAACTTGTAAAAAACACCATGGATTGTAGTGCAGGGTTTTCATAAATTTAGGGTAGGATGATTCTTAATGGTGAATAGATGGGCACCACTCAGTAATTTGCCTTGTTTAGACTGGCTTTAAATCTTGCTAAAGACATGTACCATGATCAGAGTAACTGGGTCCTAGTACCTGGGTTCCAGCTTCTAACAAAATTGCTGGACTAACTAGTGACAAGTAATGACAAAAACACTGCTACTGATGAACAGTAAAAAAAAAAACAACAACAAAAAAAACAAAACAAAAAACACTTAATAATAAATTATTGTTATAAAGTGCAGTGGGATGAATGTGATATTCTTCAGTTCCCCATGTCACAAAAACTGAAGCATTCCATAAATCTGCGTTATTATGCAAAGTTAAGTTTTTCCGTTTTCCAGCATGTTTGTAATTTATAGTTTGTAATTTTTTTCCATTATGTTCTCATGCTCGTCTTGTGCCGGTTCAACTAGCTTTGTGCCGATTTGCAGGACAAGCCCCTTATATCATCTGAATTTGTAAAAAAGTTGTTGTTGTTAAAAAAATGTAGTTGCGTCTGTTTTTTTTTTTTAATTATCCCATTCTCCAGGAAGTTAATTAAACAAAGGGCCAAAACACTGACTGTTTAAAAAAAATTAACAAGACCAAAAATTAGCCAATATTAAATGCTGGCTACATTTGGTAGGAAAAAGACATACCAGGAACTACTGTGACCCTTCGCCAATATTCATCACTATTTGTGTTTCTAACCAGAGCTACATGTATTCACTACTATTCACAAAATTTTTATTTGTCACTATTTGCCGACTAGTCTTTGTCATTTGCCACAGCTCAACTATTTGCCATTTGTTATTGGGTCTCCCAAGTGTCTGAACAAAAAATATCCTGAAGCCTTCAGTTGACGAAAGTGAAATAGGAGTATAAATTACATGTATATTTCATTATTTGTGATCACTTGATGTTGGCTAAAGTACAATTGATTACAAAGTAAGATAAAAGATGGAAGCCACAGTTTTCACCAAAATCCTGGCCCACTCTCTCTGATTTCAAGCACTCAACTACTTTTTATGTATGGGAGTTGATCATTGTGTACAACTACATTGTAGTTTCTTCCTGTATCACTGAAGTGAAAGAATTCAAGTTATTCAGCTATGAGGAAGCATGAGTAATGAGCCAAGTTTGATTCAAGATCAATAACAGCTTTTTACCAATTTCACTTTTCTTTTTATAAAAGGCTCCACTGATTAATAGTCAACAGTCTTGTATATGATTATCAGTACTACTCTAGTAGCAGTTTGCAGCAGCTCAGTAAAAATCTTAACCTGAGCTGTAACTTTTAGCCTCCCTAAGAGATGTAAATTGTAGAACTAGAAACGTGAAAAAGATAACATTTTCCATGTAACATGTGCTTGAATCTCTGTCAAATTCCCCATTACACATGTAAGCATCTATAGCTTTTAGAACTTACTAAATCTTATACTTACACCATATGTCAGCTATTCGTCATAAAACTGTCCTACATCTTAGCTCGCACACATAAAAACTATGCTACGCTTTTCGTTGCAATAGTGCACAATATTCCACTGGGTGTCCTGTGACAACAAGATGGCGTTCAAACATCGCGAAAGATTGAACAATGCAAGACCCTGCAGCTGCGAAAATACGGCCCCTCGCGGCTCACTCGTGTATTAAAAAAGTTAACACAGCACAGAATACTTCCAGAATTCAATGTTAGACCATTCAGGTGTGGCTCATCTCGATGCTGCTACGGTTCGTTGTTGTTTGGAAAGTTCATGTAAGCTTGACTGCGCTTGTTGTGTCGATCTTGAACTTCCTTGAGCCCGAAGCAGGCGTTTTAAACTTTTGCGACGCATAAAGTTTCATACAGTTAGTTCTTCAGTTTTCTTTAAATCTACCTTATTTGCTTAGTTATTTGCTGTGGCTAATACCATGTAAAGAGCAACTCCTAGTCATATCCCTTTGTTTGAATCGTACAACAAAGCTTGACAGAATTGACAAAACGGAAAAGAACTTGAGATCTCACAAATTCAAGAAGAGAAAGATTTAAAATTACTTTTTAGCTATTCGATTAGTCTGAGCAAAAACCTACCTGAAGCAGCAAAAATTAGAAAAACTGCAAATGTAAACGCCATTCTTTCACGGTTCAGTCCAGCAGCAGAAAAGTGTCGAGGAAGAATTTTATGCAAAATTTTATAGTCCGCCGGAAAAGCGTGAGAGTCACGGGATGCGACCAGACAACAAACATGACTTCCACCAATCAGCAGCTCTCAAAGTATCACGTGCGCATCATGCGATGGTAACCGCCCACTACCGCACCCCCGTAAAACGTCAAAAAATAATTTTTGACCACATATAAGCCCCGTTTTCCTCTTTTTGTCTAGACGGTACGAAGTAGTTTAGATCGATCTTTGATTGCATTAGGCTGTTTATATGTACTTTGACCTTTTTACTCACGAAAATACTCTCTGATCTAAATGTAGCTCTATGAAATAGAGCTAGAAACCAGCGTTCTTGGAAAAGTCACCTTCCATGACCTTTAAAGTAATTCCCTGTTTTTTCTGGGAAAGTTCGAAGTACAATTTACTTGCCTATTATTGCAAGTGACGACTGTCAGTAGGTTCTTATTTTTCGTACCGTCGTCAGGCTCTAAAATTATGGACTTGCATGACTCCCACTTGGTGTACTGGAGAATTATGACTACCGTATATAGACAAGATCTTCTGCAGAAATCAGCGTCTCAGGTACCACACCAGGCATCACGGTAACCTGAGTAGCAGGCCTTCCTAACTAGCCTGTGAACAGGCTCCCAAGTGGGGGTCTAGGGCGAAAAGACCCCACTTGGGAGCCTGTTCACAGGCTATTCCTAACGGGAATGGGGCGAAAATGTGCGGACAAATCCAAAAGCCTGTCACGTACATGTATTTAATGCGCATGTATGAGCCACTTGAGTCATTCCGACCCCAAAGCGCTTCCTTTTTGCGCATGACAAGCCGAAGAATGACTGGACTTTGAATCTGATACAATCTGGATAAAATCACGACTACTTGCTTCCAAAAATAACCGAAGTGAGCAATGATCAAACTTCAGGCCCCAGTTGTTCAAAAAGCGGATAACTTTATCCAGCGGTTAAAACCTATTGATTGGACAGGCCTGCCCGTAGCAAGCTACAACAACTGGCGCTGGAGCCGAGCAAATTGGTCAAACAAAACTACTCCCTCCCGTCGCCGAAAAAAAGAAAAACCCAGACCGATTGGGTGTTTAAAATGCAACGAGAACGTCAAAAAAAAAAAAAAAAAAAAAACCAGTAGATTTAGTAAGCAAACAATAACTTTGCACCTGCATCGATTTTTCGGTCATTTCTTTGTCGTTTCTTTTATGCGAACTACCACGTAAAATTTCCTAATTCAGTTCATATTTGAGGTAGGATGTTAACAACGGCAACAAAGTTTTCTTTCTCTTTTTTAAATTTGGAATGGGGCAGTAAGAATCCAACTGCAGGATAATTTCCATATGTTTTCTGTGGCTCTTGAGGGACATATTTGTGTGGCTTTACGGACAACGCCCAAACACTAACATGTTATAAACTAAGGGCTTTTATATTGCTATCAATGAGGGGATGTCAGAAAACAAGTAGTTTATTTCAACAGCTTTCACGGCTTGTTGCCTTTGTTGTTGTTGTTGTTGTACGTAAAAACAAACTGTTAGCGAAGAAAACTGACAGGTACTGTAGTAAATTAATTATTGAAGGTTGCGGAAAGGCACTTGCAGCATCAGAGTTCAAGACTCAAGCCTCAAGCCCCCTCCCCCCTGCCCCTCCCCATGCTGCGGGCTGGCCTATTGTAATTACCCCAATGAATGTAAAAAGTCAAGTCAGTAATTCATCCGCTTATCCTAAGCCTGTTGATTGTGAGTAACATATATCACGGAGAGCAAAATCTCTCATTTGTTTGAATGGCATGATAAGGCCTTTGAAACATTGAAAAAATGAAGGAACTTGCAATTTCACATCATCGCTTGGCGGAAAGATTTAGCCGACTTTTAAATCTTAACTTCGCTTTTTAGTGATCATAAACCTACC
This sequence comes from Pavona decussata, assembly GCF_977016875.1. Classification (NCBI taxonomy): domain Eukaryota; kingdom Metazoa; phylum Cnidaria; class Anthozoa; order Scleractinia; family Agariciidae; genus Pavona; species Pavona decussata. The sequence continues at coordinate 620,603 of NW_028145528.1, read as the reverse complement.
TGTAACAGCAAAGAGAAGAAAAACTACAAATCCAAACGACATTTTCCCTCTCTGTCCTTGAACAATCTCCGCAAAGCCGATTAGAGAGTAGAAAATTTACCTTCCGCGGAAAAATGTGTGAGAGTCACGGTCTCACGAAATTTGTGACAAGCTGCACTCGACCTCCGCCAATAAACAGCTTTCAGAATATCATGGGTTCATCATTGGACGGTACATGCAAATACCCACCCCACCCCCGCCGATACATGTTACTGACTAAAAATTTTTCCTTTTTTTACTCACCAGGCTTAAAACGTGACATCACATTTGTTTCACGCATATCCATGCACTCATCAACTCAAAACTCAACTCAATCAACTCACTATATTTATAGTGGCTAATACGCTTAGCTTCAAAGCTAGTTTTCAAGTACTCCATGAAATAAAGTAAAATTAAAACAAAAAAATTACAAAAACTTGTACCACGAATTCAAACTGGTTTGAATTCGTGGGCTTGTCCCCGGGACTTGTCTCCTCAAATTATGCTGGTCCTTGCGTGTGAATATTCGTGGGACAAGTCCTTGCGGCCAAATGAAAATAAACCAATCGCTGATCAGTATTTTAGGCCGACGGGGAGGTTGAAGCGAAGTCCAGTCAATCTATCGCGTGTCCTATTTCAAATTTTGTTCGACATGGCCTGGAGAAAAAATCTTGAATTTGTTTGTATTAAAAAGCCTAGGCCTTGTTTGAATAGCTGCTGTTTTTCGAACCTGGATCAGTAGTATACTGAACTCTAGAAGAGTACTGACTAATTTTATAGATCGGCAATGTGCTGTTTTATTGACGTGTACCTGTATTTCAATGTTTTGCGATTAATTTAGTAAATTCAGTTTCACTGTTTAGGACCGCTCCTTTTTCGTCTCTATGCTTCCCTGAATTTCAGTGAAAGCACCGTAAATTTTGCTGTTTCGATGTGTAACAGGTCCGCGCGTGTAAACCCTTCAAGGGACTTGTGCCCGTGACTTGTCCCATCGTGTAAACTTTACAGCGGACTACTCCCTGAAACACGAGTCCCTGCGACTAGTCCCCTCGTAGGTGCCGACCTTAAAATTACAAAGAGGACCTAAAAGCCCGTTGAAACGGTTTCAACACTTGACCAACATTCGTTCAACATATAAACCGGCTTTTCAATGGTCTCGTTGAGTGCATGTGAATTATGGATGCATTACACATTCACGGAAAATCACAAGTAGGCATTCGGGCACCAAGATGACTGAGTGGCAGGTATTAAAGAGGAAGCATCACGCGGATTCCATGATGTCATTTCAAAAGTAACCCAAAGACGTTTTCTCATCAACAAAAACAAAAACACAATTGTCTTGTTTTGTTATAAAGTACGTATCACCCCAGTGAAATAATACTGGCCAGAGACAGAGTAGGTCGGAATGGATTGACTGACTTGAAAAAATGTTAGGCTATATATTAACGTTTTTCAAGTTCTCGCAGTTTTGTTTCCAAACAGATCACGAGCTGTTTCTTTCAAAAATTGAGTTGATTTTTTTCCTCTCGTTGTTCTAGAATAATTTTTTAGAGTGACGGTTTTATTTCATCATTTTTAACAAAAGCTGCGGGTTAAAACTCCATGATCCTCCCCCTTTATAAATTTGGCCAAAATTTTCGGTACAGAATGGTCATTTAGAAAACGAAAAGGCTACCTCTTGTTCTTTTCGTGACAGTGAAGTTTTTGCCTCGCCGTATCTAACTCATTCGATGGACTAAGTTACTTTGTGGTTTCGAGTGCGATTTTCGGATCGACTAGAAATCCTGTGCAATCAATCTCACTATGGAGCGGATGCACCCATACCCTAGAGAGGAAGAAAGAAAACCCTCTGAACGAGGTTGATATCCCATACTTGGACACGAGTGAGGATTTGCGTTGAGGTGAGTTAGGAATTGAAGCGAGAAATCATTGACCAAGTAATCGCTGGCTTGGTTCGCAAAGTTTGAGTTTCGTCCCTTAGCCCACAGCAAAATTTTAATATACCGCGATAAAGGGGAATTCCGAAACGTAAGCCTTTTATACCGCTGAAAAACTAGCAGCGCTTGAAAAAATAATTTCTCTAAAACTGACAGCTTACCAACGAATTTCGAATAGAATCTGGGAACGAGCTTTTAGAAATCCGTGGAAGTCTGGTACCATTCGTCCTTCATAACGCATGCTCCAAATCTTTGTTTTTGTTGAACGTATTGTGACTTTTAAAACTTGTGACTTTGTGAAGACTCCCAAGTGTTTGTTTGAAATCTTTTAAGTTTACGGGGCAGATCTGTGTTCTCGAAGACATGGACGGGATTCAAGATAAAGAAAGCACTCCTGGTGCAACTGAAAATACCCTACAGAAGACCGCAAATATTGTGTCAAATATGGCTCTGGCGCACGAACTTTTGATGGATGACTCATTCAGACTTCAGTCAGAACTTCCCGAAAACTCGTAAGCCATTTATTTATTTTCATCTTTATATCTAAGGGAAGCTCTTTTTTTCACACCTGCATTCATCTGTTCATCGTTCATCGTTCCTTCCTTTCGTGAGTGTTGTAAATGATTTGCATATATATGTAAGCTTATTCAGAGGAAGCTTATTTAAGCTTCCGCCGGTCTGTTCTGGGTAAAAAAAGTTGCGTGACAACGACATTGAAGCTTATCTTGTTCATGTATTCCATCTTGGTATCATTCACAAGCCAACTCTACCAATAAGTTGTCTTTTCTAAAATTTTCCTGTCTTGGCAGTCGAGCTTTTGTTTACAAGTTCTTTGTTTGAGAGTTTTTCTTTTTTATTAAAAAAAGTTATACGTCACCGTCGAGGTTAAATTTCTAATGACATTCACTTCAAGTAAACATGCGGTGTAAGCTTATTCTTGACTGTCAATAATCCTTAAAAGCCCCATCAAACAGTGGCAAAGTTTAATTTCAGAGCAAAATTTTCAACTTTTAATTCAGGCAGTCAAAATCAATCTAGGCAGATTGTTGAAAAATAAATAATAATTTATTCTGAACACATTTCTTATCTGACACATCTGACACTTATATGGTGTTATTTAAGATGGCTTTCTTTAGAAATTACAACAAGAAAAAACATATTACGATATTATGCATTTAGCAGTTTTAAGATATATATAAATTAAGCCCTGGGAATATCTTTTGAGTGAACTTTATTTTTGTTCAAAATTCCTGTCTCGTTTCAGTGAGAATCAAAAAGGTGCAAAATTCTGGATGCTAAATATGACAAGGGATTATCATATATATCACATGGTATCTGCATTTTTGCAGCTGTTTTTATTGAGTTTTGAACTGAGCCAGGTCCACAAGGAAAATAGCCAGTCATGAACTGAAGAAAGGCTCCCACGTTGTTAGTTGCTAGTGTTTAGATTTTCCAAACTCTAAGCAGCCAGCTAACTTCAGTGTCGATGCTGGCTGCCAGCCAATAATATTACAGTCAATCCACTTCACGCAAGACCAGTATTTCTGAGAATGAAATGAACATTCGGATTCCTCTTTGTAATGTCCGGTATTTTAATGGATGTTGAACATTTCTCTGGAAATCTTTCCGAAAAAGACACATTACCTGAAAAAAAGATTCAAAATACTTGGGAAACAATCGTTATTCTTGAAATATTTAATGCTGTAACGTAAAGAAAAATTCATAGCTTTATACCGTCAATAAACTTGTGAAATTTGTACGGAAACTCTGAAAATCTCGCCCAGCGATGTTCAAAACTGACATGTAAACTTCAAAACTCTGTTCAAATTTATTTAAAAATACCGGTCACGTGACAAGAGGATTGACTGTAATGGCAGCCCTGGCCCATATGAAAAAACAAAAAACAAAACAAAACAAAAAATAAAAACAACTGTACAAACAAACGCTATTATTTTATTAGTGACCAATCAACCTTCTTGCTATTTTCAAAGAACAAAGAATGTTACTGTAGAGTGACAGAAAGAAGTACACAAGCGTTAAAGCCACCTTGGATGGGTGACCCCGTGCATGAAATGCATTCCCATTGCTGCTGCCAGTAAATTCTAACCCAAGAGTGACCAGTTGCTGGGGCTCACATAGTTGTTGACTGGTTCTTATGCACAGATTAAGAGTTGATGTGGCAGAGACAGATGCATTGTTATTGAATAATGGTTACTATTGCAGGCTGGAAAAGAAAGTCAGAGATGTTGTTCACAAGGCATTCTGGGATAAACTTCAAGAAGAACTAAATCATGATCCTCCAATCTTTAGCCAAGCACTGTTTTTGATACAAGAAGTCAAAGAGGTAATACTGTACTTAGTTTGAATCAAGGTTTTGTGTGTTAGAGTGATACTGGGAGGATTCCATGTAGGTGAAGACTTTAAGAGAGGTTTATTGAAACAACTCTGAACACAGTCACTCTTAAAGCTTGTTTTGAGGTACTCTGTCGCGAGAAATTGCCACAAAATCTTCAAAATTTTGTGATTTGGATGGCTGACATTTTGTAACACAAAACGTTTGGGAATTTTGAGAATTTGTTGCAACTCTCTGCCCATACAAGACCAATAAACAAGGACTTTGTTTTTGTATGGCATCAAATTTTTGTAGCAATTTACTTTCCAGTAATGATCGTTTTTTGTTAATTTATATTCATGCATCATGCATTAAACATCTTAGAACTGTGAAGCTGATCATTGTTTGCACATCAATAACTGATATTAAGTAAAGATGAAAATATAATGAAATGAAAAGGAAATGTTTAAAGAAGTATAGACAGAAATTTAAAAAATTATCGATATTAAGACAACCTTTTAACAAACAAAATAGTAAATAATTTATATCATCGTCTTGATCATAAATAAATTTTTCTTTTCAACAGAATATGCAATCATTACTTCTTCCTCATCACAACTCCATAAGAGCCCAGATAAATGAAGTTCTAGACCTAGACCTTATAAAACAGCAAGCTAACCATGGTGTTCTGGACATATCAAGACTTGCACAGTTTGTTGTCAGCGTTTTAGGCAAGCTCTGTGCTCCAGCAAGAGACGAACAAGTCAAGAAAATCCTTCACAATCAGGACATTGTGGATCTTTTCAAGTAAGTGATAAAAAATTAATATGTTAAGGACGATGCCTACTAATTAATAAAGAAGTATTTTTGTGTGGTTTATGGCTACATGGGGAAAGCAGATCTTAGCCGGGGTTATTGAGATCCAAAAAGAAAATTGGGGTATTCTAAAGAACAGTAATTAAAAAAACAAAAAACAAAACACAAAACAATGTATGGCATTTTTTTTCCAAATTGAACCTTTATTATCTCTGAAAAATGCACGGTTACCTCCAGTTTTCTTTTTTGATACCAAAAGCACTTGCTAAGTTCTTCTTTCTCTGCATAGTTTTAACCTGCCCAAAAATAGTATCCCTGTATTCGTAGGCGCCACCCATAGGAAACCTGAGTATCTTCAGATGCGCAGAATGTATGCGCAGTAACAAAAGTGGGCACCATCCTTAAGGTTACTCTGTACCTTCACAGGTGTCTTCAGAGGTGTCTCGCGTCCAAGTGATGTAGCACGTCCGGCTTAAACTGTAGATACCTGAACCCTTATATCAAATTAAAGCCTATAGAGCTGGCTATCAAACTAAACCAAGAATTTTGAGATAAAATGAATTGCCGAATTTTTAGCGCTGTTTTCTCAAATCAATTTTTTCACTTGGAGGAGCCACTTCAAAGAGCTAAAACTCAAAAGGAATTTGTTCGTTTGCCTTCAAATTTGGACAGTGGCTAGTTTAACATATAAACAACAAAAACGTTTCTGCAAATTTTTTCTTTTGGAATATTTTTTCTCCGAGAGCGATTTTTGTACGATCACTCCACCTTTTTTTCATCCTATTTCGAAAATGCTCTTTTACTTTTCATTGCGATTGAATATGGCAAAACGCAGACATGTTTTTTTAGTGCTTTGGGTCTGGAAACTGAGGAGCAAATTAAATTATTTAGCGAAAAACAAAATTCGCTTTGACTTGTAGCTTTAAAAAGGTGATTCGGACGCTCGCATTTAGAGGTTGTGAAAAATTCGACAATTCATTTTATTTCAAAATTCTTCGTATGGTTTGATAGCCAGCTCTATAAGCTTTAATTTGATATAGCGGTTTAGGTATCTACAGTTTAAACTGGACGTGCTATATCGCTTAAAGGTGAAACACCTCTGAAGGTATAGGGTAACCTTAAATGAGATGCTTGGCCCAGACTGACAGAGTAGGGAGAGAGAGAGTAAGAAATAATTGTGAAACTTAACAAGGCATTAGCAAATGGATCATTTGACTTATTTGCATTTCAGGGAAGTGTTTAGTTTGATGGATGCAATGAAGGTAGACATGGCAAACTTTCAGCTTCAGACCATAAAACCCCATCTGGTGCAGCAATCTATTGAATATGAGAGAAAAAAGTTTAAAGATTACCTTCAGTCAAATCCAGGTACTTTCTACAGTAACATCTATATGTACAGCTGGGTTGAATTTGTGATGAAAAAATAGAAGTAATTATTTATAAGACAGTAAATTGAAACCCTGTCTAAATGTGCAGTCGGACTCCATTCGAGCTAAAGTAAGTATTAAGTTCCTTAATCACAATGCAAATTTAGTCGATGCTCTTTCAGTTTCCTAGAACATTGGCTTTGACTTAGTTACTTAATAATCACCTCTACAATGGCATCATGATGACACTGAAACATCATTTTTTTATTGTTATTTTTTGCTTGACTTTGCATCACTAATAAAATCATAACTCATGCTAGCTAGGCTCTTATTAACTAGGTTCCTGTGACAAACAGCCTACAAACTGCTTGGTTTTAAATGTCGATTTACATTATTTTCTTTCATATATGCTGCTTATTGACATTCAAACCCTAGCAGCATGCAGGATGTTTGTCCCATGAACCTAGTTTAATTGCCTTAGCTCCCATGAGTCTCCTGTAGCTCAGTGGTAGTGCATCTGAACTAGTAAATCAGAAGGTCGTACGTTTGACTCCTGTTGGGAGAACACAGATTTTCTTTAAAATTCTGAATATGCCTGTGTCACTGCCTAAAAAAAATACCCCTATCATTTATTCACCGGGGGGGGGGGGGGGGTGGGGTGGGGGACTTATTTCATATCTTAAAGCACCAGTTTCATCTTAAAAGAGTCTTTGTGCAAAACTCAAACAACTGCCTTGAAACTTTTAAAGGCCAGCCATTAAATTATCATGTGTTTGAGAGTATATTAATTAATTAACAAACCAACTGAGCTGGATGAAGGGGATTTGTAACAGAGAATAGGAGGAACTAATATACAAATTCTCATGTCCCAAACGGGAAAGGGGGGGGGGGGGGGGCTTATTACAAAAAACAACTTCTAAATGGGGGCTTATTAGAGAGGGGGAAGGGTAAGTAGAAAGGGCGGGGCTTAATAGAGCTTTTACGTTAAGTTGATTCCCATGCATTTCTTCGCACCTGTAGCTGGTCTCATGTCAACTAAGGTGTGGCTGAAAAGAGGAGCAGAAGTAGCAACAGGAACAGGTTCAAGGTCTGCGGCACAAGTTTCAGATGAGGCGTCAGATACAACAGACTTCCAAGTGAAACTACAAGATGCGAGTCTAACAGATGTTTTAGTTCATGGATATTTAGGAATAATCTTTGGTGAACCTGGCTGGCCATATCCTGAGGTACAGTTAACAATATTTTTTCCACAAATGTGTGTTGCATACAAGATGGTAAATGGCCAACGAGGGGCACACTGCCAAGTTGACTATAATCATCTTGTATCCAACAAGTGCAAGTGAGACAACCATGGAACTGACTTGCTAAATCTTGCTGATTTAGAGATACTTTCTTTACCCCCTGACTCGTATTCTTACAATATATTTAGGGCATGGTATATAATGGCTCATATACCATGGCCACTAAACCAATCAAAACTTTGGAACTGTGTTATCCAATGAGTCAGTTTTTAATGATAATCAATAATTATACAATGGGTATGGGTATGATTATTATTGTACATGGTGGTGTAGAAAAAGACTTGGGTTTATAAAATGACTATAAAATATCTTGCCATGGATAATTGTGGGTACCTGTAAAACCGCTCGGACACAATTTTTTGTGGTGCTGTCAGGAAGCTGTTGTAGGTCATTTGTCTCCATTTCAAAATGCCGTGTCACCCTTTCAACATTACTTGATGTCGCTGTCAGAATGTCAAGACTAAAGCGCAGGGTCTTAAGTTAGACATTAAGGGAAGGTTCAAGCACTGATCTTCTTTCATGTGTTTGTTTTAAAAGTGTAAAAGCAATTCCTTCATTTTTGGTCCATAAGTAAGTGTCCAAATTTCGCTGTTCCTCCTTGATCAGTCACAGGTGTTGATGTCAGTGTTTTTTTTAATAAAGGTTGTCATTTGTCGCTGTTTCATTTCAAGTGCTGTCACTACTTTTTTCCCATGTCACTTTTCAGAATTCATCCGGGCAGGGCCTCTTTATTAAATGGCATTGTCCCCAAAGAAGAGGAAATTCTTACTACTCCCAGTTTATATTACAATCTGGAAAGTTTGACTTCCTTGTACTATTGATATTTGCTAATCACTTAAGGCGTTATTTTTTTATACAGCTTTATTGGGTATAACTATAAATAAAAAAGAAACAAAAGCTTTGAACCCAAGAGGGTAGACCCACATATGGGACATGAGGGCCCATGCGAGACACCGCCCTGTAAGCAGTCAGTGGATAAACTTTTCAGTGTAACTTTTCAAATGAACGCTATGTATAATTACATTACTTTGTTACTGTTGTCATGCTGTAAAATTCAAGGTGGTTCTTCCTTTTTTGTGTGTGGCTACGTTGATTTTTAAAACAACATTTAAAAAAGGGATTTGTTCCTGTTTCAAACATGTTTTCTTGGGAGGAAAGGTTTAGAAATATGTACAAATAACTATTTTTGTTTCCCTTTAGACCTTGATAATGGATGAATTTCGATTGGCTGAAATGAGGTGGAGTGTTCGCCGCACTGCGCTTATAGCCTCAGTTCTGCTTGTAACACTGAACACAGTTGGTCAGCAGCTGGCTTCAGATGCAGCTTATCTGGCCACGCTTAAGGAAGTGCTTTATATTCTCTTGGATGGCGTACCTGAGGGGTGAGTTAGACTGCACTAATTCGTTTTCATTTGAAAACGCACACATTTTGATCGTCCACTCCACACTAAAACGCCCGAAAACGCCCATAAACAGAGACTTTCGAAAACGGTTTCAAAAGCGGAGACTTTCGAAAACGCCTTGTTTCTAGTGTGGACAGTTGAAAACAGAGACTTGTGAAAACGGTGACGTAAAAAGCGTCACATGTCATCGGTTCCAGTCCAAATCGGAGCATTTATCCAAGATGGCGGATGGTCTTGTGATGTTAACACATGCGCAATCCCATGAATTTCCTTTAAAAAATGTATAGAAACCACTCTGTTACGAATACGTTGTAGGGAACTTTTAACAAGCACAGACGTTTGTCGGTGGTTGTTTGTTAGCCATGAGCGGTGATCGGAAGTGAAGTGTTGCCCTTGTGGGCTTGCTTTGGTTTTTTGCTAAGGACTAGAAATATTCTTTTTTTGGTGGCCTAGTCATTACAGGTGCTAGGACATCAGAAAGTGTTTAAAGGGAAACATCCAACTTCTAGTTTCGCTTCGTGGCTCGCGAACGTCTGTGCTTAAGTTCCTTTTTGTCTATCACTCAGGCTTGGTATTCCTCAAAATACTTGAAGTCCGTCAAAAGGTTTTTGACGCTTGTAAATTCTTTATTTTTGAAAGGGATTTCCCTTCAGCCCTCCCTGGCGTGTACGAACAGATCGTTAGAGAAACGGAAAAGCTCTTGGACGACAGAGGATTAAATAAACTTACACCGCAACAAAAAGACATGCTGAAAAGACAAATTGAGGAAATTGCGTCTCCCGATAACACGGTCTTCAAATTAATCTGTGAGTATCCAATCTTGCTCTTTGTTGTAAATCACAACTCAGTTCAAGAAATTTCCCGACTCTTGTATATCTGTCAGTCCCCAGCAAGCAAGAAAAATCAAACGCAAGGCGTAGTTGTTTTGTTTTGACCTGATCTTCTCACTGATGTAACAGATGGCGAATTTACTTCAACCTCCAAAATTAGTTGGCAAATAAGGTGTTTAAAGAATATTTTTTTTTGTTTTGGGCTACGAGTCAGGCGGCTTGCCAGCTGGCTAGACTAAACACGGGGACTTTTGGGGCCCGTTTGTCGAAAGTCCCGGTAACTTACCAGGCCCGATAAGTGATTTTTGGTGATAAATGTTTCTTAACAGAAGTCAATTTTTGTTATCTTGGAATTTAAAATCTTATAACTTTATGAAAACATTGGCCAAGTACCTTGTCTGTTATCACTGTGTAATCGGCAAAAAAAAAAAAACATTTAAAAATATACTTATCGGGCCCGGTAAGTTACCGGAACTTTTGAGAAACGGGCCCTTGGTCTGAGAGGTTAACGCTTATGTTGTTTAAGGACGCTCTGCGCATCTAATCAGAGTTTCCTGGGCCAGTGCCAACTAATTCGAAGGTACTTTTGCGCTGTTTATGACTATGAGGGAAAAGAAGGTGTCGGCAAGGGATATTGAAGCTCAAAAAGAAGATTGGTGGTAACCACGCATTTCTTAATTTGGAATCAGAAAAATGTCATCCATTGTTGTTTTAAACTGTCTTTTTGGAATTATTAGGGAGCTTAAGCACAGACGTTCGTGAGCCAAGGACGGCAGCCGGAAGTCGAATGTTTGCTTTTTTGGCGCGTTTTTGCTCCTCACAAAAGACGGGAAAAGCTCTTTGTTGGGCGTCAAAACGCGCCAAAAAGGAAAATTTCGACTTCCGGTTGCCGTCCGTGGCTCACGAACGTCTGTGCTTAAGTTCCTAATTGTTGCTTAATTATCTCTGTTGGATTCCAGTAGCCCTTGCTAAGATCTTCTTTTCCGGCATAGTCATAAACAGCAGAAAACTACTTCTCTTATACAATAGCCGTAGTAGGAGAGGGAAAGCAGAGTAGTCACAGGTCGCTTTCCGTTTGTCAGAAGTGGCAGGCGGTCAGTTCGTAAATGGAATGTACCAACTTGAAGGATAAGTTTCATCCTTGTCCTTCGAATTTCTTCTTAGCGCGCACCGTTTTCGGAGTGATTATTTTTTCAAGATTTTGCAGCGCCATCCCTTCAAAATGACGCATTCAATTTACAGACTGGCTGGCCAGACCGGCCATTTCCGGCAAATGGAAAACACTCACAATTTTTGGTCATTCTTCTTGCAGCCAATCGTGCGTACGACTTCATGTTAACCAGAATAAAGACTCGACTTCATCAACTGGGCAAGAGGGAAGACGGACATTCCTCATTACCCAGCATCCCTCAGGGCCTGGGTAGTGTGAACACAGAACTGTCAGAGATCACCGGTCGGTTTGCTCGTGTGGTTGGTCATAACATGGCAGTGTTTGCGCCCTTCTACGAGGACATTTTAGTTGAGATAAAGGGCTCATGACAGTAATGAACATTCAGTTGCTTCGTTTAGTGTCCTTGCTTTCTTTACTAGCTCATCTGCCTTTTAAGCCTCCCACGCAGTCGTTTTTAGGGGACTCGTATTACCTCCTCCCCTAGGAGTTTATACGAGTCCCCTAAAAACGACTGCGTGGGAGGCCTTCTCCTGCCTCTGCCTTTAGTTTGATTGCCGGTACAGTCAGCAATTTGCGATAAACCCGGATTTTAGCGGAGCATTTGTGTGATACGCCTCGCCAAAATGCGTTGTTCGCGTTTCTCTTGCAACGACTCACCAAACCAGACAAAATGAAAGTGGAGCTTCATGGCAGGTTATGCATTTATCAAATTGCTCTTCTTTCTGTTACTAGATGGTTGGGTGACAATGAAACTTCTCTTTAAAACTAAGAAAAAAATATAACTCTAAAAAGATCACTGTGATAGTAAATATTCAAGGTTAGTTTGAATTCTAAATCTGACGGTGGGGGAGGAGGCATAGCGAGATCAGTTTACAACTACTTTTACGGCAAATGGTAGAATTTACCACGTAGCCATGGTTATCGTACATTTGCCACTCGCTGTTTCCAGTTTCTCAGTAAAAACTGTGTAGTTTTGGGTTAACATCAAAAGCCAGAATTAGTTTGCACTTTTCTCAAGAAAACACAAACGCGAATCTCACGTTTGCCGTTTGCCGTAAACGCGATTCTAAACTGATCTCTCTATTATTCCTGCTCTTCATTTACAGTCAGCTTTACTTTCAAGAGACTACTATGAGCTGCGAAAGGGAATCCTTAAGCGATAGGTGCTCTTAAATCTGATCATATGAGAGCTAAAATTTGTTGATAGGTAGAGCAGGTAACGCTATTGATGAGGCGTCGGTAAAAGCAAACAAGCCCCTTATGACCAAATTACCTAAAAAAGATTGGGCAGTCTCCTAAAAAGATGTTGCTTAATGCTTGGAATCATCTTCGGTGTGAAAGGGAAGATTGTTTGAAACCTTTGTTGTGGAGGGAAGGTTGATTGATGTTCCGAAACAACGTTTCTGTTTTAGCTTTGGAGTCGAGTGGTGTTCCAAGAGTTTTGATACGATATATGATTGGGCTATTTGGCATAACATTTACGGGATTAAAAGAGAATAATGATCTAGACTTAGGGCGTTTGAGATGCGTATTTTCTCTTACAGATGAGATTTTGGTTTTGGAGTGATAATATATTACCTAAAGTAAAAGCAATATAGTGAGTTTGTAAGGTTTTCTAAAGGTATTTTGTTCGTTATTATTTATACTTTTTATTTAATTTACAAGACGAAAATGAGTTAGGAGTTTTTTTTCATTGTATTTTATGATTAATATGCCGGATAAATATATGGCTGTATCTGAATCCCCTTGACGGGGATAAAAATTTATTACTGGATTTATCAAGCTTTTAAACGGATGTTTAGAAGCTTACTCGTGATTTGCAGTTCCTAATTTAGTCACTTATTATAGCCATTTCCAATGTTACGTGTGCGTCTATCTTTCGACATGCCATGTAACCAAGCTCTAGTCTTGAATGTTAGCACAACTGCAGGGCCCAGTTATTCAAAGCCCAATTAAGCTAATCCCGGATTAACGTGAACTTTGATGCAAGTTTAACTAATAGTTAACAAAGATTCTCCCAAAAGATTTCTGTCCGTCAGTTTTGCCTCAGACTTTTCCTAACCTTTAGCTTGAAATTAGCCTTTTAAACCATTTTAAACGAGCGAGACGAAAACCTCGGTTAACTTTTAATCGTGAATTAGCGTTAATCGGCTTTCGAACATCCGGGCCCATTTATTTACCAGCCTTGAACTCGACTTTGGGTGACGAAGATGGGTTTATTTATTTTCAGACTGACGTGGGGAATATCAAGAAGTCAATTTGATATCGATAAATAAACTGTTTTGAACTTTAACGCCTTGCGAACAAAACGGCCGAGTTACCGGCAAGAGCCGGTCGAAAGCGGTCAAGTCTAGTTTAAACGGTCTCTCACCTGTTTGCCGAAAGACGTCATGTCGAAAAGATAGTCGCTATTCTCCGCTATTTACTAACACTGAAAGTGGCTGTGTAAGTATTTGGAGAGATTAAAAAAAAGAAAAGAATTGTCCAGTGAGTTAAGGTATATTCCAATAAATTTGTACAGAGACACTTGTTCTGTTAATTTGTTTCAGTGTGTGCAGGCCATTCTCTTTGAGGTGAAACCCTCGAAACCATCTCTATCCGTCTGCCTTAAAGCCGAGAGCAATTGACTAACAGACAAATGGATAAGGGGTTTAGTTTCTAGATAAACTGTGGTGCTGCGTCGGTGGGGAGTAGAAACGAATGTTTGGTTTATATACAGAGTTGATAAGGTTAAGCAATTATTTTCCATGGCTAAATCAGTGCAAAAATAATGTTGAGTAGCTGTAACCGGACCAAATAGTTCTTTAACAGTGAATCGCTAACTGTGCGTCAAGCCGCGAATCAGTGAAGGTACTATAAAACTGGATTTGCGTGTTTCGGTCAGTAAGTCTATGTTGTACAAATGCATGTTTTACAAATCCTGTAATCCCGTAATCCCCTAGTCAACGCCTTTATGTGTGCTATTTCCAACCTTAAAATCTATACGTTAAACTTCTTAAACTTTTTAAAGAAATTTCAATACATGGCAAGAGACACTACTCCATTAAGCATGGCTCGACCAAAACGTTTCAAATTTTCACCGATTTTGAATATTTTCCTATGGAAAAACACTTTTCACAACTAATAAAGCCGAAGTGTAAGCAAGAAACGGCGCCAGTCGGCTTGCTATAAGCCTAATGGCTTTTCATTAATCTATAAAGTGCCACTTTTTGTAAAAACAATAAAATTTGTTTTCTTGCGAAACATTCATGGTAGACATTTACCGGATTTGGCTTAAATTCAATCAGGGCAGGTCGTCAGTGGTATAGTATTTTGGGCGCCACTTGACACATTAACCCAGCATCCAGCCGCATTTGAAAAACAGTTTTTGCCACACTCGCATTTAATTTTGAACAAATTTCCCTCTGGAATTGTTTGAAATTTTCCCTTAATTCGCTCACCTTATGAGGATTAAGCTTTCAGGAAGCGTAAAACGCTATTTGGGAATTATTTTTCAACTAACAATACTTTTTTTTTAACTTCGGAAAAAAACTTTTATGGAGTTCCTCGTCTTGTCTCATATCGACCATCTTTTTGCCAGGATAATAATAAAAAAAATCGCGTAAGTCTAATTTCGTTCATTAGCTGCACTGAACAAAAATGTTTTCAGACCCATTGAAGACCATTGAAGCGACTAATGGTATCCTATGAAGTTTTTTGAACGTCCTAACTTTCAGTGTTCAGGTAGATTAACTTATTGACCGGGCATTGTTCAAATTACCATATTGGCATGGCAACCCCATCTTTGTTTCCTGCATGTCAAATTACAAGAATCAAAGATGGCGTGATGCGTGCCGGAAAGCAAGGATGCTGAAAAAATTAAAGCCTGTATAGAACTGGCCGTAGTTAGATGTTTTCGCCGCTTGCCCGCGGTAAAGCTAGTTGGGATGGTGGAGTCGAGTGCGAAGAGTATTTGGATGAAAAGGTGAGAAGCAAATTGCTCTTTTTCTTAAATCGATTTCAAGTTGTCAGCTTGCTTGTTAAATGACCGCGCGCGCGGGCAGAAACTTTCTATAAAGTTTAGCTCCGTACATATTAAATAACAAAACAATCCATCGTTTATCAGTTTACTGGCAGATCCGGCAAAATTTGAAATTCAGGACTTTTGGCTTTAGTTATCTTGGTGAATCGAAGATCTTTTGTTTTCTTCATCAATGAATTACAACACACAACACAGCGAACACACGCAAATACAAAGGACGAGAAAAGAAAGGGCTTTAAGTGAGTTCGGCCTTTTTGAAGCGTGCTTCATAATTATTGCAAAAGGCACTTCAAAGAGCCTACTTTTAGAAAACTGTCTTTCTTATATAAGTCTCCGTAATTTTGGGAAGATATTGGTTTCGCTCGGGTCAAGACACAGTACAGGGGGAAGACAATTCAGTTATAAACAATCTGACTACTTAATAATTAACTGGCTGACTGGTAGACTGAATTTAATATCACTTCGAATACAGGTTTTATTATAAAATTAAAGGAAGAAATAAAAATCAGGGTTGCAAGTATACTACATTTTGTGAAAGGTGAATGAATTTTAAAATTTGAACAGCAGCTGCATAATATACATATATATATACGTTCATGGGTTATTCCAAAGTATAAATGTCTTCTTTGACAAGTCTTTTAAGACACTATTTGTAATTATTAAGTATGTTTAAACAAGATGAGACGAAGTTTGCAAAATTAATGAAATGTCAGAGGAGTTACTGATAAAGAATCAAATTAGCCAGGACTTAATTACTCCTGGAGTGACAGCTTGTTTACCCCAAACAAACACCCAAGGTTGAGGTGTCGCACTATTTGATAGACCATATATTCATATTCTTGGTATTGAACTGGATATAGCTTGCAATGGAGGCAGCCTTGCCAAGGAAATTATATATTTAAAAAATGTTTGCATGTGAAAAGCTTCCCCCATTCAGGCCTCATGTACAATGCAACAAGTTCCAGTTCAATACGCAGAATATGAATACAGTTTGTTGGATGCATGCCCATTTCTTCATTTGCTTTGAGTACACATGGTCTCTGTTGTTCCAGAAAATATCCATCCAGGGAGGTAATCCCATTTTATTGTCATACTTCCTTTAAAAAATTTTGGCTTTTGAGCCACCCCACCTCATCTCCCTTGGAATTTCCACTGGCCTTCCCTAGGCAGGTATGGATATAGACACAGTCTTGAAGACTGTGTATTTAGCTACAGACTTATATATTCACTTTAAATCTAGTTATTCACTTAGAAAATGAGCTTTCAAGGTCCAAGATTCCAAGTCTTAATTTGCCTAATTTTTTTTTTTTAAACAGACTGACTATATTTTCGAAGGGACCATTTGGCACCCCTTGTGTTCAATTTCTTCCTTCTGGCCTCTGAAATAATTAGGCAGATTATAAGCATGACCGTATAAACATGATATTCCAGTCATTTTTCACAATTTTGCTGTCTGATGTTTCAGTACCACAGGGAGATTGTTTCCTTTAGGTTCGTTAACAATGTGAATTAATTTTATTTGGCATTTTGAAATCATTTAACAACTGCATTGCTAAGTGGAGATTGGGTGCCTGATCATGAGATGTCCAGCGACTTTGATTCCACTGGAGGTCAGCCAGCCCCTAGACCGAGTACCGCTACCAATTGGCTGGGAATTCCCTGCAACCCAACCATGAGCCCCCACGCTAGGCATTGAAGCACCTGTCACACTGACAAGCAGTGGAAAATAGGAAGGGAAGGGGGGGGGGGGGGGGGAACCAAGGCAACTGCACTAAAACAGTACAATCCTTATCCAGCTGACGAAGCTCCAAAATGTCTGTTACGATATGACTGGATATTATCCATGTGAGCATGCACCAATGACATCAAATGCTGACCACTTACTGCTCTTTATTGTAAACTTAGTTAAACTGCAAATATTTCTGCTGCAATAATTTCATATAAAGATCAGCCTTTATTCTCAAGAAGCCAGTTGTTGTCTTAATAATATTATTGTTTTATATATTTTGGTGTAAAGTAACTGGTTACCTGTGGGCCTAATAAATGCTCAAGGTTAGACTCATTTCAGTAATCCAGAGATGCCATTGCCTCTGAAGATCTGAAATCTGGAGATTTTTCTTCTGAGCACCCCCCCCCCCCCTTATTACCCTACCCTCCCCCCTGAACAAAATTTATGCACTTCCCCCCCTCCCCCAGTTGGCACAAAATTTACACAACACCAGAGCTTTTTTGTCCTGCTCTTTAATTGGTTGAATGTTTATCCAATCAGAAAGTTGTTTATATTGCAATGATGACAAAAGCGTATTTTCTTTGGTTTCCGTCAAAGTTTGTGGCAGATTGGGTTAAACAGGTATGCAAATGCAACCACGACACAATGTTTCTTTAATTTATAGAACATTTGAGTTGAAATACTAGCCTATGATACAAATAAGATGCCAAGTCGCTTTTATCCGGGAGGCTTAGTCACCCGTACGGGAGACCGGGAAATTCGTTCCGTATCCGGGAGACTCCCGGATAATCCGGGAGAATTGGCATGAGTGGTAATCTCCATTTTATGGAACAAATGGCTAGTGGCCATTTGCCCAGGAGATGATAGTAATGATCTCCATTTTTGGTTACTAGTTCCTGGTTAAACGTCTTAGTCAAGCTTATAGTTTTAAGTAGAGTGAGCCAAGAGATGGAAGATACTTAAGAAAACTCCCTTTTAAAATATAGTAGCATTAAAATTCACATTGAGACTGCTTCTAAAATGCTCTTTTTTCTTTACCAGTCTCCTATAGGAACTCTATTTCCTCAGTTATTCAATCCAACATTACCTCGTAACAAGTCAGCCAAATCAACTGGCAGTTTTGTTTTGGATGATGGACAGCTCTTTCTCCCAAGGACATTTGTCACTCGCAAAGGTGCTATTCTACTTTTTACCCCAAGCGATGACCTTTGTAACCATGGAAATGGGGAGAGCCACCACAAGAAGGAAAACGTGTATGAAGCAGGTCTCAAACTAAGAACTCTGGGGAATTTGACCAACTCTGTTCTTCAGTTTGGAAAGGAGGTGAACTTTCCGTACTAATAACTGTTATTTATTATTATTATTATTATTATTATTATTATTATTATTATAAACTGGATCACTGTATAATGCAATTCCAGGGATTTGATTGACTTAATTAGCAGCCATGAGCCATTATACTATGCCCAAAAAATAGTGGCCATTAAATTGTCTTCTGGTTGTTCTTGCTAAGTGAAATCAGCAAGATCTAGCAATATTTCTTGATTGTTTTTAATAAAACAATTATTCCACTCGTGCTTGTTGGATATGAGATGAGCCAACTCAGCAAATACATGCCTTTTTGGCTTAATCTATCATCTCATATCCAACGCGCGCTCGTGGAATAATAATATTTACACGGTATGCCCGCAGGGCATGACGTGTCTAGGTTTCGGTTGGGTATCTTTTTTTTCATCGGTGTCGCAAATGTGCACATTAATTTATGCATTAAACTCTGTCCTCCCCTAGTAAGGATATTTTGTTCTGATTGTCTTCAACAGAAGCGGCCCAATCAAAATCTATTTTTCAGGCACATATCACGAGAGAGGGGACCCACTCATCACTTCTGTGTGACGTCAAATCATCATTTGATTTATTCATTAAAACTAGATTAAATTCTTCCCTCTCCCAGAAGGGATCTATTGTTTTGATTGTCTTGAACAAAAGCGGCCCAATCAAACTCCATTATCTGTGCGTATATCACGAGGGAGGGGACCCACTCATCTCTACTTGTGTGATGTCAAAGCAAATCATCACTTGGAAAAGTTGTTTTCGTTCAATGGCGGCCACATGTCTGAATTTAAGACTCCGGATCTGCCGTTTTCAGAGAGAAAACCAACCTTTTTCAAGCAGTAAATTGAAATAATAACTTCTAGGTAGTACTCGACAGTTGAAACGGCGAAAATTGGGAGAGTTCACAGCAAAGAAAATCCGCTTTAAAAAAACAGATCGAATGATCAACGCGAAGGATTAGAGCTAGAGGAGGCCAGACCAGTTCAGCGGGGTCATGACGTTATTGCATAGTTATTTCTGGTATGATTCCTAGTAACACAACGATAAGTATCACGCAATATATCTGAATAAAACCATTCAGACAATTATTTCAATGGCCAAGGGAGGATATTTTTTAAATATCTGCGAAACATACAATGGGGAATAATTGGGGCTACATTAAGCATTCCGTGTAATGCCATTAGAGGGGCATCTTGTTCTAATTATTACATCATGCCAGTGAAGATCCCCATGGCATGACCAAACTAGCATGATACATCAATCACCAATCAGTGTTAAGTACCAAAATGATACAATAATATTATTTATAAGGCAGTTTACATTACCATACCCAAATCTCTTTCAATATTACCGGTATTATTATCCAAATTATTAAGATTTTCCTTGAGTCACTATTATAATAATCTGTTCACTTCTTTAATAATATAATTGACCATAGGTAACTAATCAGTCCTGACAATTTTGGATTGTCTGCATGGGACCAGCTTATACATCAATATTTATTGACCTTCCATGTTTAACATTACTGGAATGTTTCATTCGTTCATTCCTTGTGATGAATTTGGGGTAGTTACCTCCAAAAATAATTATTATTTATTGTGTAATATTACTATTTTAATACTTTTTTAATTAGCTCAGGTGCATCACTCTGTTTATTTATTTAAAACATCATGTACATTGAGTTAATTGTCATGATTTATAATAATTTTTTTTATTTATGATTTTGTTTAAGCTCCAGCAGAATTGAACTTAGTGACAGTAAATTTGAATAGACCATTTCCGAGTTGATTTGAACCTAATGATGAAAGCGAGGCTAAGTGCAAACTTTTTGTTATTAAAATTAGTTTTCATTCATGTGTAAACAAAACTAATTTTCGTATGAAAAGTTTTGCACTTAGCCTTGCTTTCATAGTGAGGTTCACAGCAACTTGGAAATAGCCTATTTAACTAAGATCTTGGAGGGTTGACATCTTGAAAGTCCTTAAAACTTTCCTAATGTCTTATTTTTCCAGGGTTGTCTTTCAATTCTGAAGTTTTTCACAATTTACATTTATTATAACTTTTGACTTTCTTACTTTACTTTAATGAAGAATGAGGAGGCGTGGGAAGGCATTCCAGATAACCCAAAGGAAACATCAGAAAGCCGGCTACAGAAAAGAGACAAAACATTGTTTTTAAGATTTCTTCACTACCTTGACTCAGAAAACTTGACAGCCGATAAACATGTTCAACCGGGAGCTGATCCTGAATACTACCTTGAGGAACTGAAAAAATCCAGGTAAATGAAGTTTATTGTCATCAGTTCCTTGCACACCTCATGTGGTGTTAATATAAGGCCACATGGGCGGGTCTTAATTGGAACCATCTTGCTGGTCCCAAGCTTAGATCAGCCGGAGGAAGGCTGGGCAGTATGATCTGTTCAGCTCTTCTAATCAGACAGTCTGGACAGGGCCGATTAATCACAAGTCAAATGTCAAAAGTTCTCTGTAGAAAAACCTGACAATCAGTATGATATACAGATTCAAGGTCCAAAGGATGATCCCTCAGTCCCTTGATCCACCTCTGTTCATCCTGTTTGTGCTAAGAAAGGCTGTGAATTAGCCTGCGTGGTAGGTATAATTAGGGAGGGTTTTTTTTTCTCCCTTTCCCCCTCCCTGATTATACCTGCTACACAGGCTAGCTGTGAATTTGCTGTGCTGGTGGTCTACTGCATGTATACACTTGATTAAAAAAAAGTTGTCCTGTGCAAAATGTGCATCATAAACGATGCAACCCAATAGAATTATGGTATGATCTACTTTACCACGGCATACTTCGTGTTTTTCCTCTCTGTACGCGAGAAATATGGAAATTTTAAGTCCTAAAACCGCCCGTGGTCTATTTACTTTCTAACAAGGAGAATGCAGATAAGGTAAAATACTTCCAAGAAAGCTGTTGGGTATAACAGTTCATGGTTTATCCCTTTAACCAGACAAGGTTTTTGTTTTTCAATCGAGTGCAAATTGTTTTGCTAACTTTCATTATAATCTTCGGCACGTTTTCAATTTTCAGTGGTCATAACTCGCACAGGAGGTTCAGATCGCACACCCCATTTTCTACCAAAACGTCATATTCAGGCAACACATATTTAAACTTCTTGGAGGATGATGAGGAGGTTACCGGTATAGTCGAAGACTATCTTAGGTGTGGCAGGCCGGGGTGGAGCCAAAATAAGGAGCATTTGGAACATGGTGTTGTTTCATCAGACCATATGCCAGATATCGGCACTACAGGGTAAGTTTAATATCCTTACAGCCAAATGAGTCTATGCCAGGGCTTGTAAAATGAAGCTCAAACTCGCGCGAGCTCTTCTCACTGCTGTTTTGTTTGGTTTGCAACGAAATGACTTTTTTCAATTTGCTATGCAAAGCTTGTATCTCTTTGCAAGTCCGTTAACCGAACTACCCATTACAAGTTTGTGTGATAAAAAAAAAAAAAAAAAACAGGAGAGACCAACCTCATTTAATGAAAAAGTAGCTTTCGGCTTCTTGAAATTCCCGCCTAAGTAACTAGATTAAAGATTTCTAATCAAACCATTCTTTGGGTTTTTTTCATTCACAGGCATGAAGCTGCCGAGGACGTTTCTCGTTTTTCTTCTCCCAGATCTCCCAGAATAAATCGTACCTTATCTAGCACCTTTTCACCCTCCATGCCGAGCATGTCGTCATCTTTCCATGAGGCTGAAGACTCGATTTCAAGACCCAAAACGGCTCCCATCCCACCCACCCTGGAGTCTCCCAGAGCTAACCCCAGGATTACAAGTGCTAAGCCGCCTCCAGTTCCCAGAGGTCAGTCTAATAAGGAAAGGTTATTACTGACAACAGTTTCCTACCAAAAGTAAGGAGCAAAACTGAAAGAAAAAACTCACAACCGGTGCCGAACGCGAGAAAACCGCAGAAAAATTGTATAAGACACGATTTGACGATTTACTTTGACTGATTTAACTCCTGCTTGGTTGAAAGCCTTTCTTTCGTTTCTTTTCCCATGAAAATTTATTTAGGTTTCCATGCAACATGTCAGTTTTGGATCAAAACCGGGTTTAAATCGACGGAACTTTTCGACAGATGTGGAGAACGTTTCTGCGCTTGTATTAAGCATGGCACTGATTATGTCTTGTGCTGTTTATTGCACCTCCATTGAACGACGGAGTACAGTGAAGTGTGTGGCCCCTAAATCCACATTTTCGTCATGTGGTTTTCTACCACATTCTCGTTTTTCAAACGCGGAGTTCCAAGCTTTCAGTTGTATTTTGTGTGGTTTAAGGCAATCTCACCAACCGCTTTCTTAGGTTAGAATGGCGGGAACTGTTCCAGTGTTCTCTTGAATAGCTTTCATCAATGTCACTGACATTGTCATTTGTTTGCAGCTCTCGGTTCTACTCCAGGTCATTTGGATGAAATCGTAAATGCAGACGTCGGGTTCGGCAGATATCAGCGGCAAGGTCCTATTCCTTGGAGAAAGCTCAGTCGCAGTCCCTCTCCGTCGTTCCATCTGGGGTCCTCCAGGGTAGCCACCCCTGACTGCACCAAGCTGCAGCGCTTGGCCAGTCCAGATGGCAAGGTAAGTGGCCGTGGACATTAGTATCCTCCCCAGGCTTCTCTAAGAGCGCTTTACATTTGTCAGAACTGGCCGGCCAGTTCAATCATTTTGCAAACGGAATGCACCAATTTGAACGATAGTGCATATGCCACTTTTCTGAATTGCTTCAAATGGCGCACACTACTCTCAGAATGTGCCATTTTGAAGTATTCGAAGAATCAGTCCTTCAAATTGGTAGTGTGGCCGACCAGTTCCTACAAATGGAAAACACCCTAAGGCTCAATTTGTTTCATTGCATTTCAATTCAAACCTTCAACTTCACCTTCAACTTTATTAGGTGTTCGTATAAATTTACATGTACAATTTCTTGGCGCCGCAGGCAGCAAAGCTAATATAGGCGGTCCAGGATGACAAAAAGAAAGAATGACTTTAACTGCTAAGTAAGAAGGCAGACTGAGCTATAATATCAAAGACACAAGAACAAGGAAGGTTTTTGGGAGGATTAAAATAATGAAGAACTGGCAAAAATATGACAACAAATCATCGTAGTAACCGGCCGCAGCCAAAAAGCGAAGGTTAATTTACACGTACCGATTTATCGGCTCGATTAGTATTGTCCAATCACACGGGCCAATTTACTGACACGTTTCATTTTCACGGCCGATTTCTTTTTCTGTTGGTGTAGAGCGGGGTGAAACTCTTCCTGATTAAAAAATCTGTAGTATTGCCACAGATTTTTGAATATCAGGTCAATTTTCATCCGCTCGCTGATTTTCTCTGTCAAATTGAGCCAAATCGAGCCGATTAATCAGTCACGTAAATCAGGCTTAATAAACTTTGCTTTGGATGCCAGTAGACTAAGCCGAATACATTGTGTTCGTCGCGCCCGAAATGCGATGTGTAAAAGACATGGATAATAAAGTCTGTGGACCGAATCCGGAAAAGTACGTCCATGCCTTACTATCACAATAATGGTTTCTTTTCTGTTTATTAGAGCGAGGAATGGAACCGAACAGCACATGTTATTGAGGAAGAGGATGAAGCCTCGATTCCAGCTGACCATGGGGGTTCTGGAAAAGGTTCCCGACGTCCATCAAGTGCAGGATCTCTTCAGAGTGGAAAGGAGGAGAAAATGAGGTTAAAACGGAGAGCTTCAAGCGCTGGTAAGAGAACTCCAGCCAAACCCTCCAACTCGATCAAGTTTGCTTTAGCAATTTCGAATTTTTGGATTTAGTTGTGATCCGTTTTGTTTGGCAATATGTCAAACGTATCACACTTGTTTCCTTAACAAAAAGTTTTAATTTTATTGACTTTAATCATTCTTCAGTGATTTTGAGTATAGCATCCCGGAGATTCATTTGTGACTTACGTGACCTGCTAATTTCTTTTTAAGGGACAGCCAATAGAAAGTCTCGTTCCAGTGCCCACTCCAGTCGCAGTGCGAGTGTTTCCAGTGTATCGAATCTAAACAACAGGACTCTCTCTGCATTTTCACGTGATCAAGAACATTTTGCTCGTTCACCGGCGTTGGACGACTCAGAGCGCGATGAAAATTCACCAACATGGCCGGGAATGCGGGATGAACTTTCAAGGTTACAAGACGACTCGGCTGAGGATGTTGACCAAAATTCAACATGGCAATTATCAAGAGACATTGCATCTCCATCACGTGAAAGTGTCAGTTATCCATCACGTGATAGTCCCATTAAAAGCACGTCTCCACCTGCCAGGAGTCCTTCGGTCACTTCCCGTGTGGCTTCGCCATCCACTCGCTCGCCTTCGGTGCAGTCTCGTCGTGAGAAAGAAGCCAAATCTCGCGGCTCGTCAGCTGCATCGTTTGACGCAAATCAACAGTGGGAAGAAGCAGTAAAAGCGATTGATGGAAATGAAGGGCGAAAATCGTCTTCTTCTTCGCGCGAAAGAACTGTTGAGAGCCGCCAGAGTGATCGTAATCCGGAGGAAAACGACACAAGGACGTCCAGTGCAAAGTCCATGAATGGAGGCGCAGAAACAAAGGCGACTCTTGGAAGTGAGGCGGACTTGAACCAAGTTTCCGAGGTGGTTGTTCGATCCCAGTCGGTGCTCGAAGGTGTATATGAAGATATGCTTGCTGAAGAAGAGACTGCTGACCAGGAATGGCCTGGAGTGATGGAGGGCGCGGAAGTATCCAAGCAAGAAGACGTGAATGAAAGCGATGACAATGATAGCATTACAAAAGGTATGTTCGGTCCAGGACGAGTCAAGGGAGATTTTTCTTTAACCACTCCTGAACGTAAGAAAAAGGTTTACAGTATAATTGCTTAAATTAGACAACTTGGAAGAAGATTGTCTTCGTCTGTGAAAGCGGCAATTCTGTCGGGAAGCCTGCCAAAACTTTTAATGCTTACTGTTGATCCTAAATGGTGAGCGTTTTCAGAAGGTTTTGGTGTGGTGCTCACACGAACTTGCGATAAAACTTTGCCTATAAGGAGGCAATCTTTTTGTACAATTCTGGCTCTTTTTATTCCGGTTCAGTTCCCAAAAGAAATTAATTCCACCTATTCCTATTAACCTAAAACCTTTCTAAAAGAACGCAATTTCACCTAAAACCTTTCCCAAAGAACGTAGTTTCGCTTATTCCTATTAACCAAAAAACATTTCCAAAAAACACAGTTCCTCTTATTCTGAGTAAACTGTATTTGTTGTAAATAAAAAAGAGTTAACTGTTTTCAGTATATTCTGTTATCACTGGCAGAATGAACGGAATACTATTCTGTTCATTCCGAAACTGATAATCGATCCTAAAAGAAAATGTATTCCGTGCATTCCTATTCCGAAATAGGAGTCCCAAATTAAAACGAACGCGTCGTAAGATTCTCGCAACAGCAAATCTTTTGACAGCTCCAAATATACATCTGCACACTTAGAGACAAGTTGCGCCACGTTCGCCAAACACCACTGATATAAATTATCACGTCTGTTATAAAAAACAACCAAAAAATAACCTAAAACGTACAGTTACTGGATAGATCGTTCTTGAACAAGCCATCTGTGCCTTAAACGTTGACTGTTGGGGGGTAAAAAATTTTATTCTTTCGTTCTCCTTTCATTTAGAGCTGGCAATGTCGTCCCCTGAGGTTCCCCCTGAAGTGGAATTGGCTTCTATACCATCCGTGAACGTAAAAGAAAGCTCGGACCTAGATTCTATAGAGCCAGGTACGTAATGGAGAAGATGCGTAATACGTGGACTTCCTCAGTTGAAGTCAACGCGGAAGTGATGCCAAAACATCGAAATTTTCGCTTTTTAAATTCTCTTCTTATAATGTTCAACTTGCCTCAAAATACACATTTGAATATGGCACAGAAAAATTATGTAGTATCCAGAGTAGTTTGGGGGAAAAAGAACGGGTTACAAATGTACGGGACGGAAATGGATTGCAGTAGATCAAACTTGATTTGGGAGCAGGTGGTGTGGAAACCATTTAATGGAACTTTAAGTATTTTAACCGTTGTTATGTTTTTTTATAGTTTTTTTTAAAGAACACTTTATTGAGTACTTCAGAACAGTACATTTCATTAGTTATATTACTATATGATACTACATTGCAAAACAAAAAAGAAGCATACTTAACTATAGTTACCTACACAACAAACTAGCTGCACAACTTGCAATACATCTAACACCGGTACTAACTAATAGTTAGTTTATAGTTGATATTTTTCTGTTTTCATCCTTTTGGCGATTTTCCCTTCATAATTAAAGACACTAATAAGTAAAAACAAGATTAAATCACACTTTTGGTACAGCGTTGCCCCTTTGTCGCAAAATTGTCTGTACCATTAAATTCGTTTAACTAACATCAAAAGAAACTTAAACGAGGCAGTTAGCCGAGGTAACAAGCAACACATGTTACGGCTAAACACCCCCTGCCGGGGTCTTGAATTTACAGGGGATCTTGATTTAGTCTACGCAGCAGTTGTTTTTCAAGACAGCACGAGAAGCGAACCGGATAGCCCCCGGGGGAAAAAACTAAACGATTGCTAAGAAGGCTTAAATCTTGACTGTTTTGACTCACAAAACAGCAATTTTGTTACGGGTTTGAAGATTAATGCACCATGTGGCTCAAAACGTAATGACAGCTCTGATAGGCGTTCAACTTTTACAGGAACTCCTCCTGAACACGACGAGAAGCAACAGGAAACACCAGTTATAGAGGTGCACGAAGAAGAGGCTGTGACGTCAGTACCTTTCTCAGAACTGCATGAAAACGAGGCTTCCTCGTTGGTAACCGTTTCTGGAGAGGCGGACACAACAGAATTTTCAGTTATAAAAGGTGACACGCCGACAACAGAACTAACAGTAACAGCCGATGGAAGTGTCCAGGATTCCGAGCTTTCAGCGCCAGTGCCGATGAGTCGTCCTGTCGATGTTCAAGGTAGCTTTCTGTTTTTTTTTTTTGTTTTTTTTTTTTTCAGTTTTGGAGTAAGCGTTCATAGTTCACAAAAACCTAAAGAAGAGTAGGAAAAAGAGAGAAGCGAAATTTTTGTTCAAGCCTCACCGTATCCAAATAGAGCGGTTTTTTTTTTGCTATCTAGATAAAATCAACAGAGAGAACATTGGTATTATTTTGAATAATAAAAGATTGAATTGAAAACAACCATCCACTTGTCGACAAAGGTCGGTAAAAATTGCTTCTAGCAGCGGCAGTTAGCATTGAATGATCACAAGCTATTGAAATTTGAGTGTGAGAGTAGTTTGAAAATAATGATTTTTATGCCGTTTCTTTGAAGATGTGAAGCAAATGATTTTTCCTTGAGATTGACTGGTGTCAGTGTCTAATGCAAATTTTAAAAGAAAGAACAATATTTAAATCATTATCTGTAAACTCTGGTGATTTGTTGTACTCTCCGATAATGTACAGAAGATACTAAGGAAAACACCGATTTCTTTCTTTTTTTTTTTTTATGTTTTCATTTTATAAGCTAGTTACTGAACATTACAAACGGTAAATGATTTTCCGGCGTTGAGCGATGGCATTATTTTAATTTCTTCTGTTTTTCACCCTTATCAATTACTTCACAGCTACAACAGGCTGGACAGACACGTTTTGATAATGGCTCTTATCTGTCTATCTAGCTTTTGTTAGCAAAAAACAAGACTTGAAAATAATTATTCTTGTCATCGAACAGTGGAAATGTCATCCAACGGATTACTTCAGCTGAATATATTTCCGGAAGGCCGTAATCACCTTGAAAAATTTGGATTTAATGGTAACGATAAAACTAAAGTTTTCTTCGTCAAACTGTCGCCTGACTCGTAACACTGGAAAACTCAAATCCTGTTTTTTTTTTGGGGGGGGGGGGAGGGGGGGGTGGGGGAGGATGAGGCAAATACATCGTTTAAACCAACAACAACTTGAAAATCGCGAGAATAAAATCCGTTTCCTTAAACTTTCTGCGACTTAAAATTTCAGCTAAAACATCCCAACAGATTATACCGTATTAGCTGACCGACAAATGTGTCTTAACGACCATAAACGATCTGAGGACACAGGAGACAACATGTAAAGTATTTTGGTCGATTGTTATCGTTGGGTGGTTCTGGTAATTTAGCCTTAATGATTTCTTTTAATGGCTCGAGAGAATTAACTGTATTTGTTATCTTTTGAGGGATCTCCGGTTGAGGTTGAAATGATTTTCTTTTATAAAACACCGTAGAAAGTGTATGGAACATGTATACGCACTGCAGATTAAAGCTTATGTAGAAGAAAAGATTCCCACAGTTATCTACGCAACCAGACTGTTGTTAAAAAACCTGAAAAAATTCAGGCTTGAACGGAATTTGAACCCGAATTTGTGGTTCAAATCTCGTTCAAGTATGAGATTTTTTCGTAACAGTTTGGCTGCGTAGAAAACTGCGAGAATCGTTTCGTCTCTATAACTGAAGAAAGTGTTGGTCATCGCACTCAATTGTAGTGACCACTTGGAACGGAATAACCTGCAAAGGCGTTTCTTTGGGATTTTTACACTAGTTCACTAACAGCCATTTATCTTTTTCCTTTATTCTTCAGAATCTGAAAGCTCTCTGATTGTATCAGAAAAGCTCACAGAGGTTCCTCGTGCCAATTCTCCCGCGCCGATTAAAGCTGATCAAATACTTCACAAAGAACTGTTGGCGGAAACAGGATTGGAAATCGAAGGAAAGGTAAGATTTTAACAGCAATTTTCGATAAAATTTCTGCGAAGCTAATGTCTTCCTATCTTTTGTTTGATTGTTTTTGTGGTTTTAAGTTTCCAGACTCCCTAAAGGCCAAGTAATACGGGCAACAGACAATCGCAACTTGCAATGCAGCATTGTTGCGCGACAAGTTGAAAGAAAATGTCACCCGTATTACTTGGCCTTAATTAGGGAACTAGATGTAATTTCTGTTCACGCTACAGTGGATTTCGCGAACAGAATATGGGAGACCTTAGTTAGTTGATCAAGTTTAAAGTGAAAAAGGTTATTTTTCGAAAAATACAATGCAAATCAGGGAAATGTGTCGCGTGTTCAGCTACATTTATTTTGCTTTAGTTTACTTTAAATAATTACTGTGCTTCTTTGGGCAATACTACGACGTTTCACCACGTTACTTACACAGTTGAATCTCGCTCCAAAGAAATCAAAAAGGAACGAAACGAAAAGAATATTTATGGGACAAAAATTGAAACTGAACACATTAACTGGAATATTTAAAAAAAAATCATACCTGTTTGTTTTTTTAGCGGAAACTGTGTCTACAAACTGACAAAAATAACCGCTTACCTGACTACTCGGCGACAAAAATTGAAACTGAACACGTAAACTGAATATATTTGAGGTGAAAATAATACCTGTTTGTTTTTTAGCGGAAACTGTATCCACAAACTAAATGAAATGAATGCTTGTAATAGTATTACAATATTGCAGTCATTTTTGACTAGGAAACATGAAGTAAACAGAAAACTCTTTAAGGGGAATTGCTGTCTTTCTTCGCTCTTTGAAACCAGACTTGTTTATATTCATGGAGAAATTGTCACCGCAGATAATCGACGTTAATTGACAGCTTTTTCTCTTGCTTTAATCCATTTTTATTTTTAACAGGTGGACAATCGGCGACCGCCCTCACCTTATAAAGAAACAATTGATATAGAGAAGTCGCGTCCCTCGTCTCCGGTAACAGAAGAACAACGAAATATGCCAGTGAGTGTCGGTGAGGCCGTGAGAACTTACCTGGAGACTGGAAAAGAGCCTCAAGTTCGTGAGAGATCTGCACGAAGCAGGCGTGCGTCAGAGACTGGTAACGAGGAGACAGAAAATGCAACGAAGGCAGCGGAGAATACGAGTGCCCCAAATATGGAAGCGAAACAGCCAGTGATAAGTTCTAAACCAGAAGTTGCTAAAACTACTGTAAATAGACAGACTAAACCACACGTGTCAAGTCTGAGCGAAAAGCCCAAGGGTAAGAGTAAAGTGGAATCGAAACCGGATTTACCAGAATTGAGCGTAGTGAAAAACGACGACAAAAGCAAAGAAGTGAAAGAACCAACAGATGAAGAAAGAGAGGCCCGCCGCCAAATGGTCAGCAGTTTGCTTTCCAAACGAGATGGGCCCAAAGGTGGCAAGCTGGAGCTCGAAGGGATTGGTAAAGAGGGCGAAGAAGACGAGCCTGCGTCAGAGAGCCCGGTAATTAGGACAACTCCAACGGTTGCTGAGAAAACGAAGAACGACTTGTCAGACCTAGCGGCGATGGTGGCGAAGAACAAAACTCCTAGTAAACCTAAAGAAAAGGTAAGTGTACAATATATTACGGTGAAGGTTTTGATTAAACCGTCGAAATTGCGTTTCATACGCCGTAGATTTGCGTTGAATCGCCACTTGATTATATTAATTAGTCTCTCTCCTGGCTCAATTTGAGTGAACTTTGTCTCATTTGGAGCTTAGCCATGTTCAGCTCAAATAGTTACAAGTTCGTTCAAAGTGAAGACACAGGGAGTGGAAAAACAGCCCAGAACTCGAGTTAACCGTTCTTTTCACGGTTACGTTGATACCATCGATGTGGGAGGCCTTTTAGCCAATAATAGTGTACTTAAGTGTACTACAATATGCTGTTTAGAAAACGAGTTCATGCCCATGATAATTGTGTAGTGTTATGCTCTTACACCTTGTCTTAATTAGGAACGGACACCCGACATGTTGAGTTGTAAACTCATGCACATTGCGGACTTTTTGTCTGCAAATCAATGAGCATTCATCTGTCGAGGGTATATGAACTCAATTACCCCTGCACGTGGACGCTAGTCCCAACGTGCCCATGCCACTCTTAATTTTTTTTCTCTTAATGAATGCTTGAGTATTCATTTTGATTTAATTTTAAGGTCTTAATCCAGGGGCGGTGCCTCGCATGGGACGTTCGTCCCGTTGCACCTACCCCTTATGGGTCTTGCTTCTTTCTTTTTAATTTATGTTATATATTGTAAGATGAGCTGGCCCGTTTGGCTGTTACGTTGAGCACTCGAATAGTAGTCGCCAGTTTATTTGTAGTACGTGTTTTTGGCGACATTAACAAGTTTAATTCTTTTGTTGTGATCACAGAAAGCCGAATCAAAAAAGAAATCAGGAAAACCATCGAAATCTCCAAAGAAGAAAAGCGAGATTGCCATTGATCCAAATAACATTGACTTCGATGCATTCAACACACCTGAAATGCTGGAAGGAATGGACGACGAACTACGTCAGTTTATCCAGGAGCAGAGTAAGAGTGATATCACTTCCGCTACTACCAATCAGTCCACTGACGCTGCTGTAGTTCATGAAGAAGTGAAAAGGAAGGAGTCTGTCCAGATCTTAGAAGTTCCACAGGTAGCGCAAGAGGTTCCTCCGGAGAAGCGGGACGCACATGCGCCGTCAAAGCCAAAGAAACTGTCAAAGAAGGAGCTGGCTAAGATGAGAGCGGATCATCGTAAAGAGGAGAGAAAGAGAAAGGAAGAAGAGAAGAGGATGAAAGAGGAGGAGTTGAGACTGTTGAAGGAGCGCGAAGAAGAAGCGGTGAGAGCCAAGGCAGAAGCGGAGGAAAAGCAAAAGAACATTGAAGAAGAAAAGTTGAAAAGATTGGCGGAAGAAGAAGAGGCTAAACAGCAGGAACAGGAAGCTCTAGAGAAACTCAAGGATGCCAAGAAGAGAGCGCGTGAAGAGCGAGAGAACAGGAGAGCGGCAGAAGCCGAAAGAAGAAGACTAGAAGTTCAGAAGAAACGCGAGGAAAAAAAGAAACGGGAAGAAGAATTAAGAGAGCGAGAGAAAGAGCTTGAGCAACAGCGAATGAATCGCGAAAAAAGAATGGCAGAAATTGAAGAAGCTAGGCGGCGGAAGGACGAGTTGGAGCGCTTAGAAGACGAGCAAAGGCGCGAAGAAGAAAAGCTTTTGGCGCTACAACAGGAGGAAGAAGAGCGACGACTTGAGGAGGAGAAAATACGTGAAGCAGAGGAAGAATTACGGAGGATACAAGAAGAACGCGAGTACCGTGAGCAGATGAGAAGGATAGCTGAAATGCAGGAGGCCAAGCTGCGACATGAAGAGGAAGAAAGATTGAGGAGAGAAGAAGAGGAACATCAAAGAATGGATGAAGAAAGGCGTAAACGCGAGGAAGAGGAGCAGAAGCGAATGCGCGAGGAACAGAAAAGGATTGAAATGGCGCGAAGATTAGAGGCCTTGGCGCGCATGCGCTCCGCTGAAGCCGCTGCGCGAAGGAAGGCGTTGCTCTTAAAGCGAAGGGAACATAATGTGGAAAGAATGCAGAACTTGAAGCATACTCGTTGTGGACAGCATATCACTCGAGCATTCGTGTTCACATACTATACTCACATACCGAGAAAGGTGTGGGAAGTACCGATTGGGTTTAGTAAGAAAAAGAAGGGCTTTGGGTCAATAAGGAAGAAACCGACTCCACCTAAACCACCGTAGGTGTTAATTTTAGTTGAAAAACAACGAACACCTGTGGTTTTCGGTTTGATTTTTATTTCATTTTTCCTTCTCTGTGCCCTAGAGTATGGTTATTTGTGAACTGAAATGAACATGAGACAAAGAAAAAATAGAAGCAAATTTTCACTACCGCAGATAGACACAAGGGATATGAACCGATGGTATTCAAAATGGCGGACGGCAGCGAAAACTCTGGGACCCGTTGCAAGTATTTTGTCACGTGACACCCACTTGCTTTTCGTCGTCCGTACACTTTTACGGGATCAAATATGGTGACTATCCGACAGCAATATTTGAACTCGGAAAAGGTGCAGTGAAGGCCTTCTATCAAGTGTGTCACGTAACAAAATATTTTACAGCCCAGGGTCCTCTCCGCCTCCGCCATTTTGAATATCGCGAACACCCTGGGGCAGGTTTTTTGAGAAATTCCTCAAATGCTTGTTTTATTTTCTTGTGACTTTTCTTAAGTCCAGCTTAGCATTCCTAATTTCGGTCGTTATACAAAGCATGCGACTCAGACAAAGGGTGTGTAAAATCTATGAACTAATTCGCTAGGAACTAAGAAATTGTTCAGTGTAGTGTTCTTGCAGCGCTAGTGAAGCTGGCTTGGTAATTTAACTACAATAGCTTGATTAGGTTGAATCGGTAGTCCTAAGCTAAGTAAAGGCTACTGCTTCAAATGAAAACTTTTGAAATCCACCACGTTGGATGGTTGCCATCCTCAAACAAGTAGTTTCTTATGAGTAAAATCAGTGCTGTGCTGTGCTAAAACTTGTAGTTAAAAATGCCTCGTTCAACTTGATGAAATGGTTACATTTTTTTTCACAGAATCGATTTTCGAACCTTAATAGGATCTTTGTTGAGTCATCTCTTGAGTCAGTCAAACAAGTAGTTTCTTATGAGTAAAATCAGTGCTGTGCTGTGCTAAAACTTGTAGTTAAAAATGCCTCGTTCAACTTGACGAAATGGTTACATTTTTTTCACAGAATCGATTTTCGAACCTTAATAGGATCTTTGTTGAGTCATCTCTTGAGTCAGTCATTTATTCTAAGGATGCTAGTTTTCTCGGTTTTCGGATTGCTAGGTTAAAGAGAACAGATAGACTGTTTTTCAAGGATTAGTTTTTACAGAAGATTGTAGAACATACCGTTAATGATGTATAAAATATGATGTAGGTTTTTTTGTATCGTTTTCCATAAGAATAATTCAGCTTAATATTGCGAAAGTCAAGATAATTAGATAGAAAGTTTTTTTCAATTTTATAGTTGGGTAGGGGGGGGGGGGGGGTACGGATAGGAATTTAATTGTATTTAATTGTATAAAGAAAACGCCTCAGTTATTGTTAATTTCGTATTTACATGTATCATGTTTCTTCTTTACAATTGTGCTATTTAATTATCTCTTCCGTATTTGATGCCAAAGAAGTAAAGAATATATTTTTGACACATGTAAATTGAGTTCATTGAAGTAAAACTAAATTTTTAAAATAAAAATGAATAAATTGATTATTCTCTTGCTTCATTTAATTGGTAGTGTTCGTTCGTGGCAGAACTGTATAAGTGTCCTCGGTTAGGTAGATCCTGTGGCGTTTTGTTATTAGTAAAAATTTCCTGTTCGACCGGCTGAAATTAGAAGTGGAACGCGTGAATGATCTTCCGAGGTTCTCCGCCTCTTCCGTTTCGACTGGTCACATGAACGGAAATCGCTGTTCCTTGAACAAAATGTCCATTTTCATTTTGTAGGCAAAGAAACTCTTTGATCTACCAATATGAATCATCCTTTTCAATTGATTTGATGCCGAAAGTTTTGGATGAATGTGATGAATGGAAAGTGATCTCGGTATTGTTTACTATGATTTACACGGAACGATCGGGATTCCGGTTGGAAAATTATATGGTATGCTTTGTTCCCATTGCAACCTTTCTGTAATTATGGGTCTTGGTTGAAGTGATACATTTTTTTCGCTCTTTTTGGACTTTGTCCATCAAACCCAAACCTTTATTCTAATTATCACCCGCCCTTTATTCTAATGGACCATTTCCGAACTCCTTTGAACCTCATTATGAAAGCGAGGCTAAGTAAAAAAATTTTTGTTATGAAAATTGGTTTTCATTCATATGGAAACAAAACCAATTTTCAAACCAAAAGTTTTGCACTTAGCCTCGCTTTCATAGTGAGGTTCACAGCAACTCGGAAATGGCCTATTGTCGCGCTTCCTATGGGAAGTGGCGAGTTCTGAGGCGGAAAGGAGCGAGAGCTCAGGCACAAAAGTGAGCAATCGCTGCAAGGAGGAGGGTGGGGCGACAACCTGATATCTTGGATAAAACAGGCCTATTTATACTAAACTTATAAATATTATGCACCACCGGTTCCCTTCCCACGCAGTCGTTTTTAGGGGACTCGAATTACCGGGAAGGAGGTAATAAGAGTCTACTAAAAACAACTGCCAACCTCGTTCCCAGGGTCTCTCATCTTCCCGCCTCCCTGGAGCAGGAAGATGAGAGACCCTGGGAACGGGGTTGAACGACTGCGTGCGTGCGCGTGGGAGGCTACCGGTTCCCCTGAGGATCCACAGATGTGCGGGAATTTGAATATACAGGTCTCATAGGAATAGGGTTATAATAGGGGGCTTTTGTGCTACGCAGCCCCCAGAAAGAATAATTTTATAATTATTCAAAACCAATCTACAGTTTTTTACTAACCCTCGTTTCAATTCATCATCTTTTTCGATCTATTTTAGCTAACTCGCGTTTTACCTGTCCTCGTTGAACCACGAACGCTTTCTCAATCCTCGTCCAACCCAACTTTTACGTAATACCAGCTTCTTGTCTTACAGTTTTTCAACATATGGCCTCGATGGCTCTATCAAGCCCTCCACTGGACTCCCAATACACCAAAGGTAGATTCGCTGGTAAGGTGGCCATCATAACTGGAGGAGCATCAGGGATTGGACGAGCTACTGTTCAAAGATTTTTGAACGACGGAGCAGCTGTAGCAGTGTTTGACATCAACGAATCGGCTGGCAATCAACTGCAGACTGACCTCACAGCGCCTGGGTATAATATCAAGTTTTATCCAGTAGATGTGTCCGTTAAAGAACAGTGTGACAAAGCGGTGAAGAAAGTTGGTGAAGAACACGAAGGGAAAATTCATTTTCTGATAAATAACGCAGGCATTGGAGCTCCGTGTAAAGGTAAGACGGGTTGGACATGGATCACACGTGAGGTCACCAAATTGCAAAGCGATTAATATAAGAGTTTGTATGGCGTTAAAATTCAATAGAAAATTAGACAACAATTTCCCATCGAAAACCTACAATAATTACAATTAAGTCTGAAAAAGCTCACCTAGTGTTTTGTTTTGTTTTTATGGCCACTCGGAGCTCACAAAAGCCGTTTTGAGCGGTTCATCTCTCACATCAACGGATTGGGAGGTTGCAATTTGACCCAACCTCGCCAAAATTCGCTTTTAAGAAACTTACGTCACGCTACACTTGTATTACCTATTCTTTCCGTCTGGTACATCTCCACCAGGAATACTATAAATTCGCCATACAGAACATATACACCAAGCAAGAATATGAGCGACTACAATAGCGCAGAGTAAATTATTGAGTGTGTTATGTTTCATAATTTTGAGAAACTTACGTCACGCTACACAGACAGTGACTATAAGTATTATAAAAACATCGTGTGTGTACTCCGCTGGTGGCTATTAGTATACCTGGTGATGTGGTCGACGCAATGGAAAACGTTAACGGCCACAGTTTTTCGCGTTTTCATAACAATGTCAGGGTATCCTAACTATTCTTGGTTTGCCAGGCCTGTGCTGCGAATCGCTTCCTCAGTCTATGACGTTGGCAATGGTGCTGGCCGGGAGAGCTTGGAAAGGTGGCTGTAACGTTATAAATACCGGGGCCTCAAGCTAAGGGGGTCTTCTGTGGCGTAGTTATTTATCTTGTGCAGTCACTGCAGTGCTTGTGACATATGACGATCATTGTTTCATTCCACACCATTCTATTTACTTTTTGCCCGGCTTCATTTTCTTGAGAGTTTGATTAGCTTACAAGAAACTAATGGGGCTGGTAACTACAACGCAAATACAATTGGTAATTCTCTAATCGCGTTCTGTTTTATGGTAGGTTTGGACTCTGCAAAAAAGGACTGGGATAGAGTTTATGGTGTGAATGTGATTGGTTATTCCAACATGGTGCAAGCCTGTTATCCATTCATGAAGAAAGGTATGCAATACTCAGTATCAAGGTAAGTTATGGCTTGTTACTGATCTCATTTATCTCCTATTTGTACTTATTTTGTCCAAAGATTTATAGGTGGTTTCCATTGCCGCCATGTTGGTGGACAAAACAAAAGAAAATTTGCTCACATACAGTTTGCATAAAAATGGCAGTTACCTCCCAGAGGAGAAAAATCTTATTGTTCCTGTCCACCAACATGGCCGCCATGACGTCACATGCAAACCATCAATTGCAA
Source organism: Pavona decussata (assembly GCF_977016875.1). NCBI lineage: Eukaryota > Metazoa > Cnidaria > Anthozoa > Scleractinia > Agariciidae > Pavona > Pavona decussata. Next base: position 583,302 of record NW_028145528.1, on the reverse strand, counting down.
TAAGGTCGGCATTAGGTAACATAGACAACATAGGGTGTTGCAATAAACACTCAAACGAACATGTGACCTTGCTTGAGTAGGATGGGGGTGGGGGCTTGGGAAGGGAGGGGAGGGGAGGGGGAAGATCGAAGGAAGAAAAAGGGTGGTGTAGGGGAATCACGGGATTTTCCAATTTTCCGTGTCGGAGCATGAGGAGATGTTTTCGGTCGCGCTAAAGTCTTCGCGGCTTTTAATTATTAAATCGTTGTGTTACGGATGCAGTAGTCCCGGAAGTCAATTCTACAGTGGGTGGGAGGGGGGAGGGAAGGAAGAGTTACGAGAAGGGAGAGGAGTTTAGAAAGGAAGGTAGGGGGAAGTTACTAAAAGGTTTTAAAAAGTAGGTTTTTTATTTTTCTAACCTTTGAACTTTTTAGCCTTCTAGAATAGTATTTTAAATCTCAAGCGAATATTATGGGCACAGAAAATTTTCTTATTGTTTTTGTAGCTGCAGCCTGGGAGTGCTCTATTGTGAACATTAGTAGTGTCCAGGCACACCGTGCTCAGCCTTATCATTCAGGCTGGACATACCAGGCCAGCAAAGGTGCTGTTACAATAATGACCAAGAGCATGGCACTGGATCTTTCTGCAGATGGTATCAGAGTTAATTCCATTAGCCCCGGATACATCTGGACTGAGCGGGTACTTGTACTTAGTTTTCTTATGTTAGTTTGTTGTTTGATTTTGGTCATATGTGATTATCTTTTATTTATTTAGTTTTTGAATTTGATTTTTACAGGAAGAAAATATTATGCGCGACAAAGAAAGTTGGCGGGCCTCCGTTGCAAAGCGTCAGATGAACCGGCGCTTCGGTGAGCCTGCAGAGGTAGCAGCGGCTATCGCCTTCTTGTGCAGCAAAGATGCCTCATATATAACTGGCACAGAACTGGCAGTGGATGGAGGCTATTTAGCTTTGGGACCCGAATCACTTGGAAACGAGTCATCGAGTACGCATTAGATAGCGGCGGGCTACCTATGAGCATCAACCTATCTACGATAAAACTGAGTGGAATAATTTTCTTATTCTCGTATTTACATGTATCATGTTTCTTATTTACAATCGTGCTATTTAATTATGACTTCCGTATTTGACGCAAAAGAAGTAAAGGATATATTTTTGATACATGTAATTGAGTGTCTAAATTTCAAAATAAAAAGTTAAATTGATTATTCTCTTGCTTAATTTAATTGGTGTTGGCGTAAAACATTGCAATGTTCTTACGTGGCAGAACTATACTGGTAATAATCAGAGATTAGCGAGATGTGTTCGACCATTTGGGAAAAGGAAAAAACATCAATGCTAGATATTTTTCACATGTTTATTAATTCGCAAAAAACATGTTATCAATGTATAACCCAATTTTGATATTCATGTGTTTATAACTGATGGATATTCATTATTGGTGTACTTGCTTGTCGAATTTGACCTTCTCTTCGCGTTTGGTGTGCTAACTGTGCCTGCTCGTCGAATTCTGGACTGTGCTTCCTTGCCGTGTGGACCATTATCAGGTAAGTTGCGTTGGTTACCTTTGAAGTTAGAGTTACTGGCATTTGGAATCTTGCGAAAGCATTGATAAACCTTATCGATGTTCATTTCCTTCGTTTCTAGCGGGAGTCGAGTTTCACGTTCTTGCATCTCTCCCGTCTGCACTTTAATAGTTTTTACATACTGTAACGTTTAAGGCCAAGAACTATTGGCTTAATTTTGGGTCGGTATATTAACTAGTTACTAAAACACCGACAAAGTTAGTCGCTCAAAATGTTACAGTATATAGACTGTGTTAACCGCATATTATGTCATCATCTGTTTCTTGTTCAATTTTGAGAGCTAAGGTCTTAAAGATACATGACTCACGAAACCAACGCTGCCTTGCGCTGAATAAATCAAGAGACAAGTTGCGTAGTTTCAGCAAAATATCTGAAAATATAAAACAATTACTTTCGGAGATGTGTAGCTCGTCAAATAATTTACTTACCGAGTTGTGTAGCTCGGCAAATGGCCACGATTTGCGGTCACCAAAGCAAAAAGTTACCGAGTTGTGTAGCTTGGCAAATGGCCATGAGTTGTGGTCACCAAAGCAAAAAGTTACCGAGTTGTGTAGCTTGGCAAATGGCTATGAGTTGTGGCGAGAAAAGAGACATTCCTCGGTGAGTCTGTTGTTTAAGTCAGTTGTATATATAATCTACAGACCAATGTTTAACTTCTGGCCTAATTTGCGTCTGTTGTATAATATAATATACAGACCAAAGTTAGTGGTCTAAAATATCATAGTATATAGACTGCGATAACAACATATCATTGTGCCGTTGCCTCATGCACCAAATTAAAGAGTAGCACATTTAGCAAAAGGACGACAGCTTTGCGTCAGCCATCCGGGTTTCAGCTGGCATCAAATGTAATTTACAGTACAAAGAAAAGTCCTACAAAACACTGCACGAAAAAATACCAAGGCTGCTTACCTGCAATTTACGAGTCATCTCGTGATGGTTCAGTTCGTGTTTGGTTAAAAATGCTAATAGCCTGCGAAAGTCGACCACGTTGATCCCCTCCCTTGTCAAAATATTAAATCACAGAGGACACGATCACAACGCAGTTTCATTGGTGGAAAGAAGAACGTTGCCACGGAAGACCAAGTCTCCCTCGCAGCCGTTCTGTGTCTCGTCACGCAACGCGAGGGAGACTAAACCCAGCCGAGGCAGTCTTGTACAGTTTTCAACATATGACCTCGATGGCTCTATCAAGCCCTCCTCTGGACTCCCAATACACCAAAGGTAGATTCGCTGGTAAGGTGGCCATCATAACTGGAGGAGCATCAGGGATCGGACGAGCTACTGTTCAAAGATTTTTGAACGACGGAGCAGCTGTAGCAGTGTTTGACATCAACGAATCGGCTGGCAATCAACTGCAGACTGACCTCACAGCAGCTGGGTATAATATCAAGTTTTATCCAGTAGATGTGTCCGTTAAAGAACAGTGTGTCAAAGCGGTGAAGAAAGTTGGTGAAGAACACGAAGGGAAAATTCATTTTCTGATAAATAATGCAGGCATTGGAGCTCCGTGTAAAGGTAAGACGGGTTGGACACAGGTCACCAAAGCGTATCATAGTTTGTATGGCGTTAAAATTCGATCGAACATTAGGCAACAATTTCCCCTCGATAAATAACGCAGGCATTGGAGCTCCGTGTAAAGGTAAGACAGGTTGGACAGGCTTACTGTACTTTGCGAAACGAAATGAAAATCTGTACTTTGTGAAATGGAAATCGGTGACATTATTTGACTCGCTATATTCCGTTTACGAAATGCCAAAATATTCGGAAAACTCGGATGGCGTGAGGAAGTTTGGCGTTTTTGTTGCCGCTACATTTCGCGATGATGTGAAATTGCTCGATGAAGCGCGTAGAAGGGCACACTAGAAAGTCATCTTCGATTCACAAACATTACAACCTCCAACACAATAGTGAAATGCCTGAACGCTTCATACGGCAATTTCACAATGACATCATCGCGAAATGTAGCAGCAAATTTGATTGCCTCGTTAAAGAAATGCTTTAATTTACATTCGCATGCGTAAACCAACACTGAACGTGCAAACGGTTCCATCCGCGCCAAGGTGTTTGTTTAGGCCATTTATTTATTTATTTATTTATTTATGCTTATCTTGAACCTTTCCTTATTTGCATGCTATTTAACTAGTCACGATGACCCCGAAACGTCGAGCAGCAATAAATCTTTCTTTGTTTTTTATATGCTCTTGCTTCAGCAAATCCCTGCTGATCAAATAATAAAAACTCGCTCTAAAAAAATAATTGCCAGCAGCTTTCCCAACACCCCTTCCCCTCCTTTCGAAAAGTTTAGGACGGTCTATCCTGAGCCAACGTCTGCGTTTCAAACTAACTGATCAGTGGTAATGGGATTATAACTGGAACTATCTAAACAATATCTAACAATACAGATCATGCGTGCAATAAAGCATATTATTGTTTTATGGTCATTACAAAACACACGCACATCCAAAACCGCAATCACTCGTCGAACAAATGCAAAATTGGCAGATTGCGTAAACAATTAAAGTATTTTTGATAGTCTCTACAGCTACATAGCCAACGGATAACGAGATTAAAACTGGAACTGTCTGTGACATTACATCTAACAATGCATATATTATATATGTGAATAATCTGTTCTATGAAGCAAAACTACTTGACTCTACTGTACTGTGTCGTCAATCATTATAATCATTCAATGAGCAATCTCTTGTAGAATAAAAGCACTTGCAGAACAAAATGTAACACTATAGAACCTTTAAGGAATACTTTCCCTATTTAAAACCAATTTGATGACCCAACTTTCGGAATACAGCTATTTCAATTAGGGTTGTTGGAACTTTTCTGGCCTTTTATACCGTTCTATGGCAATGACAACCGCGCAATTGTGACCAAATTTTAAAGGATTTACAGCTACCCATATGACATTGTGGTCTTGTCGCGTAAGCTTGAGGCCTTAAAGTCCGACAACGTTATTTGAAATAGCTGTTTATAAGGTCTAAAAAGATACATGCTAGTTTTGTTGCTCCTGGCACCAGAGCCTGGATTACCAAGACGAAGATGAAATTGTCCCTGAATGTTTACCTACACGTCATTTTTGCCGTAAGGTACTTGGTCAAATTAAGTGCCACACGATGAGCACTTTAAACATTACTTCGTACCATAAATTGAAAATCATTTTTCTCATAGAGGTTTAAGATGTGTATTAACCATGTTTTCAATGATTGTCCTGAAGGTTTAAAGTAGAGTTTTGTATAATTAAAGATAGCAACGTAGAGAACAGCATACCGGTTATTCAAAGCATGAAGGACTGGAAGTGTTTACTATGCATTTAACTACGTTTTTTCTCCTCTCAAACCCGTGGGCAATTTGTCCAATATTTGCAATAAATGTCACGTGACGTGTCATGTAGTTAAAATGCTAAATACGATAACACCTTCTATGAGCCAAATTCTCGCTTACTTCTGTTTCCTTGTATTAGAAATAAACGACTTAATTAGGTAAAGCCCGTGACCTTCGTGAAAACTACCTGAGACCGAAGAATCAAACGGACAATTGCCAAGCCTCCCTTAAAAGTTTCAAATGGCCCTCTTTCAAGTTCACTCTTACATCTTGGTCGATCCGGCTCCACCATTCCCTTCCAAAAGTAGGGAAGCCTACGTAAAATGCAATCTTTCTTTACACAATAATATTTGGAAACCTCCCGATGCCACATTGGTTCCATAGTCACCCTTCCTTTGCTGTCTTTCTTGGGGTAACAGTATCGCTCTTTATGAAGTATTGCAATGTCCTGTGGAATGCAAACTACGCCACCTCTAGCAAATTCCACTTTACATGTCTCGCGGCACTTCTTAGCCGTGATGCAGTCTTTGGTGAAGAACATAAAAGTTGTTGTTGTTGTGCCGTATTTCTCTGAACGCGAGAGGCTTCTGGAAGTCTATTTTACTGTCTGGTCTTCTTACTTTGTTACTTCTTACTTTCTTCTTACCACCTCTATGATCGGGGTGAGTTCCACGCTATTCTGTCCTTTTCGCTTCTTCTTTTCCTTTGCCTTTTCATCCACCCTTTTTGGAATGTTAGCACCGAGTATGTTGTGTGATTTGCCTTTTTTCATATTGAAACCATCCTAGAACGTAGGAAGTGTTCCCATAGTATCTATCACGGCAAGAATGTGAGAACAAAGGCCTGCTGTACTTTGCGAATTGCGACATCTCCAAGTGGGGCTACCACCTTTGACCGTGACATTCACACAGTTGCCAAACTCTGTCACACAATACGCACCTTGCCCTAAATCCGGATTACTTTGTAATGAGAGACAATGATTTCTGCTCCGTGCCAAATTTGATTTAAAAATCCTGCGGCGACACTGATAACCCCACAGTCCTCGATTGAAGTCGACAGTCTCTTCGTAGTTTGGATTTGATTGGACGATGAACTCAAGGTTGCCGTTGCTGCTCGGATGTCTTCTGTGACCAAGCAAATGAGGTAACAGAATAGGCTTGAAAGTCAGGAGCCAACCTGTAATCCCCCATGCCGTAAATAGCCTTGAAGTATTCCTGCTCTTGTTGTTGTATCACTTCGGCCTCTAGAACTTCGTGAATCGTAGCCTGATCAGTCACCTGATTCTCCGCAGCTTTTTTGATGACGTTGTTGAGCGATTCCGTTCTTTGATTGTCCACTTGTTTGGGGGGTTACCTTGGCCGGCAGCATTTCTTGTTTGTTTCAACATACAAAACTTTTAAGTCATCTTCATGGATATGTGCCTCCTTTCGTGGTTACCATCCATTCTTTAAATTGCTCGGGCCAATGAGCCTCCTTGTTCACGTACAGTTCTTCAAATTCTGTTTCGTTCTCACAATCGACTAGACCTTTGCTTCGCTTTCCTCTAAACTCGCTTCCCAATATTTCCAGCTGAATTTTCTTTCGTTCACTTTCCGGGACATTTAGATCTTTGAGTTTCGTAATAATGTCACCTTCAGCGTTGTCAAAGCAGCGTAGGTGGACGTCTCGATAAGCAGGACCTTCAATGGGGTAAACGCTCTCAAAGCCTTTCTCCAGGGCACTTTCTCCATCCGTTCCGTACGTCAATGACTCTATTCCTTCCGACTTTAACGACTTGGCGAGGTACTCATAGTCGCGTGTTTCCTTGAAGACAGAGGTCATTGCCGCTCCCAGGGTTGTTGAATGTTTATTTACGTTGTTTTTGTACACGAACATTGGATTAGGGAAGGTGACTGTTGTCAGGTAGAAAGGCCCCAATTGGTAGGTCATATCCACTCCAGCCACTGCAGCTGGATGTGAACGAGGATGACAGAATCTTTTTATCCACCCGACGCTGTAATTGGTGGCTGCAAACGTGCCGACTGCTGCTCGAATCTCGCCATTATTATCTGATCTAGCACCCATACTCACATCACGGATAAATCTTCCGGGTTGTTGAAGTGACAACAACTTGGTTATGTCTGGTGGCTTAGCTGGGCCAGTGCTTCGGGATTTCTTCTTGCCTTCAACTCGTCGAAGTTGATTGTACACTTGTTGCCTGTCCCTAGGAATGTTAGATGGAGACGATATTGACACTACGCCCCCTGTTTCCTCTTGAATGTGACTAATAATCTTCTTAGCGCTCATCTTATCTCCCAATTCTCATTCTCATTCTCTCTAGAACACTTGGTTTTGTTCTCACCTGGGGTCCCAAATGGCGTAATTTGCTTTTTTTCGGTGGAGCAAAAAGCAACTTTGCTTCTTCAGGAGTCATTTGTACTGTATAATGGCTAATCGCAAAAATTTCCCTTCGTGCTCGACCTTCGCTACCATACGACGAAAGTTCTTGTCATCACTTGACCAACTGTAATATCTTCTTATGACGAAGTAGTCATAGGCGGTCAAGACCTCACAACTGCTTTCTGTTTCAGGCTTAAAAATTTTGGTCATGGCCCTGACCTTTCCCTGGCCATCGAGGAAGACCTCAAAGTGTTCAGATGGACTCGAGGGAGCTCCATAGAAACCGTTATCATCCACTGTTAGTTCTTTATAATGAACGGCCTCCAGATCCACAATAAAAATTGCACTTTCTGTTACGCCGGTGGGAACTCTTCTACACACTTTTTTTTCTGGAACGACCCCGCCAATGCACATTTCTATCTCTTTTACAGTCATTCCAGTTTTTTTTTTATCTTCTGAAAACACGAAAGCCATTTAAGACACCTAAAAATAAAACGTATTAGATGTTAGCCTACGTACGTAAAAGTTTCAACTGTGTTAAACTTCAAGGCTTTCTACTGAACAGTAGGTGACACAGCTTTTTGTGTTAGAACGCTTTGACTGTCCACTAGAGCTCTTTCTCTTCCGAATAGAAGAAACAAATGACAGGAGTTCTTAGACTGTCAACACTCACTCTGTTTTCGGGTTTTGCATGAGGAGATCGAAAGGCTGTTACCTTTGGGAGTGTTTTGTTGCTGTTCAGGAGGTCGACGGCTTTTATGGCGCCACTTAAGATATTTATTTGAACCCCTCGCCGCTCCCCCCTAGAACAACTATGAACCTCAAATTCCCCTCCCCCTAGAAAAACTACTTATACACACGCGTATATACATGAACAACATAAACAATAGAGTTACAGGGGTATTACATTTATAGATATTAAAAGGGGGTTCACAATATTTTTAAGAAAGCGGGTTAGTTGTAAAAACAGAAAATACTAGTTATAAAGGAGAAAGTTGGCTAAGAACGGGTCAGTACCTAAAACCTGGAATCCGGAATAAAAAAAAAAAATGAAAATTTGTCGACGTGAAAATTTCAACGAAGGTTAAAGTCACTTGGGAATCAGTATTTATAGCCCTTGAAAAATTATAATATCAGTCAGGAGACCAGTTCAAGCCTGAATTTTTTTCAGGTTTTCTTTTCGCAACTGCTTAAGTTGCTTACAAACTGCGAGCATCTTTCTTCTATTTGATCTTTCATCCTCATTTCAAAATATGTATTACATATATTCATATTCAGTTTTAATAAGCTTACAAGAAACTAATGGGGTGGTAACTACAAAGCAAGTACAGTGGGTAATTCTCTAATCGCGTTCTGTTTTATGGTAGGTTTGGACTCTGCAAAAAAGGACTGGGATAGAGTTTATGGTGTGAATGTGATTGGTTATTCCAACATGGTGCAAGCCTGTTATCCATTCATGAAGAAAGGTATGCTTTACTATCATGGTAAGGTATGGCTTGTTACTGATCTCATTTATCTCCTATTTGTACTTATTCTGACCAAAGATCTATTGCAATAATCGCTTAAACCAACATGCAAACCCTGCTCGTGTAGGATGGGAGTGGGATGGGGGGGGGGGGGGGGGAGGTTGAGGTGAAGGAGTGGATTGAAGGAAGAGAGAGGGTTGTGTAATGAAATCATGGGATTTTCCAATTTTCCGCGTCGGAGCATGAGGAGATGTTATGCAACGCTTTCCCTAGGTCACGTCCGAGTTCGAAGTTTCTGAATTGTACTCTAATGGTCTTGTTTATGATTAAATCGTTGTGTTACTGATGTAGTAGTCCCATAAGTCAATTCTACAATGGGTGGGAAGGGGGAAAAGAAAGGAGGAGTTAGACGAAGAGAGAGGGATGTAGAAAGGAAGGTAGAGGGGAAGTAGGTTAGCAGTCGAAGAGGGAACTAGGGAACACAAATTTTCATTTCAAGTGGAAAATTGAGTGTTGACTACATGCTAACATGAAACGACATTTTAAAATACTATTTTACAAGGGTAAAAGCTTTCAATTTTTTAACTTTCCAACCTTTTAGCCTTGTAAAATAGTATTTGAAATCTCAAGCGAATATTATGGACACGGAACATTTTCTTATTGTTTTTGTAGCTGCAGCCTGGGAGTGCGCTGTTGTGAACATTAGTAGTGTCCAGGCCCACCGTGCTAAACCTTATAATTCAGGCTGGACATACCAGGCCAGCAAAGGTGCTGTTACAATAATGACCAAGAGCATGGCACTGGATCTTTCTGCAGATGGTATCAGAGTTAATTCCATTAGCCCCGGATACATCTGGACTAAGCACGTAATTCATTGCTTTTTCTTTGCTTTAATTATGTTGGTTTGTTGTTTGATTTTGGTCTTGTGTTATTACCTTTTGAATTTGATTTGATTTTACAGGCAGAAAAAGTCAGAGAAAAATGCGAGCCCTCCGTTGCAAAGCGTCAGATGAACCGGCGCTACGGTGAGCCTGCAGAGGTAGCAGCGGCTATCGCCTTCTTGTGCAGCAAAGATGCTTCATATATAACTGGCACAGAACTGGCAGTGGATGGAGGCTATTTGGCTTTGGGACCCGAAGCACTTGGAAACGAGTCATCGTGAACACATTAGATAGCGGCGGGCTATCTATGATCGTCAACTTATCTACGATAAAACTGAGTGGAATAATTTTCTTATTCTAAAGAAGTCTCCAGGATCTTCTGAAAGTAAATTTAGTATTTACATGTATCATGTTTCTTATTTACAATCGTGCTATTTAATTATCTCTATTTGACGCAAAAGAAGTAAAGGATATATTTTTGATACATGTAATTGAGTGTGTAAATTTTCAAAATAAAAAGTTAAATTGATTATTCTCTTGCTTTATTTAATTGGTGTTGGCGTAAAACATTGCAATGTTCGTACGTGGCAGAACTATATAAATGTCGGTCGGATACCGTGGGGCGTTTAAAATTGAGTAAAAATGTTCGACTAGGTGAAATTAGAAGTGAAACGTGTGCTCGATCTTCGGAGGTTCTCCTCTTTTTCCGTTTCGACTGCTGAGTCAGGAACGGAAATTGCCACTCCTTGCACAAAATGTCCATTTTCATTTTTTGGGCTACAATTTTTTTTTATCATCCTTTCAGTTGATACGAAAGATCTCCGTAATTTCATACCGATAATTTTGGATGAATAGAAAGCGATTCCCGGTGTTGTGTACTACGACAGATTACACGGTACAATCGGGATTCCGGTTGGAGAATTATATGGTACGCTTTGTTCCTATTGGAGCCTTTCTGTAATAGGCTCCTTTCGAAATATTAAAATTCAACTTGATATTGAGGTGCAGAGGACACAAACAAGAGAATTGAATAAACATGATTATTTAAGTTTCCTTTGTTTGTGTGCTCTTGGCCTCATTCTCAAGCTGTATTTTAATATGTGGAAAGGAGCCTATTATGGGTCTTGGTTGAAGTAATACATTTTTTTGGCTCTTTTTGGGCTTTCCAATTGATCCTTTTGTATTTTAGACTTTGCTCATCGTACGTAAACCTTTGTTCTAATTATCGCCCTCCCTTTATTTTAATCAGTGTCGCCCTTCCACGTTCGGTAGTTTCCTTGTTTTTATAAGTATTCATACCGAGCTACAGTTTGTACTAACCCTCGTTTCAATTCATCGTCTTCTTCGATCTATTTTAAATAACTTGCGTTTTACCAGTCCTCATTTAGACTGTTCACAGTCCCCCTATTTTCCCGTAGGATTCTCCAGAATGGTACGCTTCGATGGAGCTACCGCCATCTTGGTAAAAGCGAGCGCGATCTGGGGAGAGTGTCTAAACTAGCGAGGGGAGACGAAGTGGGGTTAAGTTGAGTCGGAGAGAGGAGCGAAAAAATAGGGGGACTGTCAAGTGTAACTGCTTCTGAAAGTCCCACTCCCGTACCCTCGGTAGTTTAGACACTCTCCCCCAGATCGTGCTCGCGCAAGATGGCATCAGCTCCATCGAAGCCTACTAGTCCTGAGTATCCCACGGAAAGATAAGGGGACTGTGAACAGTCTAGTCCTCGTTGAAACCACGAACCCTTTCCCAATCCCCCGTCACCAATCCTCGTCCAGCAAATCTTATCAAGTCCAACCCAGCCTAGTCTCCCTCGCAGCCGTTCTGTGTCTTGTCACGCAACGAGAGGGAGACTAAACGCAGCCAGTCTTATTATATACAGTTTTTCAACATATGGCCTCGATGGCTCTATCAAGCCCTCCACTGGACTCCCAATACACCAAAGGTAGATTCACTGGTAAGGTGGCCATCATAACTGGAGGAGCATCAGGGATCGGACGAGCTACTGTTCAAAGATTTTTGAACGACGGAGCAGCTGTAGCAGTGTTTGACATCAACGAATCGGCTGGCAATCAACTGCAGACTGACCTCACAGCGGCTGGGTATAACATCAAGTTTTATTCAGTAGATGTGTCCGTTAAAGAACAGTGTGACAAAGTGGTGAAGAAAGTTGGTGAAGAACACGAAGGCAAAATTAATTTTCTGATAAATAATGCAGGCATTGGAGCTCCGTGTAAAGGTAAGACGGGTTGGACATAGGTCACCAAAGCGTATCATAGTTCATTATGGCGTTAAAATTCGGTTGCAAGTATAATTAGGCAACAATTTCCCCTCGAAAACCTACAATAATTACAATAAAGCCTGAAAAAGCTCACCTAGTGTTTTGTTGTGTTTTTATGGCTGCTCGGAGCTCCCGAAAGCTGTTTTGAGCGGTTCGTCTTTCAGCGGCTGGTCACGTCAAATTGTACCAAGTGATTGGAAGATTTTGACCCGTCCTTCGAAAACCTCGCCAAAACTTCGCTTTTAAGAAACTTACGTCATGCTGCACTTACATTGTCTATGAAATGTATTGTCTATTCTTGCCGTCTGGTACATCTCCACCACGAATGCCACAAATTCACCATACAGAATATACGCAGCAAGCAAGAATATGAGTGACTACAAAACTTGAATGTGTTGTGTTTCACAATTTTGAGAAACTTATGTCACGCTACACATACAGTAAACCTTATTTCCTAAGTAGATATTCGTTACCTAAACGATTGCTCATGAAATATAGAAACATCGTGTGTGTACTCCGCCGGTGGCTTTTAGTGTACCTGGTGATGTGGTCGACGTAATGGAAATCGTTAACGGCCACAGTTTTTTGCGTTTTCATAACAATGTCAGGGTATCCTAACTATTCTTGGTTTCCTAAGGCCTGTGCTGTGAATCGCTTCCTCTATGACGTTGGCAATGTTGCTGGCCTGGAGAGCTTGGAAAGGTGGCTGTAGAGTTATAAATAGTGGGGCCTCAGGGTAAGGGCGTTAAGTGGCCGTGTGTGAGATGTAAGGGGTCTTCTGTGGCACAGTTATTTATCCTCTGCAGTCACTGCAGTGCTAGTGACATAGCTTGACATGACGAACATTGCATTCTATTTATTTTTGCCCAGCTTCATTATCTTGAGAGTTTGATTAGCTTACAAGAAACTAATGGGGTGGAAACTACAAAGCAAGTACAGTTGGTAATTCTCTAATTGCGTTCTGTTTTATGGCAGGTTTGGACTCTGCAAAAAAGGACTGGGACAGAGTTTATGGTGTGAATGTGCTTGGTTATTCCAACATGGTGCAAGCTTGTTATCCATTCATGAAGAAAGGTACGCTTTACTATCATGGTAAGGTCTTCTATTTGTATTTATTTTGACCAAAGATCTATTGCAATAATCGCTCAAACCAAAATGCGACCCTGCTTGAGTAGGATCGGCGTGGGGGAGGAGGGGGGGGGGGGGGTAGGTGAAGGGGTGGATTGAAGGAAGAGAGAGGGTTGTGTAACGAAATCATGGGATTTTCCAATTTTCCGCGTCTGAGCATGAGGAGATGTTATACAACGATTGGTCGCGTTGGAGTTCGAAGTTCAGAATTGTACTGTAGTAGTCTTGTTTATGATAAAATCGTTGTGTTACGGATGCAGTAGTCCCAGAAGTCAGTTCTACAGGGGGTGGGGGGGGGGGGCAGGAAGTGTTAGGAGAAGAGAGAGGGGTAGCGAATATTATGGACACGGAACATTTTCTTATTGTTTTTGTAGCTGCAGCCTGGGAGTGCGCTGTTGTGAACATTAGTAGTGTCCAGGCCCACCGTGCTCAACCTTATCATTCAGGATGGACATACCAGGCCAGCAAAGGTGCTGTTACAATAATGACCAAGAGCATGGCACTGGATCTATCTGCAGATGGTATCAGAGTTAATTCCATTAGCCCCGGATACATCTGGACTGAGCTCGTAATTCATTGCTTTTTCAATTTCCTTTGTTTTTTTTATGTTGGTTTGTTGTTAGATTTTGGTCATGTGTTTTTACGTTTTGAATTTGATTTGATTTTACAGGCAGAAAAAGTTATTATGCGTGATAGAGAAAGTTGTGAGCCCTCCGTTGCAAAGCGTCAGATGAGCAGGCGCTACGGTGAGCCCGCAGAGGTAGCAGCGGCTATCGCCTTCTTGTGCAGCAAAGATGCTTCATATATAACTGGCACAGAATTGGCGGTGGATGGAGGCCTTTTGGCTTTGGGACCCGAATCACTTGGAAACGAGTCATCGTCAGAGACGCATTAGATAGCGGCGGGCTACCTATGATTATCAACCCATTTACCATAAAACTGACTGGAATAATTCGTCTTATTATAAAGAAGTCTTTACGATTTTCTGAAAGCTTGCTTACGTAACCTAAAGAAACATTTCCGTCGAAGTTTGCTTCTTTCCTCGATCCTCACTTCTGGTGCTTATTCAAAATGTTGTATTTTTGCCGTTATATCCTTAATAGACTGGTTTGGATGTGGGAAAACTTAGCTTTCAGTGAACATGAACTAAATTCAATGTTATCGTATGCCGTGTACCATTTCTAAGTTGTTTTCACTCGCGAGGGTTTCATATTTATGGTGTTTACATTGATGCCATATCCCGAGACCCTTGTATCCCCTTCTGCACCACAACTAGACTACAATACAGTCGTTTTTTTCTCTTGAGATTCACGGAGGGAGACGTAAAACGCATATAAAGAAAGAACTTCCGAGGCAAAAAGTCTCACTTTCCTTTCCCTTGCTCTCCAGACTTTCCCTGCAAAGACTGTACGTTGATACCACTTACAACTTATAACGTAAAAAATACGGATTGTTTAGCAGTTTACCTAACGTCCCCTCTTGAAAAAACAACATTCTGAAAAGCACAGTAGCAAACAACCGGGGCGAACCCCTGTGCTTTTAAATATAAATGATTTAATTAGCTGGCCATTGAACACAGTCAACATGGTTCTATAGTTCACACTAACGGGCGATATTTTGAAAAGGAAATCAGGAAGGAGCCGAAATGGGTGTACTCATGTCAACCTCGTTCCCAGAGTCCCCTCCTACCGGGGCCGAGTAGGAGAGGACCCTGGGAACGAGATTGTACTTATGAAGCAAGCGTTTCCGTTGGGTTTTGTGCGTGTTGCGCTGATTAGAGGCGCAGATATTGCAACGCTGTCGTCCCAATGATCCGCGCTGTCCAAAAGCGAAAAACACACGAACCCGACCACAAAATCGCAACGGATACGCTTGGAACGCAGGCAAAAATGGGTGCCATGCCATGAAAGGTACGCACGCATAAATTATTACTTATGATGCAATGATGGTGTTAATTATCCGAACTGAAAAATAAAACCATCTCGGAGTCACGCCCCTGTCGTTGTCACGTCAGTAGTGGAGTTCTGCAGCCCAGGGTACAACAAATTCTCCTGTTACACTCTAGCTACTATGGCGACTCTCTTGAGGCAAACGTTGCTTCTTGTTTTATTCGTTTCATTGCTGTCTTCAGCATTCGCTGAACATGTTGCTGATAAGGACAAAATCGACTGTTATCCTGAAAAGGGAAACCAAACTCTTTGCGAGTCTCGCGGATGTACATGGGAGGAAACGAGTGCAGAGGTACTAAATTTAATTTTATATTTACATTACGAAGAGTCCGGACTGTCTCACGTGTGATATTTCAGAGGGCAGACTTACATTAATTCGTCAAAGTACACTTAAGCAAAAGATTTAAGATTTTTTACTGACTGTCGTATCCTTGAGCTCGTTTTTCGATTGTGAATTTCGCGTTTTCGTCTGGATCATGGTTGAGTGCACCTCCGAAGGTTTAA
The DNA here is from genome assembly GCF_977016875.1 of Pavona decussata. Lineage (NCBI taxonomy): Eukaryota > Metazoa > Cnidaria > Anthozoa > Scleractinia > Agariciidae > Pavona > Pavona decussata. Next base: position 567,796 of record NW_028145528.1, on the reverse strand, counting down.
CGAAGTCTATTGTTTAACTCTACAGCTGTTCAGGCTTGCAAACTACGTGTTCCGATGTCAGAATGCCATACTGAGAAAAATTGCATTCCGTGTAACTTCTTACCCATCTGGCAAGAAATTAAAACCTAAGGAAGACTGCTTGTGAGCTTGATAATTGTGAAAGATTTTAAAGATATTTTATGTACGTGGCATCGTCGGGTCAATGTCGGGTCGCCGATTCCAAAGGTGCATTTCGTGACAATCGCGAGCGAACAAGCGGTTCATATTGCTTAACATCCCAAATCAACTTAGCTTGATCTTTTCATTTATAGATTATCCTTTTATTCTCCAGCTTTCATGGCTTTGAAAGTTCAAAGAATATGTACACTGTTGAAATGAAAAGACAACTACCCTGGCTTTCAGTTTTGCGACAAGTTCAAACTGGTTCAAAGGCACCATTCAAACGTGTCGGGAAAAAAATGTACAGTAAGGAAGGATCAGTTCAAAGGAAGTCTGAAAAAGAATAATTGAGCAGATTCGCATTAACTGGAGAGTTTTTCGCTATATATTTGACGACATATCTTGTGCTGTTTTTTGTGTCACTCCCAGACTTACATCAACACCTGACAACAAAGTGACATGTTGAAATTGTAGATATAGAATCAACAGAAATTGAAAAGAGATTGACGACATTTTTTTTAGTTGTGTCAATTCCATTATCGATCGAATGCTTCAAAGATGCTACACGCCATCTTATTTTCTTTTAAATCTCCATTGTGTTGGCAGCAGTATTTGAGGTATTCGTGAAACAAATATGTTAGTGGCTGCTGAGGAACATTTTCAGAAATGTACAGACAGTATTAAACAAAAAGAAAGGAAACAAGCTAGAAAGAAAGGAGAAGAAATAAAAAAAAAAAAAAGACAGACAGACAGACAGACAGAAAGAAGACAGGCTGGCGGGACGTAATTATCCTTTTTTAATTTTTTTTTTGTTCTGTGAAGAACGCGTTTTATTATTCAACACATAGTAACACTACTCAAATATGGTCATGGTGCACTGAATATTCGTCGTCCGTTGTCAATATTGATCCTGGGATATACGTAATTTCGTGTATCGGGAGGAAAATGGCAAAATAAAGATCGTCCCCAGCTTTTCTACAACAATCAATCAATGTGTTGAATAATAAAACAATTATCCTGCTCAATCTTGCGGGATATCCCTGGTTTTAGCCAACTCGGCCGACGGCCTCGTTAGCTAACTATCAGGCGATATTCCACGCGATTTCGAAGGGTAATTGTTAATTATTGGTGTCACAGAAATTCTTTTGCTATTTTTGTTTGTAGGGCGTCCCGTCGTGCTTCTTTCCAAAATCTTACAGCGGTGGATACAAGATGGAAGGCGACGCGAGAGTTTCAAAGCTAGGTGTCCAAGCCACACTGAAACGACGCTCATCTGCAACAACCATATATGGACAGGATATTGATGAACTCACGCTTGACGTTGAGTTTCAGACAGATGACCGCGTCAGATTTAAGGTAGAATATGAAAGTGAAAGACTAAACTTTTGAATGCAGGTCACCACACACGACGCACAAATAAACTGTTCTGAGTACGTTTCGTTGCCGGATCTCTTGTAGCAGAAATGCACGTGCCAGACGTCACTTTACGTGTTAAGTTTTGAAATACTAAGCTTACAGAAGCATGCCTGACAACCTAACTTTTAATACCATTGGAGAAAGCTACTGCCTCTTTAGATCAAAACGAAAGATTTTTTAAGCCTCTTTTAAGACCTCCCATTAGTATTAAGCGTCTTCTCTAATAAGTCCTTCTTTCTTGAGACCTGAGATTAAAAAAAGCTTCCCCCCCCCCCCCCCCCACACACACACACACTGTAAGATGGGGTGAGGACACTTCATAGATTTTAGGGAAAAACAGTCCCAGCCGTTTATAAACTCTGTTCTTCGCCGGAAATGGAAAGGAATACGATAAGTATAAGCGCAAAGACAAAACATTCGCGGGAAACAAATCCTTTGTGGTAGATGATTTGGTGGCTTTCATGAACTCCGCATCCTCAAGTTGTGGTTTCACATGTTTGTATATGATAATGTACAGAGAAATTTACTTTTTGGTCATTCATATTCTTTCGGCAGCTGTATGACGCAAAGAATAAAAGATACGAAGTCCCAGTCGAGATGCCAACAGCAACCACAAAGGCTTCCAACCCCAAGTACACAGTTGAGACCAAATCCAATCCTTTCTCTCTGCAAATTAAACGAAAAGAAACCGACGCTGTACTGTAAGTAGATACTGTTCACGTGGATCAAGTATGGAGCTTTGATTCTTAGAAGGCAGTTGTGTGGCGTGGAAATTTACAGAGCGTTTTTCACTTATCCACTCCCAAAATTAATTTTAGCGGTTTACCGTCTCTAAATTGTTTACCGTTCCGGGTGTGTGAAAACCAATTTGCAGTTGTTTCCCCGCTTACCCCTCTCGCGACAGTAACCGGTGTGTAGGTCCGAAGTTCATAGCTCTCCAAAGCATCTGATAGTATATATTTATTCTCAGGTGGGACTCTTCTGTTGGTGTGTTCATTTTTGAGGACCAATTTATCCAAATCTCGACCCAGCCTCCCTCTTCATTTGTGTACGGTTTTGGTGAACAGGAACATAAATCGTTCAAACACAACTTATCAGCCTGGGAGGTGCTGCCTATCTTTTCAAGAGATCAGTTTCCTTTTGTAAGTAGCGTAACATTTCCGCAACTGCATGAAGACATAGTCTAGAAAGAGACGTACAATGAATGTTGTGCCGCTAGCACTAATGACATAAATGATGGATCAGAGAATTAACGCTGCAGTGTATGTTGTAGTGCTAAGTGAAGCCACATGTTTCCTACTGCACGTTAGCCCTAATAAGGAAATGGGATACTGTATACGAGGCAAAGTTAAAGATCTTTGCTCTCTTCTGGCCTGGTAGCTTTGTCGGTGGAGCAACGGATGATCAAATCCAGAGGTCCTGGGTTCGATTTCCGTCGTGGTTAATAATCTTTTTCTTTCCCTCGTGCGATGTCCCATTTCCTTACTAGGGCTAACATTCAGTAGTGAAATTCATAGGTTCACTTAGCACTACAACAGACACTGCAGAGTTATTCTGTGATCTATTTTTCGAAAGAGACGTAGTTCAAGGAAAGACAAGACAAGATGATTTATTTAACTCAGGTCAGTTTTACATGACAAAGGTTGAATTTCACATTGGCCACTAAAACAGAGTTCAACTAAGGAAAGTAAAATTGTAACAACAAAATAGAGAGCGAGTTAGGATCATCCAAATAGCAGAAATGTTCAGTAATGATAGAAGCTGAATCATCTGTATTTAGTAATAAATGCTTCTTATACTGAACTGTAGCTTTTTGTCACCACTCCCCCGTTATGTGATTGCATTTAATCGTCGAGTATTTAATACTACCCTACGAGTAGATTCCTCGTGTTTCATTCCACCGGTGTAGGAAAGATGGTACATATAGGATACGTTTCAGCACACCTAGGGTCATGGCGCAACGGCGACGAGAAAGTGAAACAGCGAAGCGATGGCTCTGGACGTGCCTTGACAATTTTGGTGCATTCTTTGAGAAATCAACAAACTCGAAAGTTTTAGTTTCTGTCTAAAGCTTGAACGCCATTGCCACTAGATATTTTTCTGGATAATTTGGCCACATTGTGCAAGTCGTGTGAGTTGGAATCATGGTAGATAGATACTTTATTTGCATCACTAAGTAGATCAGATACTCATAGTGTATTTCTAAGTGACTTTTATTCAGCGTTGTCGTCGTGGTTACGGAAGGTTCCTATTTTGCAAGCGGACCGCGATAATCATGGGACTAAATCTGTTCTGGTATTTTCATTTCACAGCCATTTAATCGTTCACTTAGACTAAGCACAAATTCTTACCATTAAATAATGACCATGTACACTTTGCGTTTGAAAAACTGGTACAGAAGATGTGGTTAGAAGGCTGTCCTAGCCTGGTCTAATGTCTCTTTTCTGTGCGTTTCATGATTTCTCGGCAAGGCTCAGTTTTGGTTTGCCCACCATAGCAATGGTAGTGAGTTTGATAGTTACCTTTCTTGTGGTTTCTGGAAACAGTCTCTGTATCCGGGACATGAAATTCGCAGCAATTGCCAGATATCTTGTTCTTTGAGCGGTTTACGTATATTTTGTTATTTTTTAACGGGCTCAAAGTTTTACATCAAATACTTAATAATTACTGTTTGATGAATGTTTACAGAGTGGAGGAAATTTGTACGGGCATCATCCCTTCTATACTTGCATGGAAAACGATGGAAAAGCGCATGGAGTTTTTCTTATGAACAGTAATGCGATGGGTAAGTCCAAGAACGCCTCATTTTACAGTTGTGAATTCCCTACTGAATTCTGGTGAGAGTTTCTCAAAACTCCCGAAATATCCGAGGGCCAAGATTCATTTTTGGCACAAAATGACCCAATGTCTCATTCATTATAATGACAATTGGCATTTAACTTTCAAAATAATATACATCACTAAAAATTGAATTATCACGAGCACTTTGCGCACAAGGTTTTCTTTTACGCGCTACGGAAATAAATATTTTTCCAGAGCTTTGAGATACCAGGCTTTGTTTGGGTAATTGCACGAAACGGTTGCAAGTCGTCCATATTGTTCTCACTTCTAGTGTCATCAATGCTTTACGGTAAATTTCTACATGAACGTTGGTGCCAGTAACCTACGACGAAGGTGGGCTTTAATACAGAAATAAGTCGTCTTCGAGAAATAAAACTAAGGTCTTGACTTGAGGGATCAGCCGGGTCCACCGTAGAAGGGCTAATGTTATATTCCTGGCCCCAGTTGTTCAAAGGGCGGATAATTTTATCCACTGGATAGTTCGCTATCCGGCAGATAAAATGTGAGCAAGATTTTTCCGATAGTCCTATAATTTGTGAATAGAGTAGAAGCATATGTCAAATTTAAGAATGGGATTGTGTGGGAAAACTTGGCAAAAGCATTGGTTGGAGTACATTTGCTCCGCTGGATAGCGACGTATCCAGTGGATAAAGTTATCCGCTCTTCGAACAACTGGGGCCTGATGTATAGTGGTAAAATGTTTCATACCGTCTTGTTATTGCCTGTCCTTACAGATATCGCCCTGCAGCCCAAGCCAGCCATAACGTATCGCACAATTGGAGGAATTCTTGATTTCTACCTATTCCTCGGCCCCTCCCCTGAAGAAGTTGTAATGCAATATACTGAGGTATCCAGAGCCTGAATCGTTTATTTTTATATCCGTTTTACACTTTCACAATTTAAGAGTGGTTTGTTACCATAAAGGCGTTTTGATTTCCGAAAGGAATTATAAGCGCGTCTTAGTTTTTGATTTGTCAGTTTTGTTTTTTCATGTTTTTTGCTGTGCTGATAAGCAGCTCAAAACAAAATCTCGTTCAACGGACCGTTGAACGACGTGATCTCGTCACCACAACAAGGCAAATCAGTGCACGCAGTTTTTATTTTTCCCCCGAATAAAAATAACCCCCTCTCCCCAAATCAATCGTTTCTTGGCCCAAGCTTGCTACGTCCGTTGCTGTTTTGTGCGCTTTTCGCTTTTAGACCGCGCAGATAATTTCCGTACGGTCAAACAGCGAAAAGTGCACAAAACGCTGCAGAAATACTTGCTACGAAAGCTAGGATTTCCTTTGTTTACTTCAAGTAAAGATAGGCTGACAGCGTAACATCTATTTGTCATATGGTAGATGTAAGAACTTGAGATTTGTGGCAGTGACTTGGAAACGAAACCAATCAAACGATCAATTCGAAGACATACTTCCTTCTTGTCCTTTTTCAGGCTATCGGCCGTACATTTTTGCCGCCATATTGGTCATTAGGATTCCAGCTATCTCGCTGGGGATATAACAAGATTGAGACAGTGAAGAACCTGGTGGAAAACATGCGCAAACACAATCTACCCCAGGTTGGTTGTTGTCATTTTTATTTCCATCTTACTAATGAGGTATTCGAATTCTTTGTACTATCCGCGAGAACTTTAGCATCCTTGAAGGAATAACAATTTTAGAGAAGCGGCAAATTAACCTGCCCCACAAACACTATAAAAAGACACCATGTACATGACTGGACAGCTCTTCCCTGTCTAATGTGTAGCCTCCCTCTCCAGTATTAAATTCCAGTGTATGTAACTGATCTAGCAGTGTCATGATGACAATACTATCTTGGGCATTACTTTCCTTTCCAAAGGGGTGCGAAATAAAATGTGTGTCCTTTTAAAAATTTTAAATGTAGAACAACACGAATTTCAAGATTAACTAATACTCGAACAGGACCCACCAAATCACAAAATAGATGGTGGCCTCTGCCTGCACCCCCTTTCCTCAACCTCAAAAGACGGTGTCTTTATTGCACAGCCACCTGTCTATCCAACAGTAAAAAAATGTTCACGAGATTCAAACTTCAATGTTTATCTTGCGATGCTGACTCTTGCTGGCTGAATATTTCTGTATCAACTCAAATTTTAAAGCAAATAAAATGTTTTGTGAGATAGGTGGTGTCTTCGATAACCCCCTATCCCAGAAAATGTGGTCCTCTTCGAACAAACTTATTATGACCGGTTCCCTGAGAAAATGATGAAGTTTACCTGTTCATTTGATTTTCTACTTATCAAATAGGATGTACAGTTTGGCGACATTGACTACATGATACGACAGAAAGACTTCACATATGATCCTGTTAACTTCAAGGGTTTACCTGAATTTGTTCGCTCAATCAAGAAGGATGGATTGCGTTATGTCATCATACTGGTTTGTGTTCTTACTGGTGTCTACATTTTATTCTTGCATCCACGAAACGAGCTTGCGATGAGAGAATGCCACCATGGAACATACGTTCCCCATAAATCAGCCCTCGTTTTTACTTAAAATCTAAACTGAGTGGACTTTTTTCCCCGCAGGCAAAATTAACCTAAAATTGGCTTTTGATTGATGCCGAGTACTAAACGAACAAGTAACTGATCGACATTGTTGCCATTTTGTGACAAAGCGACCAAACAAGACTGGGTATTTAATCCAAACTGATCTCTAGACCCCGTTCAGACTGGGTGTCCGGGTCCGGTTATAAGGCGCTTATAAGGACGATCGTGGAAACGTTTGCCCTTAGGTACCAAGCAGTCTGAACAACTTCCTTCTCACTCAGGCCCTGGCACACGGCCCTGACATGGGTACCTACAATAGTCTTGACTGAACAAGGCCTAAAACTGATTTCGTTTATAAAGTTTGCAGTTAGGTTCCAGCTGGTCTCTCAATCAAACGATAATTTAAGTGTTAATGGGAATTTCAGTGGATTCGACAGGGTGGCTCTTCTTTCCACTGTTTCCAGGTCGAATTGGAATTTGGAAAGGTTGGTTTTTGTGGAGGGAGGAAAACCGGGGTACCCGGAGAAAAACCCTAGGAGTCCCACAAATAATCAACAAAAGATCGGAGAATTTTATTTATTTTTAACTATTGACTTCATTCGTTTTTATCAAAATTTTATTTTGTAAGAATTATTTTTATCTAATTATTGTAGTGTTGTTATGTATCTTACTAGAACACGACCCCACAAGCTTGTTAGCTTTGACATTTTTATCGTGTATAAATAAAGGTTGTATGTATGTATGTATGTATGTATGTATGTATGTATGTATGTATGTATGTATGTATGTATGTATGTATGTATGTATGTATGTATGTATGTATGTATGTATGTATGTATGTATGTATGTATGTATGTATGTATAAGAGCAGGGACGAGAACCAACAACAAACAAACTCAACCCACATATGAAACCGAGTCCGGAAATCGAACCCGGACCACAGTGGTGGGAGGCGAGTGCTCTCACCACTGCGCCATCCCTGCTCCCCTCTGCTGTTCTGTTGTACTCAGCCACAAAGAAAGCTGATGTCATCCTGTATAGCGATTTTTATGATTAATCGAATTGACATGACTTTTTTATTTTCTTTAACTTAGGACCCCGCCATTGGAGTCAACGACTCGAATTATCGTCCCCATGAATGGGGAAATACCTTAAATGTGTTCATTAAAGATGGTGACACTGGAGAGAATCTTTTTGGAAAGGTAACGTTTCCTGAAGTATTGAAAGAAATGAATGTTGTGCCCTGTTGTTATAACATTCATTTCTACCCAGTTACCACCATAATCAGTACCCAACACTTGCTTTCGCCTGGCCTTGTAGCGCAGTTGGTAGAGCAACGGACGATCAAAGCCGGAGGTCGTGGGTTCGATTTTCGCCGAGCTCGGAGATTTTTTTTTCTTTGCCTCGTGCAATCTCCCATTTCCTTACTAGGGCTAACGCTCAGTGGCAAATTCATGAGTTCACTTACACTTACACTTAAATCTCTGTTTTTCAAAAGTACTCGAGGGGAAAAAAGAAAACATCGCGTCCGTCCTCAAAACTGTTTTTCAGTGGCAGTTTATTTTTAATTGCGTAACAGGTTTTTCTGGTTTGTTTAAGGTGTGGCCAACATACGAAAACGTGACAGTGAACAACAGCTTGCCGTGGGACGAGCAAACAAAGGTCTGTAACTTTGAACTTTCAAATTACTAGCAAAATTATTCCTTTTTTCCTGGATTTGCGCTTCCCAGACATGATACGGTTTGATTGTACATATCCCAAAACTCGAGAGGTAAGTCGTTTATGTGTGTTTTCTACGTTATGTCTTCCATCGTTTTTGGATTATTTTTCTCCTTATTTTATTTTGCGTCTTTTTTCTTCATTTGTATTTTCTTTGTTCGGTTTACTGAAGGCTGTCAGGCAATGCACAAAGTTCAATTAGAAATGCTAATTATTTCCTTGTTTATAGCCGGTTGTTTGTTCAATTCCCAGGAGTGAATAGTTTTACGTTCTTTTTCGTCTCCTGTCACGTACTGTTTCTAGCTTCTGGGTCTCGCATTCACTTAACAATATTTTGTATGCAAGCAATTCTTTCACATAATAATGGTAGGTAATCTAAAAGTTATCTCGCTAAATGTGCGAGGTATAAGAAATCCATGGCCAAACAAAAGGAGAGCAATCTTTTGCTATTTAAAACAGCAAAAAGCCAATATTTTTTGTTCACAAGAGACCTATTCACAACCGGATGATGAAAAAATATGGTCTGCGGAATGGGGCGGAAAAATTTTCTTCTGCCATGGAACTGCACACTCTAAGGGCGTATGTATTCTGGCAAACCCAAACTCTACGCTTAATCTCGACGTAGTTCAAACTGATCATCAAGGCAGAATCTTGATTTCAAACCTCAAAATCTCTGAGGAAATATTTTTCATTGTAAATATCTACGCACCCACTGATTGTCGAGACCAAAATGAATTTATTAAAAACTTAAGTGAATTTTTTTTAAAGAAAACGGATACCTCCAGGTGAATTATCGCGGGTGATTGGAATTGTACACTTACTAAAGCAGATAAAAGTGGGGGTGTAGCCTGGAAATCCACGAATTACAGGGATGCTGTTGGCAATCTTATGAGTGAACTGAATCTTATTGATATCTATCGAAAATTGCACCCCAAAACAAGATCTTTCACCTACGAATCTAAAACTATTAATTTTTATCTTGGTATCCCGCTCGATCTCCATAGAAGTCCAAAATGCTGAGATTCGAATGTCAGTTGCACCTGATCATAAGGCGACTTTCTTGAAGATTAACATATAAAGAGAACTTTAGAGAGGCCCGGGCACGTGGAAATTCAATAACTCTCTCCTAGAAGATGATGATTTTAAAGAACAGATTTCATTCTATTATCCTCAAATACATGTTGATTGGTCAAATAAGTTTCAAGATATATACCACTTTACTAAGGATAACAAACTCTGTCAATTTTGTTTTCGTTTTCTGCATAGAATAACTGTAACAAGGAGAGAACTCAAACTATTTCATTTAGCGGATAACGATAAATGTATATATTGCTCTAGTGCTGATTCAATAGAACACACCTTTATTGATTGCAGGGAGTCTGTAAAACTTTACTCGCAAATTATATCATGGTTCAACCAGTGCCAAGGTACTACAATAACACTCTCGAACGAACAAATTGTCTTTCGTGATATACATCATGTAACTGATGCTCTCTCGGACCCCGAAAGACGCAGGCTAGATTTACTCATCATCTTGGTCAAACAATATATCTATACTCCTCTAAACACCTTCAGAAAGAATTGTCTTTAGATGAGCTTGTAAACAAACTTACTATTCAATGGAAATTAGAAAAATGTGCTTAAATGAAATTTCTGCTCTCAATCAAAATGAATGATGTGATGCATTTTTTTTCTTAACTCACATATGTAAGCTAATGCAGAGGCTCGATTTTGTAGTTTTTTTGTTTAACTTCTTTTGTTATCTTAATAATTTTTTCTTCTTTTCTTTTCTTTTTCTCGATTACTTAGTTGTCTTTTTTTCTCTTTTAACTTAACAGAAAAGTACTTTGTAAAATTCAAATACTGTATACGGTGTTAGTAATTTATATAACTGTAAGCAACCTAAGTGTATTTGCGTATTTAAATAAAGCGTGTTAAAAAAAAAAGGTCTGTAACTTTGGCGTCTTTCAGTTGAAGAAATAACTGTTGATCTCCCCGTAACTGTGACGCTAAGTTTCTATTTTATGACACCAAAAGCGGAAGTGACTTTCCAACTGCGCAAAAACAACTTGGAATCAGTGATATTGAACGCGCTGTTACGTTTGTCGCAGCTTTATAGATCGATGAATTAATAACCGCTAGGCTTCTCAGCCTATTATCCAGTGGCTTGGCAGAGTTTTTTATCGTTAATTTATGTGGTTCTCCTGTTTGATTTCAGCTGTACCGTCAATACGCCACTTTTCCAGATTTTTTCCATCCAAACATCAAGACATACTGGGGTGAACTTATCAAGGACTTTCACAAAATCATTGAATTTGACGGATTGTGGATTGTAAGTTCAATTAAGAGCTTCTATACTTCCTTTATAAACCTCCCAAACGTTTATTTAGGCTGCTAATGTTAAAGATTCTTCAAATCTATCACAATTAAATAAGTGTCTGAACGTAGGTTGTTCAGATCTGGTAAAAGCTAAGGAACGATCTGTTTTGCCAATATAATGTTGCGCACACCCAGGACATGTTAATCTCTAAATGACATTAGCTTTATGCAAAAAAAGACCGGATCCTTGTTGGAACAATAATGAGAAAGCTTGGAAGTAGAATAATGTGTTACAAACTTAACATTATCGCTAAATAACCTATTCAGTTTCTTGATAGATATGTTAATCAGGGTTTCACCTCTGCGACCAAGAACAACCTATGTTCAGACACTTATTTGATTAGTTAGTTTTTTCGGCTTGCCTGATTCCACTAATTGCTCTATTAATGTCAATTTGAATGACCACATACACGAGGCGGTTCACAATAACTGTGAAATAATAGATCGTAATGACAAGTGGTGACAGCTTGGTTTTCTAGAAGCTTTCTACATAAAGAACTTGAAGCCTACAATTAATGAAGGCCTTAGAGCCTCCAGAGAATTAGACTTGTTCATTCATTGTATACCATATGCTAATTATCTTAGGTATAAATACCGCTAGTGTAACATCCTTGTGACACGACATGATTATGACTCTGGAATAGAGTTGAAAATTGTGTCTTCTTCATTAAATCTTGCTTAACTGCAAAACTTAATTCTGCGATGATTGCTATTCTCAGACTCGCCTTTTTCCTTTAATCTATGTCACCTTTAATTTACAGGACATGAATGAACCGGCAAACTTTGTGATAGGAAGTGTGAGTGGGTGCAGCAAAAACAAGTGGGACTACCCTCCGTACAAACCTCGTGAGCAATTTATTTCAATTTGTAACTAGCCGTAAAAGTTTTAATCTGTCCATAACGCTGAAATTTTGAAGGCAGGGGTTGCATAGCTGATACCGATGCCAAATACTCGATACTAATGTTTCCTTGAAAACTATCGATACTTGCGACAAATATGGAATATTACGATCTCTTTTGATACTGCTCACGTGACCGCCCACTTTTTTGGTGCCAAAATCCAATATTTTACCGTTGTTGCACTGTGCTCGAAGGAAGTATCACAACAATTAAATTCACTGTTGCTATCGTTGTTTTTTTGTTTGTTTGATGTTTACAGTCCATAAAAAGTCTTTCTGAGTATAGGTGACAACATCACAGAAAAGTCTTGGATGACAACGCCACAGTATCGGTAACAATATCGAACATTTTCTTCACAATATCGGAATCGATATCGAAAAAATTCCAAATATCGTAACTATTGTATTCGTATGGGATCGATTAAAAAAAACTGGTATCGGCTCGGTTTCTTATTCACGTCACAGTTGACATGGTAATACACCTCCCATGGCGCCGCCGATAAATCAGTAGCACCCAACGAGGACGAGGACGAGGACGAAGAGTAATTTTTTCAGCATTTAAATCAACTAAACATTATTTTCTTGTTCCTGCAGGGATCAACGGGAACGTCATGGCTGATAAAACTTTGTGTATGAACGCGCAGCAGACCAATAATATACATTACAATGTACACAGTTTGTACGGCTGGAGCCAGACACTTGTAACATTTGAGTAAGTGCAGTAGGTGCTTAAGGTTTAGGTCACACTATTATATGGAGTGAGTCTGACTACACTCAGCATATGAACGCGCAAGTGCCTATATTGATGAAAAGGATACAGGTTACACTATAATAGACTTAGTTTCCACTCTGCGTTTAACTCGAACTGACCGGTGTGGCCGCTCCGAATGGAACGCACCCACAGTCTCTAAGGCAAGTCAAAATTGAGAGGTGATTGAAGTTGGAAAGAAATGTCTGGAGGTTGAAGTTAGACAGAATTTTATTTGTTCTGTCTGTAATAGGTTATCATGCTTTAGTCCCTTTTTCGCAGAGGCACGCGGACGTCGAATGTGCATGCTGGTTATGGCACGCCCTTTGTTCTCATCTTTCTTTGTTTTTTACTGGTTATTTTCGGAAGTTATGTATCACTAACGTTATTTCAAAGTATCAGCGGTTAACATCTGCACATAGCTGATTTTTGTTACTTTTAAAACTGTTTCAGGGCAGCAAGGAATACCACAGGTAAACGAAGTCTCGTGATTACAAGATCAACTTTTGCTAGCAGCGGCAAATATGCCGGACACTGGCTGGGAGACAACAAAGCATCATGGGACCAACTTCATCCGTCAATCATTGGTAAATGCAAACTTTTTACACCTTTTCCTTTTCAAAATCTTTTACTTGCTGTTTCTTTTTAAAACCTGACAAAGGACGTGGTGTTGTGGTTCTGGATCGAGCAGATTACGATCAAGGCATCTTAAAAATCATGAATGATCCCACCAAATTCAAAGTTATTTTAATATTTTTGTTTCTTTTAGGCATGCTCGAGTTCAACCTCTTTGGAATCCCTTACGTAAGTAATTTTTGTTTACTATTTGCTGATGTGATATTTTTTATGTAAACATTTAATTGACTAGAGAGGAACCGTCAAGAAATGTAGTTCCTAGTGGACAGCAAATCGATTGACTCGTTTCACTCTTTCGCGCTAAATCTGATGATGTTGTACAACAGGGTTACGTTAGCATTGATCGCTTTAAGTTTCTCATTACGTCTTTGGTCACCGGCGAAACAACACTCTCGATATGGAAAGGCTAAGTAAACTTAAGTGAATCTCTGTCAAAACCAAATTTTTGTGGCCTGTCGAGGGTCGTATTCATCGGTTTTCGTTGAATTTCTTCTTCCCCTTCTCAAGTGTTTCGTCAAAGCCACTCATCCAAAGTTATCTTCATTCTTTTTAGAATGGAGCAGACGTTTGTGGTTTCTTTGATCATCCGACGAGTGAGATGTGTCTTCGGTGGACACAGCTTGGAGCGTTTTATCCTTTCTTCAGAAATCATAATGGATTTGGAAACAAGGTATAAATAAATCTCTTTTCAGAGATTACATAAATTCGTATGGATCATGATGATGCATTTTGCGGTTGATTTGATGGAAAAAATATAGAAACTGTGCACATTTTGCGCTTCACTAAAACACTAAAACCTTCACTTACAGGGTTGGTGGTTGAAGGCCAAGTTGGTCCCTGCTTTATTGTCGTTTTATTTCCTCAGACATGGAACTTTGCTTCACAGTCAGTCTCTCTCTACCCAGATTGATATAATTTATAAATGGGTACAGGCGAGGAGGCGCTGGGGGTAACCTTACGCTGGATTAGCATCCCCTCCAGGGAGAGTGATGATCACGCTGAAACCAGGCCATCTAAGGAAACTGGTCATAACAAGTGTGATCGAAGAGAACCCACCTTGCCTGGGGTAGGGGGGGGGGGGGGTTATCGAAGACACCACCGTTCCCACGAACATTATCGACCAAAATTTTATAGGCTTTAAAATTTGAGTTCACTCAGAAATCTGAAAGAGTCAGGATTGCTAGATAAACAATAAAAGTGAGATTTGAATCTTTTTATTACCAATTTTTATTGCTGGGTAGCCAGGTGGCTATGCAACAAAGACATCATCTTTTGAAGTTGAGGAAGGTGGGGTGGGGGTGCAGGCAGAGAGAGCAACCTAGCCTCGAACCACCTATCCAATGATCTTTCGATCGAAAATCCGACGTGCAGATCACCACACCGCCACTATAACAAAGCATAGTCCATAAAAGAAACTCTCGCTCTGTTCATTTGATTTGTCAGGCTCAAGATCCTACGGCGTTTGGTGATGAATTTGCAAACAACGCCCGTACAGTGTTGCAAACACGTTACAGATTACTGCCATGCCTGTACACACTGTTCTACAAAGCAAAGCTGGACGGCTCCACAGTGGTCAGGCCTCTGATGCACGAGTAAGTGGCCACGTGACCAGACCGGTCACACTAAAAAAAAAAACACATAAAAACGAAGACACTCAAAACAAACCGAAGACACACGATTTCTAAGGCCTGGGTCAAACGTCGAACTTCAAATGAGACGAACTAAATTGGAATTTGGGTTGATCCAAATGGGTAAAGCTCGACTGTTGGCTGAAACGTCCAACATAATTCGTCGAACCAAATTCAGAGCAGCAAAAAACGAATATTTCGATCAGCGGTATTTCAGCGGGATTTATTTTACCTGAAAAATCATTACCTCTGCGACACTGGTACAGTGCTCAACCAACTGAGCTATCACGTCAACTGGGAGCTGATAATATTATGAATTCGTTATATACCCGTCAAGTGGAAGAGAAGAAGAGAGAAGAGAAGAAAGAAGAGAAATCTGTTGTGAAAGTTTGACTTTAGGGTGTGGAAGAGCCTGCTGGAATCTCACTTGTTACTTAAATCTTCGGCCATTTCTCAGCTCGCAGTTTAATTTATTCTCAGTTATCAGCTAACCCTTAAGCCCCCAAATGACCATGCATTTTTTCCTTGGTTTTCTCCATAAGCATCAAAACATTTTTTATTTAGTGGTCATTTCCTCTATTCTCGTGACCTTAATGTTTGGTCAAGAAGTTATAGTGTATGGAGAATTTAAATTCTGGTCAAAGTTGGAGCTCCACGCCCTCATGCCCTTGTTTCATTTATTTATTTATTTATTTATTTATTTTTCATCCCCTCAGGTGATTATACCTCAACTTCTGTGATATGCCATTTGCCTCGGACAGTCAAACTAAAATGCTGCGTAAAAGTCAGTCTTTAGCAAAATAATATTTTTATTGACAGGTTTCCAGACGACAAAGTCACTTGGGATATTGATCGGCAGTTTCTCTGGGGTCGAAGTTTACTTATTTCACCTGTTTTAGATCAGGTAACAAAGGAAATACAATGACACCATTCCTTTTTTAATTGAATATCTTCAAGCCTTTCTTTCAAGTTAATTTAAAGCAATTGGAGGGCTGAGAGCACTAGCTGATTTTTTGTTTTGCTCAAGAGTGCGTGAATCTTTGGCGGTGACTTTTAATTTAGGCCCTGTTTACGTGAAGGGAGGAAGATCCTAGCACAAGAAAGATCCTAGAAGGCGAAACAACTTTTCGTTTGGCTTAAAAGTAGAAATTTTGGTCGGGGTGGCTACCAAGTGAAAAAGGAAAAGAAGAGAAATTGTCGGCCTTTGGCAGCTGAACGCCTGGCCGCCGCCATGTTCTTTTTTGTCCTTAGTGCTAGGACCTTCCGAGCGAAGGTAGTTTAAATGGTGCTAGGATCGTCCTCCCTCCATGTAATTGTTCCGGTGTTTTTTTCGCTCCAAGGCATCTGTTGTTTCGCTTCTTTGTTTGCTTTTCTTTCGCTGACTCGTTTTTATATCAGCAAAAAACACAGAGCGATGTTCTCTGACTAAATTGAAGACGGATAAGCAACCTAGAAATAATTTCATCCTTTTGGTAATCTTTGTAGGGTAAGACGAGTGTTGAAGCGTACTTTCCAGATGCTCGCTGGTACGACTATTACACGGTAAGCATCTTGGACTAATGCAGTTAATCATTGATTACTGTCCAGGGTTCCTCTTAAATCATCATCATCATCATCATCATCATCATCATCATCTCTAAATAATACCTTTTATAAATATATCCCACCAGGTTCTGAGATACAATATATAGAATACTAACGTCAGTCTGTTTGCAGGGTAAGGAGATGAACACTCGTAAGAGTCACGTGACATTAGACGCACCACTTGATCACATTCCTCTCCATGTTCAAGGCGGTCACGTTATTCCCATTCAAGAACCCGCCAACAACACAGCTTTCAGGTAATTTCTACAGCTAGAACCATTTTTATGACTTACAGAAATGTACTGAGACTTTACCCTTTCTTTTGTAGCCGTAAGAAGCCAATGGGTCTGATCGTGGCACTCGGAAAAGGTGGAAAAGCTCAAGGAGAACTTTTCTGGGATGATGGAGAATCCATTGGTAAGATACTTTCTCGTAGTTCTTGTTTATCCATTATCTTAATGTTGGCGAACACAATAATTTGTTTTAGGGTTAGAGTTAGGTTTCATTCAAGACTAAATAATCACAAGCGAAAGCTTTTCAAATAGGGAAGGTGCCTAACGACAGGAACTAAGACGTGCTAACGGTGAAAAAAGCAAGTATCAAATGTACTGAATACTTTGCATGGATACAATGTCAAGTTCCCTCTAGGAAATATTCTGACAGTGCATCATGGTATATGTATGCATTGTTATATACCTAGACTTTCACTCAACAAAGCGAGCACTGTGATTGGTTGATTCTTGGTCACGTGCCCCTGATCAAATACAAATGTATCCCGACCGGGATACAATTCTGCAGTTGTTGCCCTCTCAGTTGTTTGTTTGTTTTGCTGTGATTGTTGAAGGGAAAGTCTAAATATACAACAAAGCACTCAATGTAGGGTCCCTCGGAAAACTGGTTAGTTTTGTTTTCCCTCGAGTCCTGATGTTTCACTCGACTTCGTCTCGTGAAACATCAGGACTGTCGGGAAAACAAAACTAACTGTTCCCTCGAGACCATACATTAAGTGTATAATATTACAAGTCCACGATGATTTTAATTAGGTGTGAGGCTTTGTACCTCTGTTAACGGTGATGTTATTTCCTTCCTTTAGGCACTGTGGAAAACGATGAATACCTGCTTATAAAGTTTTCCTCTGATGGGGTGCGCAAGATTTCCTTAATATTGGCGTCACAGTGATGGCCTTTTTAACTTTTTGAGAATGTAACGGTGGATGATTGTTAGATTGACAATGATATTGTCAGATTTTTTGCCTTTGTTTTTGTTTGTTTTCTATTACTCTAGAAGACTACTCAGCACGCCACTTCCCTCCCTTCCCTTCCCTCTCCTCTCCTCCACTCTATTCTGCTCTAATCGATTCAAATTCACATTGCCTTACCTTATTTAAATATCAGTCGAGTTGATAGCCTGCGAACGCAGACTGTATTTCCGGCTGTCGCTTCTTACGACTGCGTTCGCAGGTTATCGAACTGAACGATTATTAAATTCAATATTTTATATTGAATACAGTCATATTCAGTTAAGCACTTTTTGGTCTGTCTCAGGACATGCCTGATATGCTCATGCCATTTTCAATTTACTATACCCTTACGTTTAAGCATGTTTATAATTTGTTCTCTATGTAGCGCGTAGACATTACAATTGAAAAAATTGCAAAGCAACTTTATAACTTTGCCTTTTTATTGAACATTCTCCAGCATTTACTCGAAACAGATTATTTTAAAACCCTCACGACCTTGATGATGACATATTGATTCTGAAATGGTTTTAAAGCATTTGTTCTTTCCTCTTTTAGACCGGGTTAAAATTCTCTCTCGAGAAGAATGGTTACTCTGCCTCGGATCTTCCTAAGTGGGGCTTTGTCACAGTTTTTGGACTACAGGTAGAGGGTATCGCGTCCCTGGATATCGATGGAGAAGATATGAAATGTAATGCCAACTTTGACAAAGACAATAAGGTGATGAAAACATTACGGAGAAATAATACAGTAGTGTTATTATTGGTAACAGTTTCCTCCAATAAAATTTTATGGATCTTGTGGTCATGCTCTAATGTAAGTTTTGTTGTTGTTGTTAGTTTAAGTAACTGAAAAGCTTTCAACTGAAACCGCAGTGTATTCTATTAGAATGACTCCATTCTGCTTTTATTTGCAGGTCTTGAAAATCACTGATCTGTCGCTTAATATCAAAGAAGCCCACGAGTTTAAATGGACCGAGACCCATCCTAAGGGGACTGGAAACAAAATGCATCTCTCTGCCATCATTGGCTGGATTCTGCCGCTGATCATCAGTTTCGTATTCACCAAGTAGTGATTTATATCAAGTCTTAAAGTCTTGCCATCAGTTTGTCTAGTCTAGAGCTGTGTTTGCTTGAGATGATACTGTTAGAAGGCCCTGTATGCTCGAGAGTAAGAACGTGGCTCAGCAGTATAGAAATGTTCTATTTACTGTTGTTTTGTTTGAAACGTATTCGTACAAAGTAACGTAAAACGTGTATGATGGAACAAAATACAGCCTTGTTAATTTGTTACGTTAGAAACAACCAAGACTGAACTGACAGGAAAACCTTTGACAGGAAGCCATTTTCATCAGTGATCGCATCATTTGACTTCACTGACTATCTGTTAGGCAAATTTAAAGTTTGCAATATCAGTGGAGAGCAGATAACAGTAGCTCTAATTGGCATCAGAAAGCAAATGTCTTAAAGGGGAAGTATCACGAGAATTTGATGTCATTTGAAAACCCAAAAACGTTTGTCTGTCAACAGAAACAAGAAAATAATTGTCTAGTTTTGTTACAAATTATCACCCCAGTGAAACAAAACTGTCGATTAGTGCCTCTAATCAGAAACAGAGTAGGTCGGAATGGATTGAAACTTGAAAAATGTTCGGCTAATTCTTTCAAGTTCTCGCATTTTGTTTCCAAAATGAGCTAGAACAGGTCAAGAGATGTTCCTTTCAAGAATTTAGTTGATTCCTTTCCTTTCGCTGTTCTAGAATTATTTTGTAGTTAAGTTAAGGTCTTATTTCACCGTTTTAAAGAAAAGAGGTCAAAAACACCATGACATTTCCCTTTTAAGGATTCCGGTAGTTGTAGTCCAATGGCGGCTAACGAAAATGCCCTGTTGAACTCAATCAGTGTAGTATAAGCGTATAAAATGCTTTCGAGCGGTTTTCAATTGAGTGTTGAAATTAGTGTCACAATTGCTTTGGTTTTGCTTGACGCGTTCCGTCGATTGACTGAAAAAACTCGCGCCACTTTCCTGATCAGTTAGAAGTAAAATCAGTGTTCATTTGCTTGTGTTCTGATTGGTTCATTGCCGGCGTTGATTGCGTGTATTGCGATTGGTTAGAATCAGTGGTTACTTTAGTTGGTTAGTGTAGTGTTCACAATGACAACCCATCTATAGCATGAAAACATAGTTACAGTATCGGAGAAACCTGTTTGTTGAACATTAAATACCAAGGGGAGCGCGCGGGATGTGTTTGAAGTCATTTTGTCTAGGGTTATTGTCGTTTTATCCTGGGCACAACAATAAGCAAGAACAACGTAAGCGAGAGTCCCTTGTGGAGAAGTATTTAATCCATGGTAATGTAGCAAGGGCTAACGGTCCCAGTTCTTTCCACAAAAAACTACAAGGGTACTACCCGTTATTTGATTTTTCTTAAAATAGAAATTCTTAGTTTCTGCACTGCTTTCTCCCAGGCCTTCACCATGTTCACGGTCAATTCGTTTCGGTGATGTATCAGAGACAAAGGGCTCGAACGGTTTTGACCAAGACAAAAGACAGCGAGAGCCCTAGGAACTGGGCGTTGTATACGACTTGTATACACACACATAAAGTCACTCTGGGGTACATATATGCAGACGAACTTTGAGTTTCGCACACCTTTGTGAAGGTACACCGATTGTTCATACTCCCTTATTCCCGCTCCCAACCTCGCCATAACACACCCAGATAAGACACTCTTGAAAACGAGTCAAAAAATTATAACAAAGTTACTGTAAATTTATTATATTTTTTCAATCGAAACATGATGACTTTATATTTGTGTATCTGAACGATTTCCCGACTTCGTGAATGGAAAAATAATCTAATGCATGCTGCTTGTCGGAAGAACCGAACGGAGATCTTAAATGTTTTTGGGTACATCCTTTCAACAAAGAATTAATTGAAGTTATTATTTTTCCCAATAACTAGTGCTAGTGCTCCGGACAATCGATATCCTACCACAGAACATCAGAGACAACTGAAGGGTAGGTAATACATCGCCTTGCTTCTATTTTCTGGATTACAACTTTGTTTTGACGCGCTGTCCCCTTAAATGGCCCAATTTTGTCCGCTTCTTTATCAACCGATAACAGTATTAGCCGACAAAAAGGTCTCATACAGAGGTGGAGCCAGAACTTGATGTGAAATGTCGGCCCGCGGGCCAAGAACGAAAACTTTTCAGATAGAATGAAAAAACAACAAACATGCGAACAAAACTAATAATTATAACCCTTCCTGACTGATTTTCCTTGAGAGTTGGGTGGGGCTCACGGACCGCTCCCCTACAGCCACCACTTATGGGCATGAAGAACACATCGTCTAATGAGAAACGTTTAACCGATAATTGCAGTTCTCAACTATAAGTTTCTCCTTATACAATAATATATCGATTCAAAGTCCAAGTTTCTTAAGAACGCCGAAAAAATAATTCATTTTGTTGGTTCTTTGTCTCCTGGTCTCTGTGATTGAGTCAAAATACTTGTTTTTTTTCTTTTTCCAATCAGCTGCTGTACGAAGCCAATCATCTTTTTATTTAGTTGAACCAATTTTCATGCTTCAGCAGAGACACGAAATTAAGTAACAGCTGAGAACAGGTCGAGAGTCAGACCTTGTACATTAGAAAGAAATATAACAGTATTTCAATTTCTTCGCAAACAAATGAAGTTCATTCAAGGTCTATTCCCAAAACAATGCCCCGTATAATTTTTTAGCCCAACAGGAGACAAAAGTTTTGTTCTTCTGCTGCCCAATTACCAGCTGGGTTTTTTGTACAGATTTCAATACTTCGCTTTGAAACATGAAATTATATAACAGATGAGAACAGGATCGAGGCACAGACCCTTAAATTGAAAGTCCAGCCCACTACATAAGAAATACAATGGCTATTGATTTAATTCGTCGGCGACAACTGAAGACCATTTATGTGCTGCGTGAGAGGCTAACCGTCCCATGGATAATTTTAGATCATTTTTGCTTCAATTTATTCACAAAACATTGCCCCGTATTTTTTGCCTGTTTTCCACGGAAAAAGGTCTTGGAAGATAGGGTTGCAAAGGGCTGTAAGGGTAAAATTGCCGCTATCCACGAAATCTTGACCGAAAAGATGGTCTTGATGGCGAAGAAAAATACGGCGCAACGTTTTGGGGGTTCCTTTTTCTTGAGGGAGGGGAGGGGAGGGATGGGATATTTCTTATGATTTTTTCGACATAGGGAGGGTTTTCCTTTCAGTCCTTCTATTGCAAAGTTCGTTGAATAAATTCAAAATCAATTTCGTACCCAGAGGTCAGCCCAAAGACTCTGCTTACGAGATTGAGTGAAAAAAACACTAAGCTTTATCTGGCATAAAGAAGGCATGGCACCAGGGGAGCAGCTGCTGCTCCGATAAAATCACCGTCTTTTTCCTTTTTCTTGGGCTTTCTCGCGATTTCCTCCCCGCGCCTAGCGGCAATTCTCTGCTCTTGGTCTTCTTCCAATGCTTTCATTTTGTTGTAAATGTCAATGCCCAGGTGAAACATGCAAAACAAGAAACAAACTCCAGCTGCAATGAGGAAAAGGGTGCGTGCGCCTGCGGCATCTATGATAACACCGCTGATTCCTGAGCCCAGCGCCATCCCTATGCCCCAGTAGCTGCCGTGCAGAATGCTTTGAACCATAGGTGTTGCTTCTATAAGGAGAGAAGAAGCAAAGAACATATTAGAAAAAAAGTTCATGTGATAATACTTTTCTATTTTGAACAAGAAATGGGAGGCAGGGGAGGAGTAGATGGAACGAATGATGTAGACGTCATCTTTCTCGAGGTTAGTGTTTAGGTACAGGTACTTTTGTTTGCGTCTGTGTTTTTCTATTTCGCCGGACTTTTCCTTAACCTTTTGAGCCCCAGCTAAGAGCGTTCTCAGTTTAGCAAGTCATGTCCACAAAGATTGTAGCCATTGCTGAAACTATGACCATGTCATATTAATACGGTACGGCTGTTGGTCAGTGACCGAGTCTGCCTGTGTGTCAGTCAGTCGGTTAATCTGTTTGTCTAGCACTGGAATCTGTCTGTCTGTTTGTCTGGCACTCGAATCTCTTTACAGTGTCAATCATTCAATCTGTCATTTTGCCTCTCTGACAATTGCAGTTCATTCTGTCGGTCTATATGTTACTATGTTCCTACCTGGTGGTGCATTCACATAAACAGCAGCAATTGACCACACTCCTCCATATGTTATTCCTTGAACCAACTCCATTGGAATCACAAACCAGGCATCATTCAGGTAGGTGTACATGAGGTATCTAGTTGTGTAACATGCGAAGGCCAGGCAGATCATACCCTGCTGACCAATGGCTTTCACCAAGTGCCCAGACAGGAAGTACGTCACCACTTCTGCCAGAGAGTAGATCAACAGGATGATACTGAAAAGCACAGGAGTCCCACCGAGATCCTGAAGATACCAAAACAGGAACGAATAGTGAAGGCTGTGGAAGAAGCCGAACGCGAACAGGGTAACCAGGAACACGCCATTTCTGAAGTTCTTGAACAGCTTCATCGCATCCAGGAATTCGTAGGTCACGTTCTCCTCGCCAAGAGGCCGATCAAACGTGACAAACAGTGACACCCAAACGGTGGCACCAATAGCAATCTCAAACAAGTAAAAGCACGGTAGATAGTTGATGGTGTCTGTGTGGAGACAGTCAGTCGTCAGAGACACCCACACTGCAACAAGGATTGCGGCGAGACTGAGACCAAGCGAACCAAATAACCGTTGCTTGCCATATTCGCTGTCAGTCTCCACTAGAGATTGTACAATGGCGCTATCTGCCATCATTGGCGTCGGTGTTGTGATAATCTCGGTTAAAATCACAATTAGGATCAGACAACGAAAAATCCAGGTGTTGAATTTTACGCGAAAATCATCATTTGGCTTGGGGCTCTCGGTCATTTGTCCTAATTTCTCGTACGGCTTCATCACATCAGGTTCCTTCTTTCTTATTACTTCCCTTGTTGGATCTTCCATGATAGACCCACGTTTGATTTTGTCGTTATTCTCCTGTGAAGAGGCTTCAGCTTGGTGTCCATCGTTAAATGACAGATCATCGCGATGTACTTCTCCGCTTTTCTCTTTTGAAGGGGAACTAGCGCCAGTATCACTTAGCTGAATTAATCTGTCTGTTCTTGATTTCATATTTGCATTTGTATACTCCGCATTTGCATCGTGATCATTCAATTGTGAAAATGGCGCTTTCGCGATATTTCCAATATCTTTCGTTGATTTCACGTTGTTAAATAAATACCCGTTCTGTTTCTTTCTCTCGTTTAAGTCCTGATAATTCCTCGGATCCCATTTTCGCAAGGAGTAAGGAATACGAGAGTCTAGAGACAGTCCCCTTGACGTAATATTAATTTCAGGTTTGGCGCTTGAATTAAGCTGATGATTTGGGGATGGAGTAGTGAGACCGCTTATTTGAATGATTGAACCCTCCTTAGTATAACCATAACATGGCAAATTAGTGGGATAAACAAACGACTGTCCGAAGTAACCTACGATCCATCCTAGAATCGAAATAAAATACACTACTTTGGGTCTGCTGTATCTGTCCGTCACCATTTTCCACAACGGCAAGCACACAAGTTTCACAGCTGGCCTCAGAGCGAGCAAAAGACCAATTTGTCCTGGAGTTAGCCATAGTTGCTTGTAAAACAGGCTAAAAAATGGGAAAAGCGTCCCCAGTGCCGTGTAGAAGAAGAAGTAGAAGGCCTTTGACACAAAAAAGCTCTTGTCCACTTGACGAAGTCTGTGAATAGCTTTCCGCCATTTCGATTGTTGTGAACTGTCGGTTGTTCCAGCGTCGAAATGTTCGTCGTTTTCGATGGGTGAATCCGATCCTATCGGCTGGTAAGAGCTAGGAATCATTGTCTACAGGAGACACTGGCAAATTTGGCCTACACTTTTTGAAAGCTTTCATTGAGAGTAAGCAAGGTTCGCTCGCTTGACAAGAGAACAACATAGACGCTTCGGTTGCATTAGTATGCAAGAATAAAAGTCGTATACATCACCCCTCGTAACTAAATATGCTAATAAATGTCATAATTTGTCTTTCATCTGTGGGCAGTCAACCGCAAACAAAAAACAGTTTGGTAACAAATAATCAAGTCAATATTGTAGAGTCAGTTGCAAACTTATTGTTATCCGACAAAGAGCGGGCAGAGAGCTGCCATCGTACAGAAAAATTTGATGAGTTTTATGTATCCTCTGTTGATTTAATCCAAAGGTATTACTAAACAGGCTCAGCAGGCAAGCTATTGGTTTGCGTGACAGCCTGCCCAGCTTGGATTTCATTTTCCTGGAAAACAAAATTTAAATCATACCCATTTATAGCCGGAATAATCCGCACATAATCTGCCCTTTGTCCCTTTTTAGTGGGCGATGATTTTAAAACAAGTTCAAACTCGAAGGAAAATAACGCATGAAAATGCAGTGTCTTTTTGAATGGGCCATCTTATTTCCTTTATTTCAGACTATGCGTCAGGTACCATATATATATTTTTGTATCAAGAAGTAATACCAAACTAAAAGCACGGCTTTTTGTTGCCCGTTTTATCGAATTATGACTAACGATAAAAGAGAGGAAAGATTGTTTTCCTTGTCACATGCAAATCAGGTGACTTCTTCATTCTCTCATACTCCAAAAAAAGCTTAGTGAGAACTTCATAATGGGACGATGCACAAACTAGCCAGCCACAAATATAGATAAAAAACCGGACAAACAAACTTATCCTGACCGATTGGCAGGTGCGGCTTTTACGCCACTTTGTCTCCTTACGTATTGCTTTACGACTATTTTACTTTGAACAAGATTCCCCGCCGGGTTTATCTCGGAAAGAAGCACGTTGTTTGGGTATCTTGACTTTGTTGCGCCTGTGTACTAGAGAAGTGGATTCGATATATTTAGACCATGTGGCGTGCATCTGTCTAGGTCTTGTTCAAATTCGGCGTTACTACTGAAAAAGAAAAATCAAACTGTTCGTCAATAGTCAATATCAGTCGATTTCTTATAAAATTAATAAATGTATGATAATTTCTGAATTTGCTTGCCCGGGGCTAGGTTTAGTATGCTAATGAGAAAATCTGTACCGACTAACGAGGGTCGATCTGCCAGTGGAGTAAGTTATACAAACAGAAAACGCGTTACTGTTTGCACTGATCTGATATTTGCACGTCATTAGATATCGAAAGTCCGACGCATACAGGAACCGAAGAGTCGAAAATTAAGAGCAGATGCACTGAGAGTTAGTGGAGCATACTGAAAACGATCTTTCTGTAGATCTCCACCTTACTAATTATAAAAGAGGGTGGTGACCAAACAATAGCTTCGATTGAAAGATACACACATGATTTAACGAAGATAACAATCCGTATATTGGCCACCAGCTAGTTTTTGTATGAGAGAGGTTATTGATTGTGCTTCACTTGTAAACTGTAAACACCAGCCTCCGAAATTCTCAACTGATCTGCGCCCCACTTCTCGTTATTTTTCAAAAGCTGGATGTATCACTTCTCCGAATACTAGCTTGCACAACAGCTGGTACAGGTCAGTATGCAGTGTGGACTGTTCAGAGCGGACTCCAAATCAGTTCCCTTGTATTGAATAATTTCTATTTGTAGTAAGTTGTAACTCCATTTTTAATGCGGCCTAAGGAACCTGTGACTCATGAGAGAGGGGAGGGGGAGGGGGGCTACTCCCTTATATAAGTTTTGATCCGTTTTGGGTAAATAGGGTATAGATTTTGACCGAACGATTTTGGTTTGAAAGTCTGAAAACGGTTATGGATTCTTCAGAAATCAAGTAAAAATACGGTATGAATTTTAGAGGACAGGTATGAAAAAGAGTACCGGAAAATTACATATTCTGGTCTGAAATAGGGTCAGGATTTGGAGAAACGAGCCGCACACTCCCACCAAAAATTCCAAGCAGTACCCTCCCCGGGTCTGTGACCGACCGGAGTACAAAACTGTTGAGTGGTCGAGAGGGAGCGAGAGGAGAGAATTAATAGGACAAACAGACAAAAAGTGATTTTTCACCGAAATAAAAGTAGATTTATTGTTCAATAACAAGAACTATTGTCTACTTACATGCACATGACCAGCTCTTCCCCTGAATACTAGTCCGGATTTCGATCCTTTTGTATTAGACCGGAGGACTGGGAGAAGTTCCCTTATAGGTACAGTCAAACCTCTTTATTACGGACACCAAGGGGACGGGAATAGGCGTCCGGATTATAGAGGTGTCCTTTTTAGAGAAGTAGGCTTTATATTGATTTCGGTCTCTCAGGGACCAAGTGAACTGTCCGTAATAGAGAGGTGTCCGTATTATAGAGGTGTCCGTAAGGAGAGGTTCCACTGTATTGAGCATTCCGGCGGGGGCGGTCAATCAAACACGACCTGTCCAGCAGGCTACCGATTCAACAGGAAAGAGTTTCTAATATAATTTGGGGCTACCATATTTACTCGAATAAACGCCGCCCCCGATTAAGCGCCGCATTTGGAACAAAAAAGTCAATAAGCGCCGCGGCCCCGATGCGGCGCTTATTCGAGGAATTTAGTATAACTAAAAAAACCACTACAAAGCAAGTCTAACACAGCATTGGTAAAGCAATTGAAAAGTACCCAAAGAGAAAAATGGTGACAATAAAAAGACGCTTCTGTTAGTTACTGTTAAATTTTTGTACAGATAGAAAATATACCGTGAAATTAAAGAAAAAAATTATTTGTCGCGTCCAATTGTCACATAAACGCCGCCCTCGAATAAGCGCCGCATTTAAGGCGCGAAATATTTAATAAGTGCGGCGGCGCTTATTCGAGTAAATACGGTAAGCATATTTGTCAGTGCATGGGCATAACTGATAATCAGTCTTCACATTCCAGACGACCCATAATTTGACTAATTTAATTAATTGTCAAAATTTGAAGAGCAGCTCGCCCTACATTTTAAAAAATAATCAAACTACAGATTCAAAAGCGATGGTAAAACTATAATCAGCTCAACAAAATTAGAAGAGCCAGATTATAAAGGAAACAAAGATGAAATAATTTAAACTCGTTTATTTCACCTTTAAATGTTACGCAGGTGATATGTCTCATGTCCCGCTGTAGGATAAACCAAGAGGAAGAGATTGATATTGTACCTACTAAGCATCTCACAACTAACATTTTTCTATATCTAATTTTGATTGGACCAAGAGCAGTGGCAATAGAAAAATAATACATTTTTTTGCTATAACAGAACAGTTCAGAATAAAACGTTGTGCATAAATTGTTTTTTTTTTTCCAGTGTGTTGAGCTTTTTTCGTTTTCTTCTTTTCTGAAACTGTTTAATATATTAATTATTTTGCCCTTTTGGGTGCTTGAAATACTTACTAATCTCAAAGTTTTTAACATGAAATGTTCGCCTGAAAGCCAAATCGCGAATCAGTTTTTGGTGTTAATAAGTTCAAAAGGAGAAATATTTATCTCATATTAATCTCACACGAGCTATTGCGAAAATTTTGTCATTCTGAAGATCTGTTCTCAATTCTCTGTGATGTTAATTTTCCTAATATTTTTTTTCAGTAAATCGTACCCCAAAGCTTTACAAAAGCAACATGTTCTGATGAATCAAACCATGAAGGTGAAAACTGCGAACAAACAACCCAGGTCACTTGATTGGCCACACCTCATTCGCTTCTGATAACTAGCTTGTGAAAGGACTTCCTGTATTTAACGCATTGAAGGTTATATATTACTAGTTGTTACCTTAAGAAGGAATTAAGGAATCCACTGGAAATAAGGGTAAACGTTTTTGTGTTGTTCTTGACTAATGCCAGTTCCTCTCCGAAATTTAAATGACCCAGTTTTTGTACCAGTACACCCGGCATTCCAATGTAAGTGCTTCAGAAGTTGCACGCTAACTAGTGGAAATTTCGATTTAAAATATTTTGTTAAATAAAATTGGACGTGGTTAGTCACGTGATTAAAATATTTAACTTATTTCAAAGAAATTTTAAATTTCTTTCACGAAATTTTAAACAGTTTACTCAAATATTTAACATATTTTCCGCCGCCCACTCTTTCAAATTATCGACTGCATTGGATCAGACTTTTAATCTGCTTGAGTCGAGTTAATTTCTCGCATTTTAGTTCTTACAACCAATGATATTTTTCTTCTATAAAATCAACAACGGCTTTAAAGCCACCATTACCCAAAGTATCTAAAAATCCACAATAAATATAATTTACTTCGAATAAAGTAATTCATACTGTAAAAAATTAAATAAAAATAACTTTTTCCCATAACACATTTTGCGTGTCTCTAAATTTCTGGATTTTTCAATAAATTACTTCATTTAGAATCCATCGAGCTGTCGCATTCTTCTGCTCCCTTAACGTCATCTCTAATCTCCTCATCCTGATCGTCCGAAGGAATCTTGGAATATCTACTACTTTTCTCGTGGAAGTTATTGATGGCGAAAAACAGAAGAAGGATTACAAAAGAGAAAACCGCCTCAATGCGGAACGTCAAACGCGCACCAATCACGTGAACCATAACTCCGCCCAGGACTCCACCAACTGCCATTCCTAGTCCCCAGTACACTCCGTGAATTATGCCTTGGATTGTCGCTCCGGAACCTGGACTCGAACAAAGGAAAAAGTTGCCATGAGATTTAGATTTAGTGAGAACTGGAGACTGAAAGGTTAAGCCCTGCTTTTTAACTGACTGTCTTAGTACCACAAAACAAGGTTATCTACTTTGTAAATGGATTGTGAATACGTACAACCGTCTCTCGTCCCGGCCTGGAGCGAGAGAAGGCTGTAATCAGAGTAATATGGCAGGAAAAAATGAAAATATCCCTGCACATGGCGACACTTAAAACGCAAATTAAAAGAAAGAAAGAAAGGAAATCACGTACGCACACAGCCGGCAGCCTGTATCAACTTATTTTATGGGAAACAGGCGGAAGATCTCTGGTTTTTGAAAAAGTTGAAAAAAAATATGTTAGAAAATCTAGAACACGATCAATTTTATAGACGTATAGCTCAGGAAAGATTAACCTGGGGCAATTCATTTCGATTTGTTATTTGAAAAAGTTCTTAAAATAACAAATTTAACCAAAAATAATACTAGCCAACGAATTGGAAACTTTTAATTTGTTCTCAGCTTAGAAATCATAATTGATCTTTAGCCGGATTAAGACTTCAAGAACAAATATGTCAAATGATTTTTTAAAATTCTGTCAAGCTGAGAACTCGAAGTGTGACATCGTGTTTGGAGAAGGAAAATAAAGTTTTTTATATTTTGTCAGAGGGGGGTTTGAGTAAATACTTCTTGTTTTTATATGTATGTTACGCGGAAAAGCGGGGAATACACTTCCCAAAGGAAAACTACCAGATGCTCCGGAAGATACATAATAAGCGATTAGCGGGCATTGAGAAGAAAAGAAAGAAAGAAAAGAATTCGGGATTAAGGTCATAAAAAGAAAGTGTAAATAATTTAGTGAGTTAGTTTAATGTATCGTAGCAACGCGCCCAAACCGGCTTAACGTCCAGGAATTCTAAATTAATTAAGCAAGTCGCTTTCTCAGCTTTATGCATACCGGCTAAGTGATTTGTTTTAATCTATTACGAAGAGTATTTGATGTATAAAGATGGATTATTTCTTGTTATTTTGTCAAACTGTTCGTCACATTCCATTGTCCGGCTGTACTGGCTGAAATTAATTGATCCTGAGGAATCCAAGGCCGCTGTTCGGGCCGGTTGACCGTATTCCGGTCAACAGCATCCATACCGTCTCTGCAAACTCTTGCTCGCACTCGATATTCAAGACTCATTTTATATTCCGATTCGCGAATAACTGCTTTTGAATTTTTTTTGGTTCAGAAGAAGACAAATGCTTTCTTTTTTTCTCGACTTTACTCTGATGAATTTCTCAGATAAGCCCCTTTACAATGACCCAAGAAAATCGTCGTGCGGCTACTGCATGAGGTAACTAAAAGGCGTTTTCACTCGTAAGTGATTCAAAAGGCGCTTAGATTCTCAAAAGACTGACTAGCGGGAAGGTGTGAAGATCATATTCTCTTCTCACTGCCTTAATTGTTATACTAGTTCAACCCCCAATTTCTAGAACTTTCCCTCGTTAACTGAAAAAGTTTTCTTTCATTCATTCGTTAACTTATTTTTGTCTTAAGATCAAGTGGAGCTTCAATTTTGCATTTTGGGAGTCAGAAGTGGACGCGGAATAACAGAGTATAGAATTTAAAGGAGTTAAAATTTCAGGAATAAAGATTAGCGCATTGCACACTGCTTGCTAGGGAATAATGAAACGCAAAAATTATGTGAGTAAAAACGAAATAATCGATATTGCCAAGAATGTCAATTTGAAGACGAGACATATTATCCCGCAAGGAAATTTTTATCGTAAAATAAGTTTCCATTATTCGAAAGCTAGGCCGAAGCATTTAATTGAAGGTTTTGCTTAATAGGTACTGAACGAATAGAAATACAATTTTTCCTGTTTGTTTAAAACGTCTTTTCCAATTTTGAGTAAACAAACGGTTTTTTCGACAGTTCATCCAAGGCTGTACCCTTTGTGATCGCTGGAACTCCTAGCGCATTTATTTTAGCTAAATATATTTACTCTTTCAAATAAGTGCCTTTTAGTTCGCACATAAAAAAAAAGAAATGTAGGAATTGTGTTCCTCTATAACCCGAGTTATGTTATTTGATCAGCCAGACAGTTGAAGCAAACGCTGAAAGACAAGACGTCAAGAATTTGAAGTCACTGAACTGCTGTGCTAACAAACATTTGACTGTTAATGCCAAGCGATCGACTTAGAAGTATAAAATTAAAGCGCCATAAGAGAAATTAAACTAAATGGATTCTTGGTGATTGCTAGTGATCCAGTACCTGATAGGAAAAAAAACTGAATTCTTCTAACCTGGACCCAGATTCCAGTTCTCAGGAATCTGGACGTTAACTTGGTTTCAGTTTTAGATTACCTCGGACTCAGGACAAATTATACCTTTTATAGGTTAAGAATTAAGGCATAATTAAAGCAACCTAAGATTTGTCGATTTCATGTACACCAATAAACGTAAATGCATATGCTGAAGACAAAGTTTTGTGTCTAAATAGAACTTTTACTGAACCATTTTAACGGGAAGTTTCAAAACCTCTTTACCTGGTTGTGGTCCAACGTACGCCACACTTGCAGTCCACACGCCTCCGTAGGTGAATCCTTGAAGAGCTTCTAAGGGTAACACCCACCAAGGCTCCTGCAAGTACGAGTATAGCAAAAATCGTAACCCATAGCACCCCAGGCCAGTGTACAGCACGGCATCGTGGCCAATCTTCTGGACAAAGTAGGTTGCCATGAAAAACATCACCACCTCGGACATGCAGTTAACGGCAACAATAATGGTGAAGAGGATTGGAGTTCCACCGATGTCTTGAAGAAACCAAAACAGGAATGAAAGCTGAAGACTGTGAGAAAATCCCAGAAAAAGGAGTGTGAAGATAAACGCTCCGTTCTTCAGATTGCAAAAAACCTTAAGTCCTTTCCAGAATTCGTTCTCCGTCGGCGCGTCGTGTTTCGGTGGTGCCGGTTGGAACTTGAAGAAGAATGCCACGAAGAAATCTACAATCATTGCACTTGCAAACACGTAGAACACTGGCACATAGTTGATGCTATCCTCATATGGACATGTGTTGAAAGCCGTGACGACCGCTCCGGACATCAGAGATCCTATTCCCCATCCTATTGAGCCAAACAGTCGCTGTCTACCATACTCATGCTCGCGTCCGATTAAGATGCCGAGTGTTCCGCTATCGGTCAACATGGGAGCTGGCGCCGCGATAAATTCACCAAGAAACACGATCACGAGCAGTGTTATGAAGATTGTCTGGTTGTCCTTTACGCGGAAATCATCCTTCATATTTGGCTTTTTGCGCTTTTTGTTTTTTGTCAATATTTTCGATGGGCTTTCTTTGGCTACTCTCGGATTATCTTCGTGTCTCGGTTCGTTTTCCTCAGAACTCTCTTCTTGAACCAACTTGGAATCGTCCGGATTGTTAACTTGCCCTATGTCATTCTTGAAATCTTTCCTCTTGTCATAATCGGAATTCCCAACCAATTTTTCCACATCACTTGAGATTTGAGGCGCTGTGGTCACATCCAAGCCACCATGTAAAATATTTATTTTACCTTTTCTCGTAATAACATGCTGCCCATTTTGTAAATCCGTTTTAGCGTTTCCAAAACCGCTTCGGCGCGCGGAGCGATCGATAGCCGCGTCTCCTATAAGGAGTTGGCTGTTATGGCTTAAGTTTGTCCCGTTAGTCTCGGGATAACACGGGAGATTAAATGGCGAAACGATGCTCTGTGAAAAGTGGGCCACAGTTGTTCCTAGAATAGAGACAACGAGTATAAGCTTGGGTCTATTGCAGACATCGGTGACCATTCCCCAGAGCGGAGAGCACAGCATCTTGACGAAAGGGCGAACGCCGAGTAGGATCCCAGATTGTCGAGCTGTAAGCCAAAGTTGTTTGTAGAACACTCCAAGATATGGAAGGAAAGCACCGGTTGCCATAAAGAAGAAAAAGAAAGACAACTTCGGCACGACCAAGTCGTTGTCGATTGAGTTCAAGATCTTTTTAGACATTTTCATCGATTCGTTTTCGAATTTCTGGCATTGCTTCGAGGGGTTCTTCGACGTTTCCGTCTCCATTTGAGATCTCACAATAAGTCCTCGAATCGTCGCCGATGCTGATCTCGATCCAAACGTCGAGATTCAAACCTCAGAAAAACGACAGAAAAATCAATATTGCCTTACTGTGATATAACAAATCACAGTCGGAGACATCGCGGGATGAAATGAGATTACCCCAAGAATTTCATTTGCAGCCGTCGGCTCAACTCGACTTTACAACGTCTTTAACGATCGCGCCGGTTGAAGTAAGATGAAGTAAGCTCGGAGTGGCCTCGCGTGAAAATAATATAATTTGAAGCACTTTAAACCACCTTCGTCCTAATGTAAACAGCTGAAACCAACTGTTTATTAGCTGCGAAACATGATTTACATTTACAAATTCATGACTACGCGGAAGACAATGCCGCGTGTGTCTTGTCAATATAACCGAGTGACAGTCTTAGTCTTCATGAAAGCCTCATCAAATAATCGCTTAGAATTCTTCGCGGTTTCCATTGGCACCGCTTTTCATGGCAAAACACGTCTCAATAGACACTGGATCAACAATTTATCTTACTGATGAATAAACATTTCCATTGTACTCTTTTTCTTCAACTGGAATGGAAATCGAATCAATTAAGTAATTTTTCTCCGTCCCTTAATTCGTGCGATCTAGCGAGGTCATTCTGAGACCAAAAAAAATATCTATATATAAAGGCGAAAAAGTGGCCATTTAAGTATGCAAATGCAACTTTTTATCGCCAAATATTTGATTTACACTGATCATAAATTATTCCATAACGTTATTTTATTACTCGAACGAACGATTATTGGAAGCAAGTAAATATATTGCGAATTATTGGAAAGTAACCACTCAGTGTTTTTGGGACCTTCCCTGCCTTGCTCACTATGATGAGGAAAAACAAAGAAAAGCAATAAGAAAAGAATCGTGTTCGTTCAAAGCAAACCTATATAATTTACAAAGTTAACTTGAATGGCGTCATGCCGCTGTTTTTGCAGCTGGAAAACAGAATTTTAATTCTTCAAGCTAGCCGCACCTATATTTTAATATTTAAAATTGTTTCTCTATCAAAAATTCAACTGTTTTGGGCGGTACCAAGTCTTCTTTTCAACAACTAGTTACGAAAGAAAAAAAGATACGACGCGTTCACATGAAATCTTCACGTCAGCTTTCAGAGAAAATATACTATAGTTAACTGACCGTAGCTAAGCAACGGGAAATTATCTAAAACCATGTAGCAATGCAAATAGATAAAATTGGGAAGTTTACTTTCACGCTGAATTTTAAGATAACCCGGCTCAGGGTATTTTGTCAGTTGCTTCAAACATGTTTTATCCAAATTGTTGGTCTTTCTTTTGTTCAGCACCTCGGTGAAGATGGATTCGGCACGCACGTTCGGCCACCCACACTTTTCCTCGATTGTTTTTAATTTTATCAGATTGATTTTACTATTTTCTGTCGGTTGATGAATGTTTTGTACGAAGAAAGCGGCCAAGAGTGATCTCGTCTTTTATGTGACTCAAAAAAGCCGTTAACAAAGACATGTTGAAAAGCGAAGAATATTTCATTATTTTAGTTTTAATACTCCCACGTAGAATTGTACCGAAGCTAGCCAACTGATCCACTGAAAGACTTTCCTTTTCACTCATCGAACAGGATATTGGTTTGAGTTTTATAAAAAACACTGTTACATGAAACACAGAATCGAAAGAATCGAAAAGAAATTCAGGCCACCGTAAGCTTTAAATTAGACAAATTATTAGTGATCTGCCGTGGTTAAAAATACAGTCAATCACGATTTTTGCAATGAATAACTGTAGGCATTATAAATGAGAAAAGGAAAATAATAAAAGCAATCAAAAATACGAAAACAGTTTCTTTTTAACGAAAATTAGGCTTGAAATTAAAATTAGGTAAACAGTGTGGTTTCCTGTGGTTTTTGGTAAAAATCATCTTTTCGCGCGCAGCTTTCAGTCCAGTGCTAAATTTGTAATGATCTAGCGCCCCCAAAAAGGAGCCACAGACAGCGTTCATAAACAGCAGCGGTAATTACGCTGTTGCAAGATAAAAGCAAAATCTTTTGTAAATCTACAGTGAAACGCATTGCAGACAAAGTGGTTTGAGATTGTTAATTTTTAAAAATACGTCTCATATTGAGGTCACTATTAGCGCCGGTGTTTGATAGATCAGCTCAGTACTAGCAGGTGTAATGATTTTCATGAAATTGTGGTTATGTTAATATTACTGGTCATGACTTGCACGAAAACTTATGCAACACTAAAACATCTTTAGTTAATTCTATGATAGGCCCGGCGGAAGATGGGATTTTCACTTCATTGGAATTAATCTGAGATCTGTCAAGTACTCAACGAATGAGAACCTTGTGATAAGAGCTGTTTCACAATTTTAGCCACCATCAAAGCTAATAGCTTTTAGACTAAAATAACAAAATATAAAACAATTGTTTTGAGACGCGTGATCGAACAAAGACAAAATCCTCAACCGAAAAGGTGTTCAATTGGTAGATGTATTGAGCTGTAGAAAAAGTGACAAAATCTGGCGAGACTTGAATGTGTCAAAAAAAAAAAATCGTGATCCATCGAACAAAATTGAAATACTGAGCACTTCCCAATGCCAATTATTCCTCGATTTAAAATCATTTAGAGAGTAGCTCGATATTAATCCATTAACACGACGACAATTTCCGTTCAATCAAAGTTAACCATGTCTACTGAGGGAAATAAAAACTCAAAATTTTATAACAATCACCAAAGGATTGCCGAAGGAGGGAGTCAATCTGATTCTGGTGCCGTTTTTATCAAATTCACATGAAATTTCGCAGATCAACCTCAACACTCAACTGAGACAAGTAAACAAATTTAAGAGTGCATGGTTCTTGTTTTTCGTGAGAAAAATTGGTATACAATTCCAGTTCGAAAACACTATGCAGTGTACTACAGTGTAACATATTTGAAATTTAAAAATAAAACGAATTTCTGCTCATTGGTGTAAAAAATATAACTTTCAACAGGCCATCCTTCAGACAAAAGTTAATTCGAAGAGGATTTTTGTAAAGACAAAGATAGGTGCGACCAAACTCATAATGGCACTTATAAAAATAAAAACATAAACATAGACTATTCAAGTTATTTAAAAAACGTTGGCAATATAGCTTTGGTAACAGCGCGTTGGCCATTGGAATGCACTAACTACTTTACTTGAAAGCATGAAACGAAAATGATCACAAAAACACTAGAACTTTAAATTAACACTGATACTATAAACGCAGGCATGTTTTGTCTCTACCAAAATACTCCCGAGCAATTTTTGTTTCCAGAAAAAACTATAGCTTCCTACGGCATAAAAATGCACCAGTTTTATACTGAATTAAATCTCATGAGGACTTTGACTCTCTTTAGTTGCTTGGTTCGTGCTGTCAATCAGTTTAGGTCATATCGCGTGCACAAAAACACAAAGCGATTCTGAACCCACAAAATAAATGTCATCAGGGGAAGACAGTTTTAATTATTCATTACTCAAGCTACTGGTTTGCTTGATTCTTCATAAAATTATATAGTGAAAGAAAACGGTAGAAGAAAACGTAAACAGGAGGCTTTCGGAATATAGCAAAATCGAGGTTGTTTACCATTAATCTACTAAAAACAATTCCGGACGGACATTTTGGTTGGGAATTTCCGTTCGGGTACAACATGTTCCATTCAATCCAAGAAGGTGTAATTTCGGTTGGGACACATATTTGGCACGGCTGCGGTGAAAGCCAAAGAATGTTTTGTCCTTAGTGTTAGAGGAGCAACATTCATTTGTGCCCTTCACATTCACATTGCCGCAATTATCACCATACTGGTAACCCACGCCTTGCTCCTGTCTGGCCTCGTGGCTAAGTCGATAGAGCAACGGACGATCAAATCCAGGGTTCGTGGGTTCGATTCCCGCAAATGTCGGATTTTTTTTCTTTGCCTCGTCCGGTCTCCCATTTCCTTACTAGGGCTAACGCTCAGTGGGAAATTCATGAGTTAACTTAATAAGCACTTTAACATACACTGCAGAGTTAATAATCTGATCCATCATTTGTGGAAACCAAAGGTCTGAAACTGTTATGAAAGATGCAAGACATGTAAGTAGAACACAAATTTCCTTTCGGAACGGTCCAACCAGAACTGGACTACCTTTTCAAAAGTTCCGTTTCTTCCGGAAATTTTCCACTGGGACGATGCAAGAAGTCGTGTTCCTTTTGCATTTCAACGAGAATTTCCGGAAAGGTTTTGTAAGTGGTAAACACCCCGAACCACTTGCACAAACAATAACAACAAGTTTGTCGGATTATGTAGAGAATAGGTAGAGAAAAGCCGTTTGCCCAACCATATATTTGACAAAATATTTTTGACAGAATGTTTGGTTTCATTAATTCATAAAAAATAAACTGTTGAAAAAAAAAATGAATAATTACAGCAATCATCTGAGTAAACGTCCATCACTTTGATGTCGTTAAGTAAAGATTTGGTGACCTGATAGCCTATCATATGCAAGCGTACATCAGATTATAGTTAATAAAAGGCAATGGTTATGAAGCCTGACACATTTCTTTGTTATATGTTTTTGTTAGCATTTTTGGCCTTGACACTGACAGTGCACAGACGACAATAGATTTTGAAATGTGTTGGAGCAACTGACCAGTAGAAACGTTCGTTCGTGTTAAGACATTCAACTGTGCAGTGTAAACATTCAAACAAAGGATTGCGCACTGTCGCGGCCCTTCCAACATAAATTTTAGCACCATTGCTTTCATGGCAAAGTTTCATAACCAGTCCCTCAATTAACTATGATCAGATCTAGAGTTTTCCATGGTGATCATGAAGCCTTGTTTCCACCATCCATGCAAGCATATGCGCAAGCACAAGAGTCCATGTGAACTCGTTTAAAGGAAAGCCAAGCACGTGGAACTGAATGATGGTTTCTTGTGTTTGAACTTAGTCGTTTCTAGAATGGCTATTCCAAAACAAGGTTGGACACCTTATGACGTTTACACAACGAAGTATTCTTAATCGCCACATACGTAGTATACGAAAGGATGTCGCGCGAAATTTAAAATTTCAATTTAGGTCTCATTTAATTTAATTCAGAATCTTAAAGGGTCTTAAAATTAGACACTGAACCAAAATTATAGCAATAAAGGCCAATGATTAGAAAAGGCAGTATAAACTAAGCAGAAATTCCTGGCAGAAATTACAACGTAAAAATTATGCTTGCATTGAGGTAGGGAAAAAATAGCGTAAAGCATCTGGCATTGGCTGCCAACACTTTGCAGCACTTATACCTTGACAGATTAATAGAACCATTCTTTATCAGTTGATAAAACAATAATAGTATCAAAAACATGCCTAAACATTCGTGAACAAGTTATGGTCATCTTCCCGATATAAGAAGTTACCATGGCAACAGCATGACGTGTTACAAACACCCCTAATTCTACCTTTTAAGTGGTAATACCTCAAAATCGAACTCGGAAACCCCAATTTTTTTATTATTATGGAACTAAAAACAGGATCTTTAGATACATTTTTTTTGTCAAAGTTTACAAAAACATTCCATCAGAGGAGTTCAGAGCCACAAAATTAAAGCTGAGAAGAGGCAAACGAAAGGCCCCAAATGAGGCTGGTGGGATTTCCCAAGGAACCCTTGATTTTTTCCTCTGGAGCCCAGTTATTGACGTCATTTGAACTTTGGACCACATTTATTTCTTTATTTCTGTCTTGGAGCCCTGGAACTCGGCATTTTTATGCAGACTCACTTGAGTTAGTGGTTCTCATTGACTGAGAAAAGCAAATGACTGCTCATAAACATCTTGGTCTCGTTGGATACTTTAATGTAAAATATTAATAACAATATTTACAACTTGGACTGAAACCTGTAAACAGTTGAAAAAATCTCACACCTCATTCAAATAATTTAAAAACTTTACCTTCCGACAACGAATTTTTCAGACATTTCTCGACCCTGTAAGAAAATAGCCGCTCATGAAAAATAAAAACAACGATAAGAAGGAAATATATTTTTTGAAAGGAAAGAAACAAAAAAAATTGTATTTTTTTATCAAACTGATTAAAGTTCATTTCACGTATCCTCTCTGATCAATTTTAAGCGTTCAATACAATAAGGAATGTCTGAGAAAGGTAGATTGCAGTGATAAGGAAATCTCATTCTCATTTGTATAGAAGGTTTACACAGTGTGGTGCTACTTGAAAGTTGGTACTCACACTACAACGGACTCCTTAAGGATCCGACGCGATTTGATGTCCATAATTTAAGAAATAGTTTGCGAATTGCTGGTGCTGTTAGCGTGTTTTAATGAGCCGTAAATGCAGTGGCACTGTGCGTGTGTTACACTTTGGACAGTACATTTAACTCTACTTTACTAAACAGCAACATGACATGACCAAATAGCCTGGGTCTTATGGACAACGTCAATCGCATCGGTGAATGCCTCGTGCTTTATCTGACTGCGTTTACATCAAAATCGAGTTCGCCGCGCGCTCTCTGGGATCCAGTATCCTGTCCGGGGTGGAGCGTGGACTCATTCCTGCAAAGAGTGGCAGGTGAACCCCCTACTTTTAGACCAGTATTTACCATATAAGGTAGCTCTGCTACCAATAGAAAACTGAACAGATTTGTACAGAAACTATAGAGACATGATAAAGTAACACAAATACTCATTTCTCAAAAACCGTTTTCCTCGACGCGTCAATAATGCTGCCCAAAACACTTTATCTTCAGCAATTTAGAGTCTGGTTTCTGGCTGTAATAATGGACTGTCCTTTAGTCGAGAGTTGATTGTGACCATTGCCTTTCTTTCTAAAAAAAAGGTTCAAATAATTTTCAAATTTGTACCTTTTAAATGCAGAAATAAATATACATGTAGTAAGTTTTTTGCAGGAAATCTCAGATCAAGAACACTAACAAAATACTTTTTTTAAAATTGAGATCTTGATCATTTTTTTCCGTTTTGTTTTTTAGAGATCTAGGCTTGTCTTGAAGTTTTCTTCATATTTATCACTGAACGGCCTTTCACTGGAAAATAAATTACTTCTCAACGGTTCGATGCTGTTTCGATAGCGGCACACCGAACGAGTCAATAACAACTTGACCCTGTAAGGCAAAGGAAAGGAAAGAAATCATTAGTGGACAACCAGACATCCTTGGAGATCACGAAGGAGTGATTTTCGGGACGGGACGAAGACCTCACGGGCAAAATCGGGACAAACGTCAGCAGAATAAACCCTGCGAACTCATTTTATAAGACTGGATAAGCTCAACAGAAGTTTAAATTTCTCTCACCCCATTGGCCAGAAAATGATAGTGGTTATGATGATGATGATGATGATGATGATGACCAGTGATGGATGTCATTGTTGTTATTCATGAACTCTTCTTCAAATATTTTAGACAAAAATCACTACGTTTGAAACAGGAAAAAAATAAATAAATAACAATTCGAAATGTCATAGCTAGGTCTTACTCAAAAAAGCGAAATTCCCAGGGGGAATCAAGCCCATGACGTACAGATTACCTGTTGAAATACTGCTCTACCACTGGGCAGTGTGTCATTTGTTTCAGAAGATTTTTGCCTAAGGCTTAATAATCGATCCACTTTTTCAAACCAAAATAACAGAAGTTTTATAACTTGTTTGAGAAAAGAAGTCAAAACATGCGTTATTTAGATCGATTTAGGATCACAATTTCATGCAGTCAAAAAGTGCCACAAAGTAAGAGAGATACTCCTTGAACGGGCACATTTTAGAGCTCATATATGAAGAGAGTTTCTCTATAAACCAAACTTAAGTGATTTTCAAAAGACTTGTTAATACGAACGATACATCCGATCGATAAAACGTATGTGAAGATAGATTTTATACCTAAAAATGATGGCTTGACTGCAAAAGTCATTCTCCCATGTTTGTTTTGGCGAATTCTATTCTGATGCCGCCTCTCTCCCCTGTTCCAAGGATCTGACTACAAATACAAAACAAAAAAGAAATAAACAAAGATGTCACAAAATTAATCTCTGGAGGTTATTTGAAAACTGTGAAAATAATATGAATTTTTGGTGGCCAGTATAAACTCCACTCACCCTTGAAGATGCTGTTTTGCATGAAATGCAGTTGCAACATCCTGAGGGAAAGAAAAAGGAAATTATCAGTTTCATTGTGGCTTATAAGTGGCAAACTGCTATTAAGGGGCACTGGCAGGGCGATATTACTCTATTTCTGTCAAAACTGCTTGAATGTTTCACAAAGTACTCTTCACTAATACGACATTGCTCTCAGAACACCAAGCAAGAACCGACCACTAGTCAAGTCTTAGCGATTCTCAAAATACAAAACAAGAGCTTGTAAAACTGGTCAGTTTTTCTCAAGTTGCAGTCCATTTCTATCTTTATCATCGACAGCAAAAGATAACTAATCACTGACTAGTTTCTCACCTCTAGTACAGCAATAGGCAATTTTTATAATGGCATCATTTGACTACAATAACCAGAATTCATTTCGTTTCCCTTTCAAATTCCAATTTTTTTATTTCTTGTGGAATGTAAATAACCACAGTGTAGTTAGCATGAGAAGACAAAACAACTGAAGATTCTGGTACTTGTAGCCAAATAGCGCCCTAATGAAAGTGCCCTATTGAGAAACAAACTAGACCATAATTTAAAATATTTTCATTGATGCAGATAAGTCTACTGGTTATTCAAAAGTGACATTGAAAGTGGGCGACACCGTGTCCCTTTAACCCTTCCCCAAGAGCAAGAAGGTACAAGGTACTGGGCATTCTTTGAATTGCGTGTTTAAAGTAGAAAAGGACAGATAAAGCTAAAACAGAAATTACCGAAAGATCAGTCAAGAGTGAAGAAATAGATTATCGAAAATAACATAATTATGCCCACAACTGAAATGCGTTTAAAGGAACTTTAAAATCTAAGCGCTGCCGTATCAGTTATAGTAAAGAAAAAACTAGATTATCAATTTGAGATTGTTTGTTGGGCATCTTTTCTTCACGCCGACTGCAATTAATATAAGAAGAATCTTACAAGAGGATAGAAAGGATTAGATGCAAGACCGGCAAATGATTGACCTAACTTCACGCCTGCAAATGATACTGCATGCTGCGAATTCCTGAGCTACTCTAAGCTCCTCATGTAATAAAAAAAAACAAATAAGTACCAAGTATTCCACGAAACAGACTGGATTACCAAGTCCTTTACTATGCATTTTAAGGCGCCGAAATCCGGGTTTCCTAGAAAAAAAAATTTATTATTTTTTATCAGTTTCATTTTACAAACAATCAATTTTACTGCCAACTGATGCAGTAGTGGATCTAGGGAAGAACACAATTCTGATACATTTTCACTCCGCCCCACGTAGCAATGCATCTCGAGATCTTACCAAGTCTCGCAGATGAGGATGATTAAAGGTAGCCGACTACCTTTAGATCCGGCAATCCACCGCAGCGCACGAAAACCTTAAAAACGCTAATAAAAACGCACGGAAGAGTTCTAAAAACTTCAAACCTAGCATACACATTGTTGCTAGTGCAAAGGGCGAATTTAGCAAAAAATGTGGTTTTCTTTGTGCTTATTTGCAGTGTCAGGTTCGCAAGGTATTGTGGTAACATGTACAACCGCCATGTTTTCCGGACGGTGGACTGAAAACCGTCTAACTGTTTTGGTTATCTTCTAGCATATTACAGTTGTATCTTGTTTGTTAAGTCGCGGATAGGGTCGCTTCTTTCTCAACCTAATGGGTGCACTGGGACGATTACAGTAATGCTTACCATAAAGAAATTCATGCGACCAAAGTATGCAAATTCCTGCAAAAATCAACAAGACTTACTCGGAAAATTTTTCCTTCAGTTGTTGTTCAGTACATCCTTTATCTAAGTTAGCTACGAACAGCGTGGGACAAGGTAGATTTCCCGCCATGTCTCCGAACAATGCCATTTGAAGCGGCGCTGTTGGGGAGGCTAATGGGAGGATAGGATGGTGCTGAGGGAAACTCTGAAACAAATAATACAACCGTAAACAACAGCACTGATGAAAATTCATTCGCATCACAGTAGCTAGCTCGTAGAGTAGAAAACGTTTTTGCCGTTTGAAAATAGGGAAAACATGGCACAAAACACAGTAGTCCAGACCCAGAATTCCTCTCTCCCCATCTTGTAAAGGGTCGGAATGGAAATTAACCTGGTGTACTGAGAAACACAGTGGATTGGATCCGTTAAGAGGACGAAATCTTCTCCCATACAAGTCTGGGGCGATCTCACATATCAAATGACAAGTTTAATGTATGATTGCTCACTCTTATTCTTTACGAAACCTTTCTTCTTGTTTCCTTTCCTACAACATCTTTTCATAATTTGAAGGTGTCTACTGCCTTTGAAACAAATTGGAACCGATTTGTGAATCTGAGCACTGATGGGCTCGGGACGTCGACATTTTTTCACTGATTTAAACAGTATTGAGCCTTAAGGTAATGGCTGCATGTGGCGATAACTTACTTGTAGCTGTTGAAAGAACGTAGGATGGTGATTAAAAGGGTGGTGCGCTGTTGCTGCTGCAGCCATTATGTCGCTAAATATAGGGCTGACAAAAAAAATCCACGCATAAGCATTTAGTATAGCAACAAAGAAGAAGAAGAAGAAGAAGAAGAAGAAGAAGAAATTTACACGCTTCATTATATGGATCATTTATGCTCAGTCACGTTTGTTTTTACTCACGTAGGGTATGTCAGGCTCGGCTCTTGTGTTGGTAGAAATCCTGCTGTTGCAAAATCTGCTGGTACTAAAACAACACACACAAACGATTAAATTGCGATGATGCTTTTCTTTGAACTCTACAAGTGGATCTAACTTCTGCGGAGTCTGTGCATAAGATTTAAATTTCAACCACTCAAATAAAAGCTATAGAGTGTTATAATAGTGGTCAGTTCACTTAAAAATCTGTTAGTGAAATCCTATGATCGGTAACTTTCAGTCAGTTGCTTTTTATGATAGTGCACAAGGTTGGTTCGCTGATTACTTCAGAGCACCGGCTGTAAGAGTGTGGATTTAACCGTGAGGAAAGT
The DNA here is from genome assembly GCF_977016875.1 of Pavona decussata. NCBI lineage: Eukaryota > Metazoa > Cnidaria > Anthozoa > Scleractinia > Agariciidae > Pavona > Pavona decussata. The sequence continues at coordinate 523,148 of NW_028145528.1, read as the reverse complement.
TATTTAGCAGTACTTTCCTATAGTAATCTTTGTTATGCTGAATAATGTGCACGGCTGTAAGTCTGTTGATAAAACACACGCCTATGAATCGTCCTGAGATGTAGTTTCCAGCGAGAGTCGGTTAATCGAGCTGAACAGCTGGGTTTAAATTTTGACTTTCAAGAAATCCTGACGCAAGATCATTAATTGATCCATGTGCATGCTAAACTCAGTTGTATTCTTTTTCAGCGCGTTCGTACCCAGCTCCCTTTGGCTGTCGTTTCATTGACACACAGTTCCTCCCTTCACAGTTCTTCCAACTCAAACGCTTTTGTTTGAGTATCCCGTCCGCGTAATCGCACGATCGACGACTAATTAAGTGTGCAAGGACAGTGGCGATCACTTACGAGATGTGCAAATGCAAATAACAACACTGACCAGTAAGAAGAAGAAATTAACTATTTACTCACAGAATTGAGGCTCCCTTGGATAAAAGTGCGGGGCCAATACGGCTTGCTTATTCACCGGTTTGGATACCTTGGTATTGGAACGAGCGAACTCCAATCGCAACGTGAGAGAGGCATCAGGATCGAATCGTACGCCCTGGAAAGAAATACGGCCACTTAACTTATTTACTAAAGAATTAATAGCAGAAACCTTAACGCCTGACTTTTTTCTCCGCACTGAAATAAACTCCCAATTGTTGTTTCTCCGAGGTTGTTTTAAATGTCAAAATGTCAGCTGTTTAGGAAACGACTATGGGAAATGGAAAACAATTTTCATCACACAGAGATCTTGATTATGGAAAATCCCATAGAACACAGTAAGTAACCTTTTCAGAATACCAATCTAGACTGAAAAAAGTTATCATCATTAAAAGAAAAATCATTTTCTTCATTGTGGGGTTCTGTTGTTATTTAACAGAGCCCGGCGGTTGTTCTAAGAGCGGATAACTTTATCCAGCGGATCTGTAAGTCGCTATCCAATGGATAAAATATACTCCAACTTATACATTTGATCCGCTGGATAGCGATTTATCCAGCACTGTTATATGTTCTTTGAACAACTGGGGCCAGAACACTAAAGGTTCATTTGTCAGCATTGAAATTTTCCGAACTAACTATGTGCCAATAGACACGAAAATGAAAAGATTTCTTTACCTGTAATGAAGCTTTGGCTTCTTCAGCTTGTCCTCGGCTTTCAAACGTCACAAACGCTACTGGCTGAAATAAAATTTAGGCTGTGTGTCAAAAGAAATGCTGGTTCCAACGAAAAACTGAAATAACAAAATGTTTAAGTCTTATATCTGGTCCAGTTGCAGGCAGATCCGCGATTGAGTAATTCTTGATAAACAAAATCACTGCCGGTCAACTCCTCTGCAACAGAGGTATTCATAGTCACGGTTATCAGGGGAGCAAGGACGGTGCAGTGGTGAGAGCACTCGCCTCCCACCAATGTGGCCCCTGTTTGATTCCCAAACTCGGCGTCATATGTGGGTTGAGTTTGTTGTTGGTTCTCGTCCTTGATTCGAAAGGTTTTTCCCCGGGTACTCCGGTTTCCCCTCTCCTCAAAAACCGACGTTTCCAAGTTTTCAATTTGATCTGGATTATTGTCAAGCACTTTATCATGAGCTTAGATCAGGCTCGGGAGATTGTGCAAGCATTCCCCGTGTTATTGACTTAAAATAATTTTCTTTACCTTTAATTACTTTTACGGTTATGCGAATCGGATGATGACGATGATGATGATGGTAGTGATGCCCGTGACGATAACATAATATCAATTGAGAGTTTATTACGTGCAGCCGTCAGACGAGTAATATCAGGAAGAATTTCAGTTGTATTGGAAATAAATGATGAAGGGTGTTTTGAAATAATCTGCTTCTCATTTTCGTCTATAACCATTTTGAATAAGAGAAAAACAAAACTAAAATAATACTCACTGACTGAGTTTTGCCCTGTGTAGAAGGAGAAAGAAAAATATGAACTTCCATTATTAGTTCAGTATTAACTGGTAACGGTTGTCTATTGAGTACTGTAATGGGAGTTAGTCCACCGTGAAGAAAAGTTACAAGGAAGAACAGAGGGGTATTCAGTCGGTCTCTTTTACTTTACAAAAGTCGTCAAAATTCCTATCATTTAACTATTTCACGATTTAACGCAAACGAAAGGACAACTTTACTCGACCAGTTCATCCATAACTGATTAAAACAATTAACTGAAAAATTTAACATGCGTTCTATTGTTAGTTGATCAAGAACGGAGATAAATGCCTTCTCAATGCTGCGTCGCAAAAACGCGTGCATAACGGTGCGGTTTAAATAACGCAAGCACAATCCTCCCCGAGGTGCATGAAGCTAGCTTTCAATGAGGTTCTATTCAAAGCTCGCCTGAAAATGTTTCTAGCTCTTAAAGTAATAACTCTGAAAGCAGGAGAATTCATGCTGTGATTTCTTTAGACCGATTAACACTTTCAATTAACTCCCTGGCAAGAAATCAATTGAGTGTCGACCTTGGAAAAGTTTCCCAGCATATTGTCCCGATTGGGTGCACACCAATGATTGTGCGGTTGATTACTGCTCTGTAACAGGTCACATTATGCTTGCTATTAATATGAATACTGTTAGAACACAAAAATGGGATCAATACCATCGGCATAGCCAGAACCCATCAAACAAGGCGTACTCCTTTTAAGTTGAACAGTTCTTAAAAGCTTGGAGTCATTCCGCGTCCAAAAAGTAATAAACCACGCATACAGCAATCAGTTTTTCAGTGAAGGCTTCCGAGATGACATTGTAATATATCGAGAAAAAGAAAACTGTGGCTAGAATTGAACTCGTCCAGTGTTATAAGTGAGGTGCTATACCTCGATTATCTATTGAAGTTGGAGTTAATTCGGGTCAGTTGTGACACCATAATCCTTGGGGTATATTATTCACCAGGACGCAGGTGAATACAAAGTCAACCGATAATTACTTCTTATACCCCATAAGGTTAAAAACATTATTCTTACTTGTTTATCCGTGAGCTTCAATAGCGATCCCTCGTATCCCTAAACAATAAAACAAGCAAAAGAATATGTGAATCTCTCAGTTAAACTGAGTCAAGCAAGTCAAGCGTTTTTATTTGATCAAAGGAAAACAAGACAATGTGTAATCAACGTGTTGGCGCTTGAGGAATTAAGTTTGTTTGATCGAGTAATGAAAAACAACCAAAAAATGTGCTCAAACTAACGACTCTACGTCTCTCGTAATTCCAAGATGCCGGAAAACGTTTGCGCACAATATCAATCTGCGGTTACGCGCGTTTTGTATTAGACCGTGCTGTGAATGAAACGAATATTGGTATCCGTGTTTTTCACTTTTATTATGCAAAGAAGGCAAGGCCAAGAGTAAATTAATCGCCCACGGACCTACTAATAATATCCTATATGTGCTCTGCTTTGCTTTAAAGTACATAACGTATCATATTGAAAACGTCCAAAGAGATTTCGGCACCGAAAGCAGATTCCGGCCGCCATTTTCTCAAAAACTCTGGACGATACATGAACTTGAAGTAAAGGAAAATAAATTACTGTAAAAGCGACAAAATTATCATAATGACCAGTCCGCCCAAATGATTAAGATTCGAAGTACTGTATTTGACGATAACACAGATATGGATATATAGCTGACGAAGAGAAAAAGTGTGCAAACCCGTGCAAATAAAACTGTGATTTCACTACTGAAAGTAGACCACTGAAGATCGAAATGGAAAAATGTTTGTGCCGGAGATTAGTTTAACACATTGTACGATGTTCGATGAATGGCGAATTTTCTGCAAGTTATTTTGAGAGCCATGCTACGTACAAATTAATTCTTTTGAAATGTTGATAAACACTGTAGTGTTATGAGCTATGACCAATGGAATATTTGCGTATTCTTTCTCGCCCAAGTTTGTAGATCTAAACAACCAGAAAGTACTGTGAGATTCTAAACAATTTTATCGCCAACAACTTGAATTATTGTTCGTTAAAATGATAATTAAGTCACAAGTTTCGGAAAACGGTGGGTACATAACAGATGTATCTCTAGCAAGTTTCATTGCAAGTAATCACCTCCGATGCAAATATTCTAGCCACACACTGCTTCGCAAACTCTGTCTATTCTTTCTGGGCACCTAATTAGCTTGCCTTGTCCTTAATTGCTCTTGGAATCACCAGCGCAGAGAAGTGATAATTGCGACTTCGTTTCATCTAACTTCATAGAATTTGCAACCATTTTCACTTTGTACCAAACGGAAGGTCATGAAATTAAACAACCTCCGTTACTCCTCGACGGTTGGCCGTTAAATTTCGGATCCTGTACATTCCAGTAAATAATAAAGAAGAGCCCATAAGCCGCCTCTTTGTTTTGTTGTTTGCATATACGATGAGTTAGCTTAACACCACAAATCGCGTCGTTTTCATAATGGCCGCCCGAGACGCTTTGCAAATATTTGACAAAATTTGAGAAACTGACTTTGCGCAATTAAGGAAGTTTAGGAAACTTATTTCAACTAGCGCCGGCAATTAAGTTCCAAAACCTATTGGATCGTACAAAGCAGCGTATTGGCGGTATCTAATAAAAGCTAGCCGAAGGTAACAAACGCCGTTTTCAATATTCATTCGGTTCTTTCGCAGCGTAGCTTGAACCCTACGACCTCGGCCAAGTCGATTTCAAAACATTGACAGAGTCATTTAAATACTGTACTTAACGGTAATATGAGTTTACTTAGCGTTTTCAGCTCTTAGTTGACTCATTTAAGGAAAAAATTTGGGACAGGGGCCAAACGAGCCCCATTCAAGTTTAATGTCTTGTTTTTCGGCATTTTCAGCCGAGCCGTAACCGATGATAAAAATATTAGCGAACTAACAGCTGAATGGAAGAAAGCGCACCGTACCTTGAAGCCGCGGAAAAGAAGGTAGATTTCACGGGGTTTGACATCGATGGGCAATCCGCTTACGAACAGAGTACGAACCTAGGAAGGAAAGGATTAAAATGTTGCAGACGCATGGGTGTGGAGACATACTGCTTCCTATCTCGCCGTATAACTGTTCCAAACCTCGTCATCAGAAGTCGATTTTGTGTCCATGGCCCTAACTGCACCTCTGTAGTGCTGTGCGCAAGACTCGCTCAGTTCAGTGACAGTGTTAGTGCTTTAGGTGCGGAGGTGCTTGTAACGTGCAGTGTAACAACATGGAAAGCATTACAACCTTCTACAATATTAAAATGGCCTCTGCTATTCCCTGCAGCTGCATGGCACAACCAACAGGTAACTCTGCATGACGTAAGAATTTTCTTTCCCGCGTGACATTCCATTGCAAGCTACACGTGAAAAGAATCCCACTGAGACGCTTTAGTCTCCATGACAACAGTTATATTGAGGTGGAAAAACCATTGTTTTTCCCCTCAAAATTTAGGGTAAACAGGAGTCCAGTTGCTTACTTCGCCAAGGAAAACCGATGCTAAGCAAAAGAATCTGGGCCGAGTGCAAAAGTCGAGGGAAACTAAGCCGAGCATGATAGCGAGGCTTTGGTGAACTGGTTGTTACAGCAACAAGCACAATTTGCAAAGCCAGAGTGATCTGCGAGAAGGTTTCTGTTCATTTACAAGTATTTTCCGTGGCTGTATTGGACTTTGGTGGTTTCAAAAGGAACCATAGACTTTGTTGTACGATATTTTATCTATTCTAGCTTCCGAGGGCTTGAATAATGGTGAGTATAGCACTAAATCGCTTGATGTTGGGACCGTTGTTGATTTTGATGATCAGAGATGATGGGAGAACGTCGAGTACTTTACTTTCCTTCGTAGCATCTGCTTACTTCATATCTTTGCAATATTCTTTTAGGCTTCTGTACGACGAATGAATCTTGGCCATGCCCAGCAACAGAAACTTCTCGCTGAAAACAGGAGGAAAGAGATCGCGAGGGAGGATCAGATAAAGCGAATCAATCAAGAGAAAACATTAGAAGCTAACATGGCCAGTGAAGAAAGGATAGAAAATAAAAGGTTTCTGAGGAGACGTCGACAGGAAGAAAACGAGCGAGAAATGGATGAAGCTATTAGAAAAGTAAATACCCATTACTATATTCGCTAGATATAAAGTACAATAATCTGACGACTTTGCATTTTCGCACATGTTGAACACCCTTGAAATTCAGTAAGCTTACATGTAAGTTACATGTACGCTTACATGTAATGCGCTGCTGCTTTTGTTGAGCTTGCTGGGCAAGATTTCCGCACAGCCAAATACAATAATTTTGTAAGCAGTTTTCGACTGAAGACTTTATTCTAGTTCACTGTTTGTGTAAGAGGGTTAGCATGACTTTAATTTACATGCATGGGGTTGTGTGTAAATCCTTCCTAGCCTGCAGTCCCACAGTTGATGGGTAAAGTTGAAGCAAATGCCACCACAGTCTTGTGGTGTCTTTGGCCTGCGAATGCATGTATCCTTTGGGGCTACACAAAGGTTTTTTATGTACTTTGATTATAACTGGTCAGTGTTTTCGTTCTGTTTCTTTTGTGGTCCTGTTGAAAGGTAAGTTTCAATTGTATTTCATGTTGCTCTGCCAATGGTTTGACAAAGATTCAATGGTAAGGTGTTGAATCTTGAAGTGTCGAAACTGTTTTTGGTAGGTTAAGATCCTCATTATATTTTTCTGAGGGAGTGCAACCTGGCTGCCATGGCAGACAAATCTTTACTTTCTTTACCTCATGCAAATATCCATCAGCTGTGTGACCTTGGACTGTAGTAGCAGACGAAATAATTTACTTCATTATTATTCATGCGCCGAGTGACAGTGAGTGCAGACCATGGTGGCAGACAAATCTTTAGTCAATTATTATTTGCATCCACTGGGGGACCACCGATGGCAGAGGCTGCCGGACCACAAGTGTTCAATGCATGTTACTGTTTTTCGTCAACTATGGGGCAGTGGGCTGTCATTCATACCTGGTACTGTAGAACTGCTCCAAGTTATTGAGGGATGTAGTTAGGAGAAAAGGAAAACAGAATTTTTGACCTTGGTACCAGGGTTTCTCTTCTACCTATTTCCTGGAATGAGGGTCATCTCCCTCTCACATTTTTACTCCAAGGGACAGGAAGAAGAGAGACCATAAGAAAGAGGCTGATGATCCTTTTGTTTTTGCATTAGAGCCAGGGGCCTGTTTAACTTGTACAATGTAACACTAGTTTTCTAAACAATGTTCTTACTGTACACAAATTAACCAAATAAAACAATCTCCTTTTCAGCAACACGAGCAAAAGGAACTCAAACAGCAGCAGCAAGAACAAGAGGATAGACTTGCCAAGGTTGGTGTGTATTATTATATAACTCCCTCCTTTTCACAAGACTCCTAATAAGCAAAGAACTATTGGAATTTTGTTGATTGAATAATATTGTGACTGCTGTTTGATTTATGTGTCATGTAACATTAAATGTTGAATTTAAGGCCATTAAACATGCTGAACAGAACACATGTAGCACCTTGCTCCAATCTATGGCATCAGTAATCATTAATGTTTTTCACATCATTATTCAGTTCATTGTAAATGTAAAAGAAGATAATGAGATATGTTTGAAACAAGAGGGCCATTTATATGGGATAAAATAAGACATCTCTTAAATGAGACACAGACTGGTCATATAAATAGTACAAAATAAGCGTCTAGACGCAACTTAAATAACACGCATCTTATCTTAGAACAAGGTTTTAAGCTGTTCTTATTTTGTCAGCCAGCATCTCCATGTCTCCCATATAAATGGCCCTTAAATGTTGAGATATATCATTTGCTCTGCAGAGGGTACTCACAATCAGAACTGATTCAAATGGGACACTCACTAACATGTACAGTACTAGATAGATTCAACTGTTCTATTTTTTAACCCAGTCATTAAGCAACACTTATCTTTTTTAACATGATTTTTATGTTCATTGCATCATTAGGAATTAGAACATTTGAAAGTAGAGAGACTACGGGAACAAAAGCTCCAGCAGCAAATAAGGGAGAACAGGTATTTAACAATGATTATAATATTATGACCGGTTCCTCTTTCCTGTACCACATACAAGGAAGGGTTGCATATGGTAAATTCGAAACTTTGCAAGATGTCACAAGACTACTCTTTTCTGTGAGCCAATGGTGTTCTAATAGCCTTGCAATTGAAATTGAATTCAAAGGCAGGCGCCCGTGCAAAATTTGAGTCCGGGAGACCTGTGTATTTGGATAACATTTTGCAAGACACATCACCCCAGCCTACTAGGTTTTAATTAACAGATACTGATACTACTTTTGTTGTAGTGTTTATATTGTACTCAACAACAGCTTTTCCAGTTAATTCTAAGGAGTGAAACCATCAATTCTTCATACATTAAGTATTTTTAAGGTGGCTTACTACAGTTTTTCCGAGACTTAGTAGCGCGCACTATGATAGCCTGCCACACGTCAGTATTTGTCGCGCGTGCAAAAATGACGCAAGTAACCTCAAGAAGTAACAAAAACCACTTCAGCACTTGAAAGGCGTCAAATCTCTTTGGTATATGTAGCGACAGTCTCAAAACTCCGTTCAAACATGTAATCAAGCCTAAAGCCGAAAAAATATGGCAAAAAAGTTTGATAAACATTCGGTAAAAGAGCTCTACTTTACTGTACCTTTCTCGCACGCGATACATGGCGTTACATGAGCGCGCGCTTAAATAAAGGGCATGCACAATTCAATTCTCGTCCGAGGTTGTAAAAACCTGTCTTTGATCGAGGATTGCTCGAAAACTTACCGTACAACTTATGATGAAATTTTCACGGTTGATTTGTTCGGGTGAATCACGTTTGGAGCCAAAATTTTTGAAAAATCTGTAAGACAGATTTTGAGCTATTTTTGATTTCACATTCTCTTAGTTTGCACAAAAACTGCCTTACAGATTTTTATTTTACTTTGCATGAATGTTAAATCAGACCCAATTTCTTATTCTTGAAATTTTCAGGTGGGGTCACACGGGTAGAATTTGAGAAAAACGTGACTTAACCTATAGTGCCCAGTCTCTCATTGGGTACTCGGTCGCTCATTTTGGCTATTTGTTGACGTTTAATTGTTCAAATTTCACATAGAATCGTAAAAGACTTAAGCAAACAGTAAATAGTGAAGGGAAAAACAGCTTGGAACCTTTTTTAAAAGAGTTAAAAGTTGTGCCCTTATACTCCATTAAAACTGTAATAAGCCACCTTAAATCTGTGTTCAATCATGTGTGGTATAATTTGTGGTTTTGAATAAATTATTGAAAGCCATATAAGTAATAAAAGTAATCATTCTGTCAGATGACGAAAGACTGACCCAAACAGTAATGCAAGCAATCTGAACTAACAGCAAATGCATCCCACTGGTGCTACACTTAAGTATGGCAAACTGACAGGCATTAACCTGTCAAGATTGCTTAATCAGTCTGACCTCTTTCAGTTAAGAAAGTACTGGTGTAAGTTTTTTCTGACTGATCACAGACAAGATAAAGTAAAGCCAAAGCAAAATAATGCAAATTACTTTTAACACTTTGTTTTTTTGCAAAGCACTTTAATTTAATAAACCAAACTGTAACCAATGTTTCCCTTCGATGTACCCCAGTTGATTTCAGAGGTTCAGTACACGGGTGGAAAGTTTTGAACTACAAGAGTCAAAATTTCCCTTGTTCTTGTGTGATAATGTTGTAAAATGATTTATCTTTAGTGTTGAGTTGAGAGAACTCGAAGCCAAGCTAAAATCAGGATACATGAATCGGGAGAGAGCAGCTCAATTGGCAGAAAAGTTTGCAATGGAACTAGACAGGAAGGTCAGAAATCATGATGTTACTAAAAACTAAAAAAAGTCAATTTGCCCTTAGACGAGTTGATGAAATTTGCCACAGTGTGTTAATTTATCTCCTCTTTATCAATTTATGGATTAATTATTTTGTAAAACATCTTAGAGTGTCAGGGTGTTGTTTTAGTTTAGCCGCTATTACCAATATTTAACCATAAAAGTTAATGTTAAAAAGAACGACATTTCGACCATCTGACGGTCATTTTCAAGTTCAGGATAAGGTTAGTAAATTAGCATGTGCTTTATATATATCATTACTCCTTTAACAATTGTATGTACATGTAAGCACATACTAATTTTACTTCTTATCTTGAACTTGAAAATGACTGTTGGACGGTCAAAACATTGTCCTTTTTTAACATTAACTTTTATACTTAAATCTGTTTTGAAAAATTTGTTGATTCATAATACCAATATTTATGGAAAGCAATATAACATCTACATAGCTATTGGAAATGTCAGTTCTTTGAGATATAGCCCTTGAATAAAATCCCAATACTGATGACTGGAGGAAGTCTACTGTATGCGATAACAAAGTTTGAGCTTTTCTTTTGATGTTTTTTGGCAAAATTGTCCCTTACAGTACACGAATATTTCTTTTTAGTATTTATACAATGTGCTTTCTGCTTAAACCCTTTCTTTCTTTTTTTGCCAATTTTACACTGTACACTGTTTGCATTCTGACATAACTCACATTATTTTAATTAATTTTTGGTGAAAGAGAATCAATAAGTCTACAAAGCTAACATAATTTTTCAGGGGACTTATTTTTTAATGTCTTATTCATGAATGCAGGAAAAAGATAAAGAGATTCATGCCAAGATGGAAGAAGAATATCATCGAGCCCTGGAAGTGGAGAAAGAGAAGGAGATTCAACGCTGGGAAGAAAGTGTGCGCTACCAGGAGCAGCTTGAGAAACAACTGACAGAGAAGGAGCGTAGAAAACAGGAGGCTTATGAGGAGTTCCTCAAAGAAAAACTCATGATTGATGAAATTGTAAGGAAGATATATGAAGAGGATCAAAGGTATGTGTGTTTCTTACATAGTACGCATAGGAAGTTTCAAACTTGTGTTGTGGCGGCCGTCATATTAGTTAAATGCCTAAATGCACGGAGGTGAAAGGGATGGTGACCATTAATTACAAAAGCAAAATTTCTGAAAGTTTAAATTTATAAAATTGAATTGAGTACCCCTCCCCCTGTTGGAGTACTCTAATCTTTGTCTTGGTTAATCTTTGCCCATAAGAAAAAAAAATGCATTAAACCTGGGGGCAGTTACAGTATTGATGGTTTGCATGTGACGACATGGCGGCCATGTTGGTGGACAGGAACAATGAGATTTTTCTCCTCTGGGAGTTAACTTCCATTTTTATGCAAATTATGTAAGCAAATTTTCTTTTGTTTTGCACACCAACATAGTGGCAATGCAAGCCACCTATTGCTCCACTGTTAAGTTCTCATCACCTGGCTGTATAAATGTAATAAGTACCAACAAAAGTTTTAGGGAAACATAACACAGCACAACACAACATATCTAACAATTTGCGTAATCGATTCATGTGGCACACAGTGCTGAGTACGAGAGATTTATTAGGCCCAAACTTAAACATCAGCCAGGTTTGCATTGTGCAATGCAGAGTTGTTAATTTTTGGGATAAAGTGAAGTAAAGAACATGTAAGGAAGTGTAGAACTTGACAACTGCGACCTCTGCACTTCTTGTATTATAATTTTCTGTTTGAAGCTGAAACCAAAAGTCATAAAGTTGTCAGAAAGATGTCAAAAATTAATTGGAAAAAATAATTTGGCAAGTGGCAAATTTTAGTATGGCAAAGGTATAACGTACATTTTTTTTTTCTAACTTTTTCACCAGGGAGCTTGAAGAAAGATTACAGAAACAAAAGGCTACACAAAGATACATTGAAGAGTTCAAGACCAAGAGAGATGAGGTATACTATTTAACTCCAGCGCTTTTGGTGCATGCTTGATAGATTGTTGCAGGTCCAGTGACAACTCAAATAATAGCATTGTGGGATTTTTCAATTGCTCAACATAGAGAAAAAAACAGGAACTGATACTTGTCCAACACAATTAGAGATCTTAAGACAACTCACGCGCTTGTTGACTCTAACTTTGGTTAAATTAAATTTTCTTGCTGAGTCCAACCAAAAACAGTTCCGCCACAAACTCTGTTGCCGAAGTAATAAAACTTCAAAAATTTGCTCATTCCATGAACTTGAACAGTTTTACGTTTCCTTGACGTTTTGTCAGTAAACAGGTTTCAGTTGTTTTCCAGTCGATTCTAACAGTTGTTTTTAAATTCACAATTCAGTGGAAGCAACACGAACGGCAGTTGATGGAGGAAGAGAACGAACGAATCCTGGAGTTTGCAAAACTTCAACAGCAACGAGAAGAGGATAGGATGGAGAAGAAGAAACAACAGGAGGAGAGCATGGCAGCTGTTCAGCACAAGGTGAGACATTGCACCTTAAATATTCTGCTGGGGGGGTGTCGTACACGAGGGATTCTGCAACTTGTACCCATGTGCATTTTGAATTGCAGGGCACGAACGCCCCCAAGCAGGCTGGTAAAGTCCCCCCCCCCCCCCTCCCTCCTCACCCCACTGTATTGCAAAGCGCATGCAATTATTTTGTCATAGATTTTTCCCAACATAAATGCAGAATTATCAGTGCAATGCCTGAGTCTTAACCTTCAAATTTGGTCCCACTTATACCCTGAGGTGAGAGTCAGTTATGTTTTGAATTGCAAACATGGCCAATTCTTGAAGAAATTCATCAGGCTAGATAAGTGAACAGTCGATTTAAATGTTCTTACAACATAGCCAGTCTTATATTAATGTCTTATTAATGCTGACAGTTTCGATGACTGTCAGCCATCTTTATCAAAACTTGAAAAGCATGAAAAGTGTCACAAGCCTTAAATAGGCTTTTGAAGGTGTTGATTATTGCGATAACTGCGCAAAGTCACTCTGTAGACGCCCGCTCCCCCCTGACTGTCAGCATTAATAAGACATTAATATAAGACTGGCTATGTTGTAAGAACATTTAAATCGACCAAACATGGCCAACTTTCTAACAAACTGTCGTCTCAACCAGAAAATCTTTCACCATTCCACTTATAGTTTTTTAGGTTTCTTATTCTTCAGTTTCTTTTCCACCCAGCGTTTTGGCAAAGTAAAAGGAAAAGTTCCGAAGTATTACCTGCTCCCTTTCCTCGGGTTTTCTATGTTTTATAAACTGGTTAATTTTATTTTACGTTCACCTTGATAGTGACGTTAAGATCAGTTATACGCCTGTAAGATTCTTTGAACCCTTTTTAAACTGATTTTAATCCTCAAAAGTGCAAAATTTCATTTGTAAGGAAGATCTGGCAATTAAAACTAAGAACTTTTTATTTCTTTTCTCAGTACACTTTTGCTCGACTTACCGAAAAGAGAGAGGGTGGTGGAAAACGAAACATTTAACTGGGATGAACTCAGTTGTAATTAACAGATATGTCAATACCTAAATCTTAATTTTTTGCCATTAATAATTCTCCATTTTCTTCAGCTCGCCACGCAAATCGAGGAAGAAAACGAAGCCAGGGAGGAAATGGAAAGGTACAGTAATGCTTGCGGTAAAGAAAAAGGATTAATAGCTGCTGAGTTAATTTTGTTCTGTTGACAGCTATTATTTTGGATTCCCTCAAACGAAGGGCTAACGCTCGAAACGTCAACACTTATCGCCCAGAATGTTGCGACACATCCGGGACCTTTGTGCGCTGTCCGCTGCAAAATTGAAACTTAATCAGGCCAGCACACCGACGAAAATGACCCAAGAGTGGCCAACAGCGCATGCGTTTTACGAATTTATGGTGGCCTTACCTTATCAACTCTGTTGATAAAACCAAACATCTGTTTCCACTCCCCAGCGACGCAGCACCACAGTTTCTTCAGTAACCCCGCTTATTAATTACAGCTACAGTGTATACAAAATGTATACGCGTTCTTGATCTTTAAAAAACCAGAGAGCGCCTTAATCCTATCTTGCCTTTAAACTAGTACCACTGTAGTTGCATCCACAAGAAGAACAAATAACACAACGTGAGTCGTTTTTTGCTAAAAGTGTTGACTGGCCCGTTGTGAGCAATCAAAACTCTTAGGGAAACGGCTAGTACATGTATATAGGCCCATTGTCGTTTGAGTTACACTCCGTAGTTTGCTAGGGAAATAAGCAGGCCGCTAAATGTAGACTGATTATAACATTGTGGATTCCAGTAAGTCTTTTTTTCCTACATTTAAAGTGAGAGGAACAGAAAGCCTGTTTATACATGTAGCTATTTATTCCGGATTAGTGTCGATCGTCCACAAAGGCACTTTGCAGTTTGCGCTTTTAATATAATACACCTTGGTTTTACCCAGTGTTGGCTTTTGGCTTTGTTCCTCATTGTTCGAATTAACGGCCACATACATGTATTGGATAGAGCCTCTTGCAGACTCTTTAAGTTTTTCAATTCAAGAAACGCAAAATCAAGGCATTCACAGTGACTTTCCCCAGTCGTTTTGTTGATATCACTAACGCGACACACACGCTGCTGACTTAATGCAATTCCCTACAGAGTTTGGAGAAGGAAAAATTACATGTATTCCTGCATCACAATACTTATTATTTCTTTCATTGCCTGTTTCAGAATTCGGACTGAACTTTACTTGGAAGAACAAGAGGAAATGGAGAGACAGAAAGAAAAGGTAAACAAACAAACAAATCACGTTTGAAGTTGTATCTATCTGTAATTTAAATGTTATTAAGTGTCACGATGAACCTAGAAAATCCTGATCTACATTTTTCTTATCAAGGAAAATCAGAGCAAGCAAGATTAGTAAAATTTTGATGCTCTAATTAGCGATGCACGTTTTCCCTTCAGTTTGAACCAACAAGACTTAGCGTATTTGTTAAGTGTGACTTCTTACTCACTGGATAAAACGTCAAACTTTTCTGTTTTCCGAGTTTCTTTTCACCAAGCCGAGCTGCATGACAGAAACAACAACAACAACACACATATTTGGTATCTTACATGTACTTATGTTTGGTTTTTTTTCGTTCAGCTGGCAATTGAGAACAAGATTCGTCAGCGGTTGGACTTACAGAGCACGCGCCGACAGCAGCTTGAGTTTAAGGAGCAGAAGAGGCAAGCAGAGAGAGAAGAAGAAGAGGAGTTCAGAAGAAAGGTAAGAGGATACTTATGCACTCCTTAATTGTATGTTGACGGTGAGCAGTGTTACAGCTCGCAACAGACCTTCAGTAGTTAGATATATGAGGGTATCAACCCACGTTTCAAAAAATGATAAAAAATCCCATACAAATCCTTATAAATCCAATATTTTTTCTAAACCCCATAAACCACACATTATCTCACCCCAATAACTACATAAAATACTATTTCAGCCTTTGAATTCAACACCTAACTCCTGCAACGGAGACGTCAAAAACCTAAAAACCTAAAAACCTAAATTTAGCTTTTGACCTAAAAACCTAAATTTTTACTTTCATAAATGACACCAAACTCACAAACAATCATCGATTAAATCCAACCAACTCATCAATCGCTGATTTGAATGATGAATACAATATTTTTGAACACCAATTTGGATAAAAAAATAATCATTATGGTTGTTGTGTGACTGGATGCCGTTACTGTCACGCGTGACGTTGTGTGACTTGTCACGAAAATGGACAAAACCCTGAACGTGGGGTGCTCGGTTGGCTGTTTACTTGCCTGGCCCCCGCCAGGTCTTTTACCCGCCGCTGACAAGGCGGCTGTCCCTTTCCCAGTTTACCTCTGGGACCGAGGTTGAGTCCTGGGACGAACTCTGAGCACCCCGCTGTAAACCAGTAGGGCCTGAGCGGGCTCACCCTGGAGGTACCGTCTACTGGAAGACATCCCACACTACTCAGTAATTCACCATCTGCACAAGCCGTTAAACAGGTTTCAGTCAGGGGCCAGCTGACACCACCCTAAAGCTTCACCAGAGTTTGTGAACTAATATAATAATGACCCGATTACCTATATATTACACTCAGTTCTGAAATTTTTACACTTGTGGTGCTATTTTTCTGTATATTGCGTAATATTGCTTGATTTGGATTAACACGCATGCGCTTTCATGCACACAACCCAAAGCGGACTGGACACTAGTTTGTTAACACACGTGTCGGCCATTTTGTCGCCATTTTGAAACGAGTTGTGTTTTTGATGTTTTTCGTTCCTTTTCTCGGATATTTGGACATTTATTTCTCCACTTTCATTGTTCTGATGTTTGTAGACGCTTTTTGAGGTAAGGAATATCATTTATTTTGCATCCAACAATAGATTTATCGCTATCGAATATTCGTGAGGCCGTGACTGCTGTAATGATAAAATGACCTTACACCGTATTTATTTTTGCACATCAACTAAATCCTTGATTGGAATCCAAGAATTGAATTCATCACTGTATCCTTTCCACTTTACCAAAGCTTGTTTCTTCTTGTAATCTCTCCTAATAACTTTATCGATTCTGAATAACTCCTGTTCAGCTTTCAATAATTCCGGTTCATAAAAGCTACCTTTTATCTGTTCGTTGTTAAGATCTTTCAGTTTGTATGTGATTGGATTAGTGTATTGTATTTTATCGATAAAGAAAACCTCTTCTGTGAAATTGGGTGTATAACCCCGATCGAACACTTTTCTTTTGTACTTTGATATTCGAACCTTGTCACCAATTCGGAATTTTGGCTTGTTTGATACTGGTTTCAAATTGCCAAATAGATTGAAGTAAACAGTTCCTACATTCTTTTTCTTAGATGCTTCTGTCGGTGTCATTTTTATTGAACTGTGTTTAGTGTTATTATACTGCTTCAATATTTTAGGCAAAATATCCAGATACATTGTATTGCCTTGAGCAGTGAATCGTTTCCACATTTTATTTTTAATCGTTCGGTTCCATCGCTCAACAACTGATGACTTCTCTTCATTTTCAGTCGAATACAGTGTAATGTTATGTTTATTGAGCAAGTCTTTGAAATGTTTGTTGTAGAACTCTGAGCCTTTATCAGTCCACAGATACTTTGGTTTTCGACCCTCTTTGAATATGCTTTGAAATGCTTTCGTTATGGTCTCACCTTTTTTATCTTTTAATGGGACAATCCAGCCGTATTTACTGAAAACATCTATAGTCGTGAGAAGATACCTATTACCTTTATTCCATTTACTGAATTGTTGCATTTCAACAAGATCAGCAGCCCATATTTCATCAATATTATTTACAATAACACGCCGCCGAGTAAAGTTACGTCTTATGGGTTTATGCAGCTCATTAGCTAATTCTTCTTGCCAGTTTTCCTCTTTACCCGACGGCTTTTGACGTTTTTTGGAACCCCAAGTCCCAATTTTGATTTTGTATTTATTGCATTTCTTGCCAACCAATGTCCCCATTGTCGTTCGGAATATGGAACAGCATCCAATGACTTTACCATCTTTTTGTCAGCTTTTAATTTACATTTTTTATCATCTTTGCAGACTGAATAATCAACATCATGTTGCATGGCTATTGCATCTGTTTTGCCTGTTGGTTTATCATATATTTCCAATATTTGTCCAGTTTTGGGGTTATATTTGACTTGATTTTCCAAATCATTGTATGGACCAGTGTATTTGTGTCCAGGTAATACCCATCCAGATTTTGGACGCGGTAATTTACCTATCATTTTGTGTATATCAATTGATCCACCACTTTTGGGTCGTCCTTTGATTCCCTTTTCATATTCACCCCAATTTGGTGGGTGCCAACCAATTGAATCATAGCTTGAGCATTTCGGTGTGTTGTGAAATTTGCTCCCAATTTTTACCATGCTTTCACATGGATAATTTTTGTATTTTTCTAATGTATTTTTCCCAGCCTTGCCAGACCAAAATTGACTCGACAATATGCCAGTATCTGTGCTAAATGCACTTTTGGCAATGTCTCCAGATTTGTATCTATCAAAGACTTCCTTTGTTGATGGAATTAATGTTCCAACAACATCCATTGACTTCGACGCAACCTTACCTGGTGTACCGAGTTGTTCCAAAATTGTATTCAAATTACCACCATCAAGTTCTTTTCGGTCAGTTTTGTACCTTCTTTTTGGCCTTACTTTGGTTGATAATTTATCAAACATCTCTGATCCAGTCTTTTGAACAAAAGGTGTTGCTTTAGAGATAGCATAATCAATAGCTTTCTTCTGCAATTTAGGGTTTCTAAGTGCTTCAGACCCATAATATCGACCCATTTCAACTGCTTTCTTTCCCATCCATGGTAATGCATGTTGAATTAACATATCAGCACCAGTTGATGCTAAAGTATCCATTATGCCCCCCCCTTCAGAGGGGCTATTTAGTTTCCCTGTTTTTTAACAAATTTGGTTTTAGTTATCCCACATTCAGCACATGTACAGAAGAACATGAGCCGACCATTTTTGGCTTCCTTGTAACCTGAAGGCTGAACACATTCAGTTTCTTTCTTTTGTTTAACACAATATGATTTGACCATTTTATATCACTATATTAGATTAATTATCATCAGAGTCAGGCTCAGAATCTGTTACCAATGTACACCATAAACATAATTTTCCTGAAAATTCTGTGTACTCATCACACTCTTCACAATATCTTATATCAACCATTATACAAACTAATTAGATAATTTTTTAAAATATTGGATTATAAAATTATGATTGACACTTTGATTGTTCATGTCAAAATGTGCATTGTGGATTGTTTTCAATATACTTGTACCCTTTTGTCTCTCAAATAAATAATACAAACACCAATAGCCACACAATACTGAATCTCTTTCCTGGATTTCATCACCTGAATACATTAATCGTTTGCCACTTGTTGACATGAATTGCATAATTTCTTTTGGCATAATTAACCCAAAACTATCAAAATATTCTACATATTTGTCTCCGTTTCGATACGCAACCCAATGTGTACCTGGTCCAATCTGTGAATCCAGGTTAATGATACCAACTTCATCTTTTTTCATCTTTTGTGGTAGATTATCTCTGCTGTAAATGCCTCTGAAGTGTTTTATTTTGAGTTTTTTGACCCAGTCAATGAGTTCAAAGTTACTGAGTGGTTTATTTATGAATTTCACAGAATGTCTCCGATTAATGGAATCCCCTTGAATGGACTGTTTTTGCCTAACAACAGACCTTTTCCTTTTTTGGTTTTTTTTTTCCCTTTACCATACTGATCCCATGTACCGAAAAATGGAGGGGGTCTATAATTAAGTGGTAGGACCAAACCACCATCTTTTTTGGTTGTGTTTGGAACAAAAACTGGGACCGATCTTCTGGATCTACTTCTATCCACCTGTAACCCTTTGCCCATTAATGCATTCAAAACCATTGGAATGCCAATTGAAGCCAATAATGTCCCCAAAAAACCTCCTGATTGTGTCTTAGTTGGTTTAATTACAATCTGTCCACCAGTATGTATTGCATTGACAATTTGCTTCTTTTGTGCTTCAGTGAGCCAATCTTTGTATTTTATTAATTGATCAATTTTATTTTGAGGAATGAGGAAACCACCAGCTTGTCCTCTACCAAATATTTTATTGACTCCGACATTTGCAAGCCCAGAAAGTGCTCCAGTAGCTAATGGTCCAACTGCTTTCGTTGCCATTGGTAGTAATTTTGTGCCAATTTTGAATAATGATGACCAAAGACTGCCTCCTTGTTGTACAGCTTTTCGTATCTGTGTTTTGCTTATTTTAATATCTGCTCCAGTTTTGTTTTGCATTGCCTTTTTCAGCCTATTTATTTGTGTTTTGGTTAACATCAGCTGATCCGGTCCAGTTAATTCAGAATTTGATAATCTTATTGTTATTGCTGAATTGTTTTTTAATGCTTTTGCTAGTCTATCTTTTTGCCCAATTGATAGTGTTACTCCATGTGAATGATAAGTTGTCATATCTTTTATATAACTAACGTTACATTAATTATCGAAACAATAGTTTGCCATCTTTTTGAATGAGCTCAGCGTCTTGCTCGTATAATGTCAATGCATAAACTGAATATGCGGTTGCAGTTGTGCCAGATAATTCATAGTGGAATGTCAGCTTTGTGGTACCATCTTTGATATCCATTTTTTGTTTTGTCAAATCGAAATACAAGAATGGAAATAGTGTTTTGAAATTGTTGACATTCAATAAAGTCCCCTGACTGTATTCATTATTTGCATGCACATATTTGAGGACATCTCTGTAAACTCGAGTCAAATCAGCTTCTGGAGTGTAATGTACATCAGGATATTCATTGCCATTAGCCACAGATAAATGACAATTTAGCAATGTTCTGGGATCTGTTGATACACTAAATGTATTGTACAAAAATGGATTTACTGTTTGTGCAGCAAGATTTGCATCATTGATAATGAAAACAAATACATGCCTTGGTTTTGAAATCCCACTTGTTATCTGAAAATGACCACTTCTTTGTGTTGAAGAATTACTTCTCTCAATATTTTCTCGCAAATAAACCCATTTATGTGGCTTCAAAAACTGACTCATATACAGTGATTGCCCCTCTGAATTGAAAGTGATTCTTGGTACAATCAACTCCATTCTGGTAATAATTACACGACAATCAGCCCCAGCTTGCCATATTAGAATAGTATCAGATTCAATCTGCAAATTTAATTCCAATCTTGTTGATGGTAATAACTCATCCATCAATGCTTCAAAGAATGAGTATCGATTCAATGGTATTTCTGTATTGACAACCACTGATAAACCCAAAAGTGCTTTTCTTACAGCAAATCCTTTATTGTAGTTATCTTCAGCCGATCGTTCTTCAGCGTGTCGGTTTGTATCCAGATAGAAAAACTCATTTGTTGCTGTCGATTGAGCATATCCTGGACTATATTCCAATAGATTCTTGATATTTACACAATGATTTGCATCATTACAATCATATACCATTTTACCATTCAATCTTACATCGAAATCATGTATAAGACTGTGTGAACCGTTAACAATACCATTATGGTCTTCAGCTGCTATATTTGCATTCTGCATTGTTTGGACTTTAAAACCAACTGATATTCTTGCATTATACCAATCAAATGGGGTCACTTCTCCTGTGTTGTCAACAACAAAACGATAACCATCTTTCTTTTGTGACCTGTTATTTCCTGGATTACCAGTATTCAATGGTGTCTCCAATTGGAAGAAGACATCTTCATATCTCTCAATGTATTTTGGATTTCTGAATGATTTCATTTATACAGATATGTTACATTATTTTCATTTCCTCCTTCTTTTGAGTTTTCCACCAGATATCATCCTATTAACTCTCTCAGCTATTTGAAAATCAGTCAGTGGCTGCTCCATTTTTGGTTGGCTCATTGTCACTGATTTTGTTTTGGTAGGTTGTTTTTTGCTCAATAATTGAATTATTTTATCACCTGCTTTATTACCGGCAAACTCACCAGTTTTGGTGACTGCTTTTTCAGCTGCAGTTTTGGCTCCTTTCTTAGCTAATTCTTTTGCTGTTTTTCCGAAAAGTTTTGATCCAACTGATCTGAAAACATCCATAATTCCTTCACCATGGATATGTTTCATCGCATAACGACCCAATTCTGGGTCAAAACGTGGCTTAAATTCACTTTGTCGTACCATATATTGATATATTATATTAAACTAGACCTGAGAATCAAGCTCATGAACCAGTCAATGCCATTCAAGTCAATTGGCCGACCCAAAGCGTCAGTCACTGTTATCCCCATTTCTGAAATAATTGACTTGGAAACTGGGCTGTATAATGCTCTTTTTGGCTCAAAAGTAAATGGATAACTCCTTGTTAAATTGTCAGTGGGTATCATTATCAGTGTATTTGTGAATCGTCCATCACTGAGGCTATCAGTTATTATATCACAATTAATGTCCAAAACGTCAATATCATTGGTAATATTTGGCAATTTTGTCCCATGTTCAGTTTGGTTAATTAACTTTGGTTCAAATCCAATAAGCGCCCCAAAATTAGAGTTTCTAATATCAAGCTTCCATTGGTTGTCCAGCTCAATGACAACTCTATATGATGAAAGCACAAAATATAGATTGATGCCCTTGCTGGAAGATGGTTTATCTCCATTTTGAATTATTGATTGAGTGATATAATCATCAAGGTCATCATATGAATACATTCCATCAACAAATGTGATTGTTTTCCATTTTGTACCATTATCTGGGCTGTATTTTATTGTATTATTGTTGTATCCTGCATTGACATTATGCCACGAGTATGTCATTGACACTCGATCAACAGCTAGCTCATGTCTCATTGTTGTGTCAAGCTTCAATGGTGGATCAAATTTGATAATAAAGTCTTCAGGCCGACTTCGACCTATTTTTTGACGGTTAACAGATGAAATATGTATCGCCCTTTCTTGCATATATACTTCAGTTATATAATTAATTATGTAACTGATTACGCGACCTAGCGAATTATATATTGTTGCAATAAATCAATGAGTTGTTTGTTGTTTATCAAGCCAAGTTGATTCAATTTATGGGCTATTTGTGAAAATTCCTCTTTGACTCCATTATTGCCAGCCAAAATGGATCCACCAAGCAATTCCATTCTGTCAATCAAATCATTAGCATCATTGAAATAAACAACACCAGAGCCCAATTTCTTGAATTTTTTGCTGGATTTCTTCTTTGGTTGCGTATAACCAGAACCTTTTTTGATGGTTTTCATTCCTTCTGGGATTATTTTAATGCGCCCTCTGTATTTTTGCAATAATTTTATATCTTCATCTATTTTATCAATTTTGTCTTTATTCTTGGTCTTTCCTTGGCCCTTGGATAAAGGTCCCTTCTTTATTCCAAGTTTTTTCAACATTTTGCCAATATTAGCATCGTAATCCTTGATGTCAATATCTCCTTGCATAGAAGCTTGGAGAACAGAACTTGGAGGTGCAAGATCGTATTGCATCAATTTTTGGATTTCATCAATATCAAAACCAGCATCCAAATTTGATTCAACATCAGGTGACATCATTAATGGTTTATAGCCAATTGGTAGCTTTGCTTCTGGTGGTTTTGTTTCTGGTTGATAAGTTAACATAGCAATGTCTTCCAAACCTGAAGTCAACGCTTTTTGGTTTTTCTCCAATTGTTCAATCAGTTTGTCTTGTTTTTCATCAATTGTTTGTTTTGTTTCCTCTTGAGCTTTAATAATTGGTTTGAAAGTTTCTGATAAACCTTGTTGTAAATCTTGTTTATCATGCTTGTACTCCTTCAATGTATCTCTAACTTGTTTGGTTATTGTTCCAGCCTTAATCTTGGCTTCAGATAATTGTTTTAATCTTTGTAGATCCATTATATTATTAACTTATATAATGTATTGATATACATGGAAATCCCAAATTATGATAGACATGATAAAAACACTAATTTCAAAAGATTGTATGGTTACATGCCAAGTGACACGTTTCGGATGTTAATATGTGGTAATTCAGGATCTGGAAAGACAAATTTATTGTACCATATGCTGATGAAACCACTTTTGTATTATGATAGAATACATTTATATGCCAAAAATTTGGAGCAACAAAAATACAAGGATATGCTACAAACATTGACTGATATATCAAATAGTGTCGGGTATAATGTCCTTGTTTGTAGCAATGATGATATAATTCCAGTAGAGGAATTGAAGGATGATGATGCCCAGAAGATAGTCATATTTGATGACTTTATTTGTGAAAAAAACCAGAAACCATTGATTGATTATTTTATTCGTGGCAGACACAAGAACTGCTCTGTTATTTATCTGAGCCAATCGTTCTACAAAACACCAAAAGATATTCGACTCAATTGCTCTCATTTCTGTGTCTATGACTTTCCTAGCAGCAATGAAAGAGGTCTGATATCCCGTGAGTTGGGTGTCGAAAAGGATAAATACATTAAAGCAACCAAAGAGCCATTTTCATTTCTATATGTTGATAAGCCCATGAAGAGAATTAACAGGAATTTTTATGGAACAATATAACCAAATGATATAAATGGGAATATTCAACGAACATAGTTCATCGTCTTCTTTCACAACGGTTCCTCTTCAAGGAGCCGCTGGGCCTCAAGGAATAGGGTTTAAATTAACCCCAAATGGAAATTATGATATACAAAACAAAAAACTTGTTAATGTTAAACAAGGAGCTGATCCCAATGATGTTGTCACAAAGAGCCAAATACAATTGTTGGATAATGCTCCTGGTGATGTGCGAGCTAATAAAGCAGTAATTTACAGCAACAGTGGAAGTGTTCATACCAATAGTATTTATCTACAAGACACGCCAGACGGTGCTGGCAGCTCCAATGATGTTCGATTATTGACTGAGCATCAGTCTTATGAAAACATTCATCTTAATATACCAGATTTGAAAAACTTTGATGGCCATGGTGGACGAGCTAAAAGTGAAATAATGGTTACATCAACAGAACAACATATTACTGGACGGAAAACATTTTTTGATATTAGTGTTTTAAAACCTGATAATAACGATCAAGCGGCGAATAAAAAATATGTCGATGATGAGATTAAAAAAATACCATCACCTGATTTGTCTACATATTTGAAAAAAGATGGCACTGTTGAAATGACTGGAAATCTGGATATGGGTAATCAACAAATAACTAATCTTGGAGCCAATATACAAAATACATATGATGTCGTTAATTTAGGTTTCTGTGATACTAAATATTTACAAAAAGTCTCCAATAGTGACCTTGATATGGACAATCATAAAATCAAAGATATGGCTCAACCAACTGATGATAACGATGCTGTTAATAAACACTACGTTGATCATAACTTTCTCAACAGGTTAACACCCAATGCTCTTGGTGGTGAATTAGATATGAGAGGTCATAAAATAATCGTTCTTGGAAATCCTTCCAATCCCAATGATGCTTCCACTAAAGCATATGTTGATACAGAAATAGCTAAAATACCATCTGTTGGAAGTGATTTGAGTGTATATTTGAAAAAAGATGGAAGTGTTGCAATGACTGGAAACCTTGATATGAATAATAAACAAATCAAAGATATGGCTTAACCAACTGATGATAATGATGCTACTACCAAAAAATATTTTGATGACAAATTGGAGCAAAGTCATCTTGTCAGCAGCCATAAAACAAATGAATTCAAATATCTTACAGATACCGATGAAAGCAGTTCAGAATACAATATCATAGTGTATGGAATAGCTGCTTTCAATCAATCCCCGCATCAGAATAAAAAAGCTTATGATATCACATTGATTAAAGACAGTGGAAGTAATGATTACAGATCAAGGATAGGTTTCAATATTTATACTCTTGCTATTGGAACATACACAATTGTGTTTGAATTCTACCCACCAGAAATGCCTAATATTCAATTATCATGTACTGCTTCTGAAGCATACATCCACAAAGCTGTACAGCGTGATTTCACTGCTTATAGCAAGCTATTGGTTCAATTCAATAACAACAGCAAACAAACTCCAAATTACATCTATTTGACGATGCATGGAACAGCTACAGCGACTCCAGTACAATGTCATCTGGTTGTTTACGGTGTCAAAGATTGGTCAGATA
This sequence comes from Pavona decussata, assembly GCF_977016875.1. Classification (NCBI taxonomy): domain Eukaryota; kingdom Metazoa; phylum Cnidaria; class Anthozoa; order Scleractinia; family Agariciidae; genus Pavona; species Pavona decussata. Next base: position 497,635 of record NW_028145528.1, on the reverse strand, counting down.
GCGTTTATCCAGGAGTGTATGACGGCTTGGACAATGTAATGTTTGAATATAAAAATGGAGATATGGAGATGAAAGTCAATATGGATATGAATAATAAGATTATTTCTGGTTTATTAAATCCGATATTTGATTCTGAAGCAATGAATTTGGGTTATTTTACCAACTTATTCAAAACGAAATACACTGGAACTATTGCCAGTGGTGTTTTCCAAAGAACAAATCCAACAAATAATTTTCAAATCGCTGCTGATGGAAATAACTTTTTCAATCTATACTCCATTGTTTTCCAAAGCAATCAACAAGTTGCAAATGCACAAATTTTGATAAATGGGAAAAAACAAGGTGAAACAACCAACACTGACACATACCACAGAATTGGAAACATAATAAGTGGAAGCAATACATTCGCTTTGCCTAAATCAACAAAATTTGTCAGTATTGATTCTATGTCAATCATGGATAGCATAGGAGCAGGAACTGCTGTTAATGGAACTTTTGAATTGAAAGTATTATACTCTGATTATTTTGAAAGATATCATGCTGTCAATAAAAGTTGGTTGTCAAATATTGAAACTTCAAGTGTTGTTAACGGCAACATAAAAAATGGAGTTTTTGAAAATGTACATGGTTTCAATTTTGGAACATTAGGGCCGGTTAAAATAAAAAATATTGTAATTAATACAAAAAATCAATACCAAGTTTCTTTTGTCGCCATTGCTAACAGTAAAACTTTATTTTCCCATTTAATACAATTTAATATGAAAATTGGGAGAAATTTTGTAACTACAAATACAACAATCAAACCCATGATAATTCAAATGGGGATTTTTAAAAGAAGACCAGGGTTTACTTCTCCAATTATAAACAGAGAAGTCACAGGAACTTTTGAAATTTATTTATCAACACTATTAATATAATGCCATACGTTGAAGATGAAAATGGAAACCATATTCTTGATGAAAATGGAGATAAAATAGAATACACAGTAACTTATGACAACTTACCAGATGGATTTAAATATAGAGAACCAATACATCTGAATGATGATGGTCATTTGGATACAGAAAACAGACATTTAGTTATCAAAGATGGAGTTAATTCAAATCATGCAATTTCACTCCAACAATTAATTAACAACAATGAGGACATCATCAAACCATATGTTGAAACAAAAATACAACAAGCTCTGGCTCAGTTTAAAGCTCAACAAGCTCAGGAAGCTGTAACGTTTCTCAACAATCAAGTTGCAATGAGAATAGGAAGAAAAAGTGGTACAATACCAAAAACAAATTACAAATGGATAAAATTATTGAGTAAAGATGACATTAAAGGAATCAATACATTGCAAGAGATTATTGTGACAAACACATATATCAGGAGAAATGACAGATATCATCATTCTAAATCCGGTTTGGTGTCATCATCATTTGATCAATTGGAATTCTTCTTTGATGTGTCATTTGAAAACTATTATTGCTACTTCAACAATCATCCATCTGATTGGACAATGAAGTATTTTGTCGAATATATTAGGATACAATTACCTGACAATAACCACTAGGTCGTGGACTCCGTTACTTTATTTTATAAAAATATTGTAATCAAATTGTATAATGAAAGAATTGTCAGAATTGCAAGAACACATTCGAACATCGATGATAGATTTTCACCGTAAATTGAGTCTTCCAATATTGCCCAGACAGGAATGCATGATAAAAAGTATCGTAATATTCACATATTTGTATGAAAAACATTACAACACAGGTTTACCTGATGAAGTTTACAAAGAGTTAATTCATGATGGAATCGGATTAATTGGACCTGGAGATGGATGGTTAACAGCTATTCTCCATCGATTATTTGGTTGGCAACCATATATCAGATCACATGGAATATTACATGATGCTTATGGCCAATTTTACAACAGATATCATCGTGACAAAGGATACATGTACACCATTAATGAGAAAAAAACATATCCTTGGATGAAAAAATGCATGTTTTTGGGTCAAATAACTGGTCTCTATTATTGCATCAAAAATAAGATAACCATATAATATATGCAAAAGAAGAAATTAATAATCGATTTCAATCATATTTCAAATCGATTATCAACAGAAGAAATTGATGAATTGAAAGCTTATTACATGTCATATCACAAAAAGATGTGGATGTACAAAAGTGCATACAAAAGATTCAAAAAATGGGAATTCGCTGGTAATATTTCATCCATTGTGTTTGCAACTGGTGGTATTGCATCATCGGTTGCAACCAGTGGAGCTTCATTATTGGCAATATCATCGGTGTCTGTCATAATTCAAGCTTATATGAAGCATAAAAAAGTTGAAATCAAACTTTATCAATGCCAATATGCTTTTCAAACTTACGGACATTTATTAAATGAAATAAAAGAAATAATGAGAAGTGGACATTTTGATAGAGATGATTTGACAAACAAGCTTACTCAAAATGATGATTTCATTTTGGATAATTCGCCGATTGTCGATAAATGGGGTGACAAATATGATAAAAAATATCAGATATTCACTTATGTTTGATTAATAATGTGCATGATTTGGGGGCCAATAATGTCCATAATTTTATCCCAATAAACATTGTATAATTTCATTGTTTTTTTGGATTTTGACAACTCAATTTGGGAAGAATCAATTTTCATTAATTGCAATATTCTATGCAAAAGATATTTCAAACTGATTATTCTCTTTCTTTTACCATTGATTTGTGGCAGTATTTTGTTTATTTCAACGAATATTTTATGAATTTTGAAATTGGTTGAACAACTGATTTCAATTTTATTTTTCAAAATAATTTTATCTAATGTATGCGACAAATGGTATTTTCTATTATACACTGTTTTCTTGTATATTTTGAACAAATTGGCATGAAAATTGATATATTCTGTTTTGTATTCTTCACCAACAACCTGTCCACAAGCAACACACGTTAATTGACATTCCATGTTTCTCAAATTTTGTGATCCACAACATTCAGGCATTGATTGTTGTTTTTCAACTTTGGATTCATCATGATATCCACAAAATTCACATTCATCTTTGCAATGCAGGAATTGGCACAGAGATGATTCCACCTGCTTGGAAACATCTTTTGGTTTTTTCAAAATGGATTTCATTTTTGTATAAATATAGTATATAATATAATTACACAAAAATGTTTTCAAAAATATTGAAACCACAAAAGATGATACAAAGTCTCGAAATCAAATATTTGACAAAAAACAAACCAAATAATTGTAAAGATATTGAAACCAAATTTTCTCCAAAAACATTAAAATTAAATATCTCATCACAAAAGATGAGTCAAAGTGTTCAAATCAAATATTTATCAAAAAACAAATAAAAACCAAGTTTTGTCACAAGTTTTTGTTGCAATGTTTTGATCACAAGTTGATACTATCATTGGATAGCATAATGACCATAGGCCAATGAGTGTATTCCATCAGGATACAAATATCGTTTATCATCAAAACATGACAACGATGTCTTGTTGATGGTGTAACTACCAAGTTCATGATGGTTACTTCTGATTGTTTTCATTTGGTGAAATAATTGTTTCTCATTAAACAACACATCTTTGTAATCAGAATGTTGAATATCATTTTTGATCACATTCTTTTTGATACCTTTGGCTGTTTTTCCACCATTGTTGTTTTCTTTGATATATGAATACATTTTGGATCTCAATCCCACAAATTCAGTAATGGGTACACCAGCGGCTTCATCTTTGAATTTTCCAATAACTTTCTTGTTTGTGGAGTCATAAAATTGATGATTTGATGGATAATCCGAGTTATCAAACATTTCTTTTTTATTCCAAAAATCTTGATACACATCTTCGGCTTCAATTTCATATGTCAAACTGTCTGTATCCATAAACAGTAACTTAGCTTTGTTACCATATTTGTTTTTAACGAAATTGTAATGGAAATCGTACATCAATGTTTTGCTCAAATCAAGGATACACATACCAACGTATGCTGGTCGATTGAGTGTCAACGATTCCTTTATTTTATGGACTGCAACCAAGTTTTCATTAAAGATTTTGCTATTGATGAATGTTGGTTTGGAAGTCATTTTCAATAATTGTTTCTCATTAGTCACCAGTTTAATGTCTTCCCGTTTTCTGATATTCTCCATTGTTTTACCGAAGACACTATTGTTCATCAGTTTGAAGAAATCTTTCTCAAAAGCATTTTTTGCATTAGTTCTTTGATGTGTATTGAAATCAATGTATGTCTTCAACCAAGGACTTTGATTAAAGGATAATACACGGTATATTTTAGTCAATTTCAAACCCAATTCACGATACAGTTGCAGATTACGATAATGTAATACATATTTTGATTTGTTTGCCAATGTTGGAATCAGTTTTTTGACTTGTCCACTTGTTATTCCAAATTTTTCTGCAATTCTTTGGCAATAATCTGACAGCATATTTGGTGCCACTTTGATTTGTTCAGCGCCACATGGATAATCATTATGCAGGTCATGTAATTCATGAGGATATTCCAAATCAACTTCCAATAAATATCCAGTCTTATTATCTTTGGGAATCGTTTTCCAATTAATGTTTTTTATTTGCTGTTTATTCAACCATTTGAAATTCCCAGTTGGAAGATGTTGTGACATAGCCCAACCATAGAGATTGTTTGCATCCAAATACATGATATGTTTACTGGGTTCATTTGGATTCCAATTTTGCATGTATTTGTTGTTAGCTTTGCCGTATCTATTGGCTATGTAACTGATTCCTCCACGCATGCCCTTTTCAACAAATTGATACATATCAATATCCGTGATTAATTCAAGTTTGACTTCAGTCATTTTCAACATTGCATCCCAAGATAATCCCGGAGATGTAAAATAATGACATGGATCCAATCTATAATATTCCAAACATGTTTTACGGAAATTTTCAAAAACATCAGCCAGCAATAATACATCAGATTTGAGATATAAATCATGGTATTCGCCCATGGTTTTCAATTGAAATGTATTCCAAACATTTTGTGCATGACTGTATTCTTCATCAGTAATATTTGTATTATTCATTTGACTGTAAAATTCATCTTTGGTTGGTAATTGAGTATCATTGAATTTATCAAAATTACTCATATAATCGTACGGATAAACTCCTTTTTGTTTCATTAATTGTAATTTACGACCTTTGAAAACTTCACTGGTATATTTGAAGGCATCTTCTGGTAGATTCTTTACAAGATTTGCCAATGATTGATTCATAAACTGAAGACTGTCGATAAATACTAAATTATAACCCAACATGAAGGCCATGTATTGTTCCATGTTATTTGGGATTACATTAATTTTGTGTTGTCTGGTTTCACCTTTTTTATCCACATAAGTATTGGTCTCAATAATTTTACCAATTTCTTGCATTATAAAATGACTATCATATCCTTTCAAATTATGAAATATTACAGGGATTTTGTTAGTTATTGTAAAATCCCTGTTACATTGATTATGGGCTGAGCCACGGAATTTTCCAGTAATATGGCAATGGTCTCTAACACGTCTATCTTTTTTGGTAAATGGTTTGCAACAAATATGACAAGATGTTGCTTTTTGGAATTTGTCTTCATCTTCTGGAGACATAACTAATGGTTTATTGAATTTGTATTTAATAGTTTGTCTGCAGTATTTGACTTCATCAAGCATTGCTTGCATAAATTTGTAAACAGCTTTTTCTCCACGATAATATTTTATTGGTTTTGAATATTTGTCATCATAGCAGCAAACAACTTTGTAACCATAACCGCAATCAGTGTGTTTTTGATAAGCTTCAGTAAAAGATTGTTGGTTAGATTGATTACAACCATGAATTGGTTCAGTGATTGCTTCAAAATCAGCATAAATCACGAATGGCGCTTGCATTTGTTTATTAAAATTTTTGAATTCTATTTTGGAACCAACTTCGGGCATTTTGATTGATTGTACACCATTGATTTCAATACATACTTCCTTGTGTTTCAACAATATTTCTTCCTTGGAGAAACATTGAAGGCAATGCATACAAAAATGTTTTTTATTTTTATTTCTTGTTTTTCGATACATAAATCTATTAAAATCTTTGATAAGACAGTAATGTTTGTTTTCATCTTCTGAGATTAGCAATAGATTCATCACATTCTCAAACTTTTCTTTGGATACATAAATTGGGTAAGTTTGTTTGTTTTCATAACCGAATACGTTGATGTTGATATTGTTTTGTGTTTCAACTTTGTTATAATGTTTGACTGAAACAGGGAATTCAATTCCTTGATAATCCAATTTTTTGACAAATGCTTTGTCAGTTTTTTTGATTCGTTGTGGATTATTTTCTCGTGGATTCAAATGTCTAACGTGACACCAACGAAAGCATTCATTGTCTTTATTCTTTAGATTAATCAATCCACTTTTGTTATGTTGTAGTTCAGTTGGAAGTTTAATGTAAGAACTTCCAGTAAGAGGCTCATATTTGATAATATTAATGTAATGTCCATTGATTGATTTAATTATCCAAGCTGAACCTTCACTAATCCATTTGTGAATATCATTCATAATTTGTTCAACATTAACATCCAAAGATTCTTGAAAATCATTGGCATTAGTTATTGTTTTTGGTTTACTATTAAAATATCCAATTCTGGAGACAGTTTGGTTTCCTTTTTGTTGTTCAAAATAAATTGTCAAAGTTTCAATAAATTTAATTCCTTTCATTTGAGTTAATAATTGTTTCATAAAATGAGCTATCGCTAATCTGGTTGAACTCATTTGAATCAAAGGATCTGTTTCATTTTTAATTCCAACTTCATAAGATTTGTTATATCCCTTGAATGCTCTTGCAACTTCTGTGATTTGAGTTCTTTGTGTTGGAACTGGAGCCATTTTCTTCATTCTTGGTGCTGCTTTGGGTTTATCAGCAAATTGAATCGGAGGTGGAATTATGTTGTTTCTCGGCATAGGTTGAGGTCCATCTCTAAATTGCATTGGCGGCTTGATGATTGTATTCTCGTAATCTTTTACCATTTGTTTGACAGATTTTCGTGGATAGGGTATTGGTTTCACTTTCTTGGTTCTCGGCATTGGAACCGGTTTTTGTTTAGCGATTAACAATTCAATTAATTGATTTTTCGTTAATTTGGATAGATTAGATTTATTCATATTATAATAATACAACATATTATTTTTATTGGGTGCATTTGACAGATTTGCTAATGAATGTCGACTGTCAACAACATTCATGCCAGATATCGGTTGTACATCTGACGGGTACGTTTTCTTGTTTATTTTTTGTGGCAACATGGCCTCAAATTCCATTTTTATTCATGAAATCTAAGGTCAAATTACTGTCACAATATTTTATTAATTATTTACCAAAATTCCATGTTTGGTAAATGTTCTCGCAATTGCCTTCGATATGGATAATCTCCCTTATTGATTTTATTCATCATTGCATTGTATTTTTTATCAATTAATTGTTTCTCATTTTCAGTAAAATCATCATCTGATTCTTTCATTTTAATATCCAATTTGATTGATTCAATGGGCTTATCAGTTGTAATTTCAATCTTTGTTTTATATTTCTTGGCTGCAAAAGCATGTTTTAAATTTTCTGAACGAGTCATTAATTCAAGGTTATTAATGCAATTATTTTGTTTATTTGAATCTATATGATTGATTTCCATTTTATCAGGAATATCACCTTTAATACATTCATATACCAGTCGATGAACTCTAAAATTTTTATTTGGTAATCCAAATTGACTCAATATTGTATACATGTAACCATTTGGATTCAAATTACCAATTGAACATCTGTTGGTTTTTTTATTATATATTTGTCCATGTTTATTGGCCCCAAAGTTGGTATAAATTGGATGATAATAAATTTTTTCACATTTAATTGTAACATTTTGTGGTTTGGATTTTGTTTTCCCACGACTTTCTTTACCAGCATAAATCATGTTTTGTTGCCGGGTAACAAGCTGAAGATTAACGATTGAGTTATCTTGTTTGTCACAATTGATGTGATGTATTTCATATTCATCTGAAATTATTTGTTGATTAATTGATTCCCAAATAAATCTATGAGCTTGCATTGTTTTTTGTTTTCCATCATTGAAATAAACAGTTGTATCAAAATACCCATCATTTCTCAATCTTCCTTTTCTTGGGATCAATCTCTTGCGATTAATGATGTATCCATCTTCTGAGGCACAATAGTTTGTGTAAATTGGATGAATAAAATATGTTTTTCCTTCATGAAAAACAGTATTTATTGCTGGAATTTGTGTTGATGAATTTTCACCAGCTGAAAAATTCATGTTTGCGTTGTCTGATTTTTTTGTTCCACTCATTTCGGTTACCCTATGGGACTCGTTTTGTCTTTAAGCCCTTTTGGTTTTCAAATTCATGTCCAAATTACCCTCCAAAAAGACATCAACCATTGTTGAATTCAAAATATAGTCAAACAACCCTTGAATTCATTGATGATTAATCCTTGTAGAGTGGAAAATCTTTGTCATCCATGTCATGACACATACGGTAATACATCTTATTAATTATTTTATTTTCTGTGCGGGTAAATTCGCAATCATTGTCTTCCATTGGTGGAAATTCCATTAATCTATTGATTGTTTGTAATTCATCTTCAGAGTAAGAGCTGTTAAAAAAAGCTTTTCTTGATTGATGCATCTTTTTGATATTTTCGGAAGCTGTCACCAACTCAAGATTTTTGCTTGAATTGTCTTGTCGATTGGAATTAATGTGATTTATTTGCAATCCAGGAGGAATTATTGATTGATTTACAGCTTCATAAACGAATCTGTGAGCTGGACATGTATTGTTACGTCCCGGAGAAATTATATAATAACCATTCTCAGACAAATATCCTTTTCTAGGTTCTAATCTTTTTCGATTGATTATATAACCATCAACTGAGGCTCCGTAATTTTCAAATGTTGGATGAATAAAATATGTTTTATCATTATGATCAAATTGGTTGTTACTCATTTTTCAAATATAAATAAGGTTACATAAAATTGAATAACCGGTTTAAACCAGTTTTGAAAAAGCAAGGAAAATTTAGGTTGCTGAGGATTTAGTTGCTGTGCAAAAATAAATAGCTCATTCTATCACACAGTCACGGTTTCACGAGTATTCGATAGCGAGTCGATTCAATAAAAAAATCTATTGTTGTGTGCAAGATAAATGATATTCTTACCTCAAAAAGCGTCTACAAACATCAGAACGATGAAAGTGGAGAAATAAATGTTCAAAAATCCCAAAACAGGAGCCATAAACATGAAAACACAAGCTCTTCGCAAAATGGCCGACACGTGTATTAACAAACTAGTGTCCAGTCCGCTTTGGGTTGTGTCATCGTGAACTTGATGATGTCATACATAAGGGACTTTCCCTATGAAATGAGTCATCAGATTTCTATTGTTTACAAGTCATATGACAGTCGTATGATTCTCTCAACCAATCACAATCGTCACAATTTTGCTTCACAATTGTGAAATTTTTCAGTGAAACACATAGTCATTTGTGAAATTTTTCAGTGAAGTTGCGTGAATAAATTACAAACATTTGAAGTAAAGTTTACTCGAAAAGTTTATTTCAGATGTTATAAAGTGACTAAAAACAGAACGGAGAAAAATTTAGGTTTTTAGGTCAAAAGCTAAATTTAGGTTTTTAGGTTTTTAGGTTTTTGACGTCTCCGTTGCAGGAGTTAGGTGTTGAATTCAAAGGCTGAAATAGTATTTTATGTAGTTATTGGGGTGAGATAATGTGTGGTTTATGGGGTTTAGAAAAAATATTGGATTTATAAGGATTTGTATGGGATTTTTTATCATTTTTTGAAACGTGGGTTGATACCCTCATATATCTAACTACTACCTTCACATCCACTGTACAGTCACTCAGTTTGTACCCGTGCAGCATCACATCTTTTTCGCAACCCCATACCTTACAAATGTTTTCAGATGGGCGTCTCTAGCACTTACTTGCGAAGATCTGTTCTGATAAGGTTTTTTTCTCCTTATTTTTATTTAATGTGTATCTCACTTTGAGCTTGCTCATTAGTTCGCCGTTATGCTTCTCCAAGGTGCCTTGTACGTTCCAAAGAGGATTTTGTGACCATTTGTTTACTCGAGTCGTGGTTCTTTTTTCAGATGCTTGAAAAGTTTGCCGAAGATGACCGAATTGAGCAAATGAACGCGCAGAAGAGACGCATGAAACAACTGGAGCACAAGAAAGCTGTCGAAAAACTGATTGAAGATAGAAGAATTCAATTCCAGAGAGAAAGGGTAAGAACAAAGTCACATCTTAAGTCTGTGGTCAGTACTTTCATTTTGTTTTGTTCTTCTTTTTTATTTTAATAATGTATTCCATCTTTCATTTACAGGATGCAGAACTTGAAGCCCGTCGTGAACAAGAAAGAATGGAAGAATACAAGAGGCAGATTATTGAACAAGAAAGACAGAGACTACTTAAAGAACACGCTTCCAAACTACTCGGCTTCTTACCCAAGGTGGGCGTTCTAGAGCACGGGCACTCACGTGCTCGTTACGAATATAGCCGCCTCTCGTCTTCTGTGGCCGTAAGTGGCGTGGTGAGAGGCGGCTGTATACATATTTGGGGGCTAGTTTGCATCTGAATTTGTATCTTGCTTGACAGAGGAACTTTGCGACCTTAAAGGGGGTACGCATAATACTAATGGTGGCATCTGAGCGAATGGTTCGTAATGGCACCATGTCGCTGCAAAAGCGGTAGAATCTTGGTTCTCTGGAATCAAATTGACCGCCCTTAAGCACGTTGTATACATGTTATGGACAAGAGTTTCAACTCAACAAAAATTATTGCCAAAACAAATCGAGGTTTAACGCGAAATTTCGCTGTTTGTTAACAAATAGATTCCATTCGGCCGTGCGTCTGTACTCGGATAACATACAGATGACGTCCAAACGTGTTGATAACAAAGAAGTACGCTACTAGCCGCGGGCAAGTAACGTGACTGGTGATCTTGCCATATTTTGACGTCCTCTGTGCGTTATCAAAGTACAGTCCCACGGCAAAATAATACATATTATGAGTGGGCATCACGTTGACTGAGCCGTGTCAAAAAGTTTCAATCAAATTTCTAGGCTACTGCACACATGCAATTGTCATTCTCTAAATTAGAGTATGTTCCGAAAGAATTTACAGTGTAACAATGTTTTCAAAACTAATGTTTATTCCAGAAGGAATTTCTGACCCCAAAATAAAACAGCATGTGGTCATCACCGGATTTCTATTGGAGACATATTTGGGCAAATATTTCTTTCCTTTTCACATCACAACAAACAGCTTTTTGAACCTGGTTGAGGGTCGTAATCAGATTTTTTATCGGGCAGTTTCACTTTCCTGAGAAAATTTGCTTATGTTTGTCCACTTCTCAAAAAACCAGTTTACAAAACTTTGTTGATCAGTCATTCTGGCTGGATTCTTGACTCTGGTCACGTGCGCCGGTCACACCGCTCAATGACGTCATCCATTCATCTGTCCTCCAATCGCAAACTCCGCTACACCAATCAAAACGCGAGTTTTACACTGTTCATTGTATAATTTGTAATCGTTACTTTGTTATATCAACAGGGAGTGTTACGTGACGAGAGAGATCTGGAGTTATTTGATCAAAGGTTCAAAGAAGCTTACACAACAAAAAGGGTTGGCTATTTTGATGACGATGACAGCGAAAGCTATTAAATATAGATGGCTTTCTTCGAATTACATTTATCAATTTAGAGTTCAATGTGTAATTAAGCCTCTAAAATGCGTTCTCCTTGAGATTCTCATGACAGTCACCATTGTAATTGTTCTCCTTAGCTTAAAAAGTTGGCCTTTGGGTTGTGATTGTTGGGGAAGTACATAGTGTGCTTTGGAGATACAGTAATTCTGAGGCAGTTTGTTAACTTGTAAATAGCAGTGGTAAACTACCTGTGTAATAAAGGTTAGATATTTGCAGATAGTAGATTGTGTTCTGTTTATATACTTAAGAAAGGCCCCGGCATAGCAAAGTGGAAGCCTGCCTTTTTGACTTCCCATTTGAGGCACTTGATTTTCGCTTCTCAAACTCATTAATAATTCAAAAGCCAAAGACAAAAGAAAATCATGCACCGTGACGTGTTTGGAAATCTGACGAAAAACTCCTCGTTTTTGCATCCTTAATTTCCCCTTCAAAATCAGTTTGTTTGAGAAGTTATATCAAACACCCGTCACAATGTTCCATCACAATATCAAAAACCCCGAAGTTTGTCAAAAATACTCCGCTACGCGTCGTATTTTCAACTCTCTTCTCGGTGTTTGATATGTGATGAAACACTGTGTCTCGTGTTTGATATATTACTTGACGTACGTTCTGTCATTTTCTTTTTACAGAACCTCTTGAATCCCCTAGCATCGAAAAAGGTTACATGTACAAACAATACATCTATGCAGTAAACTCAACTAAAACTCAATTTAATTTTTTGAAAAGAGCATTATATTAGGGCATCTAAAATCTGCTAAACCTTACTTAATTCCACCCCTCATAAAAAACAACAACGACAAACAAACAACAAAATTGAAATAAAGTCAAGTGCCGTTTTATGTCAAAGCGGATGAGTTCCGATTCACGTGACCGCGTTTGATGGCATCTTTCCTCTTCGCTGCACCTTCCTCTTCCACTTTATCATCAGCTTCCCCCAATTCTGACATATCAAAGCTTTCTTCGAATGTTCCTTGGTTGAGTTCAGGTTGTTGATCCGTGGTTGCCGTACTGCCGATGTCTTGCAGTGTGAGTACAAGTGACAGGCAGCAGTCTACACTGCACTGAGGGTTCTGACGCCACTCCCACAGCATCCGACCAAGGTTCACTAGATACTGCACTGTGAAGAAGAAAAGTACAGATTAAACATCGGTGGATGACAACAGGCTATTGAAACAATACTTGAGATACATCTAAGAAGGGATTCGTGAACTAGGAGACACCGTCGTTAATCAGCACTACATCGCTTTTTCGAGTAAATACGTTAGACTAAAATTGGGAGCACAGTTTAACAATGACATAGTTTGGTGTAGCTAAATTTATCTGGATGTCGCTCCCTATCGAATCCCCCAGCCTTTTTTTTTAACCTACTATTAAGAAAAAAAATATGCTGGACGATGATTCTTTATTAAAGAGTTGATTTGTCGTAATATTTGTACCTGCCACTACAGCGACAACCATTATGTTGGCCGTAACGAGCAAAACAGTAATCATTATCTTATCCACTTCTTTGTCACCCGCTGAGGAGATAACTTCGTCTGGTATCTGTGAAAAAAGAAACAAACAACCATGAAGGTTTTAAAACAGCAGAACAAATTAGTGACTGAGACCGAGGAGGTTATTCTGACGAAAGCAGTAATTAACCTCGTTCCGAAGGTTGCCCGAAACGACGCTAGCGTACTTGTCTGAAAGAGTCGAAATAAGAAACTGCGAATAGCTAACCTGAGTGGTTATCTTCGGATAGTCCGAAATTAACCTTGCAAAATACCTTGGAAAGAGTTTTTGATTTAATCTCGGAGTATGTCTCATAGTGGAAGACCTAAACAGACCTATCGTTATACTGAAAGCTATCGTCACATCGACGCAGATGAAAACCAATGAACTAATTTAGTCACTGCAAAGGCCAATCCTGATATTTTAAATACGTGATACTAAATAAGAATCTTACTTTGAGCAACATTCCAACTGTAAAGTTGACAGAGGATGCCATGAGTGAAATCAGCTGTAACCAGTGCTCAGAGGAGTCCTTTATAGGCTTGTACCATGCAAACAAGATTGTGTAAAGTCCAGACACAATAGCTGCCGAACCAATGTATGTACGACTCTGGGCATCCGCAAGTAAAAGTGCTGAAGTCAACAGCACCTTGCGCGCCAGTTCCACAATCTCCCAGAACCAACAATTGTCCGAATAGTTTTCGTAGAAGAATCTCAACCCCCTGGCCAAAGCGGAATGAAGCTCGTTTCGGTTTCTTGGTTCTTTTGATTTGGAAAGGCACCTCCATAAGACCATTAGTGTCACCAGTGGAAAGGCAACTGGGTAGGCTGTGAGGGCGTACGAAAATTTTACGAAGTGATTGTACTTCTCATCATGGCACTTTACAGCGAGGTCTGCTTGGAGGAAGGACTCACAGCCGGCATTCTGGTTCTCGCTACAAATTTCTTGGCACGTCTGAGGGAGCATTCTGAAGATCTGGATGCACGTTGACGGGTATGTGATGAAAAGCACCAGAAACGCAGCGCGATAGCAACGCTCCTTTGTGAGCTTTAGGACTTCACTTTTCTTCCCAAGAGGCATCTCATCTCGTCGATTGACGATGATCTTTTTACATTGAAAGAAAAATGCTGGAATGACCACTGCCAAGACGTTGACAGCAACAAACATAAGCAATGTGGAGTAAGCGTCGACTTTTGCCGAGTTGTTCAAGCAGTGGATGGGGACGATTTGGAAAAGATTGAGTTGCAGCATTCCCGCGTACTTGCCGATACTTGCCATTGTCTCAGGCCACTCGATGTACGAGAAAGCGTTCAATGTCCCGGAAGTGACTTGATAAAAGCTGATAACTATCTTAAACCTTGCAAGTAAAACGTCTGCCACAGATCTTTGAGTGTTTGCCTGCTTCTTCTTATCCCTGAGCGAAAGAAATGTGACAAGGAATACAAGGATAATGGCCACAAGGAATTGAGCAACGATCCAAGGTAATGATGGACATTTCTGGCATTTGGTTAACAACTTGAAATATCCCTCAGCGCATACACCGCAGAGAGGACCTTCGTAGCCCTGGGAACAAGTCGAGTCCATGGTTCCAAGGCATGACTCAACAACTGGACACGCGTACGCCAAAGGCAAAAAGTTTGGGTATTTTGTCAAACTTTTATTGTATGAATTATCAGTTATCTGCAGGCTGTCTTTGAACCGGGTATACAGTTCTTTTGTCTTGTGATGAGACCACTTCCAGTAAAAGCCTCTAGCTAAAGTAACGGTGCCGTTACCACATTTGTACCCTCGAAGACACGCCAGGCATTCACCGAATCGGTCCAGACGATAGTTACCATGGAGACAGAAGCATGCTCTGAAGCCCGCAAAAACTCTTAGGTTTGTACCTGTCGAAAGATGTTAAACCATTTCTAACTTTTTTTGCACGTATTTGATTGGATTAAGAAGATAGGTTACAAAATTAGTGGTCTGAGGCGAGATATTTTGGTCGGTAGAAAAATTGAAATAAGTAAACTGTTAAAACAGGAGAAATGGTTCAATATCCTAAACAAAGCCAACGGACACCTTATATCACGCTGTTTAAGGGCCGGAACCGGTGCGGATTGCGTTACTCTTTTGAACGTCCATGGATAAGAAGCATCTTGTTTTAATGTCAGTGGTTTTTAGTAATGATGTCAAAATGAAATCATAAGACTTTCCGTTACCATCATGAACGGGAGGATCTTGAGGAGCCAAAATGGTTTCATTTATTAATCAAAGAAATAATACCTTTAGGACAAGCTGAACAATCTGGCTCTGCTTTGCCAGGAGCTCTTTGAGGATCAACATAGGTACCTGGAGGACACTCCTTGCAGCCCATACCATGCGCAATTATTCCTTCTTGCGCCAAGGTGTCCTGATAAAAACCGCCTGGAATGGAAAATCACTTTTGATATTATGCAATAGTTCCATAATCCTCTGGTTAATTTCTAGGGAAGACTCCCTAATGTTTGTATCGATGTGTCCGATCAATAGACCATTTCCGAGTTACTTTGAACCTCATTATGAAAGCAAGGCTAAGTGCAAAGTTTTTGTTCTGAAAATAAGTTGTCATTTATATGCAGACAAAACTCGTTTTCATATGAAAAGTTTTGCACTTAACCTCGCTTTCATAGTGAGGTTCTCAGCAACTCGGAAATGGCCTATTATAAAGGACTCAACTAGCTGATCGAACTAGGTACGTCATTTACTAGTTTCGTATGTGGCGTATGCCTTGTATATTACCGACTATAAAATCATGCGCTGTGACGAAACTGGCCAGTGTGATACTGTGAAGGAAACAAATATCACACTGAATTTTTGTGAGAGCAACTAAAATCCAGTGATTATCAGGGCCAATCTCATGTTTACAAGAGACAACCTGACTGGGGCACAACGTAAGTGCTCGTTTTTATAGCTTCTTTGTTATTCTAGTTACTTGTGTATAGCCACGATGTTTAGTTGTTTTAAATTTATTTTCGTGCTTAATATCTGAAAACTAGCTGGTGAGCTGTCTCACTAAAGCTTATCGTATCTACACAGTAAACTTGACTTGAAACTTGAACACTTGCACCCTAATATAGGTAGCTTTGGTCATTTCTAAGCAGTTATTGGTTTACTCGTTTTGCGATATCCAAAACAATCTCATCTGTGATTCATTGTTCTTGTCATGTTTTGCAAATCATTTTTATCATAAAATGTCTTGATGCCTCGTCAAATTCACTGTTTTAAGGAAACCCAGTAGTGCACCGCGCATGAATGCGTCATCATGATAATCGTAGCTACTGATCAGAATGAACTATGTACTCTCTGCAGCCGATTAAACACAGGGTTCCATTGTCCAATGCAATTAGCACATGTTATTTGCAGAGACCACTAAGAAGTGAACCAAGATGTATAATTATAACGTACCCGTGGACGATTAGTTTAATCACCGCTATTTTACCTGGAGGACAAGGTGTGCATCCCTCCTCAGTCTTATAAGTGCCATAGCTGCATGGTGAGCATGCGTAGTAGTTTTGCCAGTGGTCATCGGATAGGCACGTGTAACCAGTTTCTTCCAGATATACATTAACTGGTGTTGGCACAAAGACAGGAATCGACTTCGCAAGTGAAGGTAAGCTGTAAATTAAAATCAGTTTTCTCATGCTGATTTGTCATAAAAATAGAATAGAGCTTAAGCATAAGCCGGCTACTGAATTTGAACGTGTCTGTAATAGAACCGGGCTGAAACCGACTTCTTTAAAAGACCAACTGTAAGAAATAGAATGGCACACGGTATTTAATCTCGCGTTATTATCTTTCTAATTGTAAATAACAAAACAAGGTGCATTCTACATCGTTATAATTCGATAAGCGTACATGAAAACTTCTTGCAGGCTTGGCAAGGCCGAATATGTCCTCAACTGTATTGTCTTTATTTCTGTGTTTACCATTAATCTGAAATCGAAAAACACAAGGTGGTTAAGGTATCGCGGTTACATTTTCCCAGAATCTCTGGTGTGATTATCACATTGTTTTAAAGTCCTAGCTCTTAAACTGAGAAACTGTGGTGCAGCGTCTATGGGTAGTGGAAACGAATATTTCTTCACTTGTAAAGAGTTTCGAGAGCTGACCTTTCGAACGCTAGCCCTTCGCCAGGGCGAATCCTTGGACTCAACTAAGTGGATAAGACCGAACGTTTGAATTAATTAAAATTGCATCGGATATAACCAAGTTCAAGAAGGAGCAAAGCACATAGTTACAAGGTCGCCAGGTTCTGACATCTGTCGAAAGCACCTTCTTCGATCACCTGGAGTGGATTTCCTGAAAGAATACTGCAGAGCAATGCATTAGTTGTTAATCTTTTTTCCTCATGCGGTGAAGTCTGGCGTCATAGATGAACTTACTTTTTTACCCCTATCTAGACCGGGATCTTTTTCGTCTTCAGTGGCTGGGGGTGGTGTGGAGGAGGGGGGTGGGGGAAGGGAGCATAGATAGTACCCCAATGATGTTTCCCACAGTGGGAATTGAAGGCGTCATATTACGTAGAAATTACGCCATCATTTCCAAACGTCGGCCATCTTGGATCCGCCATCTTGGATTTCTGAATTACCCCAAAACGTCATAAACCACAAAAATTGATCAAACGCAATCAAAAGCCAAAGTAAAAACACTTATCTGATCTAAGAACATGGAAATTACTGTAAGATAGTTAATTTTTCGTCATTAAAAACATGAATATTACTAATTCTAAAACACTTCCCCTCAAAATTTGTTTGATATGGTAACATCAAATTCAGTGACCACTGATCTATCGCATGGAAGTTTTCCCAGATAAATTTCTCAAAAGGTCACAAGGTTTGATGGCCTGTACTCAAAACGTTTAAAGTCGGCGCGGACAGAATATCTTCCCCCTTCTCCCCACGGGGGGTTTAGATAGGGTAAAAAGTTAAAAGTGTGAGCATTCAAATAAAAGCTGGTTAGCATTAACTTTCTTCTTGTGCTATTTGCGGCTACGAAATTTGTGTCCCAGGGCCTTCTAGTGTATTCAAAATGGCGGCGATCCATTTGTTATTTTGAAAAACAGGCGATGAGCAACACTTAATGAGTCACAGTAACTCACATCAGATGTCTCAACTTAACCATGCACTTCGGCCACATTCTGTTTTCATTTCGGATGCTCCCTTTATATAATACAATGTAAATTACATGACCATAAGCAGTTAGGGACCTTATTACATATGTAGCTTTTCGTTTAAATCATAGAAATATGTGTCTACTGACTTCGTTGTTAAGTGTTTGTGTATGGTTAATAGAGTGGTTTTCAATTGAGTGTCGAAAACACGCTCTGTGATTTATAAGAAAAACTCGCGGCACTTTCTCAACAGATGGGGAACCAAACCAATGTCAACCGTGACTTGCTCGCACGCGTTTTCCCTCGCCACGGACCGGTTACAGTATTTGCTTCGAGTCATTGTTTGCGTCTGTTGTGATTGACCAGAGTAATTACTTTGATTTTGGTTTTACTGCACTCAATGGAAACCCGCTCTAAAGGTCAACATCATAGAGCCTTTCTCTTCTGAGGCATTTAACATTGTTAGCTTGTCTTCAGATATATAACCCACTGTGTATATCATGGTACATACAGAATCTCAAGCTCTTTTGCACCCAGCCAAGAGAAATGACGTCTGTTGATTCTACGAAGGCGATTTCCATCCAGAAATCTGATGAATATAAAATTAGAAAAAGAAAATGCATTCGCTCTGTGTTTTGAGTATAACAACTGAAACAACTATAAAATTTATAAGGCAATGCGTTAATTGATAGTTACCCGGAATTGGGAAGTTACAGGAAAAAAAGGCATTTTTTCTTTCCTTTTTTTTAAGTTTTCAACGTCCAAGGTCTTGTTCTGTCCATAATTTCAATGGTAAGGCTGTGTTCTAAAGCATTACCGAAAAAGCCTGTGAAGCTTATTTTTATAACCCATGGATAACCCAGATAGCGTAGTAACCCATTTTATCTCAGGCGTTCTTGGTGCACCAGGTTCAAATGCGACACCCAAAAGGTCCGGAAAGCCTGTTTTGGAAAACGGGTACCCAAAAATGCCCTCACAAGCATGCAAGCTTGCCACCTGAAGAAACCACTAAAAAATGAGGCTTGAATTCTTTTACAAGGCCCCGTTGAAGCAATGACCATCTTCTAAGTAAACTGTCTAGGACAATTCCTCTCTTACTTTGTTGTAAGCTTTCACATCTACGGAAGGGGCAAGGTCACCTTTTGTGATGTAAAAAGGAGTTCTTTGTCCTGTTTTAAGCTTGACCTGTATCAATCGACCACTAAGTAAAATGAAATCATTCTAACTGTGATCATATTGGTAATAAAATGCTGAAAGTGCATTTAGCAAATCGGGAAGACTAAAAGGTATTGAAAACGGTAAAATCATTTTGCCGGTCTTCTTCCATGTCCCTGAAATCGTCTTTCGTGGAATGTCTCTATAAAACATTCTAACCTGTATTAAGCAATTAATCTGTAATATTTCGGCACTCTGTGTCTGTATTATCTTACATGTATTTGAGGAAGAAATTGTACTGGAAAGCCTCCTCATCAATATACGTGATTTGATTGAGAGATAAAGACCTGCAAAAAAGGAAAGATAATCAAGAAAACTGGCTGATTCTGGGTATTAAGTTCTTTGTATTGAATGCTGCAAAGCACAAAGGGACAAATTTTAATATATAACACCAAACATTTGGACGGTTTAGCGAGGTTTTGGAGAACCAAGAAATCCAAGATGGCGGATTCAAGATGGCGTCTGCATGGAACAAATGACGTCACCGTCATATTTTATTCACGTTAGATTTGGACATGCTATACACCCTTACAGTTTCATCGATTAAGATTTATGTTTTTCTGTGCTAATAAACTGTAAGAAACAGGCGGTTTAAAAAACTAGAATACAAGATGTTGTGGTACGTGCTCTTCGAATTCTGCTATGTTGTCGCTGCAGCATATTATTATCACCTCTTCCTAAAGTACACAAGAAATCTTTAAGTCTCCCTTAAATTTGGTTTCAATTTTAGGCTCTTATGAGCAACTCGTGAATGCAGAGGATATAGTGTATAAATGTGGTTGTTGTATTTGGTACAACTATTAAATGCGTATAGGTACAAGGCCTGTTTAACGAAGCAATTTTTTCATTAATTATTTTGGGAAACTTGCAAAATAGAATGGCAACATATCATGCAAATCTGGATGAAAAAGGACAGATGTAGAATAAGTTCCCTTTTTTGAATGATCATTATGTAAATCGAATACAAAGCGAGGACGCCAGCCGTAACTCGATATTTACGCGTGCTTGAACTAGATTATTTTACTCTGACGCTCAAAAAAGATGTTTTCAACCACAAAGTTTGAGCTATACACTCCCAAATATAAATTCGAAGATTTATTATGTGAAATAAGCAAGGTTTCGAACGTGGCAAGCGATCTGAGCCGTATCTCATCGCATTTCAAGACTATTTGCTCGATTGCATGGCAGCTGCGAAGCGACGTCTTGTGTGAAAGTTTATTGCTGCTTACCTAGGGCGCGTTTTTTTATCCATAATTCTGGAATAAGAATGGTTGGTACGAAAGGATAGAAATAATTCAGATTGCCTGCATATAAAAACGCCCTGAACGAAGAATTAAGGCATTTCCACCTGTTCTCGCAGTTAATTGCCGACGGAGAGAAGCCATTTTTCTTCATGTCGTCGGCAATCATTTGCCAAATTGCCCTTTTCTTGTACGAAACATCACTGAAAAAACCTCGTACTTTTGGTACAATAAAATTAGAAGCAATGTTTCATTGTGTCTAAAAGTGTAACCTGATTTTTTTCTCGGGTAGAGACGCATTTGAATCCGCAGCGCTCATCTCGCCGTCCGTCATCTTGGATTTCCATTCGCAACATTCTGTTCATTCTGCCCCTGGGAGCAGAATGGATGGTATGGCATTCTGTCTATTCCGGAATAGGAATGCGGAGTAGAAAAACGCGCACATTTTACATTCTGGTCATTCTCATGCCAGAATTGTGAATAAAAAACGCGCCCCTAGATTCTTCGTTCTCATTTTTGAACTGACGTCATCTAAATCACTCTCTAAACTACACATTCCATTTGGATCATTTCCGCCTTCTAAAATAATGTTTTAACGTACAGAAGACCTTCTTAAAAGAGTATCTGCTGGATCATTACTGACGGCTCAAACACTCTTTGATGCGGACGCCATATCCGGCAATGATAATGTATCAGTCGAAATTATCGTCCTTAAACTTTCCACGTATACCAGTACATTTTACCCTCTAACAACAAATAGAGCGTGAGCTCATAGTTTAAAAAGGATGCTGTCGAGCGTCTTGAAGCTTTCATGTATACCATTAAAACGTGCTCACTTCAGCAAGTATTTTTTTCGTGACACCTTCGTGCTCACTTGAGTCCGCTGTCCTTTTTCATTAAGTTACCGGTTCAAGTCCCCTGGCAGTTTACAGCTGAGCGACCAAATGAACCCAAGTCCATTCCTCTACTCGTTTTATTGCATTCCCGGCTAGCTGGTAAAAACGACAAATGTCTCTATTTCTTCCCCGCCTCCCTCCTGTGTTAAAAATGAACAGTCCCTTTAACTTTAGTCAGTGATGTTAAAAATGTAATTACACTTACAGCAGGTCTAAAAAGTGCATCGTGGAGAAAATGTCTCGTTCTATCCGTTTTATGCGATTACCAAAAAGATCTCTGGAAAAAAGTTGATAATCATATCAAAATTATGATCAACAGCGTTTTATGACTGAGGCCATTTCCGAGTTGCTTTGAACCTCATTGTCAAAGCGAGGCTAAGTGTAAAGTTTAGTTTTCATTCAAACGCAAACAACTTCGTATGAAAAGATTTGCACTCAGCCTCACTTTCATAATGAGGTTCGCAGCAACTGGGAAATGGCCTATTGCATTAAAATAGGTTCACGTCTACTAATTTCACCTGATTAGACTGACAAACGAAGTATCTCTTGTGAACGAAATGTGATGTCATGTTTTAAATCTGGTGCCGTGAAATGATTGAGGTAATTTTTCAGTCATTGACAAATGCATACGTACTCGGACAACAACAACAACAACAAGTGGATTTATTAGACGCATAACAAATTACTATCTTGACACGTTATACACAAAAAAACTACTGAAAATTACATAAAAAACTACATCATTTTAGGGATGAGATGTCTGTAAAAAGTCGAGTTAGGGGGATAAATGAATCTTGAAGGTTTTTTATAACCTCACCCCCCCAAAAATTACGTTGAAAAAAATTTAACACTGATTTCGACTCAATATTTTCACTTTTTCCTTTTATTCGAAGTGAAAAACTAAAGGACGTCCTTTCTGGCTAGTCATAAATCGAAAACAAAAAGCAATAACAATTAAACAGGATTACTTACAATGTTATTACTGCTGATAACTTGCTCTCGTCTGGAACAGAAGAATTTCCTAGATCCAGTCCATTGTTTCTCAGTGACCTTCAAGGAAATAACGGTTTTGGAGGGGGATGGACGATTAGTTTTTTTTTTATCATGTTGGAATGTTCGAGCAAAAGGGGCTTTGCATGATTTTTTTTCTACTGAAGTGAAATGCAAAGACCCCAGGAACAAGCTTTTACGGTGAACTGGGGAAACGGGGCACAGCACTATTCATTTTTGTCATCGAGACGTTTAGCTGCCCATTTTAGATAATGTTTGAACAATGTTTTTGGTTGGATGAATGTTTTGCTGGTCTTCAAACATTTCGACCAAATTTTAACAAATGTTAGCGTGATGTTAAACGACTTTAGCAGCGCGTCCAGCATTGTTATAAGCTAAAATAAAATTGATAACGCTTTTTGAATTGAAGCATTTCATTGATGAGTTTATTGGAACTTCTTCGTACTTCTTGGTTTTGGAAACAATAGTTTGAGGTTCAGTGTCGTCCAAACAGGTTATTCTCTCTGATGCGCATGAACAATTTTAAAAAAGGAATAAATTGCAAAAAAGTGTCATTATCAACAACCAAGTTGTTTACTTACAGAAAAGATAAATCCGTCAAATGGCCCAATGCTTTATTTTTTATCCTTCGCAATAAGTTTCCTGTTAAATCTCTGGTTCCAAATAAACAAAGAAAAAAAACATTTTAAAATCGTAATTAAAATTGTAATATTAAATTATTACCAGTTACTTATGTCTCTATCTAACCAAATGCTTATCCAAGAAAGCTATTCAAAGAAAATTGACAATACGGCTGGATATCTTCATGAAGACATAATCTTGCGTACGTCCCTGTTAGAGCAACATATCAATTTTACCGTAGGGAGTTGTATGAACAGGCTACTTTTCTAAGTGGCTCAGCAGATGTTTTTTCTCCAGTGTATTGCTTTACCTTGAGTTCCCTTTTAGATTTAAGGAACGAAACTTGACCAAGTGAAACTATACGAAAATTATTCTCATTCATATATCGATCAATCCTATTTAACTTTTATCAGACTGTTCCAGAAAAATAAAGTTTACAAATATCTTAATTGATCAAGCCCAACAAAAGCGTCCTCGTCAATTTGAGAAATGAAGTTTTCTGCAAGAAACCTGAAAAATGAAACAGAAAATGGAAGTGTTACGTTAGCTATTAACGCAAAAGCTTGTCAACTGTTGTAAAGAAGAATAAGTACCTCAAAAAGAAGTCATACGAGTCCACACAATGAAACGATTTACTTACAGATCTCTCAACCAAACTAGACCCTCGAACACGGGCTTTTGAATTCTTTTTAACTTGTTTTCCTGAAGATTTCTAAGACGAAATAAAGGAAAAGATATATGTCCACGTAATTCTGAATGACTTTAAGTCGTGCCTATTTGTAAAAGTCTGAGCTGACTTTTGTCGGCATGTCAGTCTACCCTTGCAGAGCTTCTGGTAAGGGGAGTTAGCTACGTCAACGTGTTTGATGAGCCTTTGAATGGATGGATGGATGTCTGGCTGTTTTGGTTGGTGGTTGGTTGTTGCGTTGGTGCGTTGGCTTGACTGGTCTTTGGACGAATAGA
Organism: Pavona decussata; assembly: GCF_977016875.1. Lineage (NCBI taxonomy): Eukaryota > Metazoa > Cnidaria > Anthozoa > Scleractinia > Agariciidae > Pavona > Pavona decussata. Next base: position 473,233 of record NW_028145528.1, on the reverse strand, counting down.
TGGATGCATGCATGCATGTATTCAAGATCTGTGACCAGTAGTTATGTATACCAGGTCTCTGTATCATTATCACCATATTCCATATAGTAGTTAAAGTGTCTTTGTTATACTTCTTTATGTAACGCGTGTTGAAACTGTAGATACTACTGTAACAAAGGATGGCGAGAAGCCCCTCATTAAATTATTTGTGCACGTCGTTAACGATATTAATACAAGGCGGTGTTAAGTGAAGCACTGTTCAGTTTTCCAAGTATATTTAGCCGCTGTGCAAAGTTTTTGCATTGCCTTTTTTCTAATCTCATTATATTGAATATTATAAATTTGTGTCCTTTGTGTACTTTACCCTGTTTAAATAAACCTTATGCCAAAATGACTGTCATTTTAATATTCTTTTGCCTGCAATCGAATTAGCCCTTCTTGCCTCGCTCACTGAATTTTTGAGCTTAAGAAAGAGGTGAAGGGCTTATTTGAATACGAACGAAAAATATTAAAATGGTAGTCATTTAGGAATAAGCTCTATAAAGGTGTCTTCTTCTAGTCTTTCTTGAGAATAAGTTTAAAACAATCCGAGTTTAAAAAAACCCTGCACATAATAATACCGCAGTTTTCAGAGAGCATGTCTTTGAAGAAACGATGTTCAACAAAAGTTAGTACATTTTTTTAATAGCCAACTTAAAAAAAATAGTCTTACAAAAAAAATTGACGTTCAATTGTTGGAAATAGTGTCAAAATTTCAAAGCTTAGCTTAGAAAGCGAAGACAACATTTTAGTGTTCATTTTCGATTTTAAAACGTCATAGGTTGCCGCCTTTGTCATCTTCCGTATGAAGTCATAGAATCCAAAATGGTGGCGGGCAGAAAATGAAAAACGAAAATAAGCGATAAGAAAATCTAAATTTTATAACGGTATAATTCAATGTCAACTTTTTTAAACTAAGCTTTATGAATCGGCTACGAAAGAGAGGCTACTTACAACGTTACGATGCTTTTTGCACCAATGAATGAACTGTTTTCAATCTCCTCGATGCCACTTTTGTTTATATACCTGTATCCGAGTAAGTAATGCGGAAGATCACTTATCTGTATAACTGTATGAAATCTACAGTCGCTGATAATGCTTTGCCGCTTCACTTATTGATGTTAACTTCTGATCACATTGTTAGAATGAAGTAAGCTGAGTTTGACTTTTCATAGTAAATTTATTAGCCCAGGCCAAGCAAGAACAAGAGTTGACGACAATTGACGAGAGGGGTTCAAACTCTTACATAGTGTATGAGGTCGAAGGTGCTGATTAGACGCCGAACGAGAGTTTGAACTTCCATTGAACCATGGAGGCTGATTACAGGCTGAACCGATTCAAACTCTTTAAGAGTGTACTAGCCAAAGTCACTAAATTAGAACGAGAATTTCAACTATCTTCAGTAGACCCGGGGACACTTGTTTGGCCCATGCATTATTTGCGCTGATGCCCAATCCAAGCTATAATCACGTCGTTGGGACACCCCCCTCTCTTACGACCTTGTTTAATGCTGGATAGTTCTGTGAGTGCGTGTCTTTGTACACTTAAAGATGGAAGTTGCCAAAGACATCACCTAGTGCATGGGAGAAGGAGGCTAAGGAGACACAATCACATTACCCGACCACGTTTAAAAAAATCTTGACCAGTCAACGGTGTTGGTGGTTCCAGTCAGTCTAATTTAAAAGGGAAACATGGCAAATATGCTTTTACGAATACTGCAAACACTCATTTTGACGAAGACTTACATGGGTATAAACTTACAATTCTCTTAAGAAATAAAGGCTTGAGAATATTCCACTTGATATCTTCTTTATGTCGTTACCATCTAAATAACTGAAACACGAGGAAAAGACTTTTATAGGTGATCGATTAACGCTCTACCCTAATCACTTTCACAGTCACTCTGGATCAATTCGACAAGTCAAACTTTGTGGCAATGGAGTAGCTAATCGAACCGGCAGTAGCTAATATCAAAAAGCTTGAAAAATGAAAACATAACAGTATCGTAAAAGAAAGAGGACCAAAAAACAACAAGGACAAACAAAAAAGTCACAACATCGATACTCACAGAAATCTAGCGTAGTTTGGGATGAATATTTCCGCAGAAGAGAGGCGAACGCTTGAGCAATTCACAGTGTAAAACAAGTGTCGATTCGTGTAACAGCTACACCTATCAGGGCAAACTTTTCAAGAAAAAAACTTCAGTGAAATGCAAAAACGTTCTACATTCTTGGCTTTATATGTCCTATGACCATAATATAGTCACGAGATGAGGTTAATATAATTCGTTTAATACAGGGCGTGATGCTCAACCCGAAAATATTGGTTTGTACATTACATGAGTTCCCTTCTGAAAAAAGATAACTTTGAAGCTAAATGACACGAGACATAGGTAAAGACACTGCTATAACAAAGGAACCGTTCAACAAGGGACGCATTTCAGTATTTTTATATTATTCCAAAACCAATTTCATATCTCCTTTTCGGGATCGTTGGACAAAAAACAGGCAACGAGATCGCGGAGGTGCTTTTCCTCGCCCCTCACCCCATTCGTCAGGCTTCCTTCCTTCCTGTGAAATTTCGGAATGAAGTTGTTCACATCGTTAAGCATGCGTGGTGGGAATCTTACAAAAATCTATCCAGCAGTTTGGCCGATTTTTTTTTAACAAAATGATAAATTTAAAACCTCCATGAAAATTCAATGCGAACGATCTCAAATAAAAATCTTGTTTTCAGGATCACAAAAGAGAAAATCAGTAAAACTTTAGTGGCTTCAAAAAAAGGCTTTAGGGTACATATTGACAATATTGACAACATTGTCAAGTCACTTCATGAAAGCAGTGTTTTATAATTACGGTCCATTCACTATTACCACACAGATACTCAGTTTTGAAATGTTTTAGATTTATTTGAAATCAAACAGAGAGAATTTTTCCATTCTTGTCCGTTTCATTTGCGACAATACTTCAAAGATTTGGTGGTGGCTTTTCAAATAAAAATCTGGATGTCGCAAAATTAATTTGCAATCTACTGATTTCGAGGGGTTTTGTTCATCAATCCCGACAAACTTTAATCCAAAATCAATAACTGCTGTAAATGTAAGATCAATTTGTACTGCAGAAGACTACCTAACAGGCGGCTAAAAAGGGAGGCATGGTGGCTCAAAAACTGCATCGGAACATTTTAAGTGAATTGGCGATGTAGACTGCACCCGTAGTTCAGTTCTATTCTAATACTTACAAGGATCTACTCCACATATGACCGAACTGTCTGAAGAGTGGGTGCATCTTGTTTTACTTCCAAACTCTCCATGCTCACATTCAAGAATGGAATTTTCATTTCCACTACATTTCAAGGTTTCAAGCCATATCACTCCCTTGCCACGACCGAAGACCGCTGAACCAAGAGCCGTAGTAGCTGCAGGAAACCCTAACATACGACAGATGACATGCGCATTACGAATGTTCCAAGCATGATTGTCACAAATTGTGCCCCAGACTCCATTCAGCGATATTTCCACTCGGCCCATTTGGTTTGAAGAGTTAACTCCCGCCAGTCGAACGTTAACTAAAAAAGGAGAAAAAATCAGTCAAATTGATATACCTACATTTAAAGGCTGTCTTCATGTCAATGGTTTTTGTAATTAATGGTGTGCTGTTTCGGGAATTACTTTGTTTAAGGTCTTAGCGTGGTTTTAAATTAACTGTTCAACGAAGTTGTGTTTCGTTTGGTTTTCGCTCCTTCTTAGCCAATCAGGAATAAGATCAAATGCAATCGCTACTCGTGTCGCCGTTTACGTGCATTTCCTTCAGATGTGATTGGTTCATTGTGTTGTTTACTGTTGTTGTGTTTGGTCAGCGTAATGATTTTGATTTGGTTTGACGAATCACAGTCGTTTTTAAAACCGCTCTACCAAAGTAACATATATTTCTAAAAGGCTACTCCTTTAACCCTTTAAGCTCCAATAGTAACCAGAGTCCAACTTCCCTTCACAGGACCCTCTTCACAATATTACCTACAGCAGTCAAGAGAATAGAAGAAATTGTCACTTACCATACAAAGTCTGATTTTTTTAAAGCCAAATGGTATCGCAAGGAAACATAAGAAATGCTGATATTGGAGCTTAAAAAAGATATCAAACCCTTAAAATCTTCCTTTCCTTCTTTAGTCAAGTAAGGTGGTTCTTGGTTTAGAATCTGCGAATGAAAGAAAGGGGAGGGGCAGGAGGAGGAAGGTGAGAAGAATAAAAAGAAGAAGAAGACGAAGAAGACGAAGAAGAAGGAGGAGGAGGGGAAGGAGGAGAGCGAAATGCTTAAAAGGTATTCAGTCTAAGCTACGCACTAGAGGGATTGCCACAGATGACACCAGCGTCTGTTTTCCTGTCACAACGTGATTTTATCGCCTTTCCCAATTTACTTTCAGGGCATTGCGTTATGCTAGACTCGTTACCAAAGCACTTTAAATGTCCAAGCCACGGTGTATCGCCAGAGTTGCCAAACACGGCTTCTCCTTGTGCTACTGTTGCTGGAGGTAACCCAAGCATTCGACAAACGACCATAGCTTCTCGTAAATCCCAACCAGCGGAACATACTCCTTTCCAGACTCCTCCAATTCCTAATTCCACGCGGCCGTCATTGGCTGAACCTGATAAGCTGTCAACTAATCGCAATTCAACTGCTATGAGAAAAAGAAGAAAATGAATGTTATTTCAGGTTTCAGTAAACGTTGCAAAGGGACGTTTAATGCGGTTTGGGTGACAATTTTTGCGGCTATCAAGTTAGGGATGATTTTAAATCCCCTGAAACTGGTACATTTTGCTGTGCCCAGGCGTTTCTTGTCAACATTTCACTCTGACATGTCTCTCCTACGATACGTGAAAAAAATAGAAAACATCTTTGTTGGTGAATTAACGATGATTTGATTGCTGTTTTGATGCGACAGGAGCCAAGTAAAAAAGATTTCTTTCTGAAAGTTGCCTTGAGAGACCGCCCAGGAATCTTGTTTCATGGTCACACTGCATGCGCTTTCGCCGCCTCACGATTTCAACAACTCACCAGCTGGTTCGCCGCATATTACGCTAGCGTCATTCGCGTGTCCACTGGAGCTGTAATATTTACCAGCACCCAAGCCTCCAACATTGCCACACGAAATCAACGAAGATTCGTTTCCAAAACATTCAACATGTGAAAGCCAGATCATGCCCGTTCCCTGTCCAAATATGGCCCCTCCAGGGGTACCGGTGGCAGCTGGAAGACCGAGCATTCGGCAGACTACGTCACCATCTTTGTTGTCCCAATCAGAGTCCGTTACAGTTCCCCAGAGGCCGTTAACATTCAGTTCAACTCTTCCTTGGCTGGAGCTCCCTCCGTCTGACAATCGAACTGTCACTTTATAAAGGGAAGGAATATTTTGTCGAGCATTAAGAAAATCTTTAATAATTACTAAGAGAGTGGCAGCACAAATAAGGGGGCACATTTGATTGGTGTGACAGCTACCAGAATTCCTTTTAATTAAAGAAGGTGTTCTGTTCCCATTACCTACAAATATTTGGTCATCAGTAGAACCGTAACAATTGGGGAGCTCTGGGAACAAGAATGGCGCGATTATGCTATGATGTTTCACATTTCGTACTCTGTATTTCCAAGAAAGAAAAAAGGTCTGCTTGTAGGTTAAAAAGATATGCATCACGCTAAATATGCGTTGCTTTTTGTGGCCATTCTCACACCCCAGAGCCTTTGGCTTGACTGCGCATGTCGCAAAGTTATACACAAAAGGAAAGAGTAATGGGGTCGAGAATGCTTTGCAGCCTGTTTGAATTTTTACTACGCATGCGTCACGAGATTTCATCGATGTATAACTGAGACAGTGGAAAATGTAATCATATGCACATACCATTAGGAGTTCCGCAGACGACACCCGCCTGGCTGTCACTATCACAGAAATATGACAGGACAGCAGACGAGTACCTTGTGTCCATTGGGCACTCAAGAAGTTGACGCTCACTTCCATTACAGTCAAATTCGTGCAGCCACATTGGGACGTTCCTAATCCCGAATGCTGATGCTGGCGCTGCTGCGCTTGCAAAGGAAAAACCAAGCATCCTACACACAACTGTAGCTCCCTTTATTTTCCATGGAAAATCACACAAGCTTTGCCATTTATTTTCGACGAACACCACTACACGGCCCTGGTTAGGTGACATCCCATCTGACAATCTCACAAGTACTAAAAGGCATAAAAGGAAATATACAAGTAAAGGTTGAGATAGGGCCAACGTTTAATTTAATATCTATTAATTAGATGAAGATGTCAGGACAAAGTCGTCAAAGCCGATCTTCGGGCCAAGCCATTCCCCTCTGAATGGGATGTTAAGTTCTTCTTAGTGTCTTTGGGGTACACCCAGGAGGCTTTCGCTGGTAGCCATTTGTATAGTTGAGAAGAGAGAGAGACAGTGTTGAGTAAATGTTCACATCTCAGGAAAAGCGACAGTGTAGAAACTAACTAGCCTTAAAATCAGCGACCCTCTGGTCTTTCGCACGAAAGTCCAGTTGAAAGTTCGATGCAGTAATCACTACACCACCGAGCCTCCTGACAAAGAGGTCTGGATACTATTCCAACAACTAAATAACTATACTCACAGGAATCGCATGTTGCTTGTATCCCAGACCAGGCTCCGTTAACGAGACAGGTTTGACTCTTTGGGCTGCTGATTAGGAAACTGGGATCACAAACAACCTGACATGTGCTTCCAATTGCTTTTCCTTGGCTGCAGTTAACACGTCCATTTGATGGTGAGCTTAGGTCTACACATTCTTGAGCTGATCCACACAATAATTTAAAACAACAACAACAACAATGAGAACAACAGTGTTAGTATATTTTATTTACATTTTTGCGACATTTTGCTAATTAATTTGTTCCTCTCATGATTTCAGCCTTCTTCCTTTCCCCCTATCTCAATGTTCTGTAAATATTGAGTTTCAATTATTTTACTCACAAGATATTAGAGAGATTAAGAATTATGTTTAAAGCATACGGCAGAAATGACCACGTGACCATGTTTACCCTCTATTTGCCGCTCGCTGTTTTCAGTTTCTCAGTTTTCTCAGTAGAATTAAGTAGTTTTGCATTAGCCTCACAGGCCCGAATTATTTTGCACAATACTTATCTGTGTACTAATTTTTTTCCAAGAAAACACAAACGCGAATCTCGCGTTTGCCGTTTGCTGCAAACGCGATTCTAAATCTCTATATTGTCCTGTACAGCCCAAGCAGTGCCATCCCAAAGTAGAATGGGAAGAACGATGAACGTTCCTGTGCACCATTACTCTTTTGACATCCCTCCCAGCTTCTTGTGGCCATGAAATTCAGTTGTGTTGCGCACTTGGTGATTGTATTGATTACTCGAATGATTTGGAAAGTTGGCATGATGATTCTAAAATGATAAATACCACTGTGGCCGACAAAAATTATAAATAAAATAGAATCATACATATTCGTATAAGATTATTTTTAATGTACGTACAAGTAGAGACCATTTACATCAAAGTTAAATTATTTTGCAATATTGTCATCTACGTACTGTTTTTTTCAAAGAAAACATAAACGTTAATCTCACGTTTTACGTTTGGCGTAAACGCGATTCTAAACCTTTCTACTGATTTGTTATTTCTCACCGGAACAGTTCTTTGTTAGAAAAATGTCATCAACTGCAATATCGCCACGAAATGAAGGACCTCTGACGCCCTCGATGGTGACCTAAAGGGATAAAGAACACAATCTAGACAATCAGATACCTAAACAAATCAATCAATTAATATCAAATTAATAACAAATTGTCCTGTGTCGGCCAACAATAGTAAGCCGCCTTTAGAAAATAGAAATACAATGGAACTGCTTCGTTAAAAAGATATCACCGTTGCTGAGACCAGTTATTGTGCCCGAAAAAAATCGTTTAGGACAAATACTGTTATTTGTAAACCCGTTTATCCGAAAACCTTGTATACGTGACTAGTGAGTTAACCTTCCGAAATTTCAAAATGTTCTTTTGTTCATAAATTTGATCTATCCCATGCTAGGGTCCTATTTTTCTTCCTTCCCGAAAATGGATAAGTTTCCTTCTGATTGTCACGGGATCAGTTTTAACAGTTTTGTCTTATCTTTTTGCGTCAACCTGCGACGCGTAGAAAAAGTAATTCAAAACCAATTGCATTTCGTAAATTTTAAGGATTTCCTTTTTACTTTTAATTCACTTGCGCCTAGCTAGTTCCTATGTTGGTTTTCTGTCTGTCACCATTCAGTATCCCAAAGAGCATCATGAATTTCACCACGCCACTAAGACGTAAGACCGACACCAGTTTTGGTTTCTCCGATGTCCCATCAGCAGGGATTTAGGAGCTGGTCCACATGTGCGACGCACACGCAAGCAACGCAAACGAAATAACAAGCCCAAGCACCGACGCAAGAAATGAAGCAAGTAAAGCTTGGTTTATCCCCCATATTGGACCTGTAACAATTCCAATAAGATGCGTGTACGGTATTCCTTGCGCGCGCGTTTGCGTTTGCGTTAGGTGTGAACTGACACTTGTTGTTTGGTGTGAACAACTGACAATTGCATGTGTGAACCAGTCTCAACCTTCTAGTTCAGTACAAGTTACCTTATTTTGCGACCCATTCAGTCTGACTTGAGCCATGTTCCAGTTAAATCCTTGCTCTCCTACTAAAGGCATCACTACAGTGTCATTCACCAACACTTTCAGTTCTCCAATATCAGTGCCCCACATGTGATAAAAAAAAGTCAAGCACTGTCCGCCAGTTACATTTCTAAGAGACAGTCGAGCGTTTGCACCGGGACTCCTCCCCGAAGCTTCGATGTAAATGTAGAAACCCTCAACTGAAATTGAAGTAGATACCACGTTCGTTAATCTGCCCACTTCTCATCTATGATGTGGACAAGTTCGAGAGGCTGTGATACTAAAGAATTAAAATGAACAGCAAGTCTTTGGAAAGGTATCGAGAAACAGGTTATAAGAGATCTTACCCAAAGAAAGAAATTGAATAAGCTGGATTTGTGGATTGCCTTAGAAAGCTACCCCCAACGTTATCGGGAAAGCCAGGATGATCTGAAACCCACAGGGAATTTTAAGGTGTAATATATAGTAGACACCGCCTTACACCTGAATTGAGGCGTTATACCTTCCAGCAGATTTAAAGACGGAACAACTAAGAACAAACTTCGCTCGGTCCGTAATGTCACGACCTTTGGTCAATATTCCCCAGTAATGGCCCTCGCGCTTGGCCAATAACAAGTAAGTAAAACTATCTGCCTTTATTTCTTTCATTAATTAGTTTATAATCACCTGTTCCTGTGGTGTGATCTTTGTATGGCCCAGTCAGGTAAGAGGGTGTTCGGCCACTTCTTCGTGTCCAGTCAAACGAATCCGTATCCTCTTGTTCCCAGCCGCAAAATCCAGGTTCAAAGTTACAGGAGACCCCCTCCGCTGAAATGAGACATTTTCATTGTGCAGAATCTCAGTTCAGACACGGCACTCTTCAATCACCGAACTAAGTGTTAACGTGGTATACGCCAGTCGCACAACAGTGACTGGGCGTCAGAATAGGCTGATGTTTTAGTTTTTAATGTTTAAGTTCATTGTGGTAGAAACTATTTGGGCTCGGTAAACTTTGTCGCGCTGTATTAGTAGCTAGCGCGATTCGGAATAATAACATGCACTTATCATGCACCGTCTCATGTGCAGATTATATTCTTATTTGGTACGCGTTAGGTACAACAGTTGGGCCAAATTCGTCGAATTCATAAGGCGCATTAAAAGCCCTGCGTCTGAACTGTCCCATCTACCGTAATCTTCTCGACCTCAAATATATAACTTCAGTGGCCTTGCTTTACACAGTAAAATCCTAATGCATGGAATGAAATTAAATAACGCGCAAAAATGAAAGAATTGCTCTATATTTACGAAGCAAAGGAGAAGCTCATTCGCTAACATTCGGCAGCTAATTGTTTTTCACAGCGTTAGAGTGCTGGGCTTATCGCTAGAGGCCTCGGGTTCACGTTCGATTCCTGATCATGGATCAGTGAGACGTCTGGGGCCCACGAGTCCCGATACAATTAGACATCTGGTCAGCCTTAAACTTGTTGAGATTTTGAGCAAGTTTATGTTCAACTTGCAATAATGGATTTTTGTTTAACTGAGAAGCTAGCATGTTCTTCACCAAGTGGTTAGGCGTATGCAATGCCTACTACAAAGAATGTCTGAATTGTTTGGGTTCGTGCAACAACAACAACAACAACAACAAAATAGAAAAAACAAAGCAAAAACAAACAAGCAAAACAAAACAAAAAATGCCCGATATATTTACCTCCCCAAGGAAGGAACGGAATTACAATGAGCAAAAACATCGTTATTTTAGGCATCATTATTCTTCAGTTTCTAGAAAACAGAAAAAAAAAACACTGTTTAAAGGTTAAACAATGGAAAAAAAATAGAAGATTTTAATTAACAGTATTCGTCCTTGTATTCCAAGAAAGTTTTATTGTTGTTCGCCACGGAAAGTGCAGGTATTTTCTTTAGACCATTTTCTATCGCCTGAATAAGATATAGGCCACAGACTGGCCATTATATAAAAAAAGTGACCATTAATTAAAAATCATAACTTCTTTTTCGGTTCTAAAAAGGAAAAGCGTATATAAAGATAATTTAATACATACTTTCTCTTTTTTTCTGTTATGAACATAAGATATGTAGCACTACAGTGCTTTTTATTCCCCCCTTAAGTAACAGAAGAACTTTCACATATTTGACTAAATTATTACTTAGATAAACGTCAGTACTAAAAATATTAAGTTACTGTCAGGGGCTCATGTTGAGAACCCAAAAATAATATATTACCCCAGCGAACACTTTATACACTTATTTACCTCAGCAAAAAATAAATACTGCAAAAATCGAAAACAGAGGGATTTTTTTTGAAATAAAATTGCGAAAAGTAGTATGTTCCTAAGACTTCAAAAGTTAAGGAAAATCGTATCCCATTATACATATAATAAAACCTTTGAAAGAGATGTGGATAAAGAATAAACGCCACCTGGATTAAGTTGAATGTCCCCAGTTTGCATACACCTTTTTTTTTTTTGCTCTCTCTTCTTTATTTAAACGCAAAAGAGGATATCAATAGAATTTAAACACTCCGTGGACTTACAAAAGGAGAAGTACGTACAAAGTGACCAATATTCGAGCTAGTTGACACATGTGCCCCTATAAGTAGAAGGATTCCTTTCTTCGGCTGACACAAAATAAAGTTTCTTACTTACTTAAATCAACTGTGAAAACAAGGTAAGGAAAACCAAATTGATCATATCAGTAGTTCAGTAAACAAAATCAAACTGAAACTAATGGAAAGACAACATTTACCGGTCGAAGGCACATTTTCCAATGTACGTATATGTCCGTTTTTGTCCTTAGTGCTAGAGGTACATCGTTCATTTGTCCCCTTACACATTCGCATTTGCCGCAATTATCACCAATGTTATCACTCACAACTTGCTCCCGTCTGGCCTCTGGAGGTCCTAGGTTTGATTCCCGCCGAGGTCAAAACATTTTTCTTTGTCTCGTGCGGTCTGCTATTTCCTTACTAGGACTAAAGCTCAGTAGGAATTTCATGGTACACTACAGAGTTAATTCTCTGATCGGTCATCGGTAACAAAATAGATCAGTACAGACTTGCAATACACTTTCGGTCCCTTTCTGTGACCGTCTTCAGTTGAAAACCAATTAATTTCAAATTTTCTCTGAATTTAACCTTGAAAATTTAATTATAAGGCAAGGTCAGGCCTTAGGGGTCAGTTCTTTACACAAATAACTCGGTTTATACTTATGAGTGTGCACGATTGATTCATTCAGAATATCACTAAAATTTTACCCGGCCTTCGAACTCCTGTTTGCTGATAGACGCACGATAGATGACATTGAAAAAAAACCTGAATAAAACAGTATGTATCACGACGAAACTTGGCAGAAAACGGATATTTTCTACCAGATGGACACGGGTGATGAATAACCTTTGTTAATTTCTTCTAGAGCGAATTAAAATCTTGAGATAATTTATTTAAGATCTGCTCTCCTATTCATCACTGCTGTTTTCAGGGAGACGTTTCTCCAGCAATCTCCAACAAATGTGTTCAGGGAACAAGAGAAAACTTTCACGAAGTGAAAAGTTTCTCTCTCTCATTCTGTTTGGTGGGTTTGTGGACGTTTTGGTCTCCTCTCTTTCTACTTTGAAACTTTGAAGATAACGTTTGCGTAAAGTGGAAATTGTTGTCACAGAGAACTGTAATTGGTGGAAAAACCATATCTCTTCGTTTTTCTTTCTTTTTTTTCGGGGGGGGGGGTACTTGTAACTCTAGCAAGTCAGATTCGATTTTACTTGTTTAGGCATTTATTCAAAGCACCTTCCTCGATTCCCAAAAGTTCCTTTATTCTGTTCAATCTAAGCACGATATTGAGCAAAGAACGTTTTTTTTTCGTCATATGAATGAACCAATGACCTTCGCTCGGCTATCGTGCTATATTTTAAGGGGTATATTTTGCATCGTTCAATTTTTGCCGTATTTATGTAACTCTCTTTGAATAAACAGATACGTTTCGTTTTCGAATCATACACTGGCCATTGTTTGTTTATTCAAATGACGAGAAAGTCTTATCAATTAAACAAATATAAAAAATAAAAAAAAAATGGAAAAATAAGTTTTAATCTATCGTGTTAGAAAGTGAAAGAAAAAAAGTGATAGAAAGCCCTCCTGCATTCCTGACGATGATTCTACGAGCGATATCGTTTTTCATGAAAAGATATTTGCTTGAAGATTCCTGATTTTTAGAACTGAGAAAGTGTGCAAGACATGTCACTATATGGTTACAAACGCCTTCAAAAATTACGTCTCAAAAGTAAGAACTGGGATCAACAACAGCTCCAGATCCGTCGATTTTGTTTCAGCTATTATTTTACGCTTCACTGGCTTTCATTGTTTTTCACACTCTGGGGAATTAACTAATCACGTGATCACAGTCTAGCTGAACACCCTTATATAAAGAACATTTCAACTGTGTCGAAAAACAAAATTCGCATTTGTTTTGATCTTGCTTCTATTTTTAGTCAATTAGAAGTAAAACTAAAATCAAACGTGACTTGCTCGAATGAGTTTTCCCGCGCCTTACGTCATTTTCTTTATTTGCTTCGAGTTCTGATTGGTTCATAATTGTATTGTTTTCGATAACATGACCATGTATATGCTACGATATCTGATTGTTTGCGTCTATTGTGATTGGCCTGAGTTATTACTTTGGTTCTAAATTGATATCCGCCCTGAAGCTCGAATATGTTTCCAAGACAAAGTCCATAAACAGCTACAAAAATTCCGATTAAGTAAGCTATCGATTGGCATCATCAAATAGCGCTGCTTTTTCATATTTTCCAAAACAAAATTATGGGTTTTTTCGCACAAAAATTTTAGCACGGAGGTGGAAATTAAAGAGTGAAAAAATCCGTGGAAACTAAAAAATACAGACTTATTAGTGTCCTTTAGTTTTGTTTGCAAAATATATGATATGGTTCACCTTCACAAAATTTTTTTTCTTCCTAAAGTCAAGTTAAATTGCTGGTGGTTGTATTTAAAATAATGAAACACTTGCTGTGGCTGGTTTTTTCTATTTTGAAATTATCTGGCTACCCGCTTGACACAGCGCCATCCAAAAACAGTTATCCATAAATTATAAGCTGTACCAACGAATGGCAGAATTTTCAATTAGTTACTGGGTAAACGAAACAAAAAGATACCAAGCGATTTGAATTGAAAATGGCTTCCCAATCAACTGAGCTTTTGATCTCATCCTTCCTCGATGAAAAGTCACATTTATATCTCAGTTAATTCGGGATGAAGTCTTCCAGGACACAGAGAAACTGTGATTATTGTTTGTCATACGCGCAATATGTCTATTGAAAGATGAAGTAAAACTATCATTGATTCTTCGGTGGAGAGAGAGACACAGGAACTTTACTGGAAGCGCGGATATCTGTATAGCGTCAGTTCGACTTAGACGGGCCTTCTACCTTCAAAAACACACCTACGTTTTTTGAAATCTAAATTGATCAACGATTTACTTTGGTTAGAGAATGCTATGAGACTCGCTTTGGTTTGCCTGGTGCTTCTGTCCCTAAAAGTTCGCTGGGTGACGGCTGGTAAGTCAATGAAACAACTGTATCCACCATAAGATTGCTCTTTAACCTTGTCTTCAGGACATGGAGTAGCGAAGGTGAAAATGAAATCCTTGTCACAGATTGTTTTTGCAGGAAAATGCCGTGAAAAAATTGTCATCAAAGCAACTTACAAACAGGTGGCAAAGAGTCAGCAAATTTAGAAATTAAATAAAAAATATTTAAAGAGGGTACGAGGGGAAAAGACGAATCTTTCTTTTACGGTTTATTTCATTTCATAATTAGTTGGCTTTAGTTCATGAGAAAGTCTGCCCCGAAAGCTTTAATTGAAATCAGCTACGGACGTAACTATTACGTAGCAATAAAAAGCTGAAGACGAACTTGTACAGCGTCCTAATATGCGGCCCTCGGCCTGGCAAGTGTAAATAGCCAACTGAATGATAATTACTTCTATATTTGAATTGATAACAATTTTGAATTTGGCCTGTGAGGCAACAAGTGTTTGAATTGTTCACTTTGTGTTCATAATCATTAAACCCGCCTGACTGTTAAACACATCGACACATAAGAGCATTTTAAGGGTGTTTAAATAAGGTCTTTGATCGTGGAGAGATAATTTAAAGGGACAGTGCCACGGACATTTTGCTGTATTTTTGTCAAATCTATTCAAATATGTTACAAAGAACCATTTCTTAACATAAAATTACTCTTAAAGCACTGAGTGGAAAATATTAAGTGATTTCTCTGAGGAAGAACAGAATAAAATACATGTTTAGCGATTTCTCTTAAATAAACAGGAAAACCTTGAAAAATTGGCCAATTTTTTCAAGTTGCAGTCCATTCTATCTTAAACATCTAATTGATACTTGTTTTATGCACTAATAGAGTAATATTTATCAAAACTGAACCACTACTTTAACGTTTTCGTTGTACAAATATGTTTTGGCAATTCAAAGCGAGACTAAAAATTGCTGAAATTACGCCCTTAAGTAAAATCCAAACACGACTATTGTTCAAGAGTACTTATAATTAAGTTAAAAAACTTCTTTGTTAAGATGGTAATAACAGTTGTTTCAATCATTTACTTATGCAATATTACATTTTTGCACGCAGCTAGAAATTATGTTCTCATTTTACCCAGGATAAACTGGTAATGGACAAAAGAGAGCGTTTGTGACTTGATAACAAACACATTTTCTTGTATATGGGATGCAGAGTTTGCATTCGAAGCTCATGATACAAACAGTCCTGGGAACACACGAACTTGACTGATTCAAGCGTCCTAAACTGTGTTCATTTCTAGCACGTGATGTTTATCAACCATTTGATTGGTTAATATGCTTATGAATTATTAATGAGTTTTGAAAGTTCCACTAACATGATATGATGATATATGATATGATATGATATGATATATGATGGCCGAGAAGCGAAGCTTTGAGAGCAACTGTGAATTTTTGAGGACAATCTTTAAGCATCAATGTATTATTTTCCGATATACCACCAAACTGGAAAGGGATCCATTTTATTCTGTAACCCTCCGCGATTACATTCTGAAACACGCGCACTTCATTGTGGAAAGCCAGAAAAGTTAGTGATGGTCACGAGATGCTTGCAGGCAAACAGATGGAAGCTGACTAGTTTACTAGATTTTATTAAACTGTGACTGGATTACAACAGCTAAGATCTAAAACTGTGTCGTTCTTTCTTTGTTTTTCCTCGTCAAAAATAATCGGCGACGGTTATCAAATTGGACGACTGTTTTCGATTTTTTTCCAGGTGACGTGTTTTGCCCAATGAGAACGTGCCGATGATATAATTTGATATGATATACGATGTATGATTATCTCTTCCCAGAATGCCTAGAGCCCGCATCCAGAGTTATCAGCCGCTGGAAGAATGGAAACTACTACAAGGGCGAGATTGACTCAATAACAAACAGAGTGAATGTGCTGTTTGATAACGGCGCTCGGTTGGCTTATAACCCGCGTGACAATGTGGACATTGTGATCGATAGAATTCCTGATCATAACGAAGTGCCTTGGGGTAGCCAGATTATCGTCAATCGGCCCAGGTCTCGCGCGTTCGAGATTGGATACATACGGGACATTAAAAATGGACGATTTGTGATTCTTTATGAGAATGGTGATGAGATACTGCACACACTGGACCAAATCAGGGTGTTTAATAAGTCGCGTATATGTGGTAAGTGCATGCGACACCAAAAATTATTTCATGTTGTCGAGGATACAGCTGTTTCGACAAAGGTTGTACAAACAAAACGAAAGGTGGTCTGGGAAATACCCGATAAATTTCAATAAAAGCTCAGAATCCATAATGCCTCGACCGTACAGCGAAGATTTGAGACGGCGGGCAATATGGATTCTAAGCTTTTATTGAAATTTATTGGGTATTTTCCAGACTACCTTTCGCATTGTCGCGTACGCTTTTACGCTTTTTTTGGACAACCCTTGTCGAAACAGCTGTATACTACCGAGTCCAGTTGCAAACACAGTAATAAATTCACCTGGATTACAAACAAAGAGATTGTTAAATCCACACATTTGGTCACCTTAGGAATAACATCAGTAAGCAATTGTAACATCACGCTTTTTTCGAAAGAGTTGCATTTGGAGTTTAAGACCTACGCGTTATTTTGTCTAGAACTGAAACTTTCTGAAAGTGAATATATGATCACTCACTTATTCATTACTGAAACTTTCTGAAACTGAATATATGATCATTCACTTATTCATTACTGAAACTTTCTGTTTTCTGAAAAAAGAGAAGTAAGCAAATGCTCATGTGTAGTTTTTGCGCCCGATAACCCATGGTTTGTACTTTTGAACTTTTGGAATGATGACTCAGTCTACATGTTTAAATATTTCTGTTCTTCCTTTGTTGTTGCATCCCGCTATATGCCATGGTGTCAGAAGTTAGACCCCAATAGCCTGCATGAAACCAGTAAATATGGAATCTGGCTCCACTCTTTTGCAAAATGGTCCCTGTTTGCACTAACCGCACTGCAGCTAAAACTGCGGGCATGTATTCGTACTTTTTCACATCAAAGCGACGATGTGAACGGTGAAGTGCTCAAGCTGCTGTTGGAGTCTTGGTAGAATGAGTGTATACTTTATTGCTTGCAGATGAGCCCGCATACCTGGGCTGTTTCCGTGATGTCCTTCCCAGACATCTCCAGGTGTACATCCCCACCCACCCAGCTACCATTGGCGCATGCGTGGACACATGCAAGTCACAGGGTTACAGTATTGGAGCGTTACGTAATTCTGATCTGTGCTTCTGTGGAAATTCGTACAGTAAATCTAATCAAGTTGAAGAGAAAGAGTGCGATATGCCTTGCTATGACAACTCGTATGAATTCTGCGGTGGATTTATGACCTTCTCGCAGTATTGGACAGGTAAGAGTCCACATTGTTCACATAGCAGCAATTTTTCTTAACTCATTGGCACTTAGGTCTAACGTTACGCTTTCCATGGTCTACATAAAATGAATACATCGTTTTAAAGCAGTTTTCAATTAGTTTAGTTAATTTTAACCCCAAACGGAAGTAATCACTCAGGTCAAAAACAGCAGCAAAAACGACATAGTGAATGAATCACAATTCCAAAACAAATACATGCAACAGACGCTAAACGCGAAAAACGCGTCCGACGATGGTACAGTTAGTTTTCGTTGTACTTCTGATTGGTTGAGAAACTGAGTGTTTTTAGTCGTAAGGCCTTGAAACCTTAACCAAAGCAACGACTGTTAACTGCTCAGTCTGTGAGCCTAATTTTAAGGCCTATAGTAACCCAGGCTTTTAAAAATGTCTACACCACTTACCAAAATGGGAAGACTTCGTCACAGACCGTTGTTTTCTCTTTCAGTGACAAGCATTTCTTTCATTTCTATCTTACAGGAATTGTGGATGCTGCTTTTGGAGCTACACCTACACTCGGTAAGAACTCGAGTAAAAGAAGGAATCTTGGCTCTCATAAATTAAACGTAAAATAAATATATAATGAATAGAACAACTAAATGCCAAGATCCCAAGACCTTAAGATCTCCAACGATCGATTGAACGCTTGGATAAGGGATCAATAAGGGAGACTTCATGATGCGTACATGCAGGGACATTTCAACATGGGTCTTATGCAGGGTTGGGCCACCGCTGACCACATGACATCACAAAGTGGCAGGCGGCGATTCAGAGCGCTCGAGTCGAGTGCTGACGATCATTCGGTTATTACAAATGCAACGATCATTAGTGATAATATGGAAAGCAGCCTTAAATTATTAAGCTAGTTTACAGGCAGTGCAGACAAATAACGAAACATAATGTTGGAAAAAGAACATAAACGTGTCAAAAATCAAACTGGCAAGACGCCAAGAAGCTGGCCGGCTGGTTATTAGCATAGTATGAACACGGGTGAACACGGGACTGCCGTTTTGATGTAAAACTCAAATATTTTTCTTATCATTCAAGATTCATTAGACTTACAACATCAGCAAATTTTACTTTTTATCCTTGGTTATATTTTTTTTAATCTTTTTTCTTTCCTTTCAAAACAGGACTGCAGAAACACTTTATCCCTTCAAACCATCCGATTCCATGGGAACTTCTTATGCACGGTATCCCATTTGAGTGTTTTGCTTCGTTGATTGTTTCCTCAGTTAACTGTAAAACGATTGGGCTCTAAGGATTGGTCCTGCCTTCCTCTAGGGACTAATCCAAAATTACTAATAGCGAACTGAAACGTATGAGTGTTCCTGTGTTTCCACGATACAGAATTTGAATATGGTAAACACAGATCAATTTTTAGCGTTGCTAATTTTGAAAGGATATATCTGATACTCATGAGAATTCAATGTATTCTTCATTCTTAGCCCGATCAAAACGGCCATTACAGCACACACCAGGAGCAGCTCGCAGCAGGGCCTGGTATCAAAATTATCCCTGGAAAGGTGAGATTCCGAGTTATACAAATAGCTAAAGTTAGTCAATTATGGTCTTAAAGGGTAACAGTATGACGTTACTGAACATGACTAAAACAAAGTAAGGATTCATATACGAGGTGAATGATTCCGCGGGGAAAGCCGTCTGCAAGGCCTGTAGTCTTAAAACAATCATTAAAACAACACAACCTCGTTCCCAGGTCCTCTCTCTTCCTCCCTCGAGAGATGGAGGAAGAGAGGGGACCCTGGGAATGAGGTTAACAAGAACATTGAGAGACAATTCCAACAAACTTGTTCAGTTCGGTCCAAGGATTTAAACTTTATTGACCCAAAATAAATGGAATGTTAGTTCACTAAGCCACCGTAAAAACAGCTGTTTGGTATAACGACCTGTGGTTTATACGTTCAAATACGTTTGTAAAGAGGGGTACAGATGGTTTTCCTACTGTTCTTTTAATCAGGAAATAACGTTGCATCACTCAGACCACAACCATCAAGCGGAGTAAAACGATATCCACCAGTATACCAACGTAAGTCACGGAATATACTTATAAGGGCAGTCTGATCATATTTCCATTTTCCATCATAAAAAGAGAGAAAAATTTAAAATAGCTATAAATGAAGCTGGGTAAAAGGCGGAGTCGAGGAAAGGATTGGCTTTCCTGTCATCCGGGACTTCATTTCGTAGGTATGAAAGCGAGGCGCGAGTCCTTTTCGTTCGTTTTCTGAGCAAGTCAAGATATATGTTCCTTCCCAAATCTTCTCTGTTCTGTCTTGTCATTGGATGACAGGTATGCCGTCTCCTTTGCTGGAAAGGCCACGCCTGTTGTCAAAATATATCCCAAATGAATATTTCACAATTTTGTGTCCCAACAAACAGAGCTCAACCAAAGCAATACCTGACTTTGCCAATAGTCATGGGGTTTAGAGCTAGGAATAGGAAGCATGAAAGAGGGATGGGCATAGGGACATAAACACCGGGTTTGAGCGCTACCAACAGTAGTCTGAGAACTATTAGACTCCGAGCAGTTGTACTTTTTTTCTCAGATCCCGCGCGCAAAGCGACGGTAAATTATGCAAATTAGAAAAGCAAACGAGGAGGGATTGGGGAGAGGGAGGAAAAAGTGGACAGAAATAAGGAGAAGAAAGAGACTGCTTGCATGTCCATCTATTGTTAATTATGTTCAGATTTAAATTTCAATCACCTTCAAACGTCAACTTTTCACTGTTTCCCTCAAATCAATTTCTTATGGCGGCTCAGTTCTGCATCATTTCTTCAGGTAAACCACTCTACTCACCAGCTGCATATCGGCGTTATCAACAGTATTATGGAGCAAAACCCTGTGAGTACACTTTCAACATGCCATTACATTACTGCATACTCGGTTTTATGATAACAAATGCTAACCAATGCTCCTTTTATTTCCTATAGACCTCTTAAACTACAATGGACGCCAACTGCCACAGACCATTTCAAGATATAATTACCAAACAGCAGGTCAGTTCAAATTTCGTAGTTTAATCCAAGTTGATTTTGCCAATAATGTCATCTTTACCTTACATTACCTTCAAACGTGGGCACCCGTCGACCACAATCCAACGATACATCTAGAACTTTTTCACGCTTTCTGGCGCTGATTATGAAATCTCATCAGGAAAAATACAGAAATCAACTAAATTAAGTACGTCGGCCGAAAATAAGAAGTAGCGCTTCTAAATTCTTCATTTACGGGCGCACTGTTCAGTTTTTACCAGTCACTATTCATATTTCGAATGTCGTTTTTCATTTCCACGATCGTTTTCGGTTTTTTTAAAAGAGATATTTTGTTTGCTACTGAACACAAGTCGTTTGCTGAAGTTTTAAGCAACAGAAAATTTTTCAAAGGGCGATTAACGCTAATCAACGGTTAAAAGTTAACCGAGGTTCTTATCTTGCTGGTTAAAAAGTGTTTCAAAAACTAATTCCAAGTTAATGGGAAAGAAAAGTCTAAGTCAAGACTGAGGGACAAAAAAATCTTTTGGAAGATCCCTATCTCCGAATTTATGAACCTATGTTTCCGTTCCTCAAGACCTAGCTGGCCTTACTTTTTTTGTCCCTTAGAAAACAAAGGAAATTCATTTTCCAACTTGACTAAAGGTTTAGAACCCCGTACATGCAGAAAACCAAAGAATCGAAAACGCTGGTTTGTATTCACAATTAAGTCTGGGTGCCCTGGTTTAATGCTATTAGGCCATTTCCGAGTTCCTTTGAACCTCATTATGAAAGAGACTGATTGCAAAGTTTTGTTATGAAAGTTAGTTTTCATTCATATGCAAGCAAAACTAATTTTCATATGAAAAGCTTTGTACTTGGCCTCGCTTTCAAAATGAGGTTCTCAGCAACTCAGAAATGGCCTAGTCAGTTATCACCCCTATCAATCATAGCAAGTCATACATTTGCATGCTGAGAAAGCGAGATGTCATTCGTAACTATTTTTCAATCTTCTTCATTGTTCCCTCAGCTCCAAATTCCCAGGCTTACCGTTGGCCTTACAATTACAACTACAACAACTACAAATATAGAAACTATAACCTTCAAAACAGCTTCACAAACACGCCTTACAATGGTAAGTAAAGAACACCTCTTGTTCACCCTAATTTGAGATATTAATGCTATCACAAAGCATCCATCAAATGGTTCCCACAAAAGTCCGTGTTCCAGTCCCAAGAATGTTTCGAACAAGACTCAAAATTAGTGCGTCGAGGATGGCAGCCTGTGACCAAGTTCTCTTTTGGGGTGGTGTAGGTGGTCGTAGGTTTTCACTGGTGTAAGAGAGAATCTTGGCTTTCAAGTGTCGTTGACAGAGAGCCAAAGCAATCGCACAATTTTGTTTTCAGCGCTTAATTGAAAACCATTCCAATTGCTTGAATGTCATTCATCAGTTCTTGCCCGTTTTCACTTCCCTGTGAACCGATATAACAAATTTTTACAGCTCATTTTATCTTTTAGGTTATCGAAGTGCTTATCAGAGGAGACCTGCCCCAAAACCCTCACCCCTGGAAGGAGCCAAGTTAATGAGTAAGATAGTAACATTTCCTTGGCAATATAAAACAGAAAATAGAAAAAAATCAAATAGGAGTGATGGATGAGTAGATTGTCACATTGTGACAACAGATTGGTGTAATTGAACAGATCCGGTCTCGATAAAGTGAACGTTCTCTAGCCATGGAGCGGGGGCGATAACGACTTTGACTAGCCTTGAGCAGTCTTTACACAGCATTGCAAACTGCACCATTCACGGCTTTCATGTGAGCCGATAAATTTTATGATTCAATATCTTGAGAAGTCGCCTATTCTAGGAACACAGTGGTGCACAAACACCTCCCTCCCCCCACCCACCCCCGCTTGACTATAACGCTACTTGCTACCAGGCTGAATGGCAAGTAATTATAGTTCACCACTAGATTTTCACCAATTCTGATTGGTTTAAATTGGTCACGTGAGGCGATAGTGTTCATCCGCGGAGACACCATCACTGCAGTGTCCACCGGGCGAAAATGCCCGGATGGATAATACTCGTCCGCGAAAAAACCTCCCATTTATTCCTACAATTAATTAACAAACAGGTTGCCTTCGTTATACTTTTATGTGGCACGTTGTTCATTCGTCGTTTTCATTTTAACCTCAAATTGGTGAGCTGTATAAATTCGAAATGCTAGTCCCAGTGCTTTTTGTACATTTATTTAAACCACAAGGTACATTCAAAGTAACTCTTGCGCGGAAAAAAATTTAGTGGTGAACAAAAAAAAAAATAGACTGTTTCTGTCTCGAGACTATCAGTCTGATAGTTGCTAGCTGCCTCTTGGAAATTTGATGATCTTAAAACTAGTTTTTAAGAAATTTCCGCGAGGGAACTATCAGCCGATTGTACCCCGACAGAAACACTCTATTGTATCATTTTGATAAATAATGGCATGGAGAAAAGCAAATAGTACATAACTGTTAATTCCTTCGTGTTAGAGGTGTCTCGGAGTAAAGTGTTAACGAGCGACGAGAACGTATTCAGTTATATTTATCTATAAATGCATGTTAGTGAAAGTTATAAGAAATGCATGCTTTCTTTCTATCAAGGTATGTTGAAAAAAGTCAGTTCGCAACTGTTCAGGCACATCACTGGGACACCTGTAGGTACGACTGTGAAACATGGAAATTGACTTACAACGAATGACGTTTTTTCCCCGGAACAAATTATGAGTAAAACAAAAAATAAAATGAAGATGTCTCTTTAACGGGACTTTCCGAACTTTAAAGTGTTTAAGGCGAAGCTTCGCATAGCTCCAACTTTTCCTCTTCTGGCGCGGCGTGAGTCTTTTTCATTCAAAATGGCGTTTGAAAACAACTCATCGCAAAACGATTTTAAACCTCGGAAAATCCCATTAGAGAAACAATTTTATTTTTTATTTAATCAAATATGAGAGGGGAAAAGAAAAAGTATCAAATAATAAGTAGTTTCAACATTGTTTAATTGCAGGATAATCACTTCAAACAGCGTCGTTGCGGGACAAATTCATCGCTCTAAATGAGATGTTTCAGTTGAATTTTGCCGGCATGAAAACAACGAATGCGTTTTAATAGAGGAATATCATTCATTCTTGTCAAGTGAAGAAAGTCGTGCATCCCGTTGTGGAATTAAAAAGGGTCCCATACTGGCTACAGAATGTATTTTGTGTTTAGTTGACTATGCGCTTCAGAAAGCCATTTATCACTTTGATCTGACTAGAAATTCAAGGTGGTTCTCGACATTTAGTGTGCAGGGCTGAGTTGCTCGAAGCATGGTTAGCGCTAAGCATTGGTTAAGAGGTATAAAACCTATAGGTTTTCATGGTATTTAACCCGGGTTAGCGCTAACCATGCTTCGAGCAACTGGGCTCAGGATGTGTTCTAGAAATTGGCTCCTGAATGCCCAACATATTTCAACTTCTCTTACAGAACATAAGAATTAACGATATACTGATGATGTAAAATTCATACATCAATCCTTTTCTTAATTTTTCGTTTACACTCTGGCGAGATTCAAGGAGTATTTCTTTTAGTCTCGAGTGACCTTAATTTTCTACGTAAATAAAAAGGTTAATAGGCGAAAAGCACCTAATCTTAACGTCATGATGTGTTTATTGCCATAGTTATCAGCAACCCGAGATTCATGGGATGTTTTCAAGATTCCGAGGCACGTGACCTCCCAACAGAAGTGAGCGTGAGACCGCTGACAGTTGAAGGCTGCGTTTCCAAGTGCGGCCAATCAGGCTTCTCCATGGCTGGTCTCCAGTCCTCTACGCTATGCTTCTGCGGTACGACGTACAGTAGATACGGGAGGCTCAGAGATGAACATTGTACCATGCATTGTACCGGAAATTACAAAGAAATTTGCGGTGGATTTTTGATGAATTCAATATACTACACGGGTGAGACAAAATGTTTAAACAATAACCCCAATCTAAATAAAAGGGAACTACTTTTGGGTGTATGTGCTCTTTTCTTTTTTTCCTCGATTTTGTTATCATATAATCTTAGACTCATTTTGTAGTTTATTGAACCCAATAAAGTTGTAAAAAAAATCCTCAGCCATTTCTAGTTCTTAAAAATCAATACTAGGCTTAAAACAGAGGGTGTCCTCCTTTTTAGTATTTTTGCATCGACACCAACAAATTATTAGCTCATCAGTGGAACTGTTTAACCTCGTCGTTGATTCTACGGAACGTTTAACCTTATAACCTTCCGACGTAGTCACTCGCACGTTGCCCCTTTTCTTTGCACTACTAATGCAATAAACGCTCGTTTTTTCAGGCGTTGGCCAGGCCATTCCATACGAGACAAAATTCGGTAAGTTATTCACTAAATCTCGAGTATGACTGTTTGAGCAAGCATCAAAGACAATTTGCCTCTTTAAAAGAATCAACGCCACTAATCCTTTGAAAATTGTCTTGTTTCATTTTCTAGCTTATCCTCAACCAGCCTATTTGCTGGCCACATTAAAAACTGTTTGTAAAGTACCAAGACAAAAATTATAAAAATCAGGAGTTATGTCTATGTTAAACCTTCAAAATCTATTTTTAGACTACAGAACTGTGCATAGCATAGAGCGGTTGCGCGTGTGACTCATACAGGACATTTGATTAGCGAACGACCGAGAGAGAGAGACTAGGGAGCTTAAGAAACGACGACGGCAACGGCAACGACAACGCTGCAAAACAATGGGTTTGATGAACAAAAACAATCGCTCTGCACGTGCGTTTTACATTTTTGGTACATTTCTTTGCCATCCTCTGGAAAACAACAACGTGAAAATGACCACATTTAAGGTTTTGTGGAGAACGTCAACGGACGACGGTGAATTTTTCATTCTCTTTCTTAACTTGTACGCCACTCCTACCAATTTGGTTCCTAGATAGTTCGCCATTTTTGTAAAGGTTGAGTGAGTTGCAATAATCACGAAGTAGCACAAATGAAATAAAGTTATATTTTCAGGTGACGTTTTCGTTGCCGTTGCCGTTGTCGTTGCTTAAGCTCTCTACTGTCTCCGAGTCAGGGGACGGCGAACTATCACAACCAAGTCGGTTGATTTACAAGCTGCGTGGCGGCTACCCTACTACAAGAACACAGAACCGTTGATCCAATATTATTGGATATTTATTTTCTAGTGAACTGCTCCCTTATATATTTTTGTTTTTCTTACAGGTCCAAGGACCCAGAAGATCACATTTACTCAAAATAAACTACCAAGCTCTCTTGCTCTTGCAAATGTGAAACCTAAACTCAAACCAAAGCCTTTAAGTTTTAACAAGCCGTCGACGTTACACGAGGCACCTCCACACAAGACAAAGGTCAAAGCGCCTAAAATCAAAGACAAAACTGTCAAGGACAAGCCAAAGAAACCAACACACCCGAACCACGGAAATAAAGGCAGACCCATAACTATGGAAGACTATGGCAAGCTGAGAAAGATCCTTCACACGCTGGCGAGATGGCAACGACAGCCAAACGAGTTATCTCATGGCAACAGCGAACTTAAGAAGAAACCAATGCCAAGCTACAAAGAACTCAGGAAGATACTCGAAGACATGACTCCAGAAATCGTGAAAAAGATAGCCAATAAAATCATTTCTGGAGACAGAACAAGGCTAAGCGACATGAAGCCCTTGAAAGCAGTCCATAGTTTAGAAGTCAATCTGGCAGCTTCTAAGGCAACAAAGGATGCTGGGTTCAAACGGGTTAAGGTTAACAATTCAAATTATAAAAACTGGAGCAAAAAGGGTAGTAACAGTACCTCAAAAGCTACCAGCAACCATGAGGATCTTATTTTAGAAGCTGATGCTAAGTCTGTTAATTCCAGTGACAACGGTGCAGCAACAAAAGAAAAAGCTAATGAGGAAACTCCTTCCAAAAACGACAATTCTAGCAACGGAAGTCAGGTTTCCTCAACGCACGCAACACAGACAGTTCCCAAAGTACAATCTAAAGATGGTAACAGTATTTCTAAACTGCCGTCATTAATTCTAGTGGCTGATAAAGATGGAAAACACGGGTCAAAGAGCAAACCTCACAAAATACAGAATGCGAGAAAAGCGTTCGAAGAACCGGTGAAGAACGAGTCCATGTCGGAATTTCAGCCAAATAACTCAAGCTTCGTGCACTTCGTTATAACCGAAAGTAAAACCAACAAAAAAACTGAAATCCCAAGGACTAAAATTGAATCACTGAGGAACAAAACACACCTCAATGAAACGGAGAAGCCTGGGGACGACGCCCATTACCAGGAGAAAAATCGGTCCAACGTTACCAATGGGACGAAAAATAATGGCACGAGTCGCACAAACCAAACAAAATCCCAAAGAGTGATATCTTTAGGACCTGAAGAAGATGTTGACGAAGTATTCGAAACGCACGTCGCACCTATAAACAACACGTCGGTTGACAAAGATAAAAAGAAGGCCGCCAAGAATGTCGTTAAAGATTCCAAAAAGGTTACGAAGACAACAAACATTGGACATAAACGAAGACCACACAAAGTTCTCCATGTTGAAGCCAAGTGGAACGGACAAATTAATGTGAAAGCAAACTGGAAAGATGTAGATGAGACGGAACATGAAATGAAACCCAAGAAAAGTTCCTCCGTGAAGAAAACTAAAGTCAAACCCAAGAAAAAGGACACGAGGCTGAAAACAGAAGAAACCAGCGGCGAGGAAGAGGGAAGTGAAGAGTACAAATTTGACGACAGTGGTTCTAGAAACGATCTGCTTTGGAGGAAAGGCCGGCCACTGAAAGAGAAAAGCAACTAGAACAATTCATAAATGAATGTGTAATGTACATATGTAAAGAACGTCGCGGCCTTCAGTTGTGCATCGATATTGTCGCTTGCTTTTGCTATAAGCTTTCTCAAGACATCAACAATCTGAACACATTTCTTGAAGTCTCTGATTCTTCACCGCATCATGTATGTTGAACGATGTTGGTCGACGTGCATAATGATTCGAAACTACGCAGTATATGCACTACAAATGGAATGAAATTATTTTGTTTGAGCGCCAAAGTGAGGACTTCTGTCCAACAGTTTACAGTTTCCAACAGTTGCCGAGGTCAAAGAAAACTCTCTCACCTCGGCGGGCTTTGAACCCACAACCTCTGGTTTTGATCATACACTGTGCAACACCAATCCCATTTGAACGCAAAACGTAGCACAAAGTGTTTTTAAGCTTGTACAAATGTACCTTGAGAAGACGGTCGATCTCCTGGGCAAAGAGACAGACCCATATCTGATTGGTTATAATCAATACCTAAATACAGTTCCTCTACGTTGTCAGTGATAAGCATGGAATTTGTGGACTCGATAGCCAGACGTTTTTTGTAAACAAGACAGCTTGGGTCAGCGAATGACCGCTTGCTATTCATACTAAGAAACGCGCGGATTATCGAGGGGCATTGTCCTGGGCACATTGTGGAAGACGACTGGATACTGTTGTATAGTAATCTAACACAGGTTAAGTCGAAATTTTACGTTTGCAGTGCCCCCACGTTCGAGGTGATCCTTATCTATATTCTCCTCTGTGAGGTACAGAGAGAGCTCAAATGATTCATACCATTCTTTACATACGTTTGAGACAATTGAGTACCTGAGTCAAGCAATAATGAAACTAACAGACAAACGTATACAGAAACTCACTCAAATCGTCTTTTATTACTGTAGTAAGTAAGACTGTTGGGACAGTATTTTCTGTGTTGCCGCGTCCGTCACTTCGATGGTAATATCCAGTGATCGTGGATCTTTGACACTCTTGGTGCAGGACAAGAAGCCCTCTAGTACTTGACCTGTGCATGATAAATAATGATAGGCATGAATATCTCAGCTCTTACTTAGCTAGCTAGCTTATTTTGAAGATCTCAATGATGTCTAAATGAAACACAAAATGACATTAATATGCCTTAAAATCAGATAAGCTCTGTTGCCAGTCTTTTGCTCAATACAGGGGACTACCTCAAATAATAGACAAAGAAAGCATTGAAAAATGCTGTACAAAGCAAATCTCCATTGAACGTCGGCTTGCAAGAAGATTCATTTGTGCTCCTCGTGTTTTCATTTTTCCACCTCAACATCGTGAGTCATCCCCATTTCCTCTCAATTCTTTACTTATTATCGTGACATGTAGAACACCGTTCTATGAAATTAAACCAGTATTTTTTTTAGATTTCCTTTTATCTAGACATGTGTGTTTTAGCTTCTCGGGTCGTACAAAAAACGATCAGATTAGCGGTTTTAAGTTTCTGACGTCGTTTTCTTTTCAGTACGAATAAGTTTAGAGCACAATTGCACATTGACAGTCGCATCTCAATTAACAATTCCAAATTTGTAAATGACTATTGCATAGTAGCATGATATTTACTTCAATTTTAATATTTCAGAAAAGTTAATTCTATTGAATTTATGAAGGCCGATTTACACGATACAACTTTTGCTTACTACTGTCGCATGCGATTTCTAGAGCGCGCACTGGTTATGCAACTCTTGTCATTCAATGTTGTCTACACCTTTGATTGTCGAAGGATTTGATAACATGTTTCAAAATCCTCCGACATTGTACTTGACGTGTACGACAAGTTGTAAGTTTGATTTACAAGAAACAATTTTTATCGTAAGGTTGCCGTCAACAGGTCGCATTCAACAAAGTCGTACCGTCGAAAATCGGCTTTAGCATGCAATGTTCTAACAATACACTGGAAATAGTTTGTAAAGGAGGCTTATGGGAAGGAATCTCTTCAACAGACAACTGGACCTTTTAATGTGCTAAATACGAATAAAAAGTATATAACAGTATCAAAGCGATTAATAACACGATAAACCTTCTTCATTAATTATTATGAAAACGAATTAGGCAATATTTTATACAACAATGAACAGGGACACTATTACAAAACAGTTAAGATTGATAGATTTATTTTCATAGCTGTGAAAAGTAGTTGGAATAAAGTATGAACTTATTATTACCTTGGGTGACGTTGATTGGTTGTTCGAGATAAAACACAGTTTGTTTCCAGTGTGTTGGCGCGTGCGAAGGACTGGTACTAAAACTGACCTGGGAGGAAGCAAGGTAAAATTTAATAGCATACGAGCCACAGGCAGCCCCACTGTCGGCGCTCACATAGTATAAGAAACAAGTAGTCCACTTTTCATCGAGGGATTAATCCTTTACTCTCATATTCATGAAACATCGTTGAATTGCTAAGGAAATGAAAGCCTTTTTGCAGCAGTCCTCTCACAAAGTATTGTTACAATCTCTTTATACAACATTATTGGAAGCTTTTGGGAGGTTAATCGTCTTCCAAACCACCGCCTCCCTCGTCAACTCTACCCTGGATGGTAGAAGGGACTGTGACTTGCTCTTTTTTTTATCTCAACCCCGATTAACTAACAAAGGTCTGTAAACAGAATGTCAACATGCAAAATCAAGCTCTTGTACTGTTGAGTGTCGTATTTGACCCACATGTCAATCGGGACCGGTTGTTAAATGGCCATGTCATTGTAGCTGATCATAACGTTTACGAAGGCTGAAACAGCTTAAAACAACCTTACGTAAGCTCACCTTTTCAACGCAGTTCTTCTCGAAAAATATATCAAAGTACGCAACGAAAGCCTGGACGTAAGATAACAAAGCAGACTGTTAGTGTGGTGTTTATGTTTGGACCAACGTACGTAGAACGGTGAGAGTGGCGCTTCGCAAAGTCTTTTTTCAGAATGCTTTTGGTTGTCATCACAGTAATTACTGAGAGTGAAAAGCAACCTCTGGTAGGGTTTTTGACTTCAGAGTTCTGGGGTGAGTTGCATAAAATTTAACGCCGGGCGTAACTGCTAACGCCAGACCTTCATCCCAGTCACATTCAGTATTTTAACGTCTGACGATAGCATTTACGCCCGACGTTAAATTTTATGTAACTCACCCCTGGTGTCAAGGTTAACGCAGTCAAAAAACGGAAAGTTACTTTTGAGCAAAGCAAGATTATTCTTGGAGAAACTAGAAAACATCGAGCATCAAAAGTTTCCTCTTGAGCGGACAAATAGCCTAAATGTTCACAGGAGGTTGCTCATGGTAATTTGATTGAACTTGCCGTCCTGGAACATCGAAACTTACCGAACACAGACTGTCTTTGTTGATTGTAACAGTGAAGGGTGATTTGAACTGTAAATCATTTAGTTCACAGCTAGGTACATCCAGATCCTAAGAAAACAAAACAAAGGATTGCATTGTAAAATGTCTTAAATGCATGTATTAAAACGTTCTTGTTAATTTTTACTACAACTGACAAAGAGAAATGACAAAGAGAGATGGTATTTCGCGGACACCAAGTTTTCTCACTCGTGCGGTGGTGTCCATTATAACCTGCCTGGAGCGTATTAGGAGTCCACTACAAGTGACCTGTACGTCGATCATTCTGTTTTCAAAAGTATGTCCAACTTTTAAACCCTGACGTTAGCGATTAACCACAGCCGTACAACCAACGTTTTATGCAGATATACAAAGGCTACCATCGGCATTTGTATGTCTTACATGTAACTATAATAGTAATTCAACTCGCGCTTGTTGGACTTGGGATTATTATTATTGCCAATTCGGCGCAACGCGCCTCGCTCTCCAACTATCATCTCATCATCTCATATCCAACGCGTTCTCGTGGAATAATTGTTAAATAAATATCTTGTATACACATTTGTTGACTACTGAAAAATAGAGCTATTGAGGCTCTTAAATAAGTTCTTATTTTCTTGGGGGAATTTCTTGTTGCTGATCAAAAAACTAATTTAATATGGGAGTGTTACTTCGAGTGTCATGAACGGATATCATGACTATCATGACTAAGTTCTAATACTAAACTGAAAAGAACCTTTTAGCCTACAGGTTCTCAATTCACTAGGTTATTATTACAAGAGGGTTTTACGATATGTGTCGGTCACTACCGTTTGCTAGAACAAACGAAGCATGACATTACCTTTACTGTACACCGCGATGAAATCTCGTCCGTGGGATTCACGATTTCTACAGAGGGTTCTGTACAAACAGACGTTTTCATACAGCTCATTTTAAAGCCTATTAAGCAACAAGAACACGAGAGAAGAGTAATTAAATCACAAAGTGTCCACCCAACAACCGACCAGAATCCTGTGCTTCTTAACCCTGGTCAAACGGACTTTCAAGTCTCAAGCTTGTGTCGTTTCGCCCTTCATTGGGCTAGAGCTTGTGTGTACTTACATACAGAAATTCGCACGCAAGTTGGGGCAAGTTTGGCCATCAAACAAAATTCGCCCAAAATTATACTTTTCTCTTTCAGTGCCGTGTGCAAAGCTGCAATCTAGGGTGCGTTTCGTTGGGAGAATCCAAACACCGATTTGTGATCTCAGATAATTCGGATCATGGTGCATCAAAGGAACCGACGAATCCTTGTTTAGAGTGGATTCGTCGGTTCCTTTGATGCGGTATGATCCGAA
Source organism: Pavona decussata (assembly GCF_977016875.1). NCBI lineage: Eukaryota > Metazoa > Cnidaria > Anthozoa > Scleractinia > Agariciidae > Pavona > Pavona decussata. Next base: position 441,020 of record NW_028145528.1, on the reverse strand, counting down.
TGATCTGAGATCACAAATCCGTTTTCGGATTTCTCCCAAAGAAACGTACCCCTAGTGTCTGTTGTCATTTTCAAACCTTCCTTGAGTTGCGTCCCATTTGCCCTGGGCTTTGGACTAGCAATTTGCAGAAGCGTTTTATCTGAAAAACGTACGACGCAGAAAACATGTGCGTCCGCAATATGCAAACAATTCCTCACCATAAACGTCATCCCAAAAGTTGAGTTTCTGTTGAACTTTTTCGCTGTTTCCCAGGGCAGCGAAGCATATCGTGCATCGATCTGGATATACTGCAAAAAAAAAAAAAACATTCAAACAATTGTGAGGTGTCAGGTGAAAGTTTTTAGTAGAATGAAATCATCTTTTTTGCAAGTCAAACGCCCCCAACCCCCTTCCCCCGTCCCCCCACCGCCTCCACTGCTTTTTTTTTATTGTCACCCGGTCATAACAAGTGTATTGGGACGAAAGGAGGAAGACGTACATTGAAAATCGACGTGAATCTTACCACAGCCTGTTGGTTTCAGCCATTTGTCCCTTGCAAATAATACAGTGTCAAGCATTGACTCAAACAGTAGAAAATAGCCCTGAAAGTAAGAAAAAAAAGGCCGCAGTTTTTAATAAGAACAGAAATTCCAAGGCATTATACCTCCTGTGCAAAATAATAATTTCTGTCTTGCGGGGAAAAGGGATTATTTTGTGACAAAAAAGTACCAAGAATCTTTTAACTCACCATCCATTCCGATACAATAACATCTACCTAAATATAAAACCCAAAAGAAAAACCTTAGAATAGTAAAGAAAACATTAATAAAGTGATACAAACCACAAAGATGAATAAAGGAGACTAACGCTAGCATGCGCCTAATATGCCGATATTAACATTCAAAAATGTGAAATCGAGTGAATTTTAGTCCGAACGTTTCGAAACGCGAGAAAACAAAGGAGTATAGTCATCACGTCGACAACAACGTTTTCCTTCATAGACAACGGATTCAGGTGGTAAGAGCCGGAAACGATCTTATAGAACTTCGGACAAACTCTTCTGATCAAATATGTAGACTGCCACGAAATTAAAAGCGAAATGAGAGAATTTCTAACGAAAGTTTGCGAACGATGTGATGTCTATAATCATTAATGGTCTCATTTTTGATGAGATGAATTATCTTAAAAAAATTATTTTAAATTTTGAAAGTCCAGAGTCGAGCAAGTCCCATACATTTATTTCAATTTAAAGGAAGGTGCCACCCGGAATCGTGAAAATGTCCATATGGCCAGATATTCGTGGTCCGTTGGTGGATGGGTTTATGGATTCCACAGTAGTTATTTTATGGACGATACCCGTGACATTTTTCTTTGTTTTCTACCTTTTGTTGCCTCACACACTATTGTTCTACTGGAGTTTATATACCTTTTGATTGCTTTGTTTTATGTCACTTATGAGTTTGGCAGGTTTTTACACCGAGGATGAGCCTACTTTATGATACGGAAAGCAATGAGCGTCTACTGATGAGCGACTAGTCATAGTAGTAGACTGCTTTTTTTTTTAAGTTTACCTTGTCAACTGGCAATGTTACTGCCTCTGCTTTTCCTTTCACCAATGTAATGACATTTTCCAGGCCATTTTCCCTGAAATGAGACAGAACGAACTTATGACTAACACAATCAATAGACTGTTCACAGTCCCCCTATTTTCCCGTGGGATTCTCGAAGACCGGTACGCTTCGATGGCACCGCCGCCATCTTGGTTTGTAATAGCGAGCGCGATCTGGGGAGAGTGTCTAAACTACCGAGGGGAGGGGGGCGGAGCAAGATGGCGGCGGTGCCATCGAAGCGTACCGGTCTCGAGAATACCACGGAAAAATAGGGGGACTGTGAACAGTCTACACAATCAACAATTATGGTACTTAGAATCCTGTGACGTTCATAGAAAGGACAAATGCATACGATAACTGAACTTATACAAATGCAATAGACCATTTTACTGCAACTAACGGAATCCTTCACTACTTTGTTTTCTACTCTGGGCCCGGTTGTTCGAAAGCCGATTAAAGGATAACCGAGGTTTTCATCTCGCTCGTTAAAAATGGTTTTAAAAGTTGATTTTAAGCTATTGTTTGAGAAACGTCTAAGTCAAAACTGAAGGAGAAAAATATTTTTAAGGACCTCTGTTGATTAGTAATTAAACTCGAATTTAAGTTCACGCTAACCCAGGATTAGCTTAATCAGGCTTTGAACAACTCAACCCTGGTTTTGTAGTATTACTACTGAGTATTGAAGGATTTTACGTGAAGCTTACCTCACAATATCCATAGCCTGGTAGATTATTTCTGATTGGTCAATTCCTATCACGTGACTTGCCCCAGCCTTCGCAGCGAACATGGAAAGTATGCCAGTTCCACATCCAATGTCTAAAACAACCTAACCAGCGAAGTGTAAAGAAGCAGTTATAAATTTGAAAATCGGAATCAAGGTAAAATGAACTGTATGTTATTTGAGCAGCTTTACCGAGCACCTTTACTTGGTTTTAGACTGAAGTCATTAAAACGTGTTGTACGAAGGTAAAAAACCTTGCTTCTTTGTTGTAAAGATGTCATCAATGAGTCAATGTCTCATACTTTCGACATTACAGCTCGAAGTTAAAGAATACTGGTATACCTTGTCTTTGAAAATCGCCGGATTGTTGACTATAAAATCCCTGTAGCTTTCAGTTCTTGTTTTATCCTGTTCAAAAAAGGCATAACCGAGTAAGATACTTTAGCACGGCTAGACTGAACGTAACAACACGCTATAGAAAAACGCACAGAGTGTTTTTAAGTCGAGCTAACCACGTACCTTTAGCATCTCCTCGTGAATGCCAAAATGCGCATACGAGCTGAAATATGCATCGTCGTCGCCATCATTATCGCTAGTGGTTCTAGATCTGAAATTAATGCATAGAAAAGCCCTCAGAATAACGCCGGGTACAGACCAGGAAGAAAGAGTGGGCTCTTACATCTTGTCTTGGAAGGAACACTTATAATAACTATTCTATAGAAGAGGGCTTGAAAGTACCCAGGACAAGAGATGGAAAGTTCGACTTCATGACCGGATCAAGAACCAGTGTGTCTTTATACATAAATCGGGAAGATGATGGTGTCATGACAACTGCATTGGTTACAGTCCTTCCTGCGGGTATTCCTCCTGTCCACAACGTACAACCAAACGGTAAAGTAACAAATCATGGCTATGAACACTTACAGAGAAATTAATTGATTTACTAATTTTATCAATTTGCATTCCATGGCTTGGGTGGCAGACATAATAACCAAAGCAAAGCGACAGTGATCCGGTTTGGTTTGCCTCCTTCATTGCCCGTAAAGTTCGTGGGGCGCACGTGTTGTGTGCAAAATCATTCAGTTGTCTGACAGTGCCCGTTTTTACCTGTCATGGCTTTGCTGTTCCTCAAGTAAAGCACTCTGTGCAACAGATCTAAAAGATAAAACAAATTTACTAGACATTAATTAGTTTTATAGAGATATCAATCCAAATTCAGAGAGTTGCAGGTCGATGGAAAGTCTTCCATCAGCCGTAGTACAGCAATCAACTAGCGACAAATTGCTTTTAAACATGCTATGTTCAAGATAAAAGAGCACCAATTTTCGACAGTGTCTTTGCTTAGACATGAAATTGCTCTTGGAGCACCAAGAAGAAAATATCAAGTAATTTCTCGAAGAAAGGTTCAGTGATTTCACGAGGGAAGAACACACCCTACTCAGTTTTTGGCGATTTTATGCAAATGCACAAGAGGAAAACTGATGTTAACCAAATGTTCAAAGTGCAATCCACATCCATACTTGGCCATCACCATAATTACTGCCAGAGTGACTGTCTGGGAGACGCAAATATGTTTTTGGCTATTAAAAGTGACTCTAATAGGTCACATTGTACCTTTAAAAGCAAGAACCAGATCACAGTGACTGACTTTTGATTCTGGAAGTGAAGGCGTGAATAATTCAGCAAACAGTTCGAAGTTTCCGGTGATAAATAGTATTTAAATAAATACATGTACCTTAACTGATAAATATCTTCAACTGCTCTAGCGAGATTTGCTTCTGCAACATGAGCACGGTTCTCCAGCTGCTGAAGCCTTTAAACAAGAGACGAGAATAATTAATAACCAACAAACAGCGTTTCGTGACGACAATGTGAAGAGTAAAGAGTACACTGAGGAGGACTCTATTTCTTCTATTAAAACAATGTTCGACACGTACTTGTTTTCAGAGATATTGAATTCTCACGTTCGTATTTCACCTTTTGTGTTAATTCTTAAGATTTTAAACTCGTTTTCTTTTACAATTGTTTTATCTGAATCTCGCTAGGTGAGGAGGATCAAGACTACATGTAAGGTTAGATGCGTTTTATCGAAACATTTTTATTATTACTGTACTCTGGACATCAAAGGATAGGCGTTATGTACAAGAGGGGGCTAGCAAAAGACTGGTGATGATACAGGCCTCAGATTAAGTTCATCCCTGTGTAACCTGCGATGGAGGTCTACTTCATCCATCTCATATCTACGCAGAGTATTCTACGTAGTGTACTTGGCCGGCAGTGGATCAGCCATGAGCAATACTAATTTGGTAATGGACTACAAAAGACTGCAACCCAGTCCAGGAGCAGCAATACTTCTAGTCACTCCTCAAACGCAAAAAAAAAAACAATACATGGAAAGAAAACAAAGAAAATCACCACGTGAAGGAGGATTGGAAATTTGAATTTCGCCAAGAATTATTAATGATCTGAGAAGCTATCTCAAACACTCGAATGAATGTTTCATCCAATTTTCAAAAAACTCGAAGTTGGTTAAAAAAAATTCGGCAAAATCGGATGAAACATTCTTCCTCGTGTTTGATATACAGTCGAACCTGTATATAACGGCCCTGTATTAAGCGGCCACCCTCTATTAAACGGCCAGTTTTCAAAGTCCCGATTTTTTCGCTCATACAAACGCTGTATTTGTTACCTGTATTAGGCGGCCACCTCTATTAAGCGGCCGCGGCCACCCTGTAGCAGTCCTATGTTTGTCTTTCTTTGTTATTTTTACCTATATTAAGCGGCCACCCTTCAGTGGGAACTAAGCCATATGTTATTTTATGCGGTATTTTATTGTGTTTAAAATGCGACATGTACAAAGCTACTGTAACTGAAGCTGATACTCGGCCGTTTAGTATCGTTAACACTTTTCAGATGTCCGCAATGTGCTGAAGTAAAGTACCATATCACAAACGGTAAAACAAGTTTGTTTTTAATATGCTTCACTCTTTAGCTAGAAATTCCTCTTTAATTAGCTTGTTCCTCAGCCATGTGATGGAGAATGAATCGCCTTCAAAGATCATTGTCAGATGCTATAGAACATGCAGAACAACTACGGGCGTTTGCGCAGTACCATGGATAACAGGAACTGTCGCTGGCAGTGTCGACAGTTAACGACTTTGTTTAAAGTATTGATCGCTTGAAAGAGTATTGATTGTCCTATTGTTTCCTTGCATGAAATATTTTTGTATGATACGCCATCAAAATTGACATTAGACCACGCCAAGTGAGTAATTTTGGCGATCCTATATTAAGCGGCCAGTTCCTCAAGTCCCGAGGGTGGCCGTTATATACAGGTTCGACTGTATATTACTTCGAAAATTGTTACAAAACCTGGAGCTGAGTGCTCGCGGTAATGAGTCATGTACTATAGTTTAGACTGAAACGTAATTAAGGTTAGAAAAAAAAAAGGTTAGATCGAAGGTACCTTTGCTTCATGTCCAGATATTGTGAATATGGTATGCTAGCTGTATGGTTAAGAAAAAAAAGTATAGACTAAATAAACATTTTTACTGTATTTTGTTGAAAGACATAACATACAGATATAACACTGCATGCACATACGTCTTTATTTTCAAATTAATCACCCAAAACATTAACACTGTCCTCAATTAGTAAACTATTGAGAGTTGCCTTATGTTACCTATCAATACACGTGTGTAAATAAAGGGTTTGAATCCATGAGTATAAGAGGAATGTAAGTATATAACTCCCAAGACGTGAAGTATGAGCTAGAAATCGTGGTTGTGACAGTAACCTCACAATCTGTAAACAGTTGGGCCAATAGTCATGTAGAGACTCAGTTTAAACAGACTATTGCTTCTACACTACTAGCTATTCCTTTGAGTTTGAAGATGACTATTCCTTAGGACCTTCTTGACAACATCAGGCACCAGTTTAGCACAAATTGGTAATACTGCCAGGGAAAATAATTATTTCATGCACAATAGTCTTTCCCATTTTGCTCCTGTCGAGTTTTTTTTTTTTTTCACAACAAATCTCTTGTTGAGATTGGTCAGAACAGAATAGAGCAAAGTGCTCTATTCTACCTTGCTGATACCTAAATACAAGTACATAATCCAAATTTAATGAGCAAAGTTTACCTTCATTCTCACTGCTGCCTTCTAGCTGACTACTTTCATGCATGTCCTTGTCAACTTCGACGTCAGAATCATCATCAAAATCTGCAGTGTTTACAAGAATTGTACATAATATTAATGCAGCACATACATGTGCCAAATGTCTGAATTAGGGAGACCTTTTTCCTTACATTCAAAGTAGAACAGTAAAAGACAAACAAGTTGAGTTTCATACCATATTGCAAAAGGCCATCATTAGCAAGAGCTGGCTGTAAAAACTCATCATTTTCCCATGGCAGAGGTGGAGTGACAGATCCAAAGCTTTCAGAGGAAGGTTTCTTGTGCAAGAAAAACAAAGAATGCAGTTCAGTCAACATGTAAAAGAAAACCAATGTACTGACCATGGAGTAGCAAACAAGAACAATGGCAAAACATGTGTCTCACAGGAAAAGCAGATGAAAACCCAACAGTTAAAAGTAACATTGAAAAATCCTCTGATCCTCTCCTACCAATTATTTTCTGCAACCATTATTGCTTTCTAACCAAATAAAAGACAATGGTTGTTAAAAACATGGCAATTTACAAATAATCAACATGACACTTTTCTTGATCATGAATGTTACATTTTAGTATTAACAGACACCAACAGTTTATATACATTAAGTTACCATTTTCCTAATGTAATTTATTAACTTGATACATCCATAGAAGTCCAGTCCTTAAAAAAAAAAAGAAAAAAAAAAGAAAGAGAAATATATTATTTTGTGACAGAAGGTACAGTATTGTACTGTCTTGAACCTTTGAACCTGTGTGTTTCTCTACAGTTTCTTCACACATGAAGTAATTGTACACTGTTGGAATCACTCTTGGTGCTTTACATTAAATTTCAAAAATGTGCATATTCTCCTTGGTGGGACAGGGGGCAATGTATAATGTATGAAGGTTGTCTTGTTCAATTAACAACAAATACATTGTACTTACTGTACGTCAGATTAAAACATTTGTAAATGCAGCAGATCCAACTTACTGTGCATTCTTGTTACTTTAAGAATGTCAACTCCATGAGCTGAGATACAGTGATTCCAGACATTATCAGCATTTCTAAAGCAGTCCTCACAAAACAGACAAACAATGGAGCTCTCCTGTTCCTCTTCTTCTATCTCCTCCCAGTCATCTTCATTTTCACTTCCACTTTCTGGGAAAAAAATACATATATGCTTTTAGCTTTTTAACTCTCTAGTTCGCATACGACTTTATTGTAAAAAATTCATTCACATGACAATGTGCTCAATGTTCAACTTATCAGCGTATCGATGGGGTGGGGAGTTGAAAATACTGCCTATCTTCATTGACAATTTAAAAAAAGTTTGTAATTACAGTACCATACGATTCAAAGTAAGTTACCACCTACAAGAATTACATCGCAGGCTACGACAATCGGGTTAAACATAAAGGACTAAGAATTGTACGTGTTATGATGATGTTAATGAACTATTGTAAGGGTAACAGAAGCAGCATAAAAACTAATTAATTGCCGATTGTCGTAGAAAATTCCACTGAAAAAAAAAAAAAACTTGTCAATAGTCAACGGCATTTTGATGATCTGACTCTTGAAAACTATGCAATTGAAACTGGTGAACTTCTACTTTGGAACAGGTAGCATCTGTGCGCCTCCTTTCAAGCAAAAGAATGAAAAGCCACCACAGTTTTGGAAATAACGCAACATTACTCTTAGAAGTTTGCCGTATTTATTCATGCCAAATGCTGACCAGATTTTATCATGAAATCAAGGTAATTTTAGCCAAATCCTTCAGGAATATGGGGTCTTGGTCCAAAGCCAAGAGTTTTGACACAAATTGTTTCACACACAAAATGAGACACTGGTAACTTAGTTTTGAGTAGTACTGTACCTAGAAAAAGTTTCATGCCAGGCTAAAAATTTCAGCCCAATTAGCTCAACTTTCACCTGTGCCAAACAGGCTGAAGAAACTCTCACACAGTGTAGTTACCACAAAATTTCAGCCTGGATTCAGAACATGAACTTAGGCCAATCTTGATTCTCAGCTGAAAATTCCTTTGTATAATTATTTTTAGGCTCTTGGGCCTAGTTTCTGTAGCATGCAGCAGCCAGGAGTATTTTGATTCTACAAACTATTCATAGCCCACAGAGGGTCACTGGAAATTTATGATGGGTAAAATGGCTCAAAATTTAAAGATTTTAAAGACGAGTACAAAGCTAAACTGGAATTTCCCGAGGGATCAGGGGTACAAACCAAAAGACCTCATGGGAGGGGTATGGATATTTTCTGGAACATCAAATTTGGGCAAGTTGTCGACACAGTCCCCTACATTAAAAATGTATTCATTTTACTAATAAAACTCTAGTCACAGTGGTGCATGTGTAGTGCTATAAATGCATGGGGCTGTGTAGAAATCTTGCCCAAATAACTTTGTACACCTAAATGCGATGTAAAGCCTCAAGTCGCAGACCTTCAGATCTTCCATACAAAAGGCCAGTTAAACTTCCAGCATGCTAACCACCTCATAGCCTGCGAGCAGGATAACCACCTCACAATTCAACACCACATCTCGGTGATCACAGCTCTGACATCTCCACACCGGCTTCATGTGTCGTGTATTTGGCCACTCTTAATCACAGATGCTGTTTTCTTCTTAACATAGCCAAAATTTTAATTATGACATCACAGCTACAAATAATTGTCGAGATTTAGAGTCCTGGATTAGGTTACGAATTTGAACGAGATCCAAAAGAGCTTGGGAGAGTCACGTGCACGTACGTGGTGTCCTCTCTCAACCTTGTTTCGGGAGCTAGTTGTGAGCTGTAGCACGTTCCGAGTACTTTCGAGTTAACTTTTTATTTCTTTATCATGGAAAATGTCCACTTTTTGAGACTAAACCCCGATTAAAGGAGCAATTTATATGATTTAGTCCTTACCTTCGTTGTTTTTCATTTTGTCCGCCATCTTGGAAACTGAGCCTCAGTGTCAGCGGCTTGGGATATTTGAGGTATGCATAAATGACAGGTACAGTCAATTCCAAAAGTCAACACAAAATGGCGAAGGTTGGGGATCTGTCAGACAACGAGAAATTGCTGTTTTCGCATCTCAACAAAGGTAATAATAAGGGTTTTGTTGGTAACAAGATATTTCTAGGTACTTTTTTATTCAGACTCGGCGTTTTTTACTTTTTTGAAGGCAATGATCAGGAGGCGATGAAACTTTTGAGTTCGGGGGATGTCAGAATAAACTGCCTGGACGAGGTATTTATTTGACTGAAGCTCTTTTATGTGTGGTGTATATGTTTTTTTTTTTTTGCCATGGATCTATTTTGGTATCCACGTACATAAGTGCATTGAACATTATCTTTTGTCTTAAACGAAGTTATTCCATGGTGTCTTAAATTTTTAGAACATTTTCCTCCAAGAAGAAAACGACTTTAGAATAATGATTGTTTTCCAGGCCGGAAGTATGTGAGCAGAGTTAAGCTAGATTTATACTCTGAGTCGATGTATCGTTGAATCCGGTGGTCAAATGACTTGTTCTTTTTTGTGGAGCTTTTCTAAACCGCTGCTGGCAGAGACTTATATTTATTAAATATTGTGTTGAAAGCGAAAATTTTACTTATACTGAATCTGATTACATGTAAGCTTGAAATAATAGCTTTTCTTTTTATCGACCTTGTTCTCTTTAACTTAACAACAGTTTTTTTTTTTTTGCTTTAAATGTTGATAAAAGATATTAGTGGCTCTTAAAAGTAATACAGTGTTATAATCATTTACCTTACAATTTTTTCTTACTTTCTAGCATGGAATGACCCCATTAATGAGTGCAGCATATAAAGGCAAGTCAGAAATGTGTGAGTTACTTCTAGCTCAAGGGGCAGATGTTAATTCAAATTACCATGAACACCAGGTAAAATAAAATTATTTAAAACCCACCCTTTTTCATTTATGCTTCGTAATCATGTAAAAAAACCCTCTGATTTATTCTACGGCTTCTTGTTTTGGTAGACCCTTATGTGCATGTCATTATTGCTTTCATGTGTTATAACTAATTGCCAAAACTGCAACCATTACCTTCTACAAGTGACTTGTCTCCAAACACATCAATTTTACCTACTTGAAAAAAACCATCGAATTAGTAAACTACATATTAACTTTATACTGACTAATATCTTGCTAAAAGTAATATTCTTAGCCAGGCCACTGCATCAGTGACTTGTAAAATGCAAGTATGACTCATCCAGAACATCCAGTATTTGCTTGGTAATTGGAACACTCACACCAGACATCCAGCTTTTGTACAGCCAGTGTTGCACAGCAGAATTATTGAGAAAAAATTAAAAGTTCTGTTCAATATCTATGTTACGGTATCTCAGACATAGTCAGAGGTAATTAAAAGTAAAAAGTAAAGTAGTATATTTAATGTCAATAACACAGGGAGTGCTTGTGCAATCTCCCAGAGTGCCCTGAGTAAAACCTCAGAATGAGAACCAACAACAAACTCAACCAACATATGACACTGGGTCTGGAATTGAACCTAGGTAACATTGGTGGGAGGCAGCAGTGTGCTCTCACCATTGTGTCATCCCTGCTTGCACTCATTCATTGAACATTACTTTTATAATAGTCATTCATGGTGAAGGTTTGAACATAAATACTACATCTTAGCTGAATAGTTCATTGGAGTTCTTGTTTACTCTATAGGTAGATAAAATTATAGTTATTTTCCATTTCTCTCATATTTTTCTATTTCAGTACACAGCCCTCATGTTTGCCTGTCTCTCTGGTAGGTAAATTAGCATCTGTTAGTGGTGTTTCATTCAAATTGTCTCTAGTCACAATTGTGTTCCACATTCTCAACAAGTGAAAGTTATTTCTTAACATTTTTTCACATCATTTGTTGGCTTTTCGGCATTTTTTTCCCCGTGCCAGTAGCTCCCCTAATGCCAACTAATCCATATGCTTGCAGCTTTCCTTGGAGTGTATTACTGTACAAAATTTTAAGACAAATTAATCATGAAGTTTAGCCTAGTGTAACAGTTCCTTAATAAATGAATTGGATAATGATTTGAAATTCCTGAAGCATCTTTGGCCACGGATAAGAGACTCAGCAGCCAACATTGTGTCAATAGACCAGTCAAAAGAATCGGCTAAGGTTACCGGGGTAACCCGCATGAAAATCCCTCAGTAAAAGCCATCAATCACACCACATATCAGTATTAACACAACTAATCAGAGACATGAAAAAATAAAGGCTATCAGCGTAAGCAGTTAAAATGCTGTGAAACCTACATCTTAAAAGGTGCTTCCTAAAATGAGAGAATCAACAATGCACTATATTGATTATTTCTCTTGGATAGGGTTTATATTGTGCAGTCAATCACTAAAAAGTATTGTCATGCCTAACACCGAGTGCATTGGTTACCATCAGTGAAATGGTCTGTCAAGCATAAATCAAATTTGATTTGCTATTCTTTATTCTTCAGGATCTGTGGACGCTGTAAGAGTCTTACTTGAAGCGGGAGCCAGAGTGAGTGCAGAAAATAATATTGGAAGAACTGCTGCTCAACTAGGAGCTTTTGTTGGTAAGAAAAAAAATAATGTCAAAACTAACTTTATAAATAAAATTTGTAATCTAGTACAATGTAGATATTCTTGGTTTTCATGTGACGTCACCAAATTCTAGAATGCAAAACTGGGAGGTCTACAAAATTTTTACCTTCATTCAAGGAAAAATTACCTAAAAATATGTCCTTTCACAATAATTTCTTAGCGGGATGTCGTACTTCCTTTTGAAAACAGAACAGTTCCAATTTTCGAGTTTTCAATAATTTGTGCGTGACATCAAGAGGACGGCCGTGACAGAGCTGTTCCGTATCTTAAAAATGCCTCTTCGGGTGATTTTCAGTATTCTAAACAATTTAAGTTTGAGGAGAAATATTTATATTAACATTCGAAAATTCACAAGGAAAAGCAAACCTCTTTTCTGGCAAAAGTGAACTCCAGATTTTTTTTCCTATTTCTGGCCGCCATGTTTGTGTCCCTCAGAGGGGCATCGACAACATGGCTTCTCCATACTAAGCTCTATAAATTTGTGTGAAACATTTTGTCAAATAACTCGAGTACGGGATACCGCACAGACCTGACACTTGGACAGGTTTCTTATCTACTTATCATCTATAACATGTCAATTGCTTGACTTCATTCATGGAATTGTTTCAATTTTTTTTTTCACGCACACAGCAATGGCGTGACAGTGAAAACCGGCAATTGTTGGAAACATCTGTACACCAAGGGGTTTCAACTTGAGTGTTTTTATTGCAGAGGTAGAGTTCATATAAACTCTTGTTTCTCTGAAGACAAGTGAGTTGCCCTTAATATCAGAGGTGTTCTAATGTTTCGGGGTATCACTCTCTGGGGCCACATAAGGAGAGGTTCCACCATGTTATGAGCTTCTACTGGGAGTTATGTTTTCACACTTATTCTTTGTATGGACAGCTGTGGTGTACATTTTCTGAGCTAAATAATATCTGCAATGATAAACTTAATAAAATTCCTTCTGCAGGTTTGTATTTAGGATCTTGATAAGAATAAGGCACAAAATGGTACATCCGGTCAGAAAATTTTCATCTTCTAATTAAAAATCAGTACACTGACGTTGAAAGTAAAAGTGTTAATCATGTTGTTAATCTTCTTGTACAGGACAGAATGACTGTGTTAGCCTTATAAATAACTTCTTGTCGTTGGAAGACTTGGAGTACTATACAAAACCCCAAGGTACATGTAACATGACTGACTTATTTCTTGTGTTGTAAATATTATTATTAATAGCTTTTGACTATATTTCAATCATGGATATATTCTGGATACAGTAATTTTCTTGGTGGCTGCTGGGATCACCGTGTAGAATTATGGCAAGCCAGAATATATTGTACAAAAGTTGGTCCTTGTTTCATCATCCAAGTTACTCCAGGTCTACATGTATAAGCATGTGGGTTCTCCCTTCCCATTTCTAGTTCCTGCCGCACAGGCTAGGTGGAGCCTCCATGTACAAATACCTTCCCCCTTCACAGGGAACAAAGAAGGAGAGTTGGCAGTCTTGTCAGCTCACAGTCGTGCTTGTGCCAGGTTTAAGGTCTCTGTACCAAACTTCCAAAGCCTCAGTCGTTGAAAGAGCAGACAAATTTACCCAACAGAAAAAAGCACTATCCAGCCGATAAAATGTGCTTCAACTCATACATACCATTCGCTGGATAGCAACTTATCTGCTGGACAAAGTTATCGACTCTTTGAACAACTGGGGTCACATGAGCAAAAGCTCGATATAGTAAGTTTAACATAATATTTTTATCAAAAATTAAATATTATTAATTTTTGGACTAACAGGTTTGGAGAAAGAGCCTAAACTATCAGCTGTCTTGGTGCCTGTGCTACACAAGTATGCTGTCACTCAAAACCTAAGTCCTGTCAAGGTAAAATTAGATTTAAAGTTCAAGGTTTATTCCAGAAATTGACTTCTGAAGTTCTGTTAGGCCTAGACTACAGGCAGTCACATATTTTTCTTAGGGATTTTTTTAAATTTTATTTGCAAAATCACATTACTTACATTACTTACAGTATGGTCTAAATACATCACTAAACAATACAGTATTCTACCTACAATACAATACTTACATTACTTTCTATACTGGTTAGTCTTACACTACCAACAATACAATACAACTCTACTTACAATTCAATACATACCGCTTTAAACATACAATTAACTAGATTACTTACCATACCGGTTACACACCTTTGAATTACAATTTAAAAAAGCTTAGCATGCAGGTAGCTATAAGAAAGAAATAAAATAAAATAATAATAATAATAATAATAATAATAATAATAATAATAATAATAATAATAATAATAATAATAATAATAAACCACTACAAGAAGAACAATATATAGGAAAACAGTAAAAAAAAAAAACCCGAATTTTGTCACTGAGAAAAAAAAAATGTTTAAATTAATTTTAACTTTCCTTTTTTCAACTTTGCATTAGGGATAGTAAAGCAGAGTTTATTCTGCAACCATTTAGCATCTTGTGTTGATTTTTTTGTTGTTGTTTTGTTTTTGTTTATTTTAGATAGCGACGTATCTGCAGGATAACCTAAACCTTGTTGAAAATTCCAAAAGTCTGGTAAAAGTTCTGGAGCTGTTAGTGGAGTCAAATGTGAAGTCGTCAGAGATGCATGAGGTTATTGCAATGAAGTTGCACTACCTTGCATTCATGTTAAAGAAGTGTGCTCGCTGGCATGACGGTTTGGATGGAAAAGATGGAATTGAAGGCTTCATAAAATAGTGAGTAAACATTTAGATGCATAAAGGTTGCACCTGACCTTAGCGCGAGTCATTGCTATCGGTTTGAGCAGTCTTTTGTAGCAGTTACTTTTAAAGAAACGCTGTCTAAGTTTTGGATGGTTTCTATTTTTGGGTATTTAAGGACGGTGCCCCCTTTTGCTAGTGCGCATGCGTTCTGCACAAAACTCTGCTTACCGGGTGGTACAAAGGTATTTTTGCGCAGTTTATGACTATGGGGAAAAGAAGATCTTAGCAAGGGCTACATAATGAAATCCAAAAAGAAAGTTGGGGCTAGCCACGCATTTGCCAGAGATAAATGAGCTTCAATTTTCGGAAAAAAAAGAAACGCAATATAATATTATTGTTACAGCTGTATGTATTTTAAAGCTTATTGTTGTGTAATTATCGCTGCAAATGCTGGGTTTTTTTCTTCCAACAGTCCCTGCTAAGATATGATCTGCTTTTCTCGCATAGTCATGCACGGCGCAAAATATAATTCTGTACTAGGAGACACCATCTTTAAGTAAAACTGTTTTCCTTGTATGGTCTATTTCATCGATAAAAATGTGAAAATTGAAAGCACACAAAATTTTACAGCACATAAAACATAACTTTCGGGGTGCCTCTGCTCTCGTGAGGAGCATGCAGAGGAGTCGTCATGACGGCAAAGCCGGGAGCAGTTCTCCACTCCTGGCTGTATGTCTTTGTTGAGTTAGGTACTGCACTTGTAAAGGTAGCTTGTTCACTTACCTTTTATTTTCTCACACTGATCGTTGGATGCATTAGCAAAATAAAAATCGCAGAAGATTTACATAACAAGGTTAAAAGCAAAGGGGTGGGAGTGAGTGGACGTGGACTGCAAAACACTCGTTTCTTCTCTTGAAATTACGGAGGAAGTCTCGAATCGCCGAAAGTCCAAATAGTGAGGCGCGAAGCGCGCGCGGAAAGCGTGGATTCTCGCGCGCGAGCGTCGTCTCTCCCTTGTCTTACTCTCCATTTCTTCGCTCGCTCCAGAAGTTTAGTTCAAGGACCGGACGAGTTCGTATGATGGGCCCACGAAATAATAGTATACGGTCTGTTTTGTGGTCTCACTCCCTTCATTGTCTTTTAAAAGAAAGAAAACGCTGACTCTAATAGTTTAACTTACTCTCAGTTGCGAGCTAAGAAACTAAATAGAGAAGTGATGAGCCTTTGGCCAAACGCTCTTTTCTTTCCCAACGTTTTCTCCTACAGTCTAACAAAAGGTCGATCCTCCGATGGGTTCTTCCTGAATGTTGAAGATCTTGTTCGGCAGGCCATAAAGGAGTTTGACTATCCTGAATGCACCATATTTAGACAGCTGGTTCAGACGGTAGCACCTATAGAAAAGGTACGATTCTCCACTTTGCGCTCTGTTCTCTTTTTACATTAATCAAACGTTAACTTTGATGATTTGAATTTCAGTTTTTTTTTTCACAGAAAGAAAAATGCAATAAGAATTTTTATACTTCAGTGCGAAGCGCTTGTTTGTTTATTCGTTTGTTAATCGATTGTTTGCTTGTTTGGTTTTATCAGCTTAGTTGATGATGTAATTTGGCCGCCGTGAAGAGATTCGAGAGCTGACGTCCGTTAGCCCTTAAGGTTACCCGATATCTTCAGAGGTGTCTCGCGTTTAAGCGATGTAGCGCGTCCAGTTTAAACTGTAGATACCTAAACCCCTATATCAAATTGAAGCTTATAGAGCTCACTATCAAACCATACCAAGAATTTTGAAATAAAATAAATAATCGAATTTTTCACGACCTCTAATTGCGAGCGTCCGAATCACCTTTTTAAAGCTACAAGTCAATGTGAATTTTGTTTTTTGCTAATTTAATTTTCTCCTCTGCTTCCGGACCCAAAGCGCTAAAAAGACGTGTCTGCGTTTTGCCATATTCAATCGCAGTGAAAAGTTATAGAGCATTTTTGAAATAGGATGAAAAAAATGTGGAGTAATCGTACAAAAATCGCTCTCGGAGAAAAAAATATTTCGAAAGAAAAAATTCGCAGACGCGTTTTTGTTGTTTATATGTTAAACTAGCTACTGTCCAAATTTGAAGGCAAACGGACAAATTCCTTTTACGTTTTAGCTCTTTGAAGAGGCTCCTCCAAGTGAAAAAAATTTATTCGAGAAAACAGCGCTAAAAATTCGGCAATTCATTTTATTTCAAAATTCTTGGTTTAGTTGGATAGCCAGCTCTATAAGCTTTAATTTGATATAAGGGTTCAGGTATCCACAGTTCAAACCGGACGCGCTACATCGCTTGGACGCGAGACACCTCTGAAGACACCTCTGAAGGTACCGGGTAACCTTAAGTTTGATCAGAGGGAATCGATTCGTTCTGACGAAGGACTAACGCTCTAAACGTAAGCTCGCTAATCTCTTTACCGTAACGGTGGCCAAATTACCTATATCACCTCAGTATTAGAGCGGCTTCCAATTGAGTGTCGTAAGACCAAAACCAAAGTAATTACTCTGGCCAATCGCAACAGACGTAAACAACACAACGAGCCAATCAGAATTCGCAGCAAATACATGTAACTGGCGCCAAGCGCGGGAAAACGCGTGCGGCCAAAACACGATTGGTTTTGGTGTGGATTCCCATTGGTTAAGAAAGTGTCGCGAGTTTTGTTAACCAATCACAGAGCGTAGTAATGTAAAACCAAAGCAAACGTGAAATTACTTTCGACACTCAGTTGGAAACCGCTCTAAAAACAAATATTCGTTTGTTCTCCCCCACTGACGTAGCCTCATACGCAGACGTTCGGTAGCTCTTCACGCCACACGCTCTTCCCCACAAAACGAGCCAAAGAACTTAGCAGGCTACCACTGACGCAGCACCACAGTTTCTTTGGAAGCTAGGCCGCTTTTCTGTTCGCTAGTTCGTTTGGTTGGTTGTTTACTTTCTTTGTTTGTCGGTTTGTTTTTAGGGGCTTGATCCAACAGCTCTTGCTGTTCTCACCCAGAGTATAAATGGTCTCCGCTGGTAGGTTGTCATTGAATATCTAAGATTTTAACACTTCTTTAATGGTACGTGACTCCGCTAGTTAAGTTTAGCGGACTTGCTAAAGGGCTTAGCTATTATCATTCAAAAGAACTGCGTCAAGTTCGTCGCTCACAAAGAGTAAAATGAAGCTTCCTGGGATATATCTCTTTTTATTACTTCGTTAAAACTTGAAGTCAAATCTCGTGTTCGTAGTCGTACTCATATTAGGATCTAAAGGTCTGCACCGGCTGTCGACGCCGCAGCGGTGGTAACTAGAAGGAGTTCACCACGCTTAAAATATTACATCACATTTCCTTTCACTGCGCATATGCCACTCATTGACATTCCAATCCTAGCAGTATGCAGGATGTTTGTCCCATGAACCTAGTTTAATGGCCTTAGCTCCCACGAGTCTCCTGTAGCTCAGTGGTAGAGCATCCGAACTAGTAATCGGAAGGTCGTAGGTTCGACTCCTGATAGGAGCACTCGGAATTTCTTTTTCCGAGTTTGTCTGTGTCTTTACTGAATAATACATCATTCTTTGAAGCAATAAGTAAGCAGTATTTACCATGGAAGACAGCAAACCAATTCCGAGTCTCCGGGGGGAATCGAACCCAAGACGGTTTCCTCCCCGGTCAGATGCCCTAACCAGTGAATACCGGGACACTCATGCCGAGCTTCGCCATTCAAACAGTGTTGGTATATGACACTCCTCTGGGCCTGCATACCGATAGGATCAGTAAAGTCCACAGCTTCCTGCGTGGGCAGTGTTAGATATGCTGCTGCTGATTTTTGGAACAAAATGCCTCTAAATCAAGAATGCAGCATCTCTTCAAAGTTTTAGAAAAGAACTAAAAGAATATCTGCTAACATCCGAAGCTTGAGAATGACTTCCTGCTTAGTTATATATATTTTTTCTTTTTCGTTACTTATTTGTTTATTTATTTATTTGTTTATTCATTTACTTTTGCTAATATAACCTTTGTTTGCTTATTTCCATGTATGCTCGCTGGGTAAGATTAATTTAAATGCACGATATCTTTTGTTAAGAATGAGATCAGGTGCGTTTTAACCCCCATAGGTTTTCGTTTGCACTCCTTCCCATTTTTCTAATCCCTGTTCCTTGCATTAATGTTGTAAATTAGTATGTGGAAATAAAGAAACTCGAAAACTTGAAACTTAAAAGAAGGAAAGATAGGAAATGCGGAGTTTGGTCATTTGATCAAAAAACAGGAAGCTACTAACAAGAAAGTGGGAGTGGAAGTACGCAGACCTTATTCCCTTAGTTAACTATCTTAATCATCCATCTTACCATATCTCACTTATTGCCATGTACTTTGGCGTTTTAATAAGTTTTCTGATAATAGGAAAATAACGCTCCTTCAAGAATGAGCGTTAAAGAAAAGTTTATAGACCTATTAAAGTCAGACTAATATGAAAAACTGCTAAGTGAGCACAACTACTTATTTTTTCACGGAATATAACAAGATTCCTCGTTCGTTTTCAGCGCGGATTTTAGCGATTGCTGTGGGGTTTGCACCGAGAAACGAAATATAAAAAAATGCTCCGCTTGTAAATCGGTAAGTAATTTTAGTGTATCGAACTGCACTTAACCAAGCTGTGTGTGCTAATTTTCCTAAGCGATTTCCACGCATTCTGTTTATCCTGATAAACTCTCACCTTCTATTTCCGGCTTTGGTGTTGTCAATTCTCATGTTCGTCCGGTTATGAGCAACACTTTTAAAACTTTTTTAATTCTCTGATAAAATATATTTCTTGAAGGGTTTTTGCCAAATCTGGTCTCAGTTATATTACAGGTATGATTAAATGGACGGACTTCCAAGTTGCCTTTTCTAAATTGTTCAAACCCGTTTTGAACGGTTCTTCCTCTTGGGTTTACCCGTTAGTATCTCGATAACCCCTTCAGACCTCCTACTAAGTCAATAAGCAGCCGTATTTATTGTTCCTCATTAGGTTGGTTATTGTAGCGTCAGGTGTCAAAAGTTGCATTGGCACACACATAAAAAATTTTGCAAGCAGTTGGCGAAAGACTACGAGAAACAACTTGCCGCAAAGTTAGAGGAAGAAAGACTTGATGAAATGAATAACGCTAAAGAGGAAAACTCAAGTCAGATGAATGGTGAAAATAAAGAAGAGTCTTTGAACTGTGTACACTCAGAAACTAATAATGAAAGTAAAACAGCCAGCCATCAACATGAAGATGTGAGCGAGTCAAAACCTGAGTCCACTGACGAGCAACCAAGCGGTGTTCCTGAAGAGAACGCTTGACACTGCGTCACTTACGTGTAACAAAAAGAACGTTCTTTACGCTGTTTATTTATGAAGTAAATTCTTTATCCGGTAAAGTTGTTAAGTTGTTTCTTGTTTTTAACAAAAGTAGTATATACAATTCTGTTAAACACCAATTTTGCGATTTTTGATCCTACTTTACATGTAATAACTAACTGGGAAAAGTTTGCGGCTAGCTATTTTGCAGTAAGACTGTTCAACATAAATGTACAGAAAAAAAAGGAACGATTTGTATTTGCTGGTCTGTTCCTTGACAAAGGAAATATGTGTAAACTTAACTAATTTTTGCGTGTTTTTTGTTTTGTTTTTGTGTTTTTTCTTTTTTTCACTATGCTTTGTTTTTCCATTTCCAAACCACTCATGATTTTCGTTTTCATTGTCATTGGACATCAAGATTCATGCAGTACAACGTCAAGCGCTGTTTGCAACTGATAAGCAAAATTCTACACGGGATATTTACACTTATTTATACCACTTTACGGTTGTTCTCCAAAACGTGCTGCAAATGTAAATCAGTAATTCTTTAGTGAAATACGCTGTCTAGCGTCTGTGAAATTTGTAAACGAAATGAGCTCTCCATGAACTACGTGAAATGAATAACAATTTCTGACTTTAATTCCGTTGCTGTGTTTGGAAGCCTTATTTGAAATGAATGCATCTGTCGTATAAAGCCCGGGGTAACATGACAACACACTATATTTCTTCGTTCACCGTTTATTGCACGTGAAGTCGTACATCAATATTGTTTATGTTACAACTTAACCATCAATTGACTCTTGGAATCTTAAAATGCCTTTTGAAGTTCCAAAAAAGGGAAACATCTTTTAAGATTTGAAGTGTACAAAATCTTGGTATGCAGTTATTACTACAGAAAATTAGTGCTTAAAAAATTCAGTACTCTCATAAAGTTCACTCAGAGACTAAAAGTTTATAGAACTAACTCACAGGCCTCAAAATTTGCCTTAGAGTCAGATTACTTCCACCAAAAAAAAATTGGCACATTTTGCTGGTTACAAGTGAATGTCTACTTAAGATGAGTGGCGAAGAGAATCTAACTATACCAAATGCTATTCTTTGTGATCACAACTGCTTTTAAAAAACAAACTGAGCTATTGTAAAATGCAGGCATCTCAATTAAATAAGGAGGTTAAGCCACTGCCACTGGCAGATTTTCAGCCAAACTTTGCAAAACCAAACAAACGTTTTGTTCCTTTCCTGTTTAAATAAATATCTCATCGTAGAAGAGTTTCGTAATAACTCACTTTGGCGATAGTTGCCGACACTAGATTTTTGTGAATTACAGTGTTGTACCAAAATTACATGGGGATAAAAACAGTTTCCGAAACTCGTCCACGAAAATTTACTGCTACCCAATCCTTTGTCTTTTTTTTGTCTTTTCTTTCTTTTTGTCTTTGGAAAGAAAAGCGCTGCTAGTTCTCAATCTGGTGCTGAAATTGGCTGCTAGTGGCATTTTCATCTTCCGGTTGGATGCTTATTTCCTTTGGTAGTTGTTTTACAGACACGGTGGTCACATTGATTGCATTGCGACCCATTATTTCCAGCTCGGTGATGCCTTCATCATGTCCTGTATGGGTACAAACCAGCCAAATGTTACTAAACCATACGCTTAAAGAAACTTTCCCCATATGCTTTCCACAGGGATGTAACATCAAGGCCATAGTAATTGACAAAAACAACTTCTTTTAGGGGTGGGGATGACACAGATACTGTTAACTGGCATAGTTAACATTGTGGCCTCAAATAAACACAAGAAACATGTATTTCAAAAAGGATATAAGAGGATACAAAAAACTCCAACAATACACGAAAAATCTGCCTCACCAATCACCTCACTGAAACACGCTAACTGTGTCAAAGGATGTATGCCTAGCGTTTGACACGCATAGTACAAAAAGTAATGCGCTTTTTGTTGCTATCAGATGTAGCTTAAATTGCTTTCAAATGTTGCCTGATTTACACAAAGGTACCTTTGATGCGCGTCAAAGGTAATACCGTTGACGCTATGTAAAAGTGCTTCTACTGATTCAAATATGGCATGCAGAGGTGACTTTTTCAGTTGGTGCACTTTTGACACGCCTTTAAAGTGAATCAAAGGCTATCAAAACCAAATTTCCGTGCCTATTTACAAGCGTCGCCAAAATTCCAGAGTTGAGCTCTGGGATACCCAGCTGAAATATCTTCATGCGGAAGCCAGAGATGGAAGGTCAAGACCGATGCTGCTTCCAATCACGTAACCTAAAAGAACTAATCAGTCGAGCCCGCAAGGCAAAGAAGTTTGAAAATGCCAACTCACAGTACACAGACGTCGTTGGGTGACCATGCGGGCTTGCAAGTAGACGAAACGTTCCAAAAGATATTTCAAAGCAGAATTGCACGTTGCCAGTACCAGAGAAAACAATACTGAGACCAACTTGAGTCGACTTTCAATTCTCCCGAAAAAGGGAAGAATCTCGTGCTAACAAGCGCGCTAATGTGAGCTTGGCCAAAGTAAAAGCAAGCCACCAGATGGTAAGTTATCGAAAGTACAGACATTCTGACCAAAAAGAGTTACAAGCCGACACAAAGTATCTCCACTGCCTCAACTTGTGATTCTGTTTGGTTAGGAGCGGAAAGGAGCAACCATACGCGAAAAACTTGCCCTCGCTGTATTCTACCTTAAAACCTTACCTAAACGTGACCCCCAAGCCTAGAACTTAACCCTAAAAGTCCATTCTTCTCCACATCAAAACCCTGACAAAATCTTTCCATCCATAAAAGTCCACCATAAAATTCCTAACCCATCCAAAGTCCCCAACCACCAATTTCAAACCCAAAAGCTAGTGGCCTTCGCATCTCGCCACCACTAATATAACTGAATGCCCCCTCTTTCCCCCCACCCCTCCCCATTAATCCGGGTTTTAACTCCTACTATAAACGTTTGAATTCTCTTTCAACCAGAGCGATACCAGAAACCGGTTATGCTATAGTCCAATTCAACGCTTACCTAAGTTGTCTTGACCGGAGATGGTGGAGCTTGTAGGCCTGATTTTGGAGCTCACGCAGTGAAACATTCGAGTCAGCCATCCTGTTAGGACGCTTCTCACCTGGCAAATAAAGGCCGGAGTATAAGTGTGAACGCGTGTGAATGAGGGCGTAACTTGTTAATGCGGCAATATGATTAGTTGGATAAAAGTTGAAGTTAGACATTTTATTTCGCGTGTACAGTTGAGCTTGATTAAAGGGACAGTATCACGCTATTTTTAGTAACGCATTGAAAATCGAAAAGACGCTATTCGGTTGATAGCAGCCAAGATATAATGACCAAAATTCCATTAAAAGACTCAGATATTTTTGCCGTCAGATGACCAAAATAAAAATGGGTTCAAATTTGAAAACGTCGGGCCGACGTTTTCAATTTTCGCTGTCGTAATGTACTAAAAATCGGTTGTACTATATTTGGTTCAACCTTTCGTCTCAGTAGAATCACAACTCATATTTCTTTAAATTATCGATTTAGAAATTAATTAACACAGTGTTCAAAGTTGAAATTTAATGAATTTTTTTCCAAAATCATGATATCTCTCATGATACTACCCCTTAAAGAATATTAGAATCCACCATAATCGAAAAAGATGGTGACTGGTACATTTACCCATAGATCCTAGAGTACCAAAACCCTAAACACGCTGATAAAAAAGCACAGTATAATTCTGACAACTTCAAACCAACCATACACAATGTTGTTAGTGCAGGGATGAAATTCGCAAATTTATGGCTTTCTATGTGCCTATTGACTGTGTTAGGTTCTCAAGGTATTGTGGTAACATGTACAGCCGCCATCTTTTTCTGTACGATGGATTGGAAACGAAACCCTCTTCCATCACCCACAAGTCCGATCGAACAGGCAGAAATGTCGAGGCGTGGTTATCGTAGCAGAACCGTCAGAACAAAGTAGAAATCAGCAAGCATGTTTCTGCTCCGGCAGAGTAGACGAGCGTTCGAATCACTAGGCCAGCCCTGGGATGATTCTCCATATTCCACGTCCATTGTGTTGTTCAGTCAAAATCTGTCACGTGTATCTCGTTGTTGTCTAATACCAGTCTATCTTGTGGTCGTTTTAGTGTGCTCTTTTGACTTAGTATATGGTGCACCACCATCATTCAGTCTTGGCCTGGTGGCTTCATTTAGATGGTTTCACTTAAACCTCAAGACTCAACGGTTAGAACCTCTTATTACAGCATGAGTAGCAGCACAGCTAAAAAGCTACTGCCCAATAGCTTTGGTTTGAATACCGGCCACGGTAAAGGATCCACAAGCGCAAAAGTCAAGACTTAACTATCTATAGTATAAACAGCACAATAGGAAAGCACAGCTTTCATTTGAGTGGTCATACTGTTTAGGATTTTGCTGACTGGTTCATCAAATGTGAGAGCCACATTGACTTGACGCCGGACTGTACTTCAACACACCGGTGCTTTGTTCAGTTTTACAATAATTTATCTTCCTACCTTAGGCGTAGAAAAGGTGTAGAGCACAGGATTGACAGCGGAATTAACCGGCAGAACAAACACTGCAAACCACACGTAAACCAATCCTGAAGGATCGTGGAATTTGCCGATAAGAGCGAGAATACTCATGATTATAACAGGCACCCAACAACTGAAGTCCGTTAAGACGATAGCGAACACTCTCCGTGCCAGGGTGGACTCTCTTTTGAGGCTCGTGGAATTCGTTTGTGATTCTCCATGAGCTTTGATCCTCTGTTGTGATTTAAACACTGTAAGGATAATGGCGATGTAAGCTGCCAGAATGAAGAGGAATGCTGCGAGATTCAAAGCGATAAACACAGCAACTGAATACTCCCAGCCTGCCAGCCTTTCTTCAGATAACTGAAGAGGAAGACATACTGACGAACGACCTTAGGAAAGAAAATAATGCAACAAGTCTTTAGTGGAATTCAATAGGCCTTATCACGGTTTTCGACGCCATTTTGACGAGTAGGCAAACACGTCTGAAATAAAAGTGTTTGTATGGAAATCCGATGTCAAATAATTTTCAAAAAACAGCGCTTCTGAAAAATTCATGAATTGGAAACTTTTGGCACTAGGAAAACGATTTTAAGAAATAAATTGGAGGGGTGTAGCTGTGCCAGAAAGCGTCCAGTCGAGTTTTGAACTTTCCATACATTTGTCTGTATAGCGAACCAGCCGTGAACTGCTACTAAACATAGTTCGCGGGGAAAAAATACAGGGAAATGTATGGAAAGTTCACAACACGACTGGGCGCTTTCTGGCACAGCTACATCCCTCCAATTTTTTTCTTAAAATCCTTTCTCCAGTTCCAAAAGTTTCCAATTCATGATTTTGTCAAAGAGATGTTTTATGAAAATTATTTGACATCGGATTTCCATACAAACACTGTTATTTCAGACGTCCTTGCCTACTCGTCAAAATGGCGTCGAAAACCGTGATAAGGCCTATTGAAAAGCTTAACGCACAACGTATAGGAAATGTGTTTGAATAATGCACCTGCACTACGTCCGTTTCATTAAAGCCCCAAAGTTCCTTAGGGCATTCATGATCAGGAACCACTGAGTTCAGTCACTGGAACCTGTTTTAGAAATACTGACACCAAAGGATTGGGACAGAGGGGAGTGTCCGTTCTATGGAACTGGTTTGTATTACAGAGGCGTACATTAGTTTGGTCTCTCTGGAACAAGTGAATTGCCCGTTTTAAGCGCCAAAGGAAACCTTGTAATGGGTAAGGTATAAAAGAGGTAACAGCAAAAAAATGCAAGCTCGATCTGAAACTAAATCATTAAATGAACGGTGCAAACATTTCGTGACAAGAAGAATTGACAACGGATGTTATTCCGCCATCAGAAAATTGTACCAGCACTCGCAAGTAGATCGTGGGGGATAGGAATACACAAGGCACACGACAAATTAAAATTTGAACTTTAGTAAACAGCTGTTTCGACAAAGGAAGTCCAAAAAAGCGTAAAAGCGTACGCGACAATGCCAAAAGGTAGTCTGGGAAATACCCGATAAATTTCAATAAAAGCTCAGAATCCATAACGCATAGGCTTGAGATGGTGGGCATCCGTATTGACTCGAACGGTTTAAAGAGCACCTTAAAATTACGAAAACTTACATTTTGAGCACTAAATCTTGCTTATATGCAAGGGAAAATCACTTTTAAAATGGAACCTCCACTCCGACAACAAATTGACGGTAAATTGTCGGAAATAGTGCCTAAATTCTAAATTTTAGTTTAAAAAGTAGAAGTGACATTCAAGTGTGGTAAAAGTTACATATGATTATCGCCTATTTTCGATTTCAAATTTCCAGGGCGCCGCCATGTTGGATTTTATGGCGTCATATGGTTGCCGCTATTGTTAGTAAGCAAAGGTTCTTTTGTGTGAAACAATAGAGCAACCATATTACGTCATGAAATCCAAGATGGCGGCGTCCGGGAATTTTAAATGAAAAAATAGGCGCTAATCAAATTCTTTTTTGTCCGACCCAGAAATATCATTTCCATGTTTTCCAACGAAATTTAAAATGAGATTGTATTTTCAACGATTTAACGTTAATTTATTTCAGACTTTCGTAAGGTATCTGACAAAGAACAAATATTTAAAATACACGAACGAATAACTTCTCTTCCAGACAAGAGGTATTGCTCAAATTCACAGGTTCGTTTAAATTGAATCGAGGGGCTCTTTCCAACATACCATAAAATCCATATCTTCTGTCCTCGTTGTAAAAGTACGGGCTATCATTTGTTGGTACAGCGGCGATGATAGCTCCACAGACCCAAACCACTGCGCAAATGAAGTAAGTAACCTTTAACGTCAAACGACGACAGCTGAATGTGAAGACGATACTGATCAACCGGTCAGCGGTGATAACAGTCAGCATTAGTACCGAGACCTCGCTCGACAGCACCGACAGAGCTCCAGCCAGCTTACAGAGAGCTCCTGACCGCCATGTTAGGTCAAAGCTGAAATAAGCTCCTGTAAGTGAATCGTTTCAAATAAATAAATAATAATTAAAATTTTTGTAGCGCAAATTCCATATAAGCATGATCAAATGCGCTTTACAGGAATAAAAATTAATTTAAACAATTAACTAATGTTAAACTACAGAAGTAGAGCTTCATAATGAATAAATATTTACAAAGATTTAAATTCTAAACTAATGAGCTAACAAATGAAAAGCATGTCTAAAAGAAGGTTTTAGTGATTAGACTAGTTTTCAATTACGTGACCAAAATTATTCGCGTTTGCCTTTGTTTGTGCTCTCTGTGTGCCACTCACTTAGCCGTGCATGCGCACTAGAAGTAAAACCAAACCTGAGTTATTTTCTCCCACTTATCACCACTTTGCGTGTATTTGTTGTGAATTGTGATTGGTTCATTGTGTTGCCTGCGTCTGTTGTGATTGGACAGTATTTCCCAGGGCTACTTCCTTTAGGAACAGAACTGATCTGTATTATTTTGAAAATATTTTTCAATGGATCTTCCATAATCATCGGTTACTTAAAAAAATAGATTCCATTTTTCTGTGGGGTGTTCACGTATAGATCACAGATAATATCAAATTGTGATGACAACAAGAAGTGGCACGCGAGCCGTAGGCGACTGTCACTGATGTTAGGACTCGTGTGGCCATGATGTTCTTACCACATTTTGACATCTCTCTACGATCTACAACTAAACAGACCCACGGCTTCTATCCCGAGCATTTGGATTCAAATTTACGACATAGCAGGCGGCAGTGATTACGTTCTTTCTGGATGTTTTTACCAAGTATCTGAGGCAGATCGACTGGCTACAGAAAATAGCACTCACATTTGGATACATTCAACATGCTATACCAGTCCTTGCTGGTGTAAAGTGATTCAAGGTTCCCAATATCGCATAACTACTGTTAAAAGGGCATACTAATTCCCAGAGCTTTCAAATGAGCTAAGTTAATCTTCTTGTTCATTCGTTAAGAAAATCAGTAATCCTTTGGCAATGTTACCATAGCATTACCTGCCCATATTTGGTCTTGAATGGCGATTATCAACAGATACACTCCCATGAGGAAGTCAGAAACCGCGAGGTTTGTCAAAAGACAGGTTTGAACCGGGTGGTCGTCGCGTCTAATCAGACGCCAGGCAATCACTGCCAGGTTACCAAGCACGGCAAGGATACCGAGCAGCCAAATGATCTTCCTGGGGCCTGTGGCCTCGATCATGCGGTTGCAGCTTGAAAACGAGTCTCGCTCCGAAAATGGGTATTGACAGTTGACAGTTGCGAGAACCCTAGTAGCATAGCAGCACAAGGAGAAGCTGTCTAAGTTTCTACAAAAAAAAAAAAAAAAAAAAAAAAATGAACATAAAACAGTGTGAATCAACACCGGAGCCTTAAATTACCGAGATGAGGGATGGCACTGGAATAAATGGTTAAACTAAGTCATTAAAAGGTTCTGTGGTTACATGTAACAATATGTTATGTTTTGAGCCTGGTGACTAAGGTTCGACTCCTGTTGGGAGAACTTAGATTTTCCTTTTTGGAGTACAATCAAATCCTCGCACGATGAAAGATGTTTGTCACAAAAACCTAGTTCAATGGCTTCTGTTATTAGCTCCCACGAGTCTCCTGTAGCTCAGAGGTAGAGCATTCAAACTAGTAGTGGGAAGTTCTTAGGTTCGACTCCTGTTGGGAGGACTCGGATCTTCTTTTTTCGAATATGGCTGTGTCACTGACTAAAAAAATGCTTCCTACAAAATATACATTGTTTATAATAAGCAAAAAGACCATGTCTCTTGAAAAGACAAACTCACACACACACGCTTTTACCATGACTTACAAGATGTTTAGCTTGTGGA
This sequence comes from Pavona decussata, assembly GCF_977016875.1. NCBI lineage: Eukaryota > Metazoa > Cnidaria > Anthozoa > Scleractinia > Agariciidae > Pavona > Pavona decussata. Next base: position 412,030 of record NW_028145528.1, on the reverse strand, counting down.
GGTCCTTGAACACGTTTATAGGTAGGTTTTTGATTAAGTTTCCCTGTAGATATCTGTATGGCAAGACAAATATCCACGGATAATCAAAATATTAACCGTCTAAGCTAGGCATGCTATTTGGGTTATCCTTATAGCCTAAATTGTTCAATTATAGATTAAAATCCTGAAAACGACGAAGAAAAATCTTAGGAATAACACAAGGGTTAAAACGTAGCAATTTAACGAAACAATAACTCAGTGGCGGAGCTAGGAGATGGAGCACTACCTTGAGCATGCAACCTCGTTCCTAGGGTCTCTCCTCTTCACGTCCCAGGGAGCGTGAAGAGGAGATACCCTGAGAACGAAGCTGTTGAATTAGGGAACGAGGCTGTTGTAGACTGAATTTGTGTCTGTTTGTATTATACATGTGATATATTTTTTTTATTCTAGATCATTTATTATACTGAGATTTTTAACTGTATAATTTATTGATTACCACTGTAGACAACTCACCAACGGCAATATTTTGTTGTGTGTACAAAACACTAAAACGCTTTTACATATGTTTTGTCCCTGTTATCTTAAAGAAGAAAAAACTAGCATTTCCTTTAGCGAAAGGTCGCCTCAGACTTTCGCAACGCTAAAATCAAGACTACTAAATCCTACTGTTTTCGGAAGTGCAAATACGTCGTAAAAAGCAGCGAATAAAGGCCAGCTGGTATTTTCAGAAAGCCAACAGCTGCTCATAAATTCATAAATTTGTTTGGCAGTTTAAAAACAGATGAAAATGTTTTACCTGGCACAAATTTTATCTGTTTATAGGCCAAAAATTAAGTCAGAATGAAGGACAAACAGTTTATCAATTTTGCTTGAATTTTCTCGTTGGGTGCCCTTGTCTCTTCATAAATAAATCATTTTACTCAACTAAAAAAGGACAACAATTATAAGATACTATCTGCTATTTAAATGTTAGGTTACACTCACAACTTCTCCAGGCTGTTGAGTCCATGAAATATGTCAGCATAAAGAAACGTAATCTCGTTGTTGTACAAATACCTTGAAAAACGGTAAATTTACAGCTTTAAACTATAAGTATAAGCTGTATTAATAAAGAAAAACAATCACGAAAAAAGAAGGTATTTTGAAAAAACAAAAATTCAAACTTACAGACTTTTAAGTCTCTTTAACTCCTTGAAGATGAATTGAGGTAAACTGGATATTTTGTTACGAGAAAGGTCACTAAAATAAATCATTAAAACAAAAGACATTCATCGTGAGAAAGCCATTGTTCAGTTTTGTTTTAGACCGTGAGAATATTGAATCTGTCCGGGAAGATCTCCATCCTTTGTATCTTCAAAATGATTCGAATGACAGCAAAGAGTAACTTTGTCACGTCATGTTTAAGTGCGACCGGTTACATATAATAGAACGTTATAAAGCATTTTGAATATGATCGCTCTAAATTAATCTTTTGTCTCTTTTCAGAGATTTTCAATCGTCATATGACGTAATGGAAAATTTGGAAAACCACCGTTCTGCAAATCTAATGCATTATCTTAACACGAACTAATGAACAATTCAACTTACAGAGTTTCCAGTTTTCTTAACGTTCTGAAGACAAACTGATTCTAGTTACACATGTAAAATCAAGAAAACTAATAGTATAAGCTGTATTAATAAAGAAAAACGATCACGAAAAAAGAAGGTATTTTGACAAAACAAAGATTCAAACTTACAGACTTTTAAGGCTCTTTAACTCCTTGAAGATGGATTGAGGTAAACTGAATATTTTGTTACCAGAAAGGTAACTAAAATAAATCATTAAAACAAAAGACATTCATCATGAGAAAGCCATTGTTCAGTTTAGTTTTAGACCGTAAGAATATTGAATCTCTCCGGGAAGATCTCCATCCTTTGTAACTTCAAAATGATTCGAGCGACAGCAAACAAACTTTGTGACGTCATGTTAAAGTGTGACCGGTTACTTACGATAGAACTTTATAAAACATTTTGAATATAATCGCTCAAAACTACTCGTTTGTCCCTTATCAGAGATTTTCACTCGTCATATGGCGTAATGGAAAATTTGGAAAACCACTCCGCAAATCTAATGCATTAGAATTTAATCCACTCCGCAAATCTAATGCAGGAATTACTGAACAATTTAACTTACAGAGTTTCCAGTTTTCTTAACGTTCTGAAGACAAACTGATCCGCAAACGAAGAGATTTCGTTCCGTGAGAGGTCACTTAAAAGCAAGTGAAAATATTAAAATAATGAAACAGAATGGTATTACAAAACCTATTTTTTAAGAAACATCTTACAAATAGTTAATAATTACCCTGCAACATCGTGAGAAGTATCACCTAATACTTAAAGGCCGTAGGCCGAGTTGGCTAAAATCAGGCGATCATTCGGCAAGACTTAAAGCAGTTTTATTATTTAATATATTGATAACAAAGCACAGTTTCATTGCAGACAAGCTGGAGATGATTTGTTATATATTCTTCTCCCCTACGTAACCTACACACGAAATACGTATATCGAAAATACCTGTTGTGTATAGGAGACGAATATTGAATGCATCATGACCATATCTCGAAAGTGTTACAATGGGTTGAGGAAAAAACAACCTGTCAGAAATCAGTCTTTTTATTGTTCATTTCTGGACTAGTTACCCCGTCTCCTGGGAAAACGGATCAGAGTCAAACGTTTGACTAATGAGCGAATTCGGTAAAAAGGCCAGCAGGTCCAGAACGTAACAGAGGGAACTACGTCCTGAACTTTTTTCTAAGAACGTTGGGGTTCTTTAACGTTTTCTAGCTACACATTGCACATGACAAGAGAGAGAGAAGGCCAGCGGCTTAACGTCACTGCCCATTACAATATCATCTGAACTGCGACAAGGCGTTAAGCACAGTCAGGCCTGGATTCGAGCCCGAAATCTCTCAGTACTGTGCAATATTGCGCCATATCAATTGAGCTAACCAAAGGAAGTAATTTAAACATGTAGGTTAGCGGAAGAACAACGGAAACATCCATTTAATCAAAAACATTAAAATACAACTTACAGTGATATCAGTTCTTTTAACTTCTGGAATATGGAGTCGGGTAACTGAGAAATTTTGTTCCAAGAAAGATCCCTACAAAAAGACGACGGAACGTGATTACTCAGCTGATCAGCAGTGATTATTTCGTGTTTCTTTGCTGGCTGATATTGATAGATATTGAGATATTGATATATTGATAGTGATGGAATCTCTTTTGACTTTATAATTTTATCAACTTTGAATACCACTTACAGTGATATCAGTTCTGGTAACTGTTGGAATATGGAGTCGGGTAACTGAGAAATTTTGTTCCAAGAAAGATCCCTACAAAAAGACGACGGAACGTGATTACTCAGCTGATCAGCAGTGATTATTTCGTGTTTCTTTGTTGGCTGATATTGATAGATATTGATATATTGATAGTGATGGAATCTCTTTTGACTTTATAATTTTATCAACTTTGTATTTTTAAGATTACATGTTTAACGTAATTTTATTGTAAAGCGCTATATAAATTGTTGTTATTATTATTATTATTATTATTATTATTATTATTATTATTACTATTATAAGAATAGCATAGTAACTTTATAATATTTTTTTTCTCTTTAAAAAAAATCGCCTTAAAGGTTTTTTTTTTCATTGAATTGAATTGTAAATAGTTTTTAATAGTTCTTTTTCCCACTTTAAACTTGTGAATTTCTTATTATATTATTTTTTTAATAAAAAAATTATTACTTTTATTATTATTATTATTATTATTATTATTATTATTATTATTATTATCATCATCTGCAAGTAAAGGGTTACATATACATAGGCAAGTGAAAAAAAAACGATAAAACCGAACAATTTTTTGGAGTCGTCATTACGCCATTATCAAGTTCGAAGTAATTAGATATTCTCATATTATGTTAATTTTTGGTGAACTATTTGACATTGACTTTATTGTTGTTATTTCGAACTTGATAATGGCGTCATGACGACTTCGAAACGTTCGGTTTTATCGTTTATTTTCACTTGCCTATTATTATCTGCCAACTGAATAGTATCTGGTACCTGTCGAAACAAAGAGTTATTTTTTTTTGTTAATTTTCGGAACAGATATTATTCGTCTGTTTAGTAAGGCGCACTTAATGTCACTGGACTTTTTATTACTATAAGGCGTTTAAAGTTAATGGCTTTTGATAGAAATCTGTATTGAAAGAAAAGGTTGCATAGGGTACTGTTTACGTCTTAGTATGGCAGCCTTAACAGTTTTTGTTAATTTGTAACTGAAGTTGATTTCATGTTACCGGGAGACGTATCTGCCACCTACCAGTCACTTGGATTTTTTTTCTATTTTACCAAGTAAAAGGAGTTATGTGAAGGATATATTTTTTTTTAATTTTTGGTTTATTAAATAGAAACAGGTCAAGGTTCCATTTTCAACAGATATTAAATAGATTTGCAAGTAACTAAAGGCTTTCAGAAAGCCTCAGTCCTTTAACTGATTCTGTTTTAATTCTATGACCAGATAGTCTCAGAAAGTTTGTGGATTTGTTGTCATTCTATTCTCAGGCAACTGGCATTGAGAAATTAATTAATGAGGGTTTCCCGGCTAAAATAACCCATTCAAGACAGATATTAGTAGAAGGGCCATTTTCATTGAAAAAAGACCTGAAATTAAAGCTTCCTCAACTTCTAAACTCAGAATGTCGGGTATGACAAAGGACACTCGCTAAACCAGATGCTCTTTCTCATTAAGTAATTTCAGTAAGTTGGAAGAACTCAAAATATCTGTTTAACCCTTTCACTGCCAAATTTCTTGGACCCTCTGGACAATTATCTCGATGTAGATGACCAAAACGGATTTAGCTGTCCTATATGAAGATCTCCTTTGAAATGTTCGCCGCCCTGCAATAACGAGGACTCAAGTTTTTTTGTGACGTCACCTATTTGAACCGTTGTTGTTCTGCTCGCGAGCACAAACACATTCTAATCGGTAAGTTGTCGGTTTATAAGTGTACTTTGGGGCCATTTTCCACTGCAGAGGCTCCCAGGCTGGCATCATCAAGCTGGAATGGACAGTAGAGGCAATCCTCTGAAAGAATCCAGAGGTGAGAGATGATTTCATAGCGACTGGGACGCCAAAAGTGTTCGTATCGAGTCATGGTGGCTCACGAGTGAAGTCGTCTCCCTGGCCGTTCTGTGGGTGGATTCTCGGACCTACCTAGGCAATTTGGGGGAGATTTGACTTGCAAAGAAAACGATGTGTGCGATATTTTGCCAGTAGGACCGGGTGGCTCGACACTTATAAAAAAACTACTAAATTAAGATGGTGGGACCTCCATTTCGTCGTTGTATCGAAATTACCCAGAATGCAACTCGGACGGCAAAGGGGAAATCATGGGCTTTGAAAAGTGGCTCGAATCAAATGGCTGATGTTCGAACAGCTGTACGCGTGAAGGGCAAAATTGGAGATAAATGCTTAGTCATGAGATTAAGGTTTGCTGTCATGAAGGAATCTTGGTTTTAAAATGAGATTTTGAACTAAACAATTGGAAGCAAAGATGTGTGTTTTTCAGCTTTGTCGATGCAGCAGAAAACGGGCATTTTTGGTTTTGCTTGAAAATAAATGTTGATATGGAACGGCAAACGGAAGATAAACTCAGTTTATTTCCTCTTAAAGCCTAAAACACCTACTAATTAACACTATTAGTAGACCATAATAACCAGATTTCTGGATTTGAGAACGTGGCCAATCTTGAAAGTGGTAGCCTCTAAAACGGCGACATTAGTCGCCTTTAGCGGTGAAAGGGTTAAAGGGACACACTCACCTGGTGCACATGCGCATTAGATACCATTTCTTAGCTGATTTGCATATCACACTTCATCCGCAAGTCTCGCGCTGAGAAGCGCATCCTTCGAAAAATCCAAACAAACCTTCTCGAGTTGAAGTGTTTGCCAGTCAAAATTATTATAGTGATTATAGACCTAATGTCATGTTTGAACACTCATTTTCTGGATACCATGGAAAATTTACTGATGGACTTGTTCAGGTAAAGTCAAACGTCAACGAATCCCTCTGAAGTCGAAGAATCATTTAATTGTTTAGTTCGGTATCCGGTCGTGTGAAAAATTATCTTAGCTGTTTCTACGTTTTACAGTGTTTGCATGAGAAGCAAATTGAGTTCAAATATTAGAGAATATGTCAATTTTAAAACGTAGCGAATCGCCTGAACTGCAGTGCAGCGAAACGACCTTGTAGCGAAACTACCGGCAAGCTTTATTTCTGCTTTCAATCATATATTTTGCGTTTATAATTTCGTTTCTACAACTTCTCCGTTAGCTAAATTTAGGAACCAAACCCATGTCATTATAAGAACGCTTGCTCAACCCGTAGAAAACAAGGTTCTAATAAAGGTTTTCCTTGTCGAGGAGATAATCGACGGTGTACCGAAGCTTGTCTTCGTCTGAGCTCCAAGCCAAGCAGCTATGACGCAAAGTTCTAACCGTTTACGAAGATTTCCTCCGCACGAACCTTTCGCCAGGTTGAGAAAATGCGATTTTCCAAATATGTATAATGGAGATTTGTTCTCCAATGTTTTTGATTGATTGCTCTCGTTATATTGGTCAACGCGTGCGATTTCTTCCGCCCGGCGCTTCACGTTTCCCACCTCTTCTTTTCATGTTCCGTTGGAGACGCGATCCAAAACTGTTTTTATCCAAATATGATAAAATAATACCATAGTATGAGCAAAAGCGTACTCAGAAACAGGTTTTCAGTAAAAGATTGAAAATCCAATAAAACACTGGGAAGATTGAAGCGGATTTCTAGATGCATTCGACGCATATGTTTGATTTCGGGTTGAGGTGGACGTTTTTCAAAATGACAAAACTAGTGTCCAGGTCAGCGTGGTCACAAAGGTGACTGTGTCCCTTTAAGCTCGGAACAAAAACACCCTTCTACGTACCACTGACTAATTGACTTTACTAATTATAACCCTGTATTTCTTTCCTCGTTTAAGTACGTCGATATTACTTATTACCATTGTTTCTATTGATTTGATAAAAAAATTTTTTACAAGTTTTTCAACATGACATCTTAACATACATAAGCTTAATATCTGTTGTTAGTATATACTGCACAAGTGAATAGTACTTTTCGCGTGCGTTGATTGGCTAGCTCGGAGGTGATTAGCCAAGTACTATTCACCTCCGAGCAGCCGAGGAGAAACAAGATGGCTTTCCGTTTCGCCACGGTCACTTAAGAGGAAATTATTTCGATAAACGAGACGGCTGCTAAAAAAAATACACAAATGGCAACAAGTTTGGTTTGACGGCATTAAATGGTAAGTTATTTTTATCTTTTCAACCTCATTTTCTAAGGCGAAAAATGAAAATACAATACCTTGTTTACGAAAACTGCCGAGAACTATTTTTCAGCATGGTTTCAACAACAAGACGAATTTCACAGAAAAATTGAAAAATTGACACTGTAGGAACTAATCAAGTGTCTCCAAAAGTTTTAATTGTCTGCAAGAAAGCGAGACGGAACTTTCTACAATAAGAAATCGCTTACCGCGTGGCGCGCGAGATTTTAAAATTTCATACTATTTGTCGGCATATCGTCAGAAATAAAATAATTTTTTGGTCCTCTAGTTACTCAGCTTGTGTGGTATATACTAAAACAATTATTCACCTTAGTGTCGGTGAACGTAACAGAGGGGACTACGTCCTGAACTTTTTTCTAAGAACGTTGGGGTTCTTTAACGTTTTCTAGCTACACATTGCACATGACAGGAGAGAGAGAAGGCCAGCGGCTTAACGTCACTGCCCATTACAATATCATCTGAACTGCGACAGGGCGTTAAGCACAGTCCGGCCTGGATTCGAGCCCGAAATCTCTCAGTACTGTGCAATATTGCGCCATATCAATTGAGCTAACCAAGGGAAGTAATTTAAACATGTAGGTTAGCGGAAAAACAACGGAAACATCCATTTTATCAAAAACATTAAAATACAACTTACAGTGATATCAGTTCTGTTAACTTCTGGAATATGGAGTCGGGTAACTGAGAAATTTTGTTCCAAGAAAGATCCCTACAAAAAGACGACGGAACGTGATTACTCAGCTGATCAGCAGTGATTATTTCGTGTTTCTTTGCTGGCTGATATTGATAGATATTGAGATATTGATATATTGATAGTGATGGAATCTCTTTTGACTTTATAATTTTATCAACTTTGTATTTTTAAGATTACATGTTTAACGTAATAATATTGTAAAGCGCTATATAAATTGTTGTTATTATTACTATTATTATTATTATTATTATTATTATTACTATTATAAGAATAGCATAGTAACTTTATGACATTTTTTTTCTCTTTAAAAAAATATCGCCTTAAAAGTTGTTTCTTTTTTCATTGAATTGAATTGTAAATAGTTTTTAAAAGTTCTTTTTTCTACTTTTAACTTGTGAATTTCTTATTATATCATTTTCTTTAATAAAAAAATTATTACCTTTATTATTATTATTATTATTATTATTGTTGTTATTATCATCATCATCTGTAAGTAAAGGGTTACATATACATAGGCAAGTGAAAGTAAACGATAAAACCGAACAATTTTTTGGAGTCGTCATGACTTCATTATCAAGTTCGAAGTAATTAGATATTCTCATATTATGTTAATTTTTGGTGAACTATTTCTGACATTGACTTTATTGTTATTATTTCGAACTTGATAATGGCGTCATGACGACTTCGAAACGTTCGGTTTTATCGTTTATTTTCACTTGCCTATTATTATCTGTCAACTGAATAGTATCTGGTACCTGTCGAAACAAAGAGTTATTATTCTTTTCGGAACAGAGATTATTCGTCTGTTTAGTAAGGCGCACTTAATGTCACTGGACCTTTTATTACTATAAAGCGTTTAAAGTTAATGGCTTTTGATGGAAATCTGTATTGAAAGAATCGGTTGCATAAGGCTATGGCGGTACTGTTTACGTCTTAGTATGGCAGCCTTAACAGTTTTTGTTAATTTGTAACTGAAGTTGATTTCATGTTACCCGGAGACGTATCTGCCACCTACCAGTCACTTGGATTTTTTTTCTATTTTACCAAGTAAAAGGAGTTATGTGAAGGATATATTTTTTTTGATTTTTGGTTTATTAAATAGAAACAGGTCAAGGTTCCATTTTCAACAGATATTAAATAGATTTGCAAGTAACTAAAGGCTTTCAGAAAGCCTCAGTCCTTTAACTGATTCTGTTTTAATTCTATGACCAGATAGTCTCAGAAAGTTTGTGGATTTGTTGTCATTCTATTCTCAGGCAACTGGCATTGAGAAATTAATTAATGAGGGTTTCCCGGCTAAAATAACCCATTCAAGACAGGTATTAGTAGAAGGGCCATTTTCATTGAAAAAAGACCTGAAATGAAAGCTTCCTCAACTTCTAAACTCAGAATGTCGGGTATGACAAAGGACACTCGCAAAACCAGATGCTCTTTCTCATTAAGTAATTTCAGTAAGTTGGAAGTACTCAAAATATCTGTTTAAAGGGACACAGTCACCTGGTGCACATGCGTATTAGATACCATTTCTTAGCTGATTTGCATATCACACTTCATCCGCAAGTCTCGCGCTGAGAAGCGCATCCTTTGAAAAACCCAAACAAACCTTCTCGAGTTGAAGTGTTTGCCAGTCAAAATTATTATAGTGATTATAGACCTAATGTCATGTTTGAACACTCATTACCACGGTATCCGGTCGTGTGAAAAATTATCTTAGCTGTTTCTACGTTTACAGTGTTTGCATGAGAAGCAAATTGAGTTCAAATATTAGAGAATATGTCAATTTTAAAACGTAGCGAATCGCCTGAACTGCAGTGTAGCGAAACGACTTTGTAGCGAAACTACCGGCAAGCTTTATTTCTGCTTTCAATCATATATTTTGCGTTTATAATTTCGTTTCTACAACTTCTCCGTTAGCTAAATTTAGAAACCAAACCCATGTCATTATAAGAACGCTTTCTCAACCCGTAGAAAACAAGGTTCTAAAAGAGGTTTTCCTTGTCGAGGAGATAATCGACGGTGTACCGAAGCTTGTCTTCGTCTGAGCTCCAAACCAAGCAGCTATGACGCAAAGTTCTAACCGTTTACGAAGATTTCCTCCGCACGAACCTTTCGCCAGGTTCAGAAAATGCGATTTTCCAAATATGTATAATGGAGATTTGTTCTCCAATGTTTTTGATTGATTTCTCTCGTTATATTGGTAAACGCGGGCGATTTCTTCCGCCCGGCGCTTCACGTTTCCCACCTCTTCTTTTCATGTTCCGTTGGAGACGCGATCCAAACTGTTTTATCCAAGTATGATAAAATAATACCATAGGATGAGCAAAAGCATACTCAGCAACAGGTTTCCAGTAAAAGATTGAAAATCCAATAAAACACTGGGAAGATTGAAGCGGATTTCTAGATGCATTCGACGCATATGTTTGATTTCGGGTTGAGGTGGACGTTTTTCAAAATGACAAAACTAGTGTCCAGGTCAGCGTGGTCACAAAGGTGACTGTGTCCCTTTAAGCTCGGAACAAAAACACCCTTCTACGTACCACTGACTAATTGACTTTACTAATTATAACCCTGTATTTTTTCCCCGTTTAAGTACGTCGATATTACTTATTACCATTGTTTCTATTGATTTGATAAAAAAATTTTTTACAAGTTTTTCGACATGACATCTTAACATACATAAGCTTAATATCTGTTGACATTATCTCTTATACTGCTTATAATATAGCTATTACATACACAGCTCGTGCTAATGAAATAGAGTTTTTACCTGAATTGACAATGTTCTTATTGATGTTCAAACGTTCGTTCGTGAGTTGAGTTTTGTGGAGTTAAGTTGACTTGATTATGCGTGTACAATATAACGCTCTCTTTATTAAAGAAGTCTACTTCATTTTAATGGTGTCTAACGTTTGTCGCCGCTGCAGCGAGGAAGCACCTCCTGGTGCAATACGATTGGAGGAACATCTCAGAAACAAACAGGAACATAACCTCTTTACACCTGCACGATAACTTGAGCTGAACGTGATCAGAATAAATGGATTTATCACTGTATTAAGCAAAGGAAATATATAATAAAACAAACCCACTAGTAGAAGACATTTATCCTTAACAAATATCGCAGGATAGAGTGATTTTAGAAAAAGATAGACGTAATGAGGTGTCCAGCATACAAAAAATCCGAAAACAATTGATGCAAATATTTTCATTATGTTTTTTTCCTGCTTGTGTCTTTTTGCCTTTCCTCTTGTAATTTTGTTGCTGTTTTGAAACTGTACTCTTGTTCTTTCTAAAGTTTTCATTATTAGTGGATACAAAACAAGTATTAAAATCAACGCCACGCAGTACAATAAAACAAAAGCAAAGAAGTAATAGATTTTCAACGACGATTTGCTTATCATATTTCTGCAAAAGGACTGTCTTCTAACCTCGATGATTTTGACATGGACAATAAGCGGGGCGAGACTAAGAGCTGGAAGAAGCCACGTGAGAAACAGCAACATTTTCCGAATCCTTCCAGACACGTGTACAGTATTCAGTGGGAATGCGGTTGCAATGAATCGGTCAACTTCCATCAGCACCAAACTCAGGATAGACACTACATAAGACAGTGACCGTGAGTAAATACCCAGCTTACAAGACAACGAAGCGAGAAAAGACTGTGAAATCAGACTTCCGCCAGATTTGAGGATGCCTTAAGTGGCATACAGCGGCCAGTTGAGGACTACACCAACCAGGTCGGAAACAGCCATGTTCACAATGTAATAGTTGGAACTTGTCGAAAATCGCGTGAAGTATGGCTAAAATCAGGCGATCTTTCGGCAAGACTTATCTCAATTTATCTCAATTTTACGCTTTGTTTAACTCGTTACGTGAATTTTTTCTGCTTCATAAGCTACTCAAATAACATCAGTGTTGTACTAAATTCAGCCCAACTAAAATTGAGTTTTGAATGTTACAGGAATGTCCTCAGCTACGGACATGATGAAATCCCAGAGTTGCGAATGTATAGGACATGTTCTACGTAAGGAGCCAAAAGATGACGGAAGAATAGCACTGCATTAGACACCAGCGGGAAGAAGAAAAAAAGGGCAGACCGAGAGACACGTGGAGAAGATTGGCAGAGACAGAAAGAAACAAATGAGTTGGAACGGGTTCAAGCGCTGAAAGGGTGGGGGGGGGGGGGGGGGGGACAAGCTGATTAAAAGCAGACCAAAATGGAGATCTTATGATGACGCCGTATTCGACATATAGCAGCCAATCAGGGCAGCAGCCATAAATCCCTGTCCAATACATTCCCTTCACTACAGAAAAGCCTAAACTCAATCAGAGTTCTTGGATGATACAAAGGACAAGTAAGTTACATACAAGTTACTTATTTCTCAGTCCGTACGCAGAGAGTTCAAGGAACCCCTTTGCAGGCTAGTTGTTAGCACATAGGAAATTCAATAAACAATGACTTACAAATATTCCAATGACGACAAATTGTTAAAAACTCCGGGCTTAAGTTCAAATAGTGGATAGATGTAATGATCATTTATCTCCCTGAAGAGAAAACAATAAGAGCATTTGAGTCTCCAAATGAAAATGCAAACTAGCTAGCATGAGAACATTATGGGTTACATATGTAAAGAAGTGAAGTTTACCCCAAAACAAAGTCAGCTCCATCTTCGCTTACACTCAAAGACCAGGTCACTGACTGTAAAATGGGCTATTCAATATGGGCTTACTGGCTTTTTACTTATGTAAACATTTAATTGCCTCTCTAGCTGCAATAGTACTTAAGTTTTTGTTAAGATAAGATAAGATCCTTTATTTAACTTAAAACAACTTTCTCCAAAGCACAAGAACAAAGCCAGAAAACGAGTGCATATAGATGTCTTCATTCCACTACAAATGTCAGAGAGTCCGCAATTTGTATGATCGAGCCATACTTTTTTGGTCTTTAAAGGGGCAGTGTCACCTATTTTTAGTTTCACTTTGAATAGCGAAAAGACATATTTCTATTGATTGGAACATTAAAATAATGGTTCAAGTTTGTTAAAATAATCCTTCTAGGACACAGAAAAAAGAATGAATCATTTTTGTCCGCAGATGGCTTGGATGGAAATGGATTGCAACTTGAACTGACTCGGCCAATTTTTTCAAGTTCCTACTGTGAATTTTGGAGAAGCTGCTAACAACTAATTGTAGTTTACTCTTCCGCAGATAAATCCATTCACATTTTCCTCCAAGTGCTCTAAGAGTGATTTCACTTTAAAGAAGGTGTTCTTTGTGGAACATTTTAGCTGTTTTGGCCAATACACAGCTAAATATCCACATGATAATTTTTATTTCTCACTTACAGAATCTTAAGTTCTTTGAGCCCAAGGAACGCATCCTCTGTCAAATTGTTTAGTGATGTCCTCTGTATTGACCTGTACATGGAACAATAACAGAAGTAGTATACCTTCAGGGGAATTAAGCCCCGTAAGTGCCGAGGTACCGAGGTAAATCATTGATATGCATAAGGTTCGAGTCCATGACGTCACCTCTCGTTATAACCTAGGGAAAAAATGCCTTCCTGCATACTAATAAGTGCCTTCTTCCATACTAATCAAGTGCCTTCCTGCATACTAATTAAGTGCCTAGTCAGTGCCTTCCCGCATACTAATTTATTTGCTTCCTTCATACTAATAAGTGCCGAGGGTTTACTAATAGGCGTCACTCCAGTAAAATAAAAACAATAAACTTGCCTGGGCTTGCCCGCTAATAGTTAACACGGATTGGATCTTAAGACTTGTATTGTCAGTTTGAATAAAAGCGCGGTTTCTCTTGGTAGCGTCATTCGTGCAATCCGTTTGCTGGGAAAATTTATCTCCGAAATTTCAGGTTATTCGTGATGAATATCGATCATTACCGTTAAAAAACAAAACACACACACACTAATATATACAAAGTGGCCCTGAAAACTCTATATTTCAAGTTTGTTTGACAATTACAAAACCGTTTTCTCCTATCTATCTCGAGGAAATGAAAAACTATTAATATATAAAGTCTCAGCGTTTCACACACCGTTAGTCAGTTAATTATGCGAGTTCGCAAGCCCAAAGTTGCATACAAATTAGTTCAGCTCTGCTGGAAAAACCCCAAGGGAGTACCTTGACACTGGTGTTTTGATAGATGCTTTTTAATTTGTACTTACAAGTATTGAAGACTCGTTAAGTTTTTGAAAAACCCCACAGGAATACTTCCACGCAAAGAATCGCCATTACATAATCTGGAATCAACACATGAGGACAAGGTAAATTGTTTATGCTATTATGAAAATAACAAGATTAAGGAGCAATATATTCGGCAAATTTTTTTACTTTTGGTGAGTTGACAGCGTGGCTCAAGGCAACGTAACCAGTCACAAGGCTTATAGAATAGTTAACATACGATAAGTAGACATTCACCACGGTCTATTGTAATTTCGATCTGATTGGTTCAACATTTTCAATTGTTTCTTACCCAACGGAAAACAATCACGCCCACTAATTCCTTGAAAACGGAACAGCTTTTATCAACTGGCAGTTCAAATTTTGGCCAGTTATCAGTTATGTGTATTAATTCAATGCCAAACCAATCAAACCTTTATTTAAACTATTTTTAATTCGTGGCCTAAGCTATACCTGATCACCGCATTAGCATGAAGAAACCCAGAAAGTGTCGTGAATAGAATTGTGCTTACTATTTTTCTTATTTTTATTTGCCACACAAAGAAATTACAAACAAGACACAATAAAATAGTTTAAATTAAGTTACAAAGAAAAAGTGGAGAGGAGACCGAAAAGAAACTAGAAAGCTTATGCGTGATTCGGTCTCCCCAAGTAAACTCAGTTGGCGAGTCGAAGTCGACTAGTCAAACTGAGAACCGAATAGCTGTAACTGATCGAAACTGTTTTCAGAAAAGAAGGCTCTTTGACTGCACTATACCGGGTTTAAGTATTACTGATACATGTTAAAGATATGTTCCCAATGTTTGGACTTACAAGTACTTGGCTGTGTGTGGGATGTCATATGGAGGTATGTTGAGGTTTTGTCCAAGGCATTGGACTTTCATCCAAGAAGGACGTGGCTGAAGCATTGAGCACTTACACTTTTGTGAGCAACCTGAAAGAAAACAAAAGAACCTTGGAAATGTTTGATTTGGGGGAGAGAGGAAAACCGGAGTACCTGGAGAAAATTTATCGGTCAAGGACTAGAACCAACAACACACAACTCACAAATAACAAGAAAGACGGGAATCGAGCCTGGACCAAATTGACTGGCGGAGTGGCGTGACTACATATCCTCAGAAACCCAGGAGCAGATAATCGGACGGGACGAAGACTTCACTGGTGAACCAGTTCACAGTCAAAGCTCGTCATTTTGATTGAATGTTACTTCGAGATGTTCCATGATTTTTCATTATTAAAAACTGGATAATTGTATAATGCAATTCCAGGCATTTAATTGGCTTAGCGGCCATGATATATGAGCCATTTCTTGTTAACATTCGCAAAGCATTGGAGAGAGACGTTAAGTTGGTCTGGTTTTGCGTTAATTAATGATTCGTTCGTCTGAGACGATCAAAAGGAAGATTATTCCTCCACAAGAACATTTCGGTTTTGCTTCATCTTGAAAGGACCAGTAATCCTAGATTGGGAAATAATTTCATCATCAGGTGATCCGTTTTGTACAGGTCTTTATAAAAGTACAGCTGATCTACGAGTCGCATAATCAGACAAGTGAGCGAAACTACATTGTCTTCCCCAAATTTGTCCCAAACAAGAACGAATAAACATAAAGTATAAAAACGGGGGGATTCCAGCTTACTTTGCTTGATGACCAGAAGTGTTATATTCTCAGTTGATCCAAACGAGTTTTTTGCCGAGCAAAAGTACGGTCCTTCTTTTGCTTGCCATGCGGATAGTTTGTACATGACACTAGTGCTGTTATGCAGTAGTTGTCCATCTTTAAGCCACACGATCTGGGGAGCGGGGGAGCCATGAACTGGGCACCGCAAAGTCGATTCCGATCCATCAGCTATTGTTACACTGTGTTGTCGCAGAGAATATTGAGGAGCTTCTGTGTAAATTAAACAGAAGAAAGGTAGCTTTAAACCGTTCCCGCCTTCATTCCTGTAGCACTGCAGTTCATAATTTTAAAATAAGAATGGATAAATTCTATAGCGCCATGATTCATAGGGTCCTGGCAGAGGCGCTTCACAGTTCAGGTCACGCAACATAAAATATAACTGGCGACTACAGAAATCTGAAATTGGTTTTATAACCTGCTAAACAAATATAGGTCAAAATTTTACCAACATACGTAAAAGTTACATCCACATTTTTCAGCATAGCCAAAGTACCACTCAACTGCTCTCTTTTACATGGACAAGTACACATTTTATTTCGGTACTGAGATTTCAGCAGCCTTTAAAGTTAAGCCACCTTGCACAACAAAATGTTATGCCCAAAAATTAATCTAGGATTTCCTTGACAGGTTCAAAAAGCGTGCAATTACCTTGAGAAACAAAATAAATAGTCACACAAACTGAACTGAAATGACTTTGACCTGCGTTCGATTTGAAAAGAACGTCCTCCTAGACGAACTGTTGCAACAGTGGAACGACTTCTTTCCCGCTGATTGAACATGTACGAAAAATCGTCTCACTCTTTCAGTTTCTCATTTACCCAAAAACCTGCTTTCATTCAGATCTAAGAAAACCAAAACAGTTTGCCAAAGTGCAACGGCAAATCTTCGACCAACTGTTTCAATCTGTTTGATCTTCTTCCCCTGGTCCTCAATTAATTTTTTACTATCACCTTCCCTGTCGATTTCATTTTATACCACATTAGTACAAAATCAGAAACGTCGGTGCAGCCAAAGCACAAGAGCCAAATCTTCAGTTGTACACCATGTAACGAATCATTGAAGGTTCTGCCAAAAATTTTTGTCCCTTAGTTTTAACTTAGACTTTTCTTTAGCATGAGCTTAAAATAAGCTTTCAAAAACCACTTTTAATGAGCGAGATGAAAACCTTGGTTAACTCTTAATCGTGGATTAACGTTAATTGGCTTTCAAAAAACCCGGCCCAGGACATCCAGGTATGGTATTAATTCCATGGAACTCTCCAGGCGAGAGCAACATTTCCATCAGAATGGAAACCACCGACACGAAAATAACACTGAGCTGTGTAGAGAGGTGACCGTTTGTGGATGTTCAGTTAAAATACAAATTAGGCTGCAGGCAAGTAAGAACAAAGCAATGAAACTACATCCTGTTCATTCCATTAGAAGGTAAAACAAAATTATACCAACCTCCATCGCTTAATTGTCTCGCAACGTAGCGAGCTTTAAATCCTGGACTATCCTGACTAAAAGAATCACTTGAAAGCGATCTCCTACTCCGATGTATCTCCACTAACATCTTGTTGCCACTGGAACTTATGTTTCGAGGATTGGTATCACCTCCACAGTAATGTCCAAGCACGTTACTTGATGGAGAATGCCCATCTCTCATGATTATATATGTATCAAGGAAGCACGCCCGTGGACCAAGATCTATACTTTCTATGATGATCTCCACATAGTGACCCTGTGGCACTGTGATCATCCATCGTTCGTTTGTGAAACAAAGTTGACTCGTAAGCTTGAAAGCCGGGCTATCAAAACTGCCCTTTTTTCCAATCAGAGGAACATTGCAAGTTAGTGTTGGGATCCTAGCGGTGACGTATGCACCGGTATATGATATGCCCCAAGTCGTTTGTCCGCGCCATCGTGTCGGTGATGTAGTCGTGTGAAAAGCCAACGCTATCAAGAAAGATTTCTCGATTAGAAAAATAGCTGTTTGGTGGCACTAAATACCGAGATGACCATGCCTTTGATCAGTTTGCAAATAAAATGTGTTGCATGAAATATTTTTTTAATGCAGTATGACAGCTGAGGGATTTTACAATACCTCGCTCACGACATTTTGCAGATATTTTACAGTGAATCGTACACGCCTTCATACAGTGATTTTACGATGCCCGTATAAGCCTTTTTGTATTGCTTTTACAGTGCCCTGTATAAGCCTTTTTACAGTACCTAGTATACGCCCTTTAACAGAGATTTTATAGTGTTGTTTAAATGTACAGACATTATGCAAACCCCACACAATTTCTGCAAGTCCAAAGATCGTAGTTGGTCAGTGTTTTACATGCAAACGCACTAGACATTTCAGACATTTCAGGGATATCTAACAAAAGGTCTGGATAACGGTAAAGTGCATGCAGGTTAAAAGTTTGAGAAAAACGTTAACAGTTTTGATTTTTTGAAAACATGTTTCGGCGGTTTTTTTGTCATCTTCAGTTTAAATTTTAAAGCGCAAATTGAATTTATAATGAATACATACAAATGCTAATGAGAAAAGAAAAAAACTGTAGCTATAATTAAAGAAAACGTGACAATGTGTGACTAGAAAGAAAGTTTTAAATTTACATGGTGCAATTGTTGGTTCAAAGTAGGTTGTTCCCACTGGATATGAATAACTTCTTTTATGTAAAGCTGAAAATTGGTGGAAGCATGTTCTATCATATTAAAACAATTGGGCGAACACAAACTATGGCATTGCTTAGAAGCTTGTAAGTGTTTGAATAAACGAGAAGTCCTATCAGTGGTTATAAAGTGCTCACGAACGCTTGTGGCAAAATGCCTGGTGGTTTCGCCGACGTAACAGGCATTACAGACGGCACACAACAATTTGTATATACAACACACGAACGAAGCCCGCTTGAATTTTGAGATAGAGTCTTTCCCGCCAAACATATTGCTGACTTTTCCTTTTTAATCAATTGTATGTACTGATTATAAATTCAACTTTTTACTTTGAATGGCTCTTTGAATGTTAAACTGAAGGTGACAGAAGAGCTGTCGAAAGTGTTTTTTAAAAAAAAATCAAAACTGTTGCTATTTATCTTAAACCTTTTTTGTATCTAACAAATTACTGACTAAATTAGAAATATCAATAAAATTTTTTTAAAATATATTTTACAAGTATTTTGTGAATATATTAATAACAAATTACCAGCTATAGATTTTAATTTCTGTAAAATCCCCATTACAGCAATAGGCCATTTCCGAGGTGTTTAAAAAAAAAAGTGAAAAGTTTTTATCATGAAAATTAGTTTTCATTCACATGCAAACAAAACTAATTTTCATATGAAAAGCTGTTGCACTTAGCCTCGCTTTCATAATGAGGTACACGGCAACTCGGAAATGGCCTAGTTTGTTAATTCTGTTTAGTCTGCTTAGTCTATTTGCCAGTGTCTGTTCCTGGAAGTTATTTTGCTTTCCCGCTTTGTATATCTAGGTCGCAAAATCGCTAGCGAATGCTGACAGCAACCAGTCTATAACTCTACTGCTACTATTGCCTTAATACTGTTACAAGACACTGTCTCTAATTCTACAATGACACGCTTGAAAAGTCCGGTTTCTAGAATGTCGTCGTGAGCTATGCCTGCCCGCCTACTCAAAAAAAAAAAAAGGCAAAACGATAAGCGTTTCCTGGGACACCTGACCAGCAAACACAAGAACTACTAGCGTCAAAATCAATTGATTTTAATAGTTGTTTTCATGGACCCATCACACAAATGAAGCAATTAGACGTCGAGAGCAGATCAAATTGCCCTACTTTTTCTTTTTCTTTTGCAAAATTTTTTTGTTCTTGCTTATAGAATGTTTTTGCTCTAAGGATTTCAAACTGTTGGAGTCCAAAAGGAGGTGTTCAGACAGAAAGTTAATATTTCATTTTTGTCTTTCTCTTTTCTAATATTATAAATTTGTCAATGGCTGTTAAGCCGTGTACCGCCTCTTCAAGTCTAATGTTTATAAAGCCTTTGTACAAGTGTTTTGAATAACATCTAGGGCTTTAGGCTGTTCTATTATTACATACTAACTGGAATGATTGATTTAAAAGTTATTAAATTTGAACCAAAATTCAGTGCGTCGTACAGCATAATTTCTTGAAGGGGACTTCTTTTATTTAAAATGGTGGGAAAAGACCTCTATTTCGCTACAAAAAAAAAAAAAAAGAAAGAAACTCAATTCTTCAACTCGCGATGTGTTCTAGCGCATTTTGGAAACAAAAATGCAAGAACTTGAAAAACGTTAGCTTAACATTTATCAATTTTCAATCCATTCTACCTACTCCGTCTCTGGACAGAAGCACTAATCGATAGTTTTATTGCACTGAGGTGGACATTTTTCAACAAATCTAGACAACCATTTTTTTTTTTCTGTTGAGAGACAAACATTTTTAGGTTTTGAAATGACATTAAATTCGCGTTCCAAAATCTGCTATTACAAGGTGATAATTAATTATGCGGGTACCTAGTTTTTCAGAGTTCGAGGCCCCATGCAAACCTCAAACACCTTCAGTACAATACAGACACCGGCCACTCAGCTATAATATCCTGCTGTCTATTTTATAAGGATTTCACCATAAATATTTTAGGCCCGGTTCAAACGTCGCATTTCACATGTGCCGAATAAAACTCGAGAATTAACTGCATGTGAAATGCGACGTTTGAATCAATTAAATTCCACAGTTTCGAATTAAATTCGACTTACGTCGAATCTGCGACTGAAAAAGTCGAATATTCGACTTAAGTTCGACATTTGATTCAGACGTCGCATTTCACATGTGCCGAATATAATACATAAATTATAGTAAATCATTATTATTCATTTTGTAACCACAATCCGTAAATGCCACGCGCAGAAGAGTATAAACAGCACTTTGAATAAATGGCGCGAGGCGAAGGAATGTGCAGTTCGTGCTTTTTAAAAACAAAATATACTTGTTTGACGTGCAGCAATTATTATTGTATGAGGTGCTCGGTGTTTGAAAATGAAGAGGACACTCCTCGGTGGAAAGCGGGAAAATCTGTGGCATATTGTGAGACGTGCTTGAATGAAACGATGAAAGGCGCGGGTCGAGTAAAGGCCAAGATGAGTCATTTTGGCCATCACTTGACCTGCGCCTTTTCATCACGCTGTTTGCAATGAAGATATTACTTCAAACAAGCTGCATTCGTCAACTGGTAGAACGGAAACAAAAACATTGAAGGCGGACGGAGTTAAATTCGGCACCATTAAATTCGACGTCTGAATCAAATGCCGCATTTAATTATTCTAGTCGACTAAAATAGGAGTTATATTCAGCACATGTGAAATGCGACGTTTCAACCGGGCCTTAAATATTGAGGCCGGAAAACGAATTTATCTTTACTGTTTTGATAAACATTTTCATCAGGCAATTTTTAACGACTCTTTAAAAATTGCCTGATGAGTGTGCTCCTATAACTTCGAACCATACGACACATATTGTCGCAATAAACGATGATAACTCCTAAAGCCTGAACTTCTGAGAAGAATTATATATATATTTATATATATCATTAAAGATGTCGGCAATGTTGCCTAGCAACAGTGAAAAACAAAGTAGGAAAGACGTCAGACCGTCTTGCGTTGTCTGAAGCAAAATTTGCATACATCGGGAAAGTTTGCGTGCCGGATCTAATTTCAACTGCAATGTTCATTTATTCATTGGATACAGAACTATCTCTCCAGAATCTTTTCTCTTTCTTCCAGAAATCTTTTTTGTAAAAGATTGCATTAAAGAAATTACACGTTTTGTAACCGCGTTAAAATAATTTTCCGTGGGAAAAACATTCATCGAACACGACAGCGCTGCACGCCCGTTGTACATTTCGTCGCGGCAGAAATAGATTTTCAACCGCAAACTAGCCTGTGGAACTACATAAAGACCATGCTCATCAAAATAGTTGCTATGTTCAGAAACCTTTTAATCTCCTCATTTGATGCTACAATACAAGTAAAGAGGGTTTTCCACCCAGCCTCAGCTTCGCGAGGTTTTGCGAGTCACGTATTTCTAATACTATTCCTCGCGAAGCGAGGTTAATAAATTTGTCGGGCCCAAGGCTCGCCGAAGGCCGCGCTCGAGAGCTAAGCCGTGCAAATTCGAGCCGAACATATATTTCCTCGCGAAGCGAGGTTAATAAATTTGTCGGGCCGAGCCGGCCCGAGCGGAGCTAAGCCGCGCGAATTCGAGCGAAAAATATATTTATATATATATATGTGTATATGTTTATATCTTTGAAGGTGTCCGCACAATGACGTCAGACTGTCTGGCGTCGTCTGGAGCAAAATTTGCATACATCGAAAAAAATATGCGTGCATGATCAAATTTCAACTGCAATGTTTATCAATATTCGCTGGATACAGAACTATCTCTCCAGAATCTTTTCCCTTTCTTTTAGAAATCTTTTTTGTAAAAGATTGCTTTAAAGAAATTACACGTTTTGTGGCCGCGGTAAATAATTTTCCGTGGGAAATAAATTCATCGAACACGGCAGCGCTGAACGCCCGTTGTACATTACGTCGCGTCACAAATAGATTTTCAACCGCAAACTAGCCCGTGGAACTACGAAAACACCATGCTCATCAAAAAAAAAAATCTTATGCGCCTTTTAATCTCCTCGTTTGATGCTACAATACGAGTAAAGAGGGCTTTCCACCCAGCCCCAGCTTCGCGAGGTTTTGCGAGTCACGTATTTCTACTTATATATATATATGTATGTTTATATATTTCCGTGAAGGTGTCCGCACTGTTGCCTAGCAACAGTGAAAAACAAAGTAGGAAAGACGTCAGACTGTCTGGCGTTATCTAGAGCAAAATTTGCATACATCGGGATAGTTTGCGTGCCGGATCCAATTTCAACTGCAATGTTCATCAATATTCACTGGATACAGAACTATCTCTCCAGAATCTTTTCCCTTTCTTCCAGAAATCTTTTTTGTAAAAGATTGCATTGAAGAAATTACACGTTTTGTAACCGCCGTAAAATAATTTTCCGTGGGAAATAAATTCATCGAACACGACAGCGCTTCACGCACGTTGTACATTTTGTCTCGTCAGAAATAGATTTTCAACCGCAATGGCCGCGGTAAAATAATTTTCCGTAGGAAATAAATTCAGCCAACACGACAGCACTGCACGCCCGTTGTACATTACGGCGCGTCAGAAATGGATTTTTAACCGCAAACTAGCCTGTGGAACTACAAAGAAAAACATGCTCATCGACAAAAAAAATCCTATGCCCCTTTTAATCTCCTCATTTGATGCTACAATACGAGTAAAGAGGGCTTTCCACCCAGCCACTGACACTGAATTTATTGTTCTCGAATCTATATTTACAATTTTTCCTCCATACGTCACCATAAATATGTCATAGTAACGTGCAAAAGCCAAGTAGAGAACCACTTTTTCTTTGAAATGCCGAGCTAATCGACATTTAAGGGTTTTTGTGTCGCACGTTACCGAAACGCACGTTTTTCAGACCGGATTAAAACAACCGAGGCCCGGAAAAACTTTTGAGTCAAAACACAGTTGTTTGCATCATATTTTGACAGCTGTTTTCTTAAGTTTTTCTCAGTAGTCAGCAACTGAGCAATAAAAGCCATTTAATAGTACTTTTGCAATAGCTGCAGAAATTGTCGCGCGCTCATTGGCTAATTAGCATTGGACGGACACATGAATTTAAAACTAATTCGATATTGACGCAACGAACGCAAACGGGGAACTTGAAAACAACCAACTGACAATCTCTCACTTTTCAATCAATAGAAAGTCTCCTTTTCCCATTGACCAATAAAAGAGTGAGACAAGTTTTCGATTTTGGTCGCGTCAGTTTTTATAAATAATAAAATTTATGTTTCTCGCATTTTTATCCCGCGTTTTGACTTTATTTTGTCCCTTCTGGCTCTTTGTTTGACAATGTTATGTCGCAATTCATGATCAAATAACAGGACAGACGCATGAAAAACCGAAGTCATTTCTTAAAATACCACACAAGTGAATATTGCTTTTCGCGCACGCTGATTGGTTAGCTCGGGGGTGATTAGCTAAGTACTATTCAACTCCGAGCAGCCAAAAAGAAACATGCAAGATGGCTTCCGGTTTCGCTACGGTCACTCAACAGCTAGTTTGCCCTCCAAAATTGTGTCAGGCCAGCATTTCACCAGCTTTAAGGTAAAGGGCAATTTATTTGGTGCCTTTAATCTATGTGAAACCGAAGCTTCGTCAGTTTCTCTAAGTACAAAATCTTCCAATATGTCACAAAACGTCGACCATGTATTTCATTCTAAATAGAAGTCTGGGCGCGAGCCCAAAAATAATTAATTCAAAATGGCGCTGAAATGGTGCACGACAGCCAGCCAAACGAGCCAAACCTACCCTTTGGTTACACAGAAAAACCGACCATATATATTTTGTTGAAGATGTCCGATATATTGCCTAGCAACAGTGAAAAACAAAGTATGAATGACGTCAGACTGTCTTGCGTTGTCTGAAGCAAAATTTGCATACATCGGGAAAGTTTGCGTGCCGGATCTAATTTCAACTGCAATGTTCATCAATATTCACTGGATATAAAACTATCTCTCCAGAATCTTTTCCCTTTCTTCCAGAAATCTTTATTGTGAAAGATTGCATTGAAGAAATTACACCTTTTGTGACCGCGGTAAAATAATTTTCCGTGGGAAATAAATTCATCGAACACGACAGCGCTGAACGCCCGTTGTACATTTCGTCGCGTCAGAAATAGATTTTCAACTGCAAACTAGCCTGTGGAACTATGAAAAGACCATGCTCATCAAAATAGTTGCTATGTTCAGAAACCTTTTAATTTCCTCATTTGATGTTACAATACGAGTAAAGAGGGTTTTCCACCCAGCCCCAGCTTCGCGAGGTTTTCCCAGTCACGTATTTCTAATATTATTTTAAAAGGATTAAAACCACTGACAGGCAGTTTCGGAAATAGATAGTTCTCTTACCTTTGCTACACAGGAAGTAATGCAAAATCCCGAAAACACAACCACAAATTACTGCCATGGCTTGTTGATAAAAAAAACTAATCTCTTAAAACTTAACGATATTATACAACGCTCACCCTAACAACAACAACAAATGTCAGTAAGACTTTCAAGAAGGCGATTTTTATATTCTTTTGCCAAGTAGACCAAAAAGCAATTAAATTAAAACACAATCCCAGCTTAATTTGTTATGACTATTACAAGCCAGTTCAGAACATAATATTTACATAACATTCAGAATATTAATAAACTGCTCTTTGTCGGCACTAATTGTCTCGTCAAAAGAGAGAAGAAAATGTGGCCAAATATTTAAATGTGAAGTTCATGCAGGCATCCCGTGAGAAGTAAATATTATTTTTGACACTGGCTTTATTGTTCTCGAATCTATTTACAATTTTTCCTCCATACGTCACCATAAATATGTCATAGTAACGTGCAAAAGCCAAGTAGAGAACCACTTTTTCTTTGAAATGCCGAGCTAATCGACATTTAAGGGTTTTTGTGTCGCACGTTACCGAAACGCACGTTTTTCAGACCGGATTAAAACAACCGAGGCCCGGAAAAACTTTTGAGTCAAAACACAGTTGTTTGCATCATATTTTGACAGCTGTTTTTTTAAGTTTTTCTCAGTAGTCAGCAACTGAGCAATAAAAGCCATTTATTAGTATTTTTGCAACAGCTGCAGAAATTGTCGCGCGCTCATTGGCTAATTTGCATTGGACGGACACATGAATTTAAAATTAATTCAATATTGACGCAACGAACGCAAACGGGGAACTTGAAAACAACCAACTGACAATCTGTCACTTTTCAATCAAAAGAAAGTCTCCTTTTCCCATTGACCAATAAAAGAGTGAGACAAGTTTTCGATTTTGGTCGCGTCAGTTTTTATAAATAATAAAATTTATGTTTCTCGCATTTTTATCCCGCGTTTTGACTTTATTTTGTCCCTTCTGGCTTTTTGTTTGACAATGTTATGTCGCAATTCATGATCAAATAACAGGACAGACGCATGAAAAACCGAAGTCATTTCTTAAAATACCACACAAGTGAATATTGCTTTTCGCGCACGCTGATTGGTTAGCTCGGGGGTGATTAGCTAAGTACTATTCAACTCCGAGCAGCCAAAAAGAAACATGCAAGATGGCTTCCGGTTTCGCTACGGTCACTCAACAGCTAGTTTGCCCTCCAAAATTGTGTCAGGCCAGCATTTCACCAGCTTTAAGGTAAAGGGCAATATATTTGGTGCCTTTAATCTATGTGAAACCGAAGCTTCGTCAGTTTTCCTAAGTCCAAAATCTTCCAATATGTCACAAAACGTCGACCATGTGTTTCAAACTAAATACAAGTCTGGGCGCGAGCCCAAAAACAATTAATTCAAAATGGCGCTGAAATAATACACGACAGCCAGCCAAACAAGCCAAACCTACCCTTTGGTTACACAGAAAAACCGACCATATATATTTCGTTAAAGATGTCCGTAATGTTGCCTAGCAACAGTGAAAAACAAAGTATGACTGACCTGAGACTGTCTTGCGTTGTCTGGAGCAAAATTTGCATACATCGGGAAAGTTTGCGTGCCGGATCTAATTTCAACTGCAATGTTCATCAATATTCACTGGATACAGAACTATCTCTCCAGAATCTTTTCCCTTTCTTCCTGAAATCTTTTTTGTGAAAGATTGCATTGAAGAAATTACACCTTTTGTGACCGCGGTAAAATAATTTTCCGTGGGAAATAAATTCATCGAACACGACAGCGCTGCACGCCCGTTGTACATTTTGTCGCGTCAGAAACAGATTTTCAACCGCTAACTAGCCTGTGGAACTACGAAAACACCA
Organism: Pavona decussata; assembly: GCF_977016875.1. Taxonomy (NCBI): domain Eukaryota; kingdom Metazoa; phylum Cnidaria; class Anthozoa; order Scleractinia; family Agariciidae; genus Pavona; species Pavona decussata. The sequence goes on along the minus strand of NW_028145528.1, from coordinate 385,149 downwards.
TGCTTATCAAAATAGTTGCTATGTTCAGAAACCTTTCAATCTCCTCATTTGATGCTACAATTCGAGTAAAGAGGGTTTTCCACCGAGCTTCGCGAGGTTTTGCGAGTCACGTATTTCTAATATTATTTTAAAAGGATTAGAACCACTGACATGCAGTTTAGAAAATAGTTAGTTCTCTTACCTTTGCTACACAGGAGGTAATGCAAAATCCCAAAAACACAACCACAAATTACTGCCATGGCTTGTTGATAAAAAAAACTAATCTCTTAAAACTTAACGATATTATACAACGCTCACCCTAACAACAACAACAAATGTCAGTAAGACTTTCAAGAAGGCGATTTTTATATCCTTTTACCAAGTAGACCAAAAAGCAATTAAATTAAAACACAATCCCAGCTTAATTTGTTATGACTATTACAAGCCAGTTCACGACATTATAATATTTACATAACATTCAGAATATTAATATACTGCTCTTTGTCGGCACTAATTGTCTCGTCAAAAGAGAGAAGAAAATGTGGCCAAATATTTAAATGTGAAGTTCATGCAGGCATCCCGTGAGAAGTAGATATTATTTTTGACACTGACTTTATTGTTCTCGAATCTATTTACAATTTTTCCTCCATACGTCATCATAAATATGTCATAGTAACGTGCAAAAGCCAAGTAGAGAACCACTTTTTCTTTGAAATGCCGAGCTAATCGACATTTAAGGGTTTTTGTGTCGCACGTTACCGAAACGGACGTTTTTCAGACCGGATTAAAACGGCCTGAGCCCGGAAAATCTTTTGAGTCAAAACACAGTTGTTTGCATCATATTTTGACAGCTATTTTTTAAGTTTTTCTCAGTAGTCAGCAATTGAGCAATAAAAGCCATTTAATAGTATTTTTGCAACAGCTGCAGAAATTGTCGCGCGCTCATTGGCTAATTTGCATTGGACGGACACATGAATTTAAAATTAATTCGATATTGACGCAACGAACGCAAACGGGGAACTTGAAAACAACCAACTGACAATCTCTCACTTTTCAATCAATAGAAAGTCTCCTTTTCCCATTGACCAATCAAAGAGTGAGACAAGTTTTCGATTTTGGTCGCGTCAGTTTTTATAAATAATAAAATTTATGTTTCTCGCATTTTTATCCCGCGTTTTGACTTTATTTTGTCCCTTCTGGCTCTTTGTTTGACAATGTTATGTCGCAATTCATGATCAAATAACAGGACAGACGCATGAAAAACCGAAGTCCTTTCTTAAAATACCACACAAGTGAATATTGCTTTTCGCGCACGCTGATTGGTTAGCTCGGGGGTGATGAGCTAAGTACTATTCAACTCCGAGCAGCCAAAAAGAAACATGCAAGATGGCTTCCGGTTTCGCTACGGTCACTCAACAGCTAGTTTGCCTTCCGAAATTGTGTCAGGCCGGCATTTCACCAGCTTTAAGGTAAAGGGCAATTTATTTGGTGCCTTTAATCTATGTGAAACCGAAGCTTCGTCAGTTTCTCTAAGTACAAAATCTTCCAATATGTCACAAAACGTCGACCATGTATTTCATTCTAAATAGAAGTCTGGGCGAGAGCCCAAAAATAATTAATTCAAAATGGCGCTGAAATGGTGCACGACAGCCAGCCAAACGAGCCAAACCTACCCTTTGGTTACACAGAAAAACCGACCATATATATTTTGTTGAAGATGTCCGATATATTGCCTAGCAACAGTGAAAAACAAAGTATGAATGACGTCAGACTGTCTTGCGTTGTCTGAAGCAAAATTTGCATACATCGGGAAAGTTTGCGTGCCGGATCTAATTTAAACTGCAATGTTCATCAATATTCACTGGATATAAAACTATCTCTCCAGAATCTTTTCCCTTTCTTCCAGAAATCTTTTTTGTGAAAGATTGCATTGAAGAAATTACACCTTTTGTGACCGCGGTAAAATAATTTTCCGTGGGAAATAAATTCATCGAACACGACAGCGCTGAACGCCCGTTGTACATTTCGTCGCGTCAGAAATAGATTTTCAACTGCAAACTAGCCTGTGGAACTATGAAAAGACCATGCTCATCAAAATAGTTGCTATGTTCAGAAACCTTTTAATTTCCTCATTTGATGTTACAATACGAGTAAAGAGGGTTTTCCACCCAGCCCCAGCTTCGCGAGGTTTTGCCAGTCACGTATTTCTAATATTATTTTAAAAGGATTAGAACCACTGACATGCAGTTTCGGAAATAGTTAGTTCTCTTACCTTTGCTACACAGGAAGTAATGCAAAATCCCGAAAACACAACCACAAATTACTGCCATGGCTTGTTGATAAAAAAAACTAATCTCTTAAAACTTAACGATATTATACAACGCTCACCCTAACAACAACAACAAATGTCAGTAAGACTTTCAAGAAGGCGATTTTTATATTCTTTTGCCAAGTAGACCAAAAAGCAATTAAATTAAAACACAATCCCAGCTTAATTTGTTATGACTATTACAAGCCAGTTCAGAACATAATATTTACATAACATTCAGAATATTAATAAACTGCTCTTTGTCGGCACTAATTGTCTCGTCAAAAGAGAGAAGAAAATGTGGCCAAATATTTAAATGTGAAGTTCATGCAGGCATCCCGTGAGAAGTAAATATTATTTTTGACACTGGCTTTATTGTTCTCGAATCTATTTACAATTTTTCCTCCATACGTCACCATAAATATGTCATAGTAACGTGCAAAAGCCAAGTAGAGAACCACTTTTTCTTTGAAATGCCGAGCTAATCGACATTTAAGGGTTTTTGTGTCGCACGTTACCGAAACGCACGTTTTTCAGACCGGATTAAAACAACCGAGGCCCGGAAAAACTTTTGAGTCAAAACACAGTTGTTTGCATCATATTTTGACAGCTGTTTTTTTAAGTTTTTCTCAGTAGTCAGCAACTGAGCAATAAAAGCCATTTATTAGTATTTTTGCAACAGCTGCAGAAATTGTCGCGCGTTCATTGGCTAATTTGCATTGGACGGACACATGAATTTAAAATTAATTCAATATTGACGCAACGAACGCAAACGGGGAACTTGAAAACAACCAAATGACAATCTGTCACTTTTCAATCAATAAAAAGTCTCCTTTTCCCATTGACCAATAAAAGAGTGAGACAAGTTTTCGATTTTGGTCGCGTCAGTTTTTATAAATAATAAAATTTATGTTTCTCGCATTTTTATCCCGCGTTTTGACTTTATTTTGTCCCTTCTGGCTTTTTGTTTGACAATGTTATGTCGCAATTCATGATCAAATAACAGGACAGACGCATGAAAAACCGAAGTCATTTCTTAAAACACCACACAAGTGAATATTGCTTTTCGCGCACGCTGATTGGTTAGCTCGGGGGTGATTAGCTAAGTACTATTCAACTCCGAGCAGCCAAAAAGAAACATGCAAGATGGCTTCCGGTTTCGCTACGGTCACTCAACAGCTAGTTTGCCCTCCAAAATTGTGTCAGGCCAGCATTTCACCAGCTTTAAGGTAAAGGGCAATATATTTGGTGCCTTTAATCTATGTGAAACCAAAGCTTCGTCAGTTTCCCTAAGTCCAAAATCTTCCAATATGTCACAAAACGTCGACCATGTGTTTCAAACTAAATACAAGTCTGGGCGCGAGCCCAAAAACAATTAATTCAAAATGGCGCTGAAATAATACACGACAGCCAGCCAAACAAGCCAAACCTACCCTTTGGTTACACAGAAAAACCGACCATATATATTTCGTTAAAGATGTCCGTAATGTTGCCTAGCAACAGTGAAAAACAAAGTATGACTGACCTGAGACTGTCTTGCGTTGTCTGGAGCAAAATTTGCATACATCGGGAAAGTTTGCGTGCCGGATCTAATTTCAACTGCAATGTTCATCAATATTCACTGGATACAGAACTATCTCTCCAGAATCTTTTCCCTTTCTTCCTGAAATCTTTTTTGTGAAAGATTGCATTGAAGAAATTACACCTTTTGTGACCGCGGTAAAATAATTTTCCGTGGGAAATAAATTCATCGAACACGACAGCGCTGCACGCCCGTTGTACATTTTGTCGCGTCAGAAACAGATTTTCAACCGCTAACTAGCCTGTGGAACTACGAAAACACCATGCTTATCAAAATAGTTGCTATGTTCAGAAACCTTTTAATCTCCTCATTTGATGCTACAATTTGAGTAAAGAGGGTTTTCCACCGAGCTTCGCGAGGTTTTGCGAGTCACGTATTTCTAATATTATTTTAAAAGGATTAGAACCACTGACATGCAGTTTCGGAAATAGTTAGTTCTCTTACCTTTGCTACACAGGAAGTAATGCAAAATCCCGAAAACACAACCACAAATTACTGCCATGGCTTGTTGATAAAAAAAACTAATCTCTTAAAACTTAACGATATTATACAACGCTCACCCTAACAACAACAACAAATGTCAGTAAGACTTTCAAGAAGGCGATTTTTATATTCTTTTGCCAAGTAGACCAAAAAGCAATTAAATTAAAACACAATCCCAGCTTAATTTGTTATGACTATTACAAGCCAGTTCAGAACATAATATTTACATAACATTCAGAATATTAATAAACTGCTCTTTGTCGGCACTAATTGTCTCGTCAAAAGAGAGAAGAAAATGTGGCCAAATATTTAAATGTGAAGTTCATGCAGGCATCCCGTGAGAAGTAAATATTATTTTTGACACTGGCTTTATTGTTCTCGAATCTATTTACAATTTTTCCTCCATACGTCACCATAAATATGTCATAGTAACGTGCAAAAGCCAAGTAGAGAACCACTTTTTCTTTGAAATGCCGAGCTAATCGACATTTAAGGGTTTTTGTGTCGCACGTTACCGAAACGCACCTTTTTCAGACTGGATTAAACGGCCAAAGCCCGGAAAAACTTTTGAGTCAAAACACAGTTGTTTGCATCATATTTTGACAGCTGTTTTTTTAAGTTTTTCTCAGTAGTCAGCAACTGAACAATAAAAGCCATTTTTAGAGCCAATGTCGGAAAATATCGAGAATCTCAAATCAGTTCTAAAAATTCAAATTTTGGCTGATACCACCCAAACATCCCTGTGGGTGAACTATTTCAAGAAATGATATTAAGAAATCCCCAAGCGCTTTACATTTTGAGAATTTTAGAAAAGTTCGAAAATTCGCTAAAAATACAGTTTTTTGTTCCGGAAATGGGTGCAAATTTCAACAATTTTCATCGACACAGCACAAGCGCGCAAGAGCTCCTATTGACCTGATATTACTCATGTATTTAGCAGACATGCAAAGCTTTAAGACCTCATAAAAAGGTTTTGCAAAATAACTATTGTAATATAGTTTCTGGCTTTTATTGTGTGCACCCTGATTGTGTGTTGTTTTGGCAGTCAAAATAACGCCCAACTTCAACCGTCAAAAGTCGATCCTGGTATGTCACAGATTGGAAAAAATACTATACTGAACAAAAGAACTGTTATTTTATTAATTATACCTGAAGTTTCAGCTCTGCAAATTAAAATGCTTGCGAGTAATAAAATTTTAACTTAAGCCCCCAAGTCGCCGTGCGCGACAAGAACGTGGAATGTAAACAAAGGAAAACATATGCAAATCGAGGAGAAAATCACACGGAAGTTATAACTAGTCCATCAAAGCGCAAAGAATTGATGGAAATTATGTTATCTAAACAAGTATTGCTACCTGGGAAGCCAATAAGGCGCACTTGTTCGTCGAATAATCTTAAACAAGGCAATATCCTAAAACAAAGTTATAAAAAAACAGCGATTGGCTTTGCACGGTCACGAAATCTGGTCGGGTGAATTCCCAGTTCTAAAGTAACAGGCGTTCGGTCTATCAATCATTTCAACTTCAAAACCTCATCGGCAAACTATGTTTATTTTTTTATATTATTAGCTTCGCCAACAGATAATAAATTTACTTAGATAAAAATGAACTATGAAATGAAAGTCAAAATTATCGTAAATGACCTCTCAACAAAATGGAATGACAGCGGCTATGAAGACCAGAAACAAAACGGACCGTAATAATTGTATCTCAAATAAAATAAACAATAATTGTTTGTGCTCAAAGCCAAAAAGCATCAAGATGTAAGTATATCAAAGCAAACATTTACAATAATGATGAACACACCTTCCAGGCAGGGTCTTCTACAGACGTCCATCTCCTCCAAGCTTTGAGATAAGCTTACTCTTACAAAAGAATTGGTTTTCGATGTTCGTCCAGGATTTTTAGAAACTAATACCCTACACCCAGTCACAGTCTTAGCAAGTTTTCATCATCTTTCTCGTGATGTAAGGCGTCTGTAGCTTACCTGAGTAAAATGAATTAAAAACTAACGAGTAACTGAAATTGAACATATCAGGCCGTACAAAGGTTTCGGCGCCAAATGTTGGTTCTTTAATTTGGTGTCAAGTTACATGTATGGTCAGTGATTTGAATAAATTACCCTGCAGCCCCACCTAATTCCGTACAGTATTTCGAAATCCAAACAAACTACATTGCATAAGCGACACATGGTATAATCTACAGCGTTTATAACGCTCTGTGTGGAAAAAAAAAATATTGTGCAGTTTTTCGACTCTTGTTGATGGAAATTCTAAGTGCGATGTTAGCCAGGAATATCCTGGTCAATACGAATGTATACCTCTTCTTAAACGTGAACGAGACATCTGGAAATGTATGGCCTTAGTGAAGATCCATCGTTGGAAAGTGATTCAGAAATGAAACTGCTACTAGCTGGTGCAGGTAAACGACATTTGGTTTAATTTTTACTTTGTTTTTAATCTTGTTGCGTGATTATTGCGTGACAGTACTATAACGAAAGGTTTTTTTTATCAGGATTTTTTTTGCCGGATGTGTCTCATGAACTCATAACTTTATGTCTCCGTCATCGGGTGGAATATGGTATAAGATGGAGAACAGGGAAAACTATGTGTTTGGTTCCAAGTCCAAAGATTGCACATAAGCCAGCAAAAGTGAAAGGAACACGCAGAATAAACAGTCGAATATCTTCACTTATTTTGAAGGAAACAGGCCAGCTAATTGCTGTTGGATCGCGTAAGTAATTTTTACGTAATGTCTTGTTATCTTTACTGAAGTTCTCATGAGAGATCGATAGAACGGCTCTGGTAGTGTGTCTGGATGTAATCACAACGGCATCACCAATCAGCGACACAGCGAAGATCCAAAATGTCAGTAAACTCAACAACTTTGAGTTTACAGAAGGTGGTATCAAAGCATGGAGGGCATATGACATTTGCAGAGGAAAAGAAATCAAGGCCGATACCTTGACAAAACGTAACGTTCAGTCTTTTTTGTTGTTGTTGTTTGCATTTGGGACCCTCGACTATTTTAAATTTTCATTAAAAAAATCAAGCGGAAAGATCAACTCAAAACTAATAAGAGCAACAGAAAAAATAATAACAAAATTTAGCAATATACAAAGCTCTTTTAAAACTAGAACATAATACAGTCGAACCTGTATATAACGGCCACCCTCGGGACTTGAGGAACTGGCCGCTTAATACAGGTGGCCGCTTAATACAGGATCACTAAAAATACTCACTGGGCGTTGTCTAATGTCAATTTTAATGGTGCATCATACAAAAACATTTCATGCGAGGAAACAATAGGACAATCAACACTCTTTCAAGAGATCAATACTTTAAACAAAGTTCAGTGCCAGCTTGTAACTTAATGGTATAATATACGTAACATTGTGTAAAAGCACTGTGCAATAAATTGTCCTCTACTCTTGTACGGTGTACAGTACTGTACTTCTAACTCACTTACCTACGTGACTTGCAGTTCACAACAAAATATTTCATTCCGTCATTTCATAGTTGTTACGAACGAAGTGGAGTTATAACGGTAATGTTACTGATTAAAAGTAACACAATTTATAGTTAAATTCGTCAAGTTAAGATAGGAATAGGGTAAGAATTACAGCTACTTAAACAAGTGGGACACGTGCCTTTTGCGCCTCGGAATTTGAAACTTTTGTTGTAGAGGAAGTCGTTGACTGTCGGCACTGCCAGCGACAATTCCTGTTATCCATGGTACTGTGCATATGGCTTAGTTTTCATTCAAGGGTGGCCGCTTAATACAGGTAAAAATAACAAAGAAAGACAAACATGGGACTGCTACAGGGTGGCCGCGGCCGCTTAATAGAGGTGGCCGCCTAATACAGGTAACAAATACAGCGTTTGTATGCGCCAAAAATCGGGACTTTAACAACTGGCCGCTTAATAGAGGGTGGCCGCTTAATACAGGGCCGTTATATACAGGTTCGACCGTACACTGAATGTATTCGTTTACCCATCGTTTTGACACTTATAAATTTGCCTAATTACAGAATCCGAAAACAGGTGGTTAGAATCTGCATTTTCTCCGGGGTAATTCAAGTCTCTCGGCCATAAAGACAAAAAGCATGTTAACGACGACGAGTCTCCCAGAACAGAAGAGAGTTCCAGTGACATTTAGGAGAGTTAGACCAAGCATGGTGTATACACTTGCCTAGAGAGTGGATGTACAAGGGTTTTCCAGAGATATTCGGCATTGACGAAACATCTATCCTCTGAGAAATGCATACGGTCCCTGGAAAAACACACTCTTATGGATCTTGCCAAGCTTGGCTATCAGCAGGTTTTAGAAGAGGGCGTCGGTGTTGTACCAACCTTAAGAACCAGCGGTGTTGCAAGCAAACAATCCAGGGGACGTTTAACAGAGGGATGGGGGTTGCGACCAGCTAAGAAGGCGTATCGTTTTAGTGAAAATCAGAAGGCCTACCTCACTGATAAATTCAACATTGGTCAGTCCACTAGACGGAAAGTCGACGCAAGTCTTGTAGCACGTGATATGAGAAGTGCCCATAGTTCGAATGGCGAACGGCTTTTTAAATCAACTGAGTTTCTGACCTCTCAGCAGATATCTTCATATTTCTCCCGCATTTCTGCAACAACTCCCCAGCAGACCCATGAAGTCGACCTTGCAGCTATTGAAGAAGAAATAAACTTTTCTACGGCCAGAGACGAAGTGATGGCGACTGTCACCCTCCAGCATCCAATAATGTTTGACCAATACAACATCTATGCCATGGCAGAAAAAGACACATTGAGGGGTTGAAGGTTTCGTTGCTTCAGGTGATTGCCAAGGCCTCAATCTCGACATCCCTAATCTACCAATTCGCCGCAAAGCTCCATACCTGAAGTTGCTTAAAGAAGCCATTAGTGATTGCAGTTACCAAAGCCAAGAAATTGACTACTGAAGAGGTGACTCTAGCAAGTCCTGTTCCTTAACATCGAGAAGGAGACCTCCTTTCAGTTTTTTACTTCCACCAATCCGTCTGTCATTTCTTTAACTAATATTTAATGTAAGTAAAGAAAAATAAGTGGAGATCTAAGCCTCAGTTTTCGCCGTTCTCTCGTGTTCGATCTTGTCCTTCCCCGAGAAGGGGAGGAGCGCGGGCTCATTTCCTAAACAGCTTCTGGTAATTGAGCCTACGAAAATCTCAAATACTTCAGTTGTAAGGGACGGACCATAACGAAAGTTATGGGGGGTGGGGAATTTAAGAGCGGCATAAATGTTTTCGCTAACATTTCCCCTATAGGCCAATGCGGGAGTATTTTTAAGGCTACTCGGCGTGCATGAATTTTTTTTTCATAAGATTTTCCCTTGGCGAAAATATTTTTATTTTTTACTTCGTCCCCACCCCAGAACCTTTCTAATCGTCTGTCCCTAAAGCCGGGGGATATTTCCCTATAAAACTTGCGCAGCGCGTGGCAGAAAATTTACAAAACACTGGAAGAGGTACTCTACATGTGCCCTCTTCAAGTGGTGTCCAACAGAAATGAGGAAACAAATGACAAGCATTTCTCATTTTTTAACGGATCAATGGACTTAAAGTCATTGAAAGGTACCGCCAGAGCTCGCATGACTCTTGGAGTCTCTTCTTCTTACTTCCCTTTCTGTCTCTTTAACTCCAGGGATTAGAAGAAGAATGACCCTGGAAAGGGGCTTGAGGGCTCCGGCATGGGTGCGATTGGCACCCCTATTCATTTCTGGAGAGAAGTAGTATTTTGCTTATGAAGATATAAACGGAGATGGCGTAGGTGCACTAGGAGATTCTTTTAGTTCTGATTGCACAGTCCTCCTTTATTTAGTCCCCTTTATTTTACTACCCTAAAAGAAATAACTAAAGAATATGTTATATTTCATTTTCACAATACTATGTACAGCAACACGTGACTTGAAAAACGTGACAGGTAACACAACACCAAAACAAACAAGATGAAGTGGCTTCTTCGTTTTCTGTGTTTATGCGAGGATTATTTACTACCTATCTATAAATAGTTCTAATGAAAAAATAAGTTAGTCTTTTTTTATGAAATGTTTAAACAAGACGGAGGGTTTTACTCTAGTGAGAACTGTGCAAACTTGGAACACGGAACACGACACAAGGTCAGTGAGTAAACAATCCTAAAATGTATATAATTAGAAATTTGCGATGCGGGAAATCTAATCCCCAAGTGAGTATTATACTTTTCTAAAATTATTATAGACTCTGATTTATTTTGTTGTATCTTGTTACTTTTTGGGTTTAATATGGCGTAGTATAACCAAGGGACGGACCATTTAAAACGGAATCGTCAATGGCCCTTAATGGCCTCTGTCATTTCTTTATATTTCTAAAAATAAACTTACATTTTATGGTTCATTTCTATCATACCTCAAAATATCTACTTTTACTGACATTGTTTGTTTGCTCCATGGTCCATTTTGAAAGCTTCTTTGAGAGCGTTTGGACTTAAAATGATTGATTTTATTTTACCTCGGAACCATCCGCGCGAGTTCATCCGACCCGATTTCATGACCCTTTGCCCTCTAGCCCTAAAATACCTTTTTTATTATTATTGGACGGATAATTTCGCCTTATCAGTCTCTCAGATAGCAATACCTGTTGAGATAACAGAATTCCCACCAATTCTTTGCGCTTTGATGGGCTAGTTATAACTTCCGTGTGATTTTCTCCTTGATTTGCATATGTTTTCCTTTGTTTACATTCCACGTTCTTGTCGCGCACGGCGACTTGGGGGCTCAAGTTAAAATTTTATTACTCGCAAGCATTTTAATTTGCAGAGCTGAAACTTCAGGTAAAATTAATAAAATAACAGTTCTTTTGTTCAGTATAGTATTTTTTCCAATCTGTGACATACCAGGATCGACTTTTGACGGTTGAAGTTGGGCGTTATTTTGACTGCCAAAGCAACACACAATCAGGGTGCACACAATAAAAGCCAGAAACTATATTACAATAGTTATTTTGCAAAACCTTTTTATGAGGTCTTAAAGCTTTGCATGTCTGCTAAATACATGAGTAATATCAAGTCAATAGGAGCTCTTGCGCGCTTGTGCTGTGTCGATGAAAATTGTTGAAATTTGCACCCATTTCCCGAATAAAAAACTGTATTTTTAGCGAATTTTCGAACTTTTCTAAAATTCTCAAAATGTAAAGCGCTTGGGGATTTCTTAATATCATTTCTTGAAAAAGTTCACCCACAGGGATGTTTGGGTGGTATCAGCCAAAATTTGAATTTTTAGAACTGATTTGAGATTCTCGATATTTTCCGACATTGGCTCTAAGAGTGGTTGCCTGTAATGATCGAGAATTCGCCTTCAACGACCAATTTGGCGAATCACTCATATTCGGTCCAAAAATACTCTTCGGTGAACTATTTTCAAAAATCATATTTAAAAGTTCCAGCGACCTTTTAATTTTGAGCGAATCCCAGAAATTTGAAAATGCGGTCAAAGTGCGGTTTTTCGGCCGACTGAAGGTTCAAAATAAGGTGCGCGAACGAAGCACTGCCAAATGCTTAAAATAACGTCAGTTGAAGTCAAACTTTACACAAACTATGAACAACTATTCTTGTTTATTTTTCCACTACTAAACAGTTTCAAATCTATTCGTTTTGTGAGTCTAGCAGGCACTTTAAAACCACCTTTGTAGAGCGCTTAAAATGGCGGCGAAATATAGGTAATATTTAACGGCACAAAAGTGTTCCTGGTACCTCAGTTTTCGATAATTTTACTTTACAGCCTTACCATATAGTTATTAAACATTCACCATGCCAAGGTTCAAGCTCGGACTCGCAACGCTTCCCTCTGAGAAAATCGGAGAACTTTTTGCAATGTGTTCGGCTCAAATAACACAAGATTTATCGACAAAATGGAAGCTAATTAATTGCCATTAGGCCTATTTCCAAAAATAAACTTCAGTCTTTTTAATTTGTCACTCGACGTTAAAAAACTTTCCTCATCGTGTAAAATAAACATACCTTAAGGTTTTTTGTTATCCTGGAAAAGCAAATTGGAGCTGGATATCCCGCCATGTTTACCACGGTTAGTTATTCACCTTGTAAACTGTTGTCGACAAATAATGCTTACATTTGGGCTTACATTTCAAAAGAAACAAATGCTGTAAATTGCTAGGGGTTTTAATTAAAGTCTTAGAGAAACATCTTAATTCGTTAAGGACACGAAATAAACTAAGCTTACATATTAAGCCATACAGTGTATTTTACATGGTTCGTACAACTTCTGACAAACAAAATTCAAGGACTTTTCAAGGACAAAAACTAGTTTTCAAGGACCAACGTTTATTCAATATAACGACCTTTTTCGTACCCTTTTTTCACACCAAAAACACTCAATTCATTGACAACCCAATCCGGTCTTTAAATAGTTCAGCCTTGGTTGATGACCTTTGTCCCGGTAAGGCCATCTTGTAAAATGACCAATCACTGTCTATTTTACTTGCACTTACGTCTGAGTTAAAGAAATAAATTTTGAATAACAGATACAGGAATACAATATTGTTCAACAAAAAAAAAATGATACCAAATGTTTCAGCAGCCTTTTAGAGCTTCTAATTTTCCATTTAGTTTGTCCTCAACTTCTTGCAGTTGAAGAGTCTTATCTTTGGCTGCCTTTCTGAGAGCATTGGACTTAGTGACAAGAGTCAGCTTCCCAGTTTCTTCAGCTTTGACACTCAAATCAAATCAAATCAATGTCCACAGAATCTCAGTAGAGAGCACGTCATTTTTTCCCACAAAATTCGCCAATGTGCCACGTCCTTGATATCCGTCAGTACGCTTGACTGTTGACTGACCATCCGGTGCTGGTGGTGGTAGGGGAACAGAAAATTCATCGTTATTCGCTTCTGCACAACTAGGACCAGATTCCGACCTTTGATCACAACTTGAACTACGTTCTTTATGTAAAAATGTGGTCGTCAGCACAGACTGAGTGGAAGTTGAAGTTGCACCAGCGTTCCTTTTGTGTTTGTCGACTTTCATGTTTGACTTCAAGGCGCTTTCTCCCATGCTTTCTATGTCTATCACTTTGTTACAAACGCAACACATGGCCTTGTGTTTGTCGCCTTTGAATTCTTTCACCCAGCTTAACTTTGCATCACTTAACCATTTACGATTAAATACACATTTGCCCATCACTCATTTAAATTGCAAATGAAAGGAAAGTCAACAATAGCTCGCTTGCAAAACGCAACACACCACAAAGCCCCCGAAACCAAACGCATGCAGTGGACAACCCCACATTAAAGGCCTGGTGGGACGTGCATGAAATTGAGGCAAAGATCAATTTTCACTTCATGTACACTCAAATGTGTTATACGGACCATTTGTCACATTGTCAGTGGTGCATGTATAATTAATGTAATGTGAGAAGCAGATATTCTTTTTGACACTGGCTTTTTTGTTCTCGAATCAATACGTCATAGTAACGTGCAAAAGTCAAGTAGAGAACCACTTTTTTTTTTGAAATGCCGAGCTTATCGACACTTAAGGATTTTTGTGTCGCACGATACCGAAAACGCATGTTTTTCAGACCGGATTAAAACGGCCTGAGCCCGTTAAAAATTTTGAGTCAGAACACAGTTGTGTACATCATATTTTGACAGCTGTTATTTTAGCTTTTTCTTTATAGTCGACAACTGAACAATAAAAGCCATTTAATAGTATTTTTTTTACAACAACTGCAGATATTCTAGCGCGCTTATTGGCTAATTTTCATTGGAAGTTCACATGAATTTATAGTTTATGGGATATTGACGCAACGAACGCGAATGGGAATTCGAAAACAACCAAATGACAATCTGTCACTTTTCAATCAATAGAAAGTCTCCTTTTCCCATTGACCAATAAAAGAGTGAGACAAGTTTTCGATTTTGGTCGTGTCAGTTTTTATAAATAATAAAATTTAAGTTTCTCGCACTTTTATCGCGCGTTTTGACTTCATTTTGTCCCTTCTGGCTTTTTGTTATACGCCTCGTGGATCTATCCGCAGCCACTTTGACAATGTTATGTCGCAATTCATGATCAAATAACAGGACAGACGCATGAAAAACTGAACTCATTTGTTAAATACCATCACAGGCAGCCCAAGTTCGCGTCACTAGACGAGAGAGCGTGTGATAATTAATAACCAGTGAGGCGATGACCTTTGAGTGCAAGCGGTATTGGGTTACAGACAGCCGTTGCGAAATTTGAACGCATTATAAGACTTTTTATGGGAAATAAAATACCGATGATTTTTACGCTTAAAAAAACGCTAAATTTAACTTTCATTCAATAAAAACAATGAAACTGACTCACCTCTGGTGTATCCTTGTGATTTTTGTAGCCTATTTCACCGTTTCGAGCGTTCTCTGAAATCACTGTCATTCGATCCCTTCATAAGACGGAGTCAAGGCAGCACACTAAGATTTCGACCGTAAGCTCGCATAGTCCGCCAAGAGGCGGTTTGTGCCTCGAAAATCCATCCCAGCCGCAATTTTTTCACGCAAAGCTAAAGCCTCATCATTCGCAAACACCGGTGAATGTTTCGTCGTCAAAAATGCCCACTCACTTGGCTGGAAATGAGCATTTTCTGCTTCTGATTCCACGATAGCGACGTTTCTCCAACAGCTGATGATTTTGAAAATGGTCACGGAGCTTGGGTCCGAGGTCAAATTAACTCCACCCGATGGGGTACAGTCATTATGTACGACACTTACCCCATCCCCACAGCTATGCCATTGGTCGCTTGTGACAATGGAGCGGTCCGAGATGCCGCTGTGGGGATGGGGTAAGTGCTGTACATGAAATGACTGTACCCCATCGCGTGGAGTTAATTTGACCATGGACCCAAGCTCCGTGACCATTTTCAAAATCATCAACTGTTGGAGAAACGTCGCTATCTTGGAATCGGAAGCAGAAAATGCTCATTTCCAGCCAAGTGAGTGGGCATTTTTGACGACGAAACATTTACCGAGGTTTTTGAATGATTGGGCTTAAGCTTTGCGTGAAAAACTCGCGGCTGGAATGGATTTTCGAGGCGCAAACCGCCTCTGAGTGGACTACGTGAGCTTACGGTCGAAATCTTAGTGTGCTGCCTTGACTCCTTCTTATGAAGGGAATGACAGTGATTTCAAAGAATGCCCGAAACGGCAAAATAAACCCCAAAACGCACAAGAATACACCAGAGGTGAGTCAGTTTTATTCATTTTATTGAATGAAAGTTAAATTTAGCGTTTTTTTAAGCGTCAGAATCGTCGATATTTTATTTCCCATAGAAAGTCTTACAATGCGTTCAAATTCTCAACGGCTGCCCGTAACCCAATACCGCTTTGCACTCAAAGGTCATCGTCTCACTAGTTATTAATTATCACACGCTCTATAGTGACGCCGCGAACTTGGCAGTCTTATTCGTTTTATTGAATGAAAGTTAAATTTAGCGTTTTTTAAACTTCATAATCGACTGTTTAAATTCTCAATTGCTGCTTGCACTCAAAGGTCGTCATGCCCACTAGTAATTAATTATTACACGCTCTCTAGTGACGCGAGCTTGGGTTGCCTGTGATACCACACACAAGTGAATAGTGCTTTTCGCGCGCGCTGATTGGTTAGCTCGGAGGTGATTAGCTTAGTACTATTCACCTCCGAGCAGCCAAAGAGAAACATGCAAGATGACTTCCGGTCTCGCCACGGTCACTCAAGAGGAAATTATTTCGATAAACGAGGCGGCTGTTACCAAAAACGCAGAAATGACAACAAAGTTTGATTTGACGGCATTAAATGGTAAGTTATTTAATCTTTCCAACCTCATATTTGCCCCAGAAAGTTTTCTATCTGTTTCCAAAGCCCAAAATTCTTAAAGTCTCTTAGCTCTGAAATTCAAAATGCAACAAGCATGTCTCTTCTAAACTGAAAAGCATTTCTCCTGATGTAAACCTAACGTTAACCTTTAATTTTTTGGTTTGTTTTTCACTTTTTCGATTTTCACTTCTTCTAAGCCTAGTTATGCTTTAAACATATGGGTGATTAAAATTAATGTCTTGGCTCTGTTCTATTTCTACTCTGCCATTGATTCTGTCATTATTCTACTGTTAATTTGTTTCTATATACAATAGAGGAAGCCCATTATTTAAAAACCTTATGTTTTCTCATAGGCTTCCTCGCCACTTTTATTTTATTATTTTTACACTGACTTGTTATTTCTTTTTTTTTTCTTTTTTTTTTTCTCTGCAGAAATACGCTCGTAGCACCTCTTATCTTCTAAGGCGAAAAATAAAAGTTACCGTAAGCTGTCGAGTACTATAAGAGTAAAAGATGAAACATCTAATGTTTTGTAGCATTGTTTCAAGACGAGAAAAAATAATAATAATTGAAGAAATGACACTCAGGCAGTTAAACAAGTGCCTCCAGAAGCTCTTCCTATCCGCAGGAAAGCGAGACGAGAATTTTTGTAGTAAGAAATGCATGACTTACCACGAATGAGCATCGCACGGCGAGATTTTCACCAGTTTAATTTCCGACCATGTGTCGGTATAATCATTGTCAGATATAAAGTAACTTTTTGGTCGGGTAGTTATTCAGCTTGTGTGCTACATACTAAAACAATAATTCACCTCAGTGTCGGTGAAAGTAGTGAATATTTAACTTGCGGCATCCATCGCTGTTACATACATACATATTTTATTGGTTCGTCCCCACGGGGCTTTTCAGAGTCAAGTTAACATTACATAACTAAGTAAAAGACAACGATAAAAGAAGATAAAGCTAATGGATTAACTAAAACAGCTTCACCTCTCCCTCGATGAATGATTGTTAACTATTAATCTTTGAGGTCTTAATTGCACTTGATAACACACGAGTGTGCTTCCCCATCTAATTCCTATTGAAGTCATCATGGTATATTTCTAAACATACGTAACGCACGGCCGTGCGTCCATACGATGACGTGTGTAAATCAGACAAACTCGGTTTTCCGTCGCTAAGTTTTAGTTTTATACGAACTAGTTTAAGGAAGTTAATTTTCATTGACAATTTCAGACGAGACATTCTCGTTCAGACCATACCATTGTGGCTTGTTTGTAACCAGCCAATAAGGACCTTTGTTTTTCTGTACAGCACGTTGAGAGAGTTGCAAACAATCCTAAATAAAACCTGTTTTCCGCGCACTACTTTGTTTGTCACTATGTTGTAAAAAAATTGGTTCATGCCTTTTTAGCTGTGTGTGATCCAGTTATGGACGCCGGCACTTGGGGAGTTTGGGGAGCACTCAGGAAGCTAGAGATTGCACCTCGATTAATTCTTTACGCTTCTCTCGTGCTTTCTAAACTTCTCACGTGCATCCATTTAACAATGATAACATAGCGAGTGTGCTTGTTAATCCTTGTCTAATTTATATTAGGGTCATCATGGTAAATTTCTCAACATACGCACGGCGGTGCGTCTATTACTTAGTTGACGCGTGTAAATCAGACAAACACCGCTTTCCGTCGCGTAGTTTTTACAAAGTTTCCCCAGAAATGGACGAAAATAGTGAAGAACTACACGATTTTTTTTATGGAATCGACTCTTCTCCAACTGTACCGTGCACAATGAAACATCGTGGTGAATCGAAACCTACTTTTACTTGAACCTTCGAGTACTTAAGAGTTATTGTCTGAGAAAACCAGGCAGGTGGTCAAAAATCGGGGTCGGCCAAATCATTCCATACTAATATCATATATAGGTTAGGTGGCCTTATGGATAAATATACTAAAGTTTGCTCTTCAAGTGTTTTGGTATAGGAGATATGAGATCGACTCTCCATCATCCCCGCAGGTCCTAGTTTTTCTGGTAAATTTGACCCAAATTTGACAGCCAGCAAAAAATGTACAATTTAGCGAACGAAGTTCGTGTTTTGTACCTGATATAAATGGGCATAGAACTTCTTGTAAAAAGCTAGAGATATGCGAAATAAACAAAAGTCACTCTACAGCATTTAGTTTTGGAATACCTATAATTCGTTTCTGCAAATGAGCAAGAAATTAGCCATTTTCGACTTCACGCAGAACACACAACTAAAACTTCAGCAAAAACTGGATGCCAAAACCAAACACTCTTACCTTCCATCTATTAAAATCAGCAATAATCTTTTTGGGCCATTCAAACAGCAAGATGCTACATCACCTCCATTTCTCCTACTACTCGATGTCATGTAAAGCACGACACGACGCAATCAATGTGCTGTTTAAGCCGCTCCTGGATTTCGCATTGGGTTTGTCTCAAGTTAAAAATATTCAGTTGATCAAATTAGTTCCACAAAAAATTCAAATCGCCTCTCTTGCGAATTTAACGGAAAGAAAATTAAGAAAACGCGAAAATAAACAAAACGACGCCATGTTGAATTTGTTCACTCGGGATAGACTGGGAACTAGTTGATTGGTTGTAAGGGAGCCAGGCTGGCCATGGATGATTGTTCCACGCTGTTTTTCATAAGTAAGCTTTTTGATTTAAGGAAGGCTGGCAGTTAGGCTCATGCCGTAAGTGGCAAGGAATAACAAACTATTGGGAAATAAAGATACCAACGAGAGTTACAACCATTTCCTTGCTTATTAAATGGCCTACATGTTGTTATGCTTGCTGGGCAGGGAAAATCGTTTTGAAATTTAATTTGCATTTTGTGGGCTTTTATTGGGCGAAGTTTCTGGGTCAAGCTGTCCTGTACTGTCAAAGACAGGATTACAACGAATCAAATAAGAGCCAAAAACACAAGAGTAATTTGGAGAAACAATACCGTAGCCCAGTTGGAAGTCTTGTTTGCAGATTCACTTGCAGAAACTTTATTTTGTTTCAATACAAAGGGAAAAAATCCGAAAAAATAACGTCATATTATTTTATATCGTAAGAAACTATACACGTACGAAAGTTTTATATGACAATTTTGTTCTTACCATATTTACATTTATTACGTGACATATGGTCTTCGCTCCAGTCTCTTGCGACAGTATTTACATTGCAGTCAGAAGCGTAATGTACGACGCACAATGAGCTGCTCATTTTCAACTGTTGACAGTCCAACACGGTCCAACACCATACGTCAAATGAGCTTTATGCTATTCCTCTAAAACCACGCAGAAAGGATTTAACAGATTATCTAACTAATCTGGGTGTCAGTGCATCGACGTCGAGGCTTAGGGACACGGATTATTCTCAATCGCGCCTGATTGCATTCTCTATCAGAGGAAGACAGGGAAATGTCCAAAGCACAAATACGAATTAACAACACATTACCAGAAGTTAAAATCCAGTTGTTCTCACCCATCTCACAGAGGTGAAGCGAAAATAATAAAAAATCCTCGTCGGGTAAACAAACAGGTGTCGGAAGAAATATACCAGGAGTTTCAAGTTTCAGTTCCAATAGGATCCGGTATGTACAATAAGCCAATATTTAAATAATTTTCTCGCAATTTACCTATTTTTGGTAATTAATTTACTCTTTATATGTTACCTAAAGATATTTTCACCTTATGTGTAGTTTCTCATCAGTTCGGAAATCTCTGCTAATTTATCAGATGCGTTGTTTTGTTACAATGTAACAAACATCTCATTCAATTGAAATCAACATTTCAAATGTTGTTTCAGCCCTGTGTAACACTTGTCGAAAAGGCCATTCAAGCAGATTTAAAGTGGAGGATGCTACCTCAAAATTTGAGGACAAGCTTAAGGTGAATGTTTTGAATTAATAGTAAGATTACTGTTCCCTTGGACCGATATATAACTTCTTTATTTATTCGACCCGGAGACAATTTTGTGATGATCACAGTAGAGTTGAAGAGTCGGGCGTTGCAGATTCTACGTTAATGTAATGTTATTTGTTTATTCTCTGATTAGCGTTCTTGACGGTCCGGCAGCTCCTGCTTCCCACCTATCATTTTATCAAGGTATCAAAGCGGAAATAATACAGCCAAAACTAATTTTTTGTTAATTTGTTGTGTAAGTTTTCAACAGCAGCTTTTATAACCAAAAAGCGCATACTCCTAAGGGCCTTCTGGTTTACATGACAAGCCGGAATGATAAGTCCAACGCTTTTATTAAAAGGAAATGACGTATTTAGTGAGGGCTCCTAGGTAAATATTTCACTACACGACATGTGTTCATTGACAGACCAACGGAACTGAGCAAAGTTCAAAATAAGTAAACAAAAGATCGGAAGCAAAAACAAATATACCTTGGAAAAGGCAGTTATCTATAGGAAAAAGGAAATTCCAACCCAAAGGGGATCTGCAAGGAAAATTCTTTTTTCTAAATATCAAGCGCACATTTTCCGTCAGCTATCTTTAGTTTTACGCAGTTTATTTTAAAGGTAGAACAATTCCATGACACTGTTTCTACTTATTTCACACATCCAGGCTGATTGCTTTGCGGTAAAGGTAGAGATCATATTTCAGCTTTCCTCAGTGATTCAGAGGGGAGCGTGTCGAGTACAGAGATTAACCTAGGAGAGTCAATTTGTTGAGTAATAACTGTGATCAGTTTGCTTATACATTGTACAGAGATTTGTTTTACTAGTGTTATGTAGTACAAGTGTCAAATAACTGTACTTCTTTCGAAGTTACTAAACGGAAACCTTCTTATAAAGGCATTGCAATTTTTGTTATTAAATTCATCAATTCCAGTTGTTCATACTTTAGCGTGTTTTATCGAATTGTGAAGAACGCGGGAGTTGGATACCTCTGATTTCTTGACGGTGAAAATGAACATCAAAAGCCGCACGCTCAAAAAAAATCCAATAAAGTTTTTTTTTCACGCTATTGCGCGGTTCTGCTGGTTCTATTTTGAGCATGATTCGTTCATGTCATTATTTTTTCAGATCTTGAGATGTTTATTGCGACAGGCAGACGTTTCTAGCAACAATGCGCCGGCGATAGGTCCTTCCCTGTCCCCTCCCTACCCAAAGTAAAAATAAGTAGGTCCCAGTCCCTTGAGAGCAATCCAACTCAAGATGGCGTCGTTCTGTTTAGTTCGTATTTCTTTTTAAATTTTCCTTCTGTTAAATTGGCCAGAGAGGGGTTCTGATTTTTTTGGGACCACTTTAGTCAACTGCATATATTTAACCGTGGAGAAATCCAATGTGGAATCCAGGAGCGGCTTAATCGGCACATTGCTTGCGTCGTGTCGTGCTGTACATGACAACGAGTGGTAGGAGTAATGGAGGTGGTGAAGCATCTTGCTGTTTGAATGGCCCAAAAAGATTATTGCTGATTGTGATAGAGGGAAGGTAAGAGTGTTTGGTTTTAGCATCCGATTGTTGCTGAATAGTTAGTTGTGTGTTCTGTGTGAGTTCGAAAATGGCCAATTTCTTGCTCATTTGCAGATGCGAAATATAGGTATTCCAAAACTAAATGTTGTGGAGTGACTTTTGCTTATTTCGCATATCTCTGGCTTTTTACAAAAAGTTCTATAACCATTTACATCAGGTACAAAACACGAACTTCGTTCGCTAAATTTTACAGTTTTTGCTGGCTGTCAAATTTGGGTCGAATTTACCAGAAAAAACAAGGACCTGCGGGGGTGATGGAGAGTGGATCTCATATCTCCTATACCAAAACACTTGAAGAGCAAACTTTAGTATATTTATCCATAAGTCCGCCTAACCTATCTATGATGTTAGTATGGAATAATTTGGCCGACCCCCATCTTTCAGCTTTTTCAGATTTTGCCCGGTTTTCTCACACAATGACTCTTAAACATTTTGTGGACTTGGAAACTCGTTTATCTATATTTTCATTTTATTTTCAAAGAGGCAAATTTTCATTGAAAATTTCAGATGATACGTTCTCGTGCAGACCTTAGCATTGCGGCATGTTTGTAACCAGCCAATAAGAACTTCTCTTTTTCTCTACGGTGCATTGAGAACATTCTGTAGTCAATAATTAACCGGGGAAAAGGATCTATAGCTAAGCATTCCGCAACAGCTAGTTTGCCATTCGAAATTGTGTCAGACCCGCATTTCATCAGCGTTAAGGTAAAGGGCAATACATTTGGTGCCTTTAATCTATGTGAAACCGAAGCTTCGTCAGTTTCTTGAAGCACAAAATCTTCCAACATGTCACAAAACGTCGGCCATGTATTTTAAACTAAGTACTGGTCTGTGCACGCGCCCAAAAATAATTGATTCAAAATGGCGCCAAAATGGTACACGACAGCCAGCCAAACGAGCCAAATCTACCCTTTGGTAACACAGAAAAATGACCAAATCACAAGCTAGATATCCAACAGATTAGGATGCGTTCTCCTAACGTCGAACGCCAAAAGTACCAGCTCACATATTTCATATTTCTTAGATCAAAATATTGATTCTGTACTAAACGTACCACAGGGTATTTGTTTTGATTTGATTTTGTTAATGCATGTCTTACTAGTTTTAATATTTAGTGCAAAATCCCGCAGTATGTAATTTTCCAGTAAAGTCAAACAGTCCAACATGATACAGGATTTACCTTGATTAGAGTGCCTCAGTGCAGACAATAGCTCTTTAATATGAACAGCATTTCTAATTATTTGATGCAATAACAATCTCAACTTCATATATCAAAGAATTTTAACTCATTCGAACAAAAATGCGCTCATTTTTAAATTCGAATCAAGAGAAACTAGTCATTTGTACTTTAAGTACCCAGAAGGTGACCTTACTAAAAAACAAAACAAAAAAAACAAAACAAAACAACACAAAAACAAACAAAAATTAAGCTCGCGTTACCTTTTTCGGAACGATCAAAGCGAGAAGTAATGAGTTCTCTTACCTTTGTTGCTTATAAGCCAAGACAAAATCCAACAAGCAAAACCAGCAATAATTTTCATAGTTCAACAAGCAAAATGTTCAAGTAAACAAGATCAGCCAAGAATTTTCCTGGCAAGATTTCCGAACTGGCCTATACATTAATACCTATGTATACATTTTGCAGTGACTCAAGCTCTATTCACGCTTGCCGTTTTCAAGATATGGTTAGTATCACAGTGGTGCATGTATAATTAATGTATGGAGCTGTGTGGAAATCTTTCCGAAATTAAATGTGAGCTGCAGTTGTATTTGTTCTGGATATTATAAAAAGACGAAGAAAATTTCTTTATTTACATAAATATATATTATAATATAGAGTGCATCATTGATCCAAGCTGTAATGATAAGTGTGTAGCATATAGCTTTGTTGAAAACTGCAGGCAACCCTTACTTTGCGGCTATAAAGCAAACATTCCTTTCTGTTTTGACTATTGATTTTGTCAGTTCTTCCGTCATTTTCCCCAAATTAAACTTGCATCGCATGGTAATTTGCTTAACTCAAAATCGTAAAAAGGAAAAATATTTTCTAGACATCATTTTAAACTATTTCTTGTTTATAAAATATCGGAGCCCGGTTTAAGATTCAGTTCCATCGCGATCGCATCAAAATTGTCTTTTTTTAAATTTTAAACTGATGGTGAAGGCATTGTAGAATTTTCCCATCGCATCAAAATGCACTTTTTTAAAAAAAAAATAAAAATAAAATTGATGCTGGGGGCATAATAAAATTTTTCGCATCGCATCAAAACACACTTTTTAAGAGGAGATTTAAATCACAGTTCTAAAGCTCAGGAAAAAAATGTGACAGAATAAAGTTAATTAACTAGATGTTGGTAGCTATCTTTTATGTCTTTCTGATTGCAATTGTTCGTCAAAACAAAAGACGCTATTAATTTTAATCCCAACTCGTCATTGAAGCTGTAATCATCATCCCCGCAGAATGGAAAGTTTTGCACATGCAATTTTTTCTTGTGCTTTCTTTACTTTACTGCCCTGTTAGGTTTTAGTGATACCGAATGTTCTTTTTTTCTGAGGTTTTCAGTTTTCAGTTGCACAGCTCACACGTACTTCAGCAGTAAAATGGTTGAGAAAAGATTGCAGTTAGCCTATACACTCTGGATTATATCTGTTGTCATGGGATGTGAAAACGGTACGTGCTAAATTACTTTGTTTTAACTTGATGCATCCAACAGCGTTTTTTAATTAAAGAAGGGCCCTTCAGAGCAGATAATGAAGATAAGTTTTTCGCGAGGAACAACATTAGGGTTTATCCTGTCGATTAATGTGATCATAATAGAAAGTGTAGTTTTCTAAATGATCACTTTTCTTAGTTGACTTCAAAATGATGGCAGTTTAAAAAAAGATCAACTACTCTCTTTGGTAATATTTCCAGCTGAGGCAAAAGTGAATTTTCCTTTCCAAGGGCATGATACGCATCACCGTTTTCTTCGATCCAAAAGTAACAACAAAAGATATCATCAAAACGTATCGCCAGGGTATTCTGAGGTAAACATTTTCTGTAACTGGTTTTCTAGATTCGGAACTGAAAGAATTGCATTTTGTTTCCCTCTTTCTTGTTTTATTTTCCAGTGATACCGTGGAACAAGTTTCTTGAAGCCTTAGATCTATATTACAACAAATTGACCTATGACCTTCTTTGTAATAACGTTTCTCAACTTTTGCTGTAATCGATTTTATTAAATATCTTTTCCGGTGTTCGTACATACGTACATAATATTTAATTCGAGTATTATAAAACATCACGACACGTTCCATCCATTGAAATTTCAATTCCTCTCATCAGGCATGAATTTGCAAACTGCTTCCCTTGCTTTTGCATATTGTTTATCGCATAACCGTATTCAATATTTCGTTTGCGACCTCGACTGAATTTTTTGGAGAAGTTATCCGCAATAAACCAGTTTTACGATGACTTTATTTACTACAACTACCAGAATCCTTCAATTTGTTAGTTGTGTCTTTTTCTGGATATCGTACAGCAATTTTACGGTCTTGCACTACTCAAACGTGCCCTACATGGACTATTCTTACTAATGTTTTTAGTTGTATTTGATGCCTAACTTAATTTACCAAAATTGAAGACTTTTTTCTCAAAATAGGTAAATGTACATGCAATCATGATTTTCCCTGTTACAACTAATTATCTATTTCCCTGCGAGCTCTGCTTTAAGGAAAGCACCTCTATAAATTTTAATTTGTTTGTTATCCTTTTTGTTGTTGTTGTTATTGCTTTACGACATGCTGCATACACAGCTTGTGTTTCTTCTCCCTGCCGTGAAACCCTGAACGGAGTGAAAGGAGCCTTTAGTAAATCATCCTTCTCCTCACATACTGCCTGCGAAAACTATCGACGATGGAATATCAACACTCCCCGTGGGACGTATGTGAAATTGGCTTTCGACAGTCTTCATGTAAGCGCGACATGGTTTGTCTCAAAGACAGTTTCATGACCTTGCGTGACGGTCTGGACTGCTCAAGTAGCATACTCGCCCGTGATTGTGACAAACACGCCGATTTTCAGTTGCCATTAAATTCCAGTGGCAATACCATGTCTGCAGAGATTTTTGGTCAGTGGAAAGGAGCTGGCTTTAGTTCCCGTTACCAAGCTTTTGACTTGAGCAATGGTGATAAGAACACAGTGCAATATAATACTTTATTTATCTTAAATAGCTATTATCTACGAGAGACCAGCTAGCATGATCAAAATAAAGAACAATAGGCCATTTTCATGATGGCGTCATTTTACTACAACTACCAGAATTCATTTCGATTTCCTTTTCAAATTCAGATTTTGTAATCCCAGTGGACAGCAAAGAACAATAGCTCTAATTAGCATGAGAAAACAAAAACCAGAAGGATTCTGGTAGTTGTAGTAAAATGACGCCATGGTGAAAATGTCCTATTAAAACGGTTTTCCACACCCGTGAAATCATTGGCCAAGAAAGGATAGATCACTGCAGTCTTCTGTAAGTAAGCGCTAGCTTTTAAAAAGTTCCTATTGATACGACAAAAACCTGAACTTGCTCGAAACAAAAAAGCATGAAGGTGTAATCGGGGAAAGAAGTTCAAATTCACCCGTGGGGCGAAAGGGAAAAATGTTTTGCGGTTTGACGTGAAAATTGCATAATATCCTGTACAATTGCCTATCCCTTCGTACGTGGAACAATAGCAAATGAACAACAATTATTTGAAAAAGTTTCTATTTGTTCATATTTATTTATTTTTTTTTTGTATATTTTATATCATCACTCCAGTTGCTCCCTGGTTTGTCAGGACAGCACATTCAAAACAAGCAAAACTCGTTGGCCAGGAATCACCCTTGTGGTGTCAGGCACGAGGTGCCCCAGCGCCGATAATTACTTGGTCAAAAGATAGTAACGTTTTGCAAAACAGCACAAGTGTGATTTACAATTTGACATCTGACGAAAAACGTGGACGCTACGCTTGTGTCGCAAGTAACTCGTTCGGTTCAGTCACCATGAACATATCAACTGATGGACAATGTAAGTAATGGAGATATATTTTTTAGTCAGTTACACAGGCATAGGTCTTTTTCCTTGTAATTATCGGATGTAGACGAGAGCCATATAGTTCTTAATGGAGAGTGCTACTATGATGTACTGCTAGTCAACAACAATGCTACCTACCGTACTGATACCCCTTGATGAAGGCTTTGATTAGTCAAAACTAGCAAACCGATGGCAACTGTCTATCTACAGTTGATATTTTACTTCTATTTGTCTGTTTTATTTTCCAATTGGATTAGATTTTTTCTTCTTAGCTCACTATCCGATTTGTTATTTTCAGATTGTTCCAAAGAGTGTAATTGTTCTTTTGCCAAGGCAGCTCCATTCTGGATTCGTGTCAATTGCAGTAGTAGGAATTTTTCAACAATTCCACAAGACCTATCACGAGACACAAAATACCTGTGAGTATACATTATGCAGGAAAAATTCGTCCGGTTATGAGCAGCACTTTTAAAACTTTTTTAATTCTCTGATAAAATATATTTCTTGAAGGGTTTTTACCAAATCTGGTCTCAATTATATTACAGGTATGATTAAATGGACGGACTTTCAAGTTGCCTTTTCTAAATTGTTCAAACCCGTTTTGAAAGAAATCTTTTTCTCTCGGTTCTTCCTCTTGGGGTTCACCCGTTGGTATCTCGATAACCCCTTCAGACCCCCTACTAAGTGAATGAGCAGCCGTATTTACTGTTCCTCAATAGGTTGGCTATTGTAGCGTCAGGTGTCAAAAGTTGCATTGGCATACACACAAAAAAATTTGCAAGCAGTTGGCGAAAGACTACGAGAAACAACTTGCCGCCAAGTTAGAGGAAGAAAGACTTGAAGAATCGAATAACGCTAAAGAGGAAAACTCAAGTCAGATGAATGGTGAAAATAAAGAAGAGTCTTTGAACTGCGCACACTCAGAAACTAGTAATGAAAGTAAAACCTGAGTCCACTGACGACCAATCCAGCGGTGTTCCTGAAGAGAAAGCTTGACATTGCGTCACTTACGTGTAACAAAAAGAACGTTATTTACGCCGTTAATTGATGGAGTAAATTCTTCATCCGGTAAAGTTGTTTCTTGTTTTTGACAAAAGTAGTATATACAATTCTGTTAAACACCAATTTAGCGATTTTTGATCCTACTTTACATGTAATAGCTAACTGGGAAAAGTTTGCGGCTAGCTATTTTGCAGTAAGACTGTTAACATAAATGTACTGAAAAAAAAGCAACAATTTGTATTTGCTGGTCTGTTCCTTGACAAAGGAAGTATGTGTAAATTTAACTATTTTTTGCGTGTTTTTTGTTTTTTTTTTTAGTGTTTTTTCTTTTTTTCACTATGCTTTGTTTTTCCATTTCCAAACCACTCATGATTTTCGTTTTCATTGTCATTGGAGATCAAGATTCATGCAGTACAACGTCAAGCGCTGTTTGTAACTGATAAGCAAAATTCTACACGGGATATTTACACTTATTTATACCAGTTTACGATTACTTCCAAAAAAGAAATTTACATTCAAGGTTGTTCTCCAAAACGTGCTGCAAATGTAAATCAGTAATTCTCTAGTGAAATACACCGCCTAGCGTGCGTGAAATTTGTAAATGAAAAGAGCTCTCCATGAACTAAGTGAAATGAATAACAATTTCTGACTTTGGTTTCGTTGCTGTGTTTGGCAGCCTTATTTGAAATGAATGCATCTGTCATATATATATAAAGCCCGGGGTAACATGACAACGCACCATATTTGTTCATTCACCGTTTATTGCACTTCAAGTCGTACATCAATATTGTTTATGTTACAACTTAACCATCAATTGACTCTCGGACTCTTAAAATGCCTCGTGAAGGTCCAAAAAAGGGAAACATCTTTTAAGATTTGAAGTGTACAAAATCTTAGTACCCAGTTATTACTACAGAAAAGTAGTGCCTAACAAATTTCAGTACTCTCATAAAGTTCACCTAGAGACTCTAAAAGTTTATCGACCTAACTCACAGACCTCAAAATTTGCCTTTGAGTCAGATTACTTCCGCTAAAAAAATAGACAAATTTTGCTGGTTACAAGTGAATGTCCACTTAAGATGATGGGTGAAGACAAATTAACTATACCAAATGTTATTCTTTGTGATCACAACTGCTTTTAAAAAACAAACTGAGCTATTGTAATATGCAGGTATCTCAATTAAATAAAGAGGTTAAGCCAATGCCACTGGCAGAATTTCAGCCAAACTTTGCAAAACCAAACAAACACATTTTGTTCCGTTTCTGTTTAAATAAATATCTCATCGTAGAAGAGTTTCGTAATAACTCACTTTGGTGATAGTAGCCGACACTAGATTGAATGATGAAACAGTTTCCGATACTCGTCCACGAAAATGTACTGATCAGGACCTGCTGCCGAATCCTTTGTCTTTTTTTTTTCTTGTCTTTTCTTTCTTTTTGTCGATGGAAAGAAAAGCGCTGCTAGTTCTCAATCTGGTGCTGAAATTGGCTGGTAGTGGCATTTTCATCTTCCGGTTGGATGCTTATTTCCTTTGGTAGTTGTTTTACAGACACGGTGGTCACAGTGATTGCATTGCGACCCACTGTTTCCAGCTCTGTGATTCCTTCATCATGTCCTGTATGGGTACAAACCAGCCAAATGTTACTAAACCATAAGCTAAAAGAGACTTTTCCCATATGCTTTCCACAAGGCCAAAGTAATTGACAAAAACAACTTTTTTTAGGGGGTGGGAGTGACACAGATACTTTTAAGTGGTATAGTTAACATTGTGGCCTCAACTAAACACAAAAAAAGGTAAATTTCAAAAAGGATATAAGAGGATACAAAAACTCCAACAATACACGAAAAATCTGCCTTTAGTTACCAATCACCTCAGAAACATGCTAACTGTGTCAAAGGATGTCTGTCTAGCGTTTGACACGCATAGGACAAAAAGTAATGCGCTTTTTGTTGTTATCAGATGTAGCTTAAATTGCTTTCAAATGTTGCCTGATTTACACATAGGTACATTTGATGCGCGTCAAAGGAAATACCGTTGACGCTATGTAAAAGCGCTTCTACGGATTAAAATATGGCAAAGGTTACTGTTTCAGTTAAGGTACTTTTGACACGCCTTTAATGTGAATCAAAGGTGATCATAACCAAATTTTCGTGCCTATTTACAAGCTTCGCCAAAATTCCAGAGTTGAACTCTGGGCCACCCAGCTGAAATATCTTCATGCAGAGGCCAGAGATGGAATGTCAAGACCGGTGCTGCTTCCAATCACGATAACCAAAGAGAACAGTAATCAGACGAGCCCGCAAGGCAAAGAAGTTTGAAAATGCCAACTCAAAGCGCACAGACTTACGTTGGGTGACCACACGGGCTTGCAAGTAGACGAAACTTTCCAAATATATTTCAAAGCAAAATTGCACGGTGCCAATACCAGAGAAAACAATACTGAGACCAACTTGAGTCGACTTTCAATTCTCCCGAAAAGGGGTAAGAATCTCGTGCTAACAAGCGAGCTAATGTGAGCTTGGCCAAAATAAAGGCAAGCCACCAGATGGTAGTTATCGAAGGTACACATTCTGACCAAAAAGAGTCACAAGGTACTGCCCTAACTCGTGGTTCTGTTTGCTTAGAGCGTGAAGGAGCAACCATACGCGACCAGACTGCCGTCAAGCAAACTTGCCCTCGCTGTATTCTACCTTAAAACCTTACCAAAAACTGTACCCCAAAGCCTAGAACTTAACCCTAAAAGTCCATTCTTCTCCACATCAAAGCCCTGACAAAATCTTTCCATCCATAAAAGTCCACCAGAAAATTCCTAACCCAACCAAAGTCCCCAACCACCGATTTCAAACACAAAAGCTAGAGGTCTTCGCATCTCCCCTCCATTAATATACCTGAAAGCCCCTTCCTCCCCCCTCCCTCCTCCTCCCCATTAATCCGGGTTTTAACTCCTACTATAAACGTTTGGTTTGTCTTTCAACCAGAGCGATACCAGAAACCGGTTATGCTACAGTCCAATTCAACGCTTACCTAAGTTGTCTTGACCGGAGATGGAGAAGCTTATAGGCCTGATTTTGCAGCTCACGCAGTGAAACATTCGAGTCAGCCATCCTGTTAGGACGCTTCTCACCTGGCAAATAAAGGCCGGAGTATAAGTGTGACTGCGTGTGAATGAGGGCGTAACTTGTTAATGCTGCAGTATGATTAGTTGGATAAAAGTTTAAATTAGATATTTTATTTCGCGTGTACAATTGAGCTTGATTAAGAATATTAAAATCCACCATAATCGAAAAAGATGGTGACTGGTACATTTACCAACAGATCCTAGCGTACCAAAACCTTAAGATAAAAACGTTCAAACAACTTCAAACCAACCATACACAATGTTGTTAGTACATGGACGAATTTCGCAAAAATATAGCTTTCTTTGCGCCTATTGACTGCGTTAGGTTCCCAAGGTATTGTGATAAATGCACGGCCGCCATCTTTTCTGTACGATGGATTGGAAACGAAACCCTGTTCCATCACCCACAAGTCCGATCGAACCGGCAGAAATGTCGAGGCGTGGTTATCGTAACAAAACCGTGAGAACAAAGCAGAATTCAGCAAGCATGTTTCTGCTCCGGCGGAGTAGACGAGCGTTCGAACCACTAGGCTTGGGGTGATTCTCCATATCCCAAGTTCATTGTGTTGTTCAGTCAAAATTTGTCACTTGTATCTCGTTGTTGTCCAATACCAAGTCTATCTTGTGGTCGCTTAGCGTGCCCTTTTGACATAATGGGGGACTTAGTATATAACCACACTTTATTAAAAATAGAGAGTTATAAGTTAGGTATATACCTACCCGCAAAAAGCTAAAGCTAGTCGAGGCGAGTGGGTATGAGTATATTAAACTAAATGCAAATAAATTTTGTTGTTTATAAATTGACATTATTGACAAATGGTTATCGTAGCAAAACCGTTGTGCACCTCCATCATCCAGTCTTGACCTGGTGGCTTCATTTGGATGGTTTTACTTAAACCTCAAGACTGAACGGTTAGAACCTCTTATTACAGCATGAGTAGCAGCACAGCTAAAAAGCTACTGCCCAATAGCTCTGGTTTGAATACCGGCCACAGTAAAGGATCCACAAGCGTAAAAGTCAAGACTTAACTATCTATAACATGAACAGCACAATAGGAAAGCACAGCTTTCATTTGAGTGGTCATACTGTTTAGGATTTTGCTGACTGGCTCATCAAATGTGAGAGCCACATTGACTTGAAGCCGGATTGTTCTTCAATTCACCGGTGCTTTGTTCAATTTTACAATAATTTGTCTTCCTACCTTAGGCGTAGAAAAGGTGTAGAGCACAGGATTGACAGCGGAATTAACCGGCAGAACAAACACTGCAAACCACACGTAAACCAATCCTGAAGGATCGTGGAATTTGCCGATAAGAGCGAGAATACTCAAGATTATAACAGGCACCCAACAACTGAAGTCCGTTAATACGATAGCGAACACTCTCCGTGCCAGGGTGGACTCTCTTTTGAGGCTCGTGGAATTCGCTTGTGATTCTCCATGAGCTTTGATCCTCTGTTGTGATTTAGACACTGTGAGGATAATGGCGATGTAAGCTGCCAGAATGAAGAGGAATGCTGCGAGATTCAAAGCGATAAACACAGTAACTGAATACTCCCAGCCTGCCAGCCTTTCTTCAGATAACTGGAGAGGAAGACATACTGACGAACGACCTTAGGAAAGAAAATAATGCAACAAGTCTTTAGTAGAATTCAATTGAAAAGCTTAACGTACAACGTATAGGAAATGTGTTTGAATAATACGCCTGTACTACGTCCGTTTCATTATAGCCCCAAAGTTCCTTAGGGCATTCATGATCAGGAACCACTTAGTTCAGTGGAACCTGTTTTTGAAATACTTACACCAAAGGCCCGGGGGAGAGGCGAGTATCCGTACAATGGAACTGGTTTGTAATACAGAGGCGTACATTAGTTTGGTCTCACTGGAACAAGGGAATTGCCCGTTGTAAGTGCCAACGGAAACCTCGTAATGGGTAAGGTATAAAAGAGGTAACAGTAAAAAATGCAAGCTCGATCTGAAACTAAATTGTTAAATGAACGGTGCAAACATTTCGTGACAAGAAGAATTGACAACAGATGTTATTCCGCCACCAGAAAATTGTACCAGCACTCGCAAGAAGATCGTGGGGGATAGGAATATACAAGGCACACGACAAATTAAAATTTAAACTTTAGTATACAGCTGTT
The DNA here is from genome assembly GCF_977016875.1 of Pavona decussata. NCBI lineage: Eukaryota > Metazoa > Cnidaria > Anthozoa > Scleractinia > Agariciidae > Pavona > Pavona decussata. The sequence goes on along the minus strand of NW_028145528.1, from coordinate 352,154 downwards.
TCGACAAGGTATTCTGGGAAATACCCGATAAATTCCAATAAAAGCTCAGAATCCATAATGCATAGATTTGAGATGGCGGGCATCAGTATTGACTCGAACGGTGTAAAGAGCACCTTAAAATTACGTAAACTTACATTTTGAGCACTAAATCTTGCTTGTATGCAAGGGAAAATCACTTTTTAAAGACTTTGTAAGGTATATGACGGTCGGTTGGCGTGCCACCTTACAAACATTTCCAAAAAGCAAATACTCAAAATACACAAACGAATAACTTCTTTGCCAGACAAGAGGTATTGCTCAAATTCACAGGTTCGTTTAAATTTAATTGAGGGGCTCTTTCCAACATACCATAAAAGCCATATCTTCTGTCCTCGTTGTAAAAGTACGGGCTATCATTTGTTGGTACAGCGGCGATGATAGCTCCACAGACCCAAACCACTGCGCAAATGAAGTAAGTAATCTTTAACGTCAAACGACGACAGCTGAATGTGAAGACGATACTGATCAACCGGTCAGCGGTGATAACAGTCAGCATTAGTACCGAGACCTCGCTCGACAGCACCGACAGAGCTCCAGCCAGCTTACAGAGAGCTCCTGACCGCCATGTTAGGTCAAAGCTGAAATAAGCTCCTGAAAGTGAATCGTTTAAAATAAATAAATAATAATTAAAATTTTTGTAGCGCAAATTCCATGTAAGCATGATCAAATGCGCTTTACAGGAATAAAATTAATATAAACAATTAACTAATGTTAAACTACAGAGGTAGAGCTTAATAATGAACAATATTTACAAAGATTTAAATTCTAAACTAATGAGGTAACAAATTAAAAGCATGTCTAAAAAAAGGTTTTAGTGATTAGACTAGTTTTCAATTACGTGACGAAAATTATTCGTGTTTGCCTTTGTTTGGGCTCACTGTGTGCCACTTTCTCAACCGTGCATGCGCACTAGAGGTAAAACCAAACCTGAGTTATTTTCTCCCAGCTATCACCACTTTGCGTGTATTTGTTGTGAATTGTAATTGGTTCATTGTGTTATCTGCGTCTGTGTGATTGGACAGTATTTCCCGGGGCTACTTCCTTTAGGAAAAGAACTGCTCTTTATTTTTTTGAAAATATATTTCAATGAATCTTCCATAATCATCAGTTACTTGAAAAATAGATTCCATTTTCTGTGGGCTGTTCGGGTATAGATCACAGATAATATCAAATTGTGATGAAGACAAGAAGTGGCGCGCGAGCCGTAGGCGACTGTCACTGATGTTAGGACTCGTGTGGCCATGATTTATTTTCTTACCACATTTTGACATCTTATACGATCTACAACTGAACAGACCCACAGCGATGAAATGTAATCTTTTTGTTTATACAATAACGTCGACATTTCTCAAGCTAGCCTTACGTTAAACGAGCCAAGTATTTTCATAACCTGTTAAAAACGTCAAGGTTACTGTACACAATCGGGAACAATAAAAATAAGAGAATAGATCGAAAGAGGCTTACAGTCAAACAAATAGTTTTAGAACTAATATTTACGCTAACCGCATGCCGGTTGCTTCACTGCGAGTAGAGAATGATCCCTGCTATTCCTAGATTTCCCGCGGCAAAAACGCTGAAAACACTTCCTTCCTCTTCACTTCACAACAAAATTGTACCTTATTCGACCTGGCTCTCGTGTCACTTGCTTTGATCTAATGGTTCTTGTTTTGTGAAAATTATTTTCCCTGTTTTTGTTCACGACGAATCGAAATAGTTTGGAAACTTTGTTGATTAGTTTTTGGACCCTAACACTGATCATGCGCACTAGTCACACCGCACAGTGACGTCATCCATGTGTCTGTCCCTGATTTGCTCTCGGGCAAGGACCAATCCTAACACGTGCAGAATCGTCGTTATTGTATATGAGAAATTTGTACTAACAGTTTCAAAATACAACATTATTATAAGTCTGAAAGTGGCTAAATAGAAAGTGTTGAATTCGCATGATTAAGTTGCTGATTATGAATGTATATCCACTGGCAGAAAATGACTTTCTATTAGCGAAGTTTAGACTTACTAATTATGTATTGTAACTGACGTTTAGCTTTTTAAAACCCATCTAAACAACGATGATGGAAAATGCATTGAAGGGTCTGCATGTTTCAAACTAAAGAGATCAGTTCTGTTGTTAACAAAGTCGATTTTTCTGCTTCTATTCCGACCATTTGGATTCACAGTTCACGACATAGCTTCCAGCAGTGATTACGTTCTTTCTGGATGTTTTTACGCAAGTATCTGAGCCAGATCGACACGCTAAAGAAAACAGCATTCACATTTGGATACATTCAACATGCTATACCAGTCCTGGCTGGTGTAAAGTGATTCAAGGTTCCCAATATCGCATAACTACTGCTAAAAGAGCATACTAATTCCCAGAGCTTTCAAATGAGCTAAGTTAATCCTCTTGTCCATTCGTTATGAAAATCAGTAGTCCTTTGGCAATGTTACCATAGCATTACCTGCCCATATTTGGTCTTGAATGGCGATTATCATCAGATACACTCCCATGAGGAAGTCAGAAACCGCGAGGTTTGTCAGAAGACAGGTTTGAACCGGGTGGTCATCACGCCTGATCAGACGCCAGGCAATCACTGCCAGGTTACCAAGCACGGCAAGGATACCGAGCAGCCAAATGATCTTCCTGGGGCCTGTGGCCTCGATCATGCGGTTGCAGCTTGAAAACGAGTCTCGCTCCGAAAATGGGTATTGACAGTTGACATTTTCGAGAACCCTTGTAGCATAGCAGCACAAGGAGAAGCTGTCTAAGTTTCTACAAAAAAAGAATGAACATAAAACAGTGTGAATCAACACCGAAGCCTTAAATTACCGAGATGAAGGATGGCACTGGAATAAATGGTTAAACTAAGTCATTAAAAGGTTCTGTGTTTACATGTAACAAGATATTATGTTTTGTTATGTTTTAGGTTTTGTTATGTTTTAGGTTCGACTCCTGTTGGGAGAACTTAGATTTTCTTTTTTCGAGTACAATCAAATCCTAGCACGATGAAAGATGTTTGTCACAAAATCCTAGTTCAATGGCTTCTGTTATTAGCTCCCACGAGTCTCCTGATGCTCAGAGGTAGAGCATTCAAACTAGTAGTGGGAATGTCTTAGGTTCGACTCCTGTTGGGAGAACTCGGATTTTCTTTTTTCGAATATGGCTGTGTCACTGACTAAAAAAAATGCTTCCTACAAAATATACATTGTTTATAATAAGCAAAAAGACCATGTCTCTTCAGGGGCGTAGCCAGGGGAGGGTTCCAGGGGTTCCGGAACCCCCCTCTCGGATCAAGGACCCCCCCCCCCTCTCCCATTTTTAACAGTATATTATGCGAGCGCTTGAGGTAATGGCAAATGAACGTCTATTTGCTGACCAATATGGCGACGCAGCATGGAGCTGGGACACAGACACCAAGAATAAAGAGCGGACTTGCGAACGCCATTTCAAGTTTTTCTTTAATAATCACCTTGTTGACGGCAATGAAATGCCTTTCCGTCCTGAAACCCCTAAGTGTAAAACTTCAGAAGAGAGATCTAGATGTCTACGAGGCGTACACTAACAGTAATAATGTCACGGACGATCTCCAGGACATCCAAGACAACATCGAAGACATCTGGACCGAGTGGTTTGATCTGGCGGTCACTACCGCGGCAAATGTAGGTGTTGTGCCTTCCATCCCGCGCCGGACCAATCAGCAGCAGCATCGCGACAATGTACCAGCCCAGACACCATCTGATTACTATAAGAGGGCAGTTGCAATTCCCCTTCTAGACCATCTACAATCAAAGATGAAAACATACTTCAATCCTGCTAATGATGCTGTCTTGTCCAGCCTCTTTAATCTTCTGCCTGAGCTGGTAGCCGTCGCAGACAGAAATCCTGACATTGAAGCAGCGCTGGAGTTTTATGAGAACGACCTGCCTTCTCCCCATGTCGTTGATGTTGAGCTTCTGCGATGGAAGAGAAAGTGGTGCAGCACTGAGGATGCCCACCTTCCCACCAGTGCAGTTCAGATACTTGCAGCAAGCGATCAAGAGTTCTTTCCTAACATCCACACCTTGATCCGCATTTTGTGCACGTTGCCGATAACGTCAGCTGAATGTGAGCGTTTATTCAGTAAACTACGAAGGTTAAAAACATACCTGAGGTCGACCATGTCAAGCGAGCGAGAGTCTGGGCTGGCGTTGATGAACATCAATTACCACCGAGACATAAATATCGAGGAAGTGATAAACACGTTCGCTCAACGGCAACCAAGGCGTCTTCTGTTTGCGTAGCGTAAACGCCAAAGTCTTGTACCTACGTAATGTAAGGATTTTAGACCAACCGTTTTCGTTGGAACCAATTTGGAACCCTCCCTCCTAGAAATCCTGGCTACGCCCCTGCTCTTGAAAAGACAAACTCACACACACACGTTTTTACCATAACTTACAAGATGTCTAGCTTGTGGAGGTCCTTGAACACGTTTATAGGTAGCTTTTTGATTAAGTTTCCCTGTAGATATCTGTATGGCAAGACAAATATCCACGGATAATCAAAATATTAACCGTTTAAGCTAGGCATGCTATTTGGGTTATCCTTATAGCTTAAATTGTTCAATTATAGATTAAAATCCTGAAAACGACGAAGAAAAATCTTAGGAATAACACAAGGGTTAAAACTTAGCAATAACTCAGTGGCGGAGCTAGGAGATGGACCACTACCTTGAGCATGCAACCTCGTTCCTAGGGTCTCTTCTCTTCACGTCCCAGGGAGCGTGAAGAGGAGAAACCCTGAGAACAAAGCTGTTGAATTGGGGAACGAGGCTGTTGTAGACTGAATTTGTGTCTGTTTGTATTATACATGTGATATATTATTTTTATTCTAGACCATTTATTATACTGAGATTTTTAACTGTATAATTTATTGATTACCACTGTAGACAACTCACCAACGGCAATATTTTGTTGTGTGTACAAAACACTAAAACACTTTACATATTTTTGGTCCCTGTTGTCTTAAATTGTGAAGAAAAAACTTGGCTAGCACTTCCTTTAGCAAAAGGTCACCTCAAACTGTTGCAACGCTAAAATTAATCGTGACTAATCCTTCTGTTTTCGGAAGTGCAAATACGTGGTAAAAGCAGCGAATAAAGGCCAGCTGGTATTTTCAGAAAGCCAACAGCTGCTCATAAATTCATAAATTTGTTTGACAGTTTAAACACAGATGAAACCGTTTTACCTTGCACAAATTTTAGCTGTTAATAGGCCTAAAATGAAGTGAGAATGAAGGAAAAACAGTTTATCAATTTTGTGTGAATGTTCTCGTTGGGTGCCCTTGTCTCTTCATAAGTAAATCATTTTTCTCAACTAAAAAAGGACCATAATTATAAGATGCTATCTGCTACTTAAATGTTAGGTTACACTCACAACTTCTCCAGGCTGTTGAGTCCAAGAAATATGTCAGCATAAAGAGACGTAATCTCGTTGTTGTTCAAATATCTTGAAAAAGGATAAATTTACAGCTTTAAGGGGGCATTCCACCTAAATTTGACTGAAATTTGAAAAATTTTTAAGAAGGGATAGAGGAAAGAAAATGATTTTTGGAACACTAACAGACAGTTGATACCCACGCAAGAGCACCCCAAGTTGCTAGTGGACTAACTTGGTATCCTTCTATTAATTATTAACTACAAATTCCAATTTTAAAACTTCACTAAATCTTCAATATTTCTTATTTCTCTTAATTTTACCAATCTTTCTGGAATAACTACTCCTCCCAAATATACCCAAAAATCACCTAAACATTCACAAAATACCCCACAACACAGATTCACGATATGATGATAGGGTTTTTGGATTGCTTAAAAAGGGAACGAGATATTTCCATTAAAGCCATGTCAAGTGGCGGAAAAATGGCGTTCAAGTGTAACTCCCCCTTAAACTATGTAAAATCAAGAAAACTATTTAATAAAAAATGTCATTTAACCAGGGTGACCTCCTCCGCATAAAATGCTGATATTAATAGGGGGGCCTGCAAAAAAGAAAAGGACCTAAAAAACCTAAAAAGCGTAAATACAGCCACTAACTTTAAAATTAATTAAAAAGCTTGCGATCTATAGAATTCTAAAATACGAGTTTTAAAAATCATGACTGAGTTAAGATTCTCATACTATAAGTATAAGCTATATTAATAAAGAAAACAAACAAAGAAAGTATCTTGACAAAACAAAAACTCAAACTCACAGAACTTTAAGGCTCTTTAACTCCTTGAAGATGGATTGAGGTAAACTGGATATTTTGTTACGAGAAAGGTCACTAAAATAAATCATGAAAACAAAAGACATTCATCATGAGAAAGCCATTGTTCAGCTTTGGTTTAGACTCTCCTTTGTATCTTCAAAATGATTAGAGTGACAGCAAAGAAACTTTGTGACGTCATGTTAAAGTGCGACCGGTTCATGTGATAGAACTTTATAAAGCATTTTGAATATGATCGCTCAAAATTAATCTTTTGTCTCTTTTCAGAGATTTTCACTTGTCATATGACGTAATGGAAAATTTGGAAAACCACTCTGCAAATCTAATGCATTATTTTAACAAGAACTACTGAACAATTCAACATACAGAGTTTCCAGTTTTCGTAACGTTCTGAAGACAAACTGATTCTAGCTACACATGTAAAATCAAGAAAACTATAAGTATAAGCTGTATTGATAAAGAAAAACGTTAACGAAAAGAAAAAGTATTTTGACAAAACAAAAATTCAAACTTACAGATTTTTAAGGCTCTTTAACTCCTTGAAGATGGATTGCGGTAAACTGGATATTTTGTTACGAGAAAGGTCACTAAAATAAATCATTAAAACAAATTAAAGACATTCATCATGAGAAAGCCATTGTTCAGTTTTGTTTTAGACCGTAAGAATATTGAATCTCTCCGGGAAGATCTCCATCCTTTGTAACTTCAAAATGATTCGAGTGACGGCAAACAAACTTTATGACGTCATTTTAAAGTGTGACGGGTTACTTGTGATAGAACTTTATAAAACATTTTGAATATAATCGCTCAAAACTACTGGTTTGTCTCTTTTCAGAGAGTTTCACTCGTCATATGACGTAATGCAAAATTTGGAAAACCACTCCGCAAATCTAATGCATTATATTAACAAGAATTACTGAACCATTCAACTTACAGAGTTTCCAGTTTTCTTAACGTTCTGAAGACAAACTGATCCTCAAACGAAGAGATCTCGTTCTCTGAGAGGTCACTAAAAAGCAAGTTAAAAGAATTATTAAAATAATGAAACAGAATCAATGTTACTGCAAAACCTATTTTTAAGAAGCATCTTACAAGTAATTAATAATTATCCTGCAAAATCGCAAGGAGTATCATCTAATACTTATAGTCGACAAGGCCATAGGCCGAGTTGGCTAAAATCAGGCGATAATTCGGGAAGACTAAGCAGTTTTATTATTCAATATATTGACAACAACGCACAGTTTTATTGCAGACAAGGGAAAGAGAGAAGGCCAGCGGTTTAAGAATCACCGCCTAATACACTGTCATCTGAACCATAGTTAATTGAGGGACTGGTTATGGAACTTTTCCATGAAAACAATGGTACTGCAATTTATGTTGGAAGGGCTGCGACCGTGCACAATCCTTTGTTTTAACTGTTCACACCACAGTTGAATATCTTAGCAGGAACGTTTCTATTGGTCAGTTGCTCCAACACATTTCAAAATCTATTGTAGTTTGTGCACGGTCAAGGCCAAAAACGCTAACAAAAACATATAACAAAGGAGTTTGTCAAGCTGCATAACCATTGCCTTTTATTAACTATGTCTGAACTGAGACAAGGCGTTGAGCACAGATCGGCCTGGATTGGAGCCTGAAGCCTCTCAGTACTGTACAATATTGCACCATATCAATTGAGCGAACCAAGGGAAGTAATTAAAAAATGTAGGTTAGCGGAAAAAATAACGGAAACATCCAATGTATCAAAAACATAAGAATACAACTTACAGTGATATCAGTTCTGTTAGCTGCTGGAATATGGAGTCGGGTAACTGAGAAATTGTGTTCCCAGAAAGATCCCTACAAATAGACGATGGAAAGTAATTACTCAGCTGATCAGCAGTGATTGTTTCGTGTTTCCTCGCTGGCTGATATTGATTTCTTATATAGTGATGGAATCTCTTTTGACTTTATAATTTTAACAACTTTGTTTTCTTAAGATTGTATGTTAAACGTAATTTTATTGTAAAACGCTAACGGACTAAACGGAATTGGCGCGATACAAATTGTTATTATGATTATGATTATTATGATTATTATTATGATTATTATGATTATGATTATGATTATGATTATTATTATTATTATTATTATTAATATTATTATTATTATTATTTATATTATTATTATTATTATTATTATTATTATTATTATTATTCATTATTATCTGTAAGTAAAGGTTTAGATATACATAGGCAAGTGAAAATAAACGATAAAACCGAACAATTTTTTGGAGTCGTCATGACGCCATTATCAAGTTCGAAGTAATTACATATTCTCATATTATGTTAATTTTTGGTGAACTATTTCTGACATTGACTTTATTGTTATTATTTCGAACTTGATAATGGCGTCATGACAACTCCGAAACGTTGTTCGGTTTCATCATTTTTTTCACTTGCCTATTATTATCTGCCAACTGAATAGTATCTGGTACCTGTCGAAACAAAGAGTTCACTTATTATTTTTTTGGTTAATTTTCGCCTAATGAACAGAGATTAATCGTCTGTTGAGTACGGCGCACTTAATGTCGCTAGACCTTTATTACTATAAGGCGTTTAAAGTTAATGGGTTTTGATAGAAATTTGTATTGAAAGAAAAGGTTGCATAGGGCTATGGCGGTACTGTTTACGTCTTAGTATGGCACCCTTAACAGTTTTTCTTAATTTGTAGCTGAAGTTGATTTCATGTTACCTGGAGACGTATCTGCCACCTACCAGTCACTTGGAGTTTTTTTTATTTTGTTCAAGTAAAACGAATTATATCAAGCATATTTTTTTAAATTTTTCGCTTGTTAAATAGAAACAGGTCAAGGTTCCATTATCAACAGAACTGAATTACATAGATTTACAAGTAACTAAAGGCTCTCAGTCTTTTACAGAATGCCTCGGTCCTTTAACTGATTCTGTTTTGGTTCTATGACCAGATAGTCTCAGAAAGTTTGTGGATTTGTTGGCCATTCTATTCTCAGGCAACTGGCACTGAGAAATTAATTAATGAGGGTTTCCCGGCTAATATAACCCATTCAAGACAGATATTAGTAGAAGGGCCATTTTCATTGAAAAAAGACCTAAAATTAAAGCTTCCTTAACTTCTAAACTCTGAATGCCGGGTATGACAAAGGACACTTGATAAACCAGATGCTCTTTCTCATTAAGTAATTTCAGTAAGTTGGAAGCACTCAAAATATCTGTTTCAAGCTCGGAACAAAAACACCCTTCTACGGACAACTGACTAATTGACTTTACTAATTATAACCCTTATAGCGTATGTTTCTTGCCTCGTTTAAGTACGTCGACATTACTCATTACCATTGTTTCTATTGTTTTGATAAAAAATTTTTTACAAGGTTTTCAACGTGACATCTTCACATACATAAAGCTTAATATCTGTTGACATTATCTCTTATAATGCTTATAATAAAGCTATCACATGGACAGCTCGTGCTTATGAAGTAGAAATTTTACCTGAACTAACAACATTCTTTTTATGTTGAAACGTTCGTTCGTGAGTTGAGTTGAGTTAAGTTGACTTGATTATGGGTGTACAATATAACGATCTCTTTATTAAAGAAGTCTACTTCGTTTCAATGGTGTCCTTTTTTTTGTCCCCGCTGCAGCGAGGAAGCACCTCCTGGTGCAATACGATTGGAGGAACATCTCAGAAACAAACAGGAACATAATCTCTTGACACCTGCACGATAACTTGAACTGAAGGTGATCAGAATAAATGGATTTAACACTGTATTAAGCAAAGGAAATATATAATAAAACAAACCCACTAGTAGAAGACATTTATCCTTAATAAATACCACAGGATAGAGCGATTTTAGAAAAAGATAGACGTAGTGAGGTGTCCAGCATACAAAAAATCCGAAAACAATTGATGCAAACATTTTCATTATGTTTTTTTCCTGCTTGTGTCTTTTTGCCTTTCCTCTTGTAATTCTGTTGCTGTTTTGAAACTGTGTGCTTGTTCTTTGTAAAGTTTTCATTATGAGAGGATACAAAACAAGTATTAAAATCAACGGCGCACAGTACAATAAAACAAAAGCAAAGAAGTAATAGATTTTCAACGACGATTTGCTCATCATATTTCTGCAAAAGGACTGTCTTTTAACTTCGATGATTTTGACATGGACAATAAGCGGGGCGAGACCGAGAGCTGAAAGAAGCCACGTGAGAAACAGCAACGTTTTCCGAATCCTTCCAGACACGTGTACAGTATTCAGCGGGAATGCGGTTGCAATGAATCGGTCAACAGCCATCAGCACCAAAGTCAGGATGGACACTACATAAGACAGTGCCCGTGAGTAAATACCCAGCTTACAAGACAACGAAGCGAGAAAAGGCTGTGAAATCAGACTCCCGCCAGATTTGAGCATGCCTTCAGTGGCATAGAGCGGCCAGTTGAGGACTACACCGACCAGGTCGGAAACAGCCATGTTCACGATGTAGTAGTTGGAACTTGTTGTCCTCAGGTTTATAGTCTTGATAAATGTTATTAACACGAGAACATTCCCTGTTAGCGCTAACAAGCTGACAGCTGATAGAACAACTGTTAGTGATGTGGAAACATCGGAGGAACAGTCTGTTAGGTTGATAAGCTGAACTGGCGTGGAGTTATTCATCCTTTTCTTTCTTTAATTTTCTTTTGTTACTGACCGTTCGGGAGGTAAATATGTCAATGACTGCGTGCGGATATTAACCAGTCGCTGATTTTACGGTTTACCACCTGCTAATCAATCGCGTTGTCATTCAAGTGTTGATAATCAGGTGTTGAATAAAGTAGTTTATATGTCCATTATCGCGTTGATTGTCTCACTTTCATACATGAGAAACTCACTTTGGGCTTATCGCAGTCAAATACGGCACTAAAGTAGATTTGCTGAGTAGGACTTGTCATCACTTGCGTTTCGAAATCATCCATTTCCAGGTTTCAAGCCGAATCAGTGATTTGAAGAGCTACTCAATAATTCATGATAATTTTGAGGATCTGCCTTAGTCAGAAATCTTGAGAATCTAGTTTGAATTGCAAATGAAAAAAATGTTCCCAACTCAGTTTTCTCAAAGATTTAAAAAAACTGATGACTAAAATGACTAAATATATAAGTTTAAAGCTTACCAAATGCTTGACATAATAAAAAGCGCCGTCGATGAAATTCTATTAATAAAAAGATATTTTTAAGCCGTCTTTAATTAAATTTTGAGAACCTTGTCAATAAATGTCGTTTAAACTGCAAACAACATGTGGTGAAAAAAGCAGTCGTTCTACCTGATTCAGTCTTCACCAAATGCTAAAAAAAAAAAAATCGAACTTATCAGGCTGCCACGAGTGACTTTTAAAGTTTCTGGTCTTTAAAACGTTACTTACGAGGACCTTTGTAGGTAGTCACCTAGTTAATATGTTGAAAATTCCATTTAACATAATAATTGATGGGAAAACAAAAAATATTTGTTCTTGTCAAACATCTATGAAAATTAGAAATGTTCACAAGAACAGCTATAATCGTGAACAACGTTTCATGGGGTTTTTAATTTACCAAATTAAATGTAAAATATTTGGGGCGTGATTCTAACAAACGTAAAAGTCATTATTCACGAACTGAAAATATGTCATTTTGTTTTCAAGAAGAGGTACCCAACGATTCATTTTCAGGTGGATACCTGTTAAAAAGACGTCAGTCGCCTAGAATTTCGAATTTAGTTGTTAAGAAAATCCCAAGTTTTCTTCGGCAACATAACGGCTCAAAATTTCTCGGTGTAAGACTAATTCCTTTCGTTTTCGGTGGGGCAAATATGTCGCTAAAATAAAAACAGGACAAATTAGAAGTCAGCTAGCATTTCCGTAATGCTAACAACAGCTCTTAATCTGGGGAATAAGATTCCATTCCGTAAAACTTTAAATTTTCAGTTAAGGACGGTGCCTGCTAATAAGTAAGTTAGTAAGTAAGTCTAAACACTTAGCTAACCAGCTACTTTACAGGAATAGTCACAAAATAAAATAGTAATAATAATAATAAAAGGAAAAAGTAATGAAAATGATAAATGAAAATACTGAAAAAGATGAGAAAGATACTATTTACAATGTTTCTAAGATTATTGAATATATAGTATAAAATTGTATAAAATGTTTTAAAAATATATCAGCATTTGATTACAACATGTAGCGGCCGGCCAAATCCGTATCTAATATGAACAGTTTGTAAGAGTCCGCTTTTCGGTATTCATTCGGTAGTTTATTCCACAGGTTGGCTCCTTCGTACCAAATACCAAAGTATTTTTGTGCGGTATATGACTATGCAGGAAAAGCAGATCTTAGCAAGGCCTATTGGAATCCAAAAAGAAATTGGGGGTAACCACGCATTTTTCAGAGATAATGAAGCAACAATATGGCTAAAAAGTGCCAAAATATAAAGCAATGTATGGTATTTTTTCCTAAATTGAAGCTTAATTTTCTCTGAAAAATACATGGTTACCCCCAATTTTCTTTAGAGATACCAACGACATTTGGTAAGTTCTGCTTTCGCCGTATAGTTTTAAACCGCGCTAAAATATTCCCGTATTAGAAGGCACCAACCATGGGAAACCCCAGTATCTCGCGATGTGCAAAACGTATGCGCAGTAACAATAGTAGGCACCGTCCTTAAAGCATCCGAACCGATCAAACTGTACTAACTAACACAAATAAGTCATTAAAAGGCCACAAAACGATCTGGGAACACAGGAGAGAACATTTCAGTGTCATGAAAGGTGTTAGTTATTGTTGTAGTTCAAAATTCATCGTTTTCCTCACGATTTTGTAGCATAGCTAGGTGAGGATCGCGACTTTTCGACCGCTACACAGCTGGTCTTCATCGTATTCGTTTGTAAAGAAAATCACTAACAACAGGATTAAAACAGCCAGAAAAGAACATGCGTATGAAATAATATCCACCGTAGTTCTGTCAGATATCAACGGGGTAACAAAAGCTCTTGGTCGTTTCTTACATCAGCAAGCCATACGGTTGTATGGCTAAATTAAGTTTAATATGCCACTTAAATCACATTGAGTGCGACATAAAGACGCTGTCGACCCAAAAAAAAGGCGGAGTTAAAGTCCACAAGATTTTCTAAAAATGTGAAAAACCTAAACTGGAGAAATGGGGGGAACTGCATGAACGGATTAAGGAACACATCTTTATCGTACTCAGACCTCAGCAGTTTCAGAGCGTGCTAATGAGACAGGGCACTATCCGCTCTGGGACAAGGTTACGTTTATTGACGCCAACATCAATAGGAATAATGAAATTGAAATTCCTGAAGCGTGGGTTCCCACGATCAAATAGTACAACAGCCGATGACAGTACTACAGCGGACGCCTGAGGGAACAGCGTGTGGTCTGAAAGATGACGATCGAAATCCTCAAATCACTAACACCTCAAGCGAGCATCGAAATGCACCAATCACCATCAAAAATGGTGCTCCTTATATTGATAAACAGCCAGTCGACACCATCGCCTGACTGAAGACCAAGCGACCGAAACGTCAATGCTGCACAATCGTGAGACAACCGATAAATTTTGAGCTATCAAAATTTTGAGCTATCAAAATTTTAAGTATTCTGCTTAATCCTCTCGTTGGGTGCCCTGTCGAGGATCATGGTCAGTTTTTCTGATCTTGTTTAAGCACTTATAGCAGAACCGTAGTATTTACTTTACTTACAGATTTTGCAATCCAAAGAGCTCTCGAAACACCCCCATCGGTAGCACTTCTAAATTATTCCCAGAAAGGTCCCTGAAAAGGAACATATACAGCGGTGTACAATTAGATTCGTTAATGTCAAATGATATCGGTTAGCAGAACTTTAGTCTTGATATATTTCCATTCTATTTAATTTTTCTGACATGTTCAGCCTATACCTTTTCAATACTTTATCAAAGCTGTGTTTATCATTATTATTCTTATTATGGTTGTTATCTTTATCTTGTTGTAGCTGCTTTGGTCACTTTTCTAATTAGTTTTCAATTTTTCTGTCTGAAAGCGACCATGGTTAGTGGAGCTTCTCGGTTAAAAATTATTGTTAAATTAATTGTCATAAGATGTTCCGTCGTAGAAAGAAAAGGAAACTAAAAATGCATTCTTCAGTTTTACGAGTAAGTCTTGATTAATCAAGTTAACTCATTCGAATCCGGCTCGAAGGACCAAGCAGGAGTACAGCATCTTACAATTATGCAACAAGAATAAAATAAAGTCTGGTTATAAAGAAATCAATGTACTAAATACAATTCCAAGGGACAAGAAATCAGCGTTTCAAATCCTTGCCTTTCAAAAGCACGCTTTAAATTGAGTTCTACTTCTTTGAGACAGTGTCATAGGTCATCGTCAACTGTTACCATAAAATGAGAATTCGCACCCGTTTCTAGAACGTGTTGCCATCAAAGCATACTCTTTTGTTAAAGAATATCATTGAAAACGGAACAGACGTAACCAGACTTCACAAAATGGAATATTATGAGGGCCTATAACATAGCCACTTCACTCTGTATCCGTGTCGTACCTCTCGTTTAACACTCATGTCCAATACACTCGACCTGAGTCCGGTTGACTTCACTGCCAGGCAGCTCTTGATGAAACGGAAAGTACGGCAGGATAGAGGGGTTTAAACAAGGACATGTACTATAAAAGGAAATCTCCTGACCCAACCTTTGCCACATAGTGACCGATTCAACGTCACGTTTATTGTTGGCAGACGAAGTGAAAAGGAAATGTGTTTGAACCAAGTGGAAACTTAACTTTTTTGAGGAAATCCCCAGCGTTGTTCACAAGGCAAATTCGAATTGAAATTTCAAATATATTCCGTCAATGTTCTATCGAATCTTTCTGCACACTATGAGATATTTATATCTACAGTGAAATGACTGGAGACTTGACCAAAGTCAGGACAAGGTTCCTTTTATATATTGTGTGCGTCCATATTTAGCATTTTTACTGATGCTATCATTGCTTGTGGGTCATTAAATGCCTATATCATTTGACCGGTGAGCGGTGAGTCATGTGTTCAGTGATTGTTTCTTGTCATTGGAAGTGAAAGAAGTACATAAATTCAAACTGAGTGTGTTTCAGACACTGTAAGATCTCACCCACAAATATTCTGAGAAAAAACTGACCCCATTGGGCCGTTTACTTACAATCTTTTTACGGAAGATAAATGCCGCAATGCATCTTCTGACACCACCTTTAGCCGAGTCCTTTCAAGGTTTCTGAAATTAAGAAAAAAATCAAGCGAGATTAACTTGTTAACTCTCTTCCTAAAAGAACTAACACATCCACACACACACAGAAAAAAAATGAAGAGGAACGCTGAGGTTATCTATGTCGACTCAATGTACTAGCATCATTTTTCCGGCACAGAATTTCCAGGAGATAAAATGTCTTACTACGACCATTCATCAATAATAAATGAAATTTTCATTGCCCACTTTGTTGATAAGAATGTTATATTTATTGACGTTGTTGTTGTTGTTGTTGTTATTGTTGTCCAGTTTGTTTGTTTTATCCGTTTTCTTGTTTTTGTTTTCTCACGACTATCATTTCTTGCGTTCCACCCTGTACCCCTGAATAACTGTAGTAAAGAAGATTTTTAATTTGGCAAAAATTATGATTTCACACGATTATCACAATAGCTATTAATATGGTAACTGCTGGAAACAAAACAAACAATCTATCCGACTACGATTTTTATTGAGGAATGATTCATTATATTGACGTATTTGTTTGGTGTTTATTATACCCTGTTTTATTGCTGATTTGACTACTGATCCACTTCAACTGCATATTTTTCTGTTTGGTGTCAATTTTGTGGTTGTCATTATTGTTGCACGTGTCATTTATTGTTGTTATTGTGATAATTTTTGTTGTCATTGCTATTGATGTGGAAATAATTTCTGCAAGCAGGTTAATACACTGTAGCTTTGACAACACGAGAGGAACCTTGCAAAATGATATTGTTTTGAACAATTAGGCAGTATATGCTTCTGCTTCTAATTTTCTAGTGTATATATAACAGGATTTTGAAAAATAAAAGCGCTGAATACTTACAGATATGTTAAGTTTGAAATTCCTTGAAAACTATTTCCATCCAGTCTTACTAGATAATTATTTGACATATCCCTGTTTGAAAACGAAAGAAATTATTCTATTGTATACCAATTTTGTCTCAACTTTACGCCTTGTTTAACTCGTGACGAGAATTTTTCTGCTTCATAAGCTACTCAGACATCATCAGTGTTGTACTAAATTCGGCCCAACTAAAAGTGAGTTTTGAATGCTACAGGAATGCCCTATGCTACGGACATGATGAAAGCCCGGAGTTGGGAATGGATAGGACATGTTTTACATAAGGAGCCAAAAGATGATGGACGAATAGCACTGACACCGGCGGGAAGAAGAAAAAAGGGCAGACGAAGAGACACGTGGAGAAGATTGGCAGAGAAAGAAAGAAACAAATGAGTTGGAACGGGTTGAAGCGCTGGAAGGCTGTGCAACAAGCTAATTAAAAGCAGACCAAAATGGAGATCTTATGATCACGCCCTTTTCGACATATAGCAGCCAATCAGGGCAGCAGCCATAAATCAGTGTCCAATATATTATCTTCACTACAAAAAAGCCTAAACTCAATCAGAGTTCTTGGATGATAGAAAGGACAAGTAAGTTACATACATTCAAGTTACTTATTTCTCAGTCCGTACGCAGAGAGATCAAGGAACCGCTTCGCGGGCTAGTTGTTAGCACAGAGGAAATTCAATAAACAATGACTTACA
Organism: Pavona decussata; assembly: GCF_977016875.1. Classification (NCBI taxonomy): domain Eukaryota; kingdom Metazoa; phylum Cnidaria; class Anthozoa; order Scleractinia; family Agariciidae; genus Pavona; species Pavona decussata. The sequence goes on along the minus strand of NW_028145528.1, from coordinate 335,035 downwards.
AATATTCTAATGACGACAAATTGTTAAACGATCCGGGCTTGAGTTCAAATAGTGGAGAAGTGTAATGATAATTTATTTCCCTAAAGAGGAAACAATAAGAGCATTTGAGTTTTCAAATGAAGATGCAAACTAGCTAGCATGAGAACATCATGGGTTACACATGTAAAGAAGTGAAGTTTAAATGATAAATGGAATGGCGACTTGGATAAAGTGAAAATAATGAAGAAGCGTTCTCAAGTCGAATAACTGGAAAAAGAATTTTCCGAGGCCCCCAACGGGAATCGAACCCATAACCTTCCTGATACCGGTTGGACGCTCTAACCACTGAGCCATGGGAGACTCATGGTGAGCGAGGTCATATACTAGGTTCTTATCATTTAACCACATTTATCATTTGGACATATTTGAGCCTTGCAGTATAGCAGGACATGTGTCACCCATAAGAACCTAGTATATGACCTCGATCACCATGAGTCTCCCATAGCTCAGTGGTTAGAGCGTCCAACCGGTATCAGGAAGGTCATGGGTTCGATTCCCGTTGGGGGCCTCGGAAAATTCTTTTTCCAGTTATTCGACTTGAGAACGCTTCTTCATTATTTTCATGTGAAGTTTACACTCAAAGTCCAGGTCACTACCTGTAAAATGGGCTATTCGATATGGGCTTACTTTTAACTTATGTAAACATTTAATTGCGTCTTTAGCTGCAATAGTACTTAAGTTTATGTTAAGATAAGATAAGATAAGATAAGATACTTCATTTAACTTAAAACAATTTTCTCCAAAGCACAGAAACAAAGCCAAAAAACGAGTGCATATAGATGTCTTCTTTCCACTACAAATGTCAGAGAGTCCGCAATTTGTATGATAATGGTTCAAGTTTGTTAAAATAATCCTTCTAGGACACAGAAAAAAGTATGAATCATTTTTGTCCGCAGATGGCTAGGATGGAAATGGATTGCAATTTGAAAAAATTGGCTATATTTTTTAGAGTTCCTACCGTGAATTTTGGAGAAACTGCTAAAACCTGATTATAGTTTACTCCTCCGTGGAGTAATCTATTCATTATTTCCTCCCAGAACTCTAAGAGTGATTTCCCCTTAAATAAGGTGTTCTTTGTCAAATATTTTAGCTGTTTTGGCCAACATACAACTAAATGTCCACAGGAGCTTTATATCTTACTTACAGTATCTTAAGTTCTTTGAGCCCAAGAAACACATTCTCTGTCAAATTGTGTAGTGATGTCCTCTCTATCGACCTGTTCATGGAACAATAACAGACCATAAAGTTGTTCTGCCGCCATATAAACTGAAATGTACACTGATGTTTTGATACATGCTTTTTGTACTTACAAGTATTGTAGACTGGTTAAGTTTTTGAAAAACCCCACAGGAATACTTCCGCGCAAAGAACCTCCATAACATAATCTGGAATCAACACATGAGGTCAAGGTAAATTGTTTATGCTATTATGCAAATAACAAGGTTAAAGAGCAATATATTTGCAATATTTTTACTTTTGGTGGGTTGACAGCGTTGCTCAAGGCAACTAACCAATCACAAGGCTTATAGAATAGTTGACATATGATAATGGTTATAAGTAGACATTCACCACGGTCTATTGCAATTTCGATCTGATTGGTTCAATATTTTACGATCGTTTCTTACCCAATGGAAAACAATGACCCCCGCTAGCTCCTTGAAAACGGAACAGGTTTTCTCAACTTGCAGTTCAAATTTTGGCCAGTTGTTAGTTATATGTATTAATTCAATATGCTCCATCCAACCCTTTATTTTAACGATATTTTAACTCGTGGCCTAAGCTATACCTGATCATCGTATACGCATCAAGAAACCCAGAAAATTTCGTGAATAGAATTGTGCTTACTCATTTTTTTAAATTTCTTTGCCAGACAAAGAAATTACAAACAAGACACAATAAAAAAGGTCTAAATTAAGTTACAAAGAAAAAGTGGAGAGGAGACCGTAAACAAACTAGAAAGCTTATGCGTGATTCAGTCTCCCCAATTAAACTACTTTGGGTAGTCGAAGTCGACTTGTCATAGCTGTAACTGATCGAAACTGCTTTCAGAAAAGAAGACACGGCACTGACTGCACTAAACCGTGTTTGAGTATTACTGAAAGATGTGAAAGATATGTTTGACTTACAAGTACTTGGCTGCGTGTGGGATGTCATATGGAGGTATGTTGAGGTTTTGTCCAAAGCATTGAACTTTCATCCAAGAAGGACGTGATTGCAGCATTGAACAGTAGCACTTTTGTGAGCAACCTGAAAGAAAACAATAACTTTGGAAATGTTGAATTTGGGGAAAAGAGGAAAACCGGAGTACCTGGAGAAAAAGGTATCGGGGCAAAAACGTAAACCAACAACAAACAACTCACATATAACAACAAAGACGGGAATCGAGCCTAGACCAAATTGACTACGGGAGTTATGTGACTACTCATCCTCAGAAATCCAGGTGCAGATAATCGGACGGGACCAAGATTTCACTGGCGAATCAGTTCACAGTCAAAGCTCGTCATTTCTATTGAATATTATTTCGCGATGTTCCATGATTTTTCCGGTGCTGTAGAACATTATTAAAAACTGGATCATTGTATAATGCAATTCCAGGCATTTGATTGGCTTAGCGGCCATGGTATATGAGTCATTATAACATGCCGGGGAAATAATAGCGACCGTCAATTTTTTTTCTGATTGTTCTTGCAATGCGAAATCAGCAAGATCAGCAATATTTCTTGATTGTTTTTAATAAAACAATTATTCCACTCACGCTTGTTGGATATCAGCTGGGATGATTACAGTCAACTCGGCAATACGCGCCTCGTTGGCTATCTATCATCTCATATCCAACGCCGCACTCTCGAAAGCTAGTTGTTTTAAAAGTACTCCACCGGCAATGAAAGGTCGACTTAAAATTCGTTTGTTATCCAACCAAATTCTTGAAACTGTGTGATTTATAGGGTTAATGTTGTCAAATTTGTTTATAAGTATGATCATTTTTGTGGTTTTCCATTTGAATGGTGCAAAGTTGAGATTATTTTGGCACTCATCGTGGCGCAATCAATGGTGCAAAATTGAGATTATTTTGGCACTCATCGTTCCTAAAAGCTTTAATGATATACAAAATAATATTAATTTCTTGTTAACATTCGCAAAGCATTGGAGAAAGACGTTAAGTTGGTCTCGTTTTGCGTTAATTAATGATTCGTTCGTCTGAGACGGTCAAAAGGAAGATTATTCCTCCACACGAACATTTTGGTTTCGCTTCATCTTGAAAGGACCAGTAATCGAAGATTGGGAAATAATTTCATCATCAGGTGATCCGTTTTGTACCGGTCTTTATAAAAATCCAGCTGATCTACGAGTTGCATAATCAGATAAGTGAGCTTAACTGCATTGTCTTCCCCAAATTCGTCCCAAACAAAAAAGAATAAACATAAAGTTTAAAAACGGCCAATAAAGACTCCAGCTTACTTTGCTTGATGACCAGAAGTGCTATAAACTTAGTTGATCCAAACGAGTTTTTTGCCGAGCAAAAGTAGGGTTCTTCTTTTGCTTGCCATGCGTAGAGTTTGTACATGACACTAGTGCTGTTCTGCAGCAGTTGTCCATCTTTAAGCCACACGATCTGGGGAGCGGGGGAGCCATGAACTGGGCACCACAAAGTTGATTCCGATCCATCAGCTATGGTTACATTGTGTTGTCGCAGAGAATATTGAGGAGCTTCTGTGTAAATTAAACAGAAGAAAGATACCTTTAAACCGTTCCCGCTTTCATTCCTGTAGCACTGCAGTTCATAATTTAAAAATAAGAATGGATAAGTTCTATAGCGCCATGATTCATAAGGTCCTGGCAGAGGCGCTTCACAGTTCAGGTCAAGCAACATCAAATATAACTGGCGACTGCAGAAATTTAAAATTAGTTTTATAACCTGCTAAACAAATATAGGTCAAAATTTTACCAACACACTTAAAAGTAACATCCACATTTTTCAGCATAGCCAAAGTAACACCCAACAGCTCTCTTCACATTTTATTCCGGTATTGATATTTCAGCAGACTTAAAAGTTAAGCCTCCTTGCACAACAGAACGTTATGCCATGAAAAATGGTCTTAATCTAGGAATTCATTAACAGGTTCAAAAAGCGTACAATTACCTTGAAAAACAAACTAAATTGTAGCACACTGGGACTGAACTGAAATGACTATGACCTGCGTTCAATTTGAAAAGAACGTCCTCCTGGACGAACTGTTGCAACAGTGGAACGACTTCTTTCCCACTGATTGAACATGTACGAAAAATCGTCTCACTCTTTCGGTTTCATATTTACCCAAAAACCTGCGTTCAGTCAGATCTAAGAAAACAAACCAGTTTGCCAAAGTGCAATTGGCAAATCTTCGACCAACTGTTTCAATTAAAATTTTGATTCATCTTCTTTCCCTGGTCCTCAATTAATTTGCTACTATCACCTTCCCTGTCGATTTCATCAGTTTTATACCACATTAGTACAAAATCAGAAACTTCGGTGCAATCAAAGGCACAAGAGCCAAATCTTCAGTTGCACACCAGGGCCCAGTTGTTCAAAGCTCGATTAAACTAATCCTGGATTAACGTGAACTTTGATTTTTATTTTAATGACTAATCATTGAAGGTTCTGCCAAAGATTTTTGTCCCTCAGTTTTAACTTAGACTTTTCTTTAGCATGAGTTTAAAATAATCTTTCAAAAACCACTTTTAATCAGCGTGATGAAAGCCTTGGTTAACTTTTAATCGTGGATTAGTGTTAATCAGCTTTCGAACAACCGGACCCAGAACATTCAGGTATGGTATTAATTCCATGGAACTCTCTAGGCGAGAGCAACATTTCCATCAGAATGGAAACCATGCACCGTCGCGAAAATAACACTGAGCAGTGTAGAGAAGTGACCCTTAGTGGATGATCAGTTAAAATACAAATTAGGCTGCAGGCAAGTAAGAACAAAGCAATGAAACTACATCCTGTTCATTCCATTAGAAGGTAAAATAAAATTGTACCAACCTCCATCGCTTAATTGTCTCGCAACGTAGCGAGCTTTAAATCCTGGACTATCCTGACTAAAAGAATCACTTGAAAGCGATCTCCAACTCCGATTTATCTCCACTAACATCTTGTTGCCACTGGAACTTATGTTTTGAGGATTGGTATCACCTCCACAGTAATGCCCAAGCACGTTACTTGATAGAGAATGCCCATCTCTCATGATTATATATGTATCAAGGAAGCACGCCCGTGGACCAAGATCTGTACTTTCTATGATCATCTCCACATAGTGACCCTGTGGCACTGTGATCATCCATCGTTTGCTTATGGAACAAGGTTGACTCGTTGGCTTGAAAGCCGGGCTATCAAAACTGCCCTCTTTTCCAATAAGAGGCACATTGCAAGTTACTGTTGGCATCCTAGTGGTGGCGTATGCACCGGTATATGATGTGCGCCGAGTCGTTTGTCCGCGTGTCGGTGATGTAGTCGTGTGAAAAGCAAACACTACCAAGAAAGATTTCTCGATTAGAAAAATAGCTGTTTGGTGGCACTAAATACCGATTGAAAAGCCTAGATGACCATACCTTTGATCAGTTTGCAAAAAAAGGGGTTGCATGAAATGTTTTTTTAATGCAGTGTAACAGCTGAGGGATTTTACAATACCTCGCTCACGTCATTTTGCAGATATTTTACGGTGAATTGTACATGCCTTTATACAGTGATTTTACAATGCCCGTATAAGCCTTACTGTATTGCTTTTACAGTGCCCCGTAAAAGCCTTTATACAGTACCTAATATACGCCCTTTAACAGAGATTTTATAGTGTTGTTTTAATGTACAGACATTATGCAAACCCCACACAATTTCTGCAAGTCGAAAGATCGTAGCCTTTTTAAAGTTGGTTAGTGTTTTACATACAAACGCACTAGACATTTCAGACATTTCAGGGATATCTAACAAAAGGTCTGGATAGCAGTACAGTGCATGCAGGTTAAAAGTTTTAGAAAAACGTTAACAGTTTTGATGAAAACATGTTTCGACAGCTCTTTTGTCATCTTCAGTTTCAATTGTAAAGCGCAAATTGTATTTATAATAAATACATACAAATGCTAATGCTTTGTATTTCTAGGTCGTAAAACCGTTAGCGAATGCTGACAGCACCTAGTCTTTAACTCTACTGCTACTATCACCTTAATACTGTAACAAGACAGTCTAATTCAACAATGATACGCTTGAAAAGTCCGGTTTCTAGAATCTCGTCGTAAGCTATGCCTGCCCGCCTACTCAAAAAAAAGGGGCTATACGACAAGCGTTTCCTGGGACACCTGATCAGCAACCACAAATGTTCACAAGAATTACTTAAGCGTCAAAATTAATCTATTTTAAAAGTTGTTTACTTAAAGGCATCACACAAAAGAAGCAATAAGGCGTTGAGAGCAGATCGAATTGCCCTAGTTTTTTTTCTTTTTCTTTTGCAAAAGTTTCTTTCTTGCTTACGGAATGTTTTTGCTCAAGGGATTTCAAACTGTTTGAGTCCAAAATGAGGTGTTGAGACAAAGTTAATATTTCATTTTCGTCTTTCTCTTTCTAATATTATAAATTTGTCAATGGCTGTTTAGCCATGTGCCGCCTCTTCAAGTCTAATATTTATCAAGCCTTTGCACAAATGTCTTGAAAAATATCTAAGGCCTTAGGCTAATCGACAGTTTTATTGCACTGGGGTGAACATTTATCAACAAAACTAGACAACTATTTTTTTTTCTGTTGGGAGACAAACATTTTTGGGTTTTGAAATGACATCAAATTCGCGTAATACGTTCCAAAATCTGCTATTACAAGGTGATAATTAAGGTGGAGAGTTCAAGGCCCCATGGAAACCAGAAACCAAAAACACCTCCTGTACAATACGGACACCGGCCACTCAGCTATGACAACTTGCTGTCTATTTTATAAAGATTTCACCATAAAAATTTAAAACATTGACAAGTGCACCACGGCTGGACAACGAATTTATCTTGGCTGTTTTGATAAACATTAAAGCCGAAACAGAGAGGTAGCTTTGATCAAATGACTTGTTACCACGTAACAGTCTCGTAGAATTACATCACATTTTTTTAAAAGGATTAGATTAACACTGACATGCAGTTTAAAAGATAGTTAGTTCTCTTACCTTTGCAACACAGGAGGAAACGCAAAAGGCAAAAAACACAACCACAAATTACTGCCATACTTGCTTGTTGATCAAAAAACTAACCTCTTTTTATACAATGCTCACCCTAACGTTTTTTCTCAACAAATGTCAGTAGGACTTTCAAGTAGCCGATTTTTATATCCTTTTGCCAAGTAGCTAGACCAAAAGGATATTAAATTAAAACGCAATCTCAGCTTAATTTGTTATGACTATTACATGCCAGTTCAGAACATTATAACATTTACATAACAATCAGAAAATTAATATACTGCCCTCTGTCGGCACTAATTGTTTCGTCAAAAGAGAGAAGAAAATGTGGCCAAATATTTAAATGTGAAGTTCATGCAGGCATCCTGTGAGAGGTAGATATTATTTTTGACTCTGACTTTATTGTTCTCGAATCTATTTACAATTTTTCCTCCATACGTCACTATAAATATGTCATAGTAACGTGCAAAAGTCAAGTAGAAAACCACTTTTTTTTTGAAATGCCGAGTTAATCGACATTTTAGGGTTTTTGTGTCGCACGATATCGAAACGCAAGTTTTTCAGACCGGATTAAAACGGCCTGAGCGCGGAAAAACTTTTGAGTCAGAACACAGTTATTTACATCATATTTTGACAGCTGTTTTTTTAGCTTTTTCTCAGTAGTCGGCAACTGAACAATAAAAGCCATTAGTATTTTTACAATAACTGCAGAAATTCTAGCGCGCTCATTGGCTAATTTTCATTAGACGGACACATGAATTTATAATTTACGCGATATTGACGCCACGAACGCGAACGGGGAATTTGAATCAATAGAAAGTCTCCTTTTTTCCCCATTAACCAATAAAAGAGTGAGACAAGTTTTCGATTTTCGACTTCATTTTGTCTCTTCTGGCTTTTTGTTATACGCCTCGTGGATCGATCCGCAGCCACTTTGACAATGTTATGTCGCAATTCATGATCAATTAACAGGACAGACGCATGAAAAACCGAGGTCATTTGTTAAATACCACACAAGTGAATAGTGCTTTTCGCGTGCTCTGATTGGTTAGCTCGAAGGTGATTAGCTAAGTACTATTGACCTCCGAGCAGCCGAAGAGAAACATGCAAGATGGCTTCCAATTTCACCACGGTCACTCAAGAGGAAATTATTTCGATAAACGAGGCGGCTGGTACAAAAATACAGAAATGACAACACAGTTTGGTTTGACGGCATTGAATGGTAAGTTATTTAATCTTTCCAATCTCATATTTGCCCCAGAAAGTTTTCTATCTGTTTCCAAGGCCCAAAATTCTTTACAGTGCTACTATGACGAAATTCGTGTCTTTCTAATCTCAGCCATTTTAAAACATAAACAAGTAGTCTGTACGTGAAGAAGAATGCTGTTTACTATTTTCATATATCTCTTTTTGTTCCAGACATATTCAAGTTTAAAAAATATGCAAATTAGTCAAGTGATGACGTCACAAACTCAACCGAATTTTGGTCAAACATTATGAATAAAGATATCTCAGCCAATTTGTGTCAGAAATGCTTGATTCTTTGCACTGACATTGTTCTAGGTGCGCTTCATAATATGAGCTTTTCAGTTTTGTTACCATGGCAACATACTGGGTTCCAGTCCTCCCTGATACTTAAGGCCTTGCTGGCCACCTTTGGCATTCTATTTTGATATTTGCCAATGGTGCCTCATCTGCATGATCCAGCAAGCGTATAAATATGTTAGGTCCAGTTCGTGGCCTTGTTAAATGTTTTTCAAGCTAAAAATCACTAAAATGTTGAAATCGGGTTGGAGGGGACTGGAAAAGAGTGAGTTGCCATGGGAACCGAATTTTTATAGCCGTAGGTGTATTGCCTTTAGAACTATTAGCCTGCCAGGTTTCAATGGTCTCTGCTGTAAATTGACTGAGATTACTCTATTTATAATATTTGTCCAAAATTCGGTTGAGTGTGTGACGTCATCAGTCCTCTCATTTACATATTTTACACAATTTTCAAACGTGAATATCTCCGGAACCAATGCAGATATTTAGAAACGGTAAACGGCGTTTTTAATCTTTCCTAGAATTCTATGTGATAAACCTTAAAATTCAAGGGGTAAAAAATTGATCATAGTAGCACTTTAAGTCTCTTAGCTCTGAAATTCAAAATGCAACAAGTATTGTCTCTTCGATTCCTCTTAATGTAAACCTAACGTAAACCTATAATATTTTGGTTTGTTTTTCCCTAATTAGGTAATTTAAATTAATGTCTTGGCTCTGTTCTATTTCTACTCTGCCATTGATTTTGTCATAATATATATAATAGAGGGAGACCATTATTTAAAAACCTTGTTGTTTCTCATGGGCTTCCTCTCCACCTCTATTTTATTATTTTAACACTGTCTTCTATTTATTTTTTTGGCAAAAATAAGGCGAGAAATCAAAGTTACCGTAAACTGTCTAGGACTATAAAAGTAAAAGATGAAACATCCAATGTTTTGTAGCATTGTTTCAAGACGAGTAAAAAAAAAATGAAGAAATGACACCAGGGCAGTTAAACAAGTGCCTCCAGAAGTTCTTCCTATCCGCAGGAAAGCGAGACGGGAACTTTTACAATAAGAAATCGCTTACCGCGAATGAGCATCACACGAAGAGATTTTCACCAGTTTATTTTCCGACCATATGTCGGTATAATAATTGTCAGATATAAAGTAACTTTTTGGTCCGTTAGTTATTCAGCTTGTGTGCTATATACTAAAACAATTATTCACCTCAGTGTCGGCGATAGTGGTGAATATTGACTTTGCGGCATCCATCACTATTCATCTCCACTTCGGTAAATAATTGTTAACTATTAATCTTTGAGGTCTTAATTGCACTTTCATGATAACACAGCGAGTGTGCTTCTCCATCTAATTCCTATTGGAGTCATCATGGTATATTTCTAAACGTACGCACGGCCGTGCGTCCATAAGATGACGTGTGTAAATCAGACAAACTCGGTTTTCCGTCGCTTAGTTTTAGTTTTATACAAACTAGTTTAAAGAAGTAAATTTTCATTGACAATTTCAGACGAGACGTTCTCGTTCAGACCATACCATTGTGGCTTGTTTGTAACCAGCCAATAAGAACCTTTATTTTTCTGTACAGCACGTTCAGAGAATTGCAAACAATCCCAAATAAAACCTGTTTTCTGTGCACTACTTTGTTTGTCACTATGTTATAAAAAAATTGGTCCATGCTTTTTTCGCTGAGCGTGATCCAGTTATGGATGCCGGCACTTGGGAAGTTTGGAGAGCACTCAGGAAGCAAGAGATTGCACCTTGATTAATTCTTTACGCTTCTCTCGTGCTTTCCAAACTTCTCGCGTGCATCCATTTAACAATTATAACATAGCGAGTGTGCTTGTTAATCCTTGTCTAATTCCTACTGATTAGGATCATCATCGGGTACATTTCTCAACATACGCACGGCGATGCGCCCATATTATATTATTATATTATATATTATCTATATTTTCATTTCATTTTCAAAGGAGCAAATTTTCATTGAGAATTTCAGATGATACGTTCTCGTGCAGACCTTAGCATTGCGGCGTGTTTGTAACCAGCCAATAAGAACTTTTGTTTTTCTGCAGGGCGCATTGAGAACATTCTGTAGTCAATAATTAACTGGGGAAAAGGATCTATAGCTAAGCATTTCGAGGCCGATTCCGCAACAGCTAGTTTGCCATTCGAAATTGTGTGAGGCCAGCATTTCACCAACGTTAAGATAAAGGGCAATACATTTGGTGCCTTTAATCTATGTGAAACCGAAGCTTCGTCAGTTTCTTGAAGTACAAAACCTTCCAACATGTCACAAAACGTCGGCCATGTATTTTAAACTAAGTACAGGCCCAAAAATAATTTATTCAAAATGGCGCCGAAATGGTACACGACAGCCAGCCAAACGGACCAAATCTACCCTTTGGTAACACAGAAAAATGACCTAATCACAAACTAAATACCCAACAGATTAAGATGTGTTCTCCTAACGTCGAACGCCAAAAGTACAAGCTCACTAGAAATTTGAGTGTGCTGTTTTATTTTGTCATATAAGGTCATATTTCTTAGATCAAAATATTGATTCTGTACTAAACGTACCACAGGGTATTTGTTTTGATTTGATTTTGTTAATGCATGTCTTACTAGTTTTAATATTTAGTGTAAAATCCCGAGCAGTATATAATTTTCCAGTAAAGTCAAACAGCCCAACATGATACAGGATTTACCTTGATTAGAGTGCCTCAGTGCAGACAATAGCTCTTTAATATGAACAGCATTTCTAATTATTTGGTGCAATAACAATCTCAACTTCATATATCAAAGAATTTTAACTCATTTCAAACAAAAATGCGCTCATTTTTAAATTCGAAACAAGAGAAACTAGTCATTTGTACTTTAAGTACCCAGAGGGATGGCCTTAATAAAAAAAAGTAATAAATAATAAAAAAAACCAAGCAAAAATTAAGCTCGCGTTACCTTTTTTGGAACGATCAAAGCGAGAAGTAATGAGTTCTCTTACCTTTGTTGCTTATAAGCCAAGACAAAATCCAACAAGCAAAACCAGCAATAATTTTCATAGTTCAACAAGCAAAACGCTCAAGTACACAAGATCAGCCAAGAATTTTCCTGGCAAGATTTCCGAACTGGCCTATACATTAATACCTATGTATACATTTTGCAGTGACTCAAGCTCTATTCACGCTTGCCGTTTTCAAGATATGGTTAGTATCACAGTGGTGCATGTATAATTAATGTATGGAGCTGTGTGGAAATCTTTCCGAAATTAAATGTAAGCTGCAGTTGTATTTGTTCTGGATATTATAAAAAGACGAAGAAAATTTCTTTATTTACATAAATATATGTTATAATATAGAGTGCATCATTGATCCAAGCTGTAATGATAAGTGTGTAGCATATAGCTTTGCTGAGAACTGCAGGCAACCCTTACTTTGCGGCTATAAAGCAAACATTCCTTTTTGTTTTGACTATTGCATGATTTTGTCAGTTCTTCCTTCGTTTCCCCCAAATTAAACTTGCATCGCATAGTAATTTGCTTAACTCAAAATCGTAAAAAGGAAATATTTTCTAGACATCATTTTTAACTATTTCTTGTTTATAAAATATCGGAGCCCGGTTTAAGATTCAGTTCCATCGCGATCGCATAAAAATTGTCTTTTTTTAAATTTTAAGCTGATGGTGGAGGCATTGTAGAATTTTCCCATCGCATCAAAATGCACTTTTTTTAAAAAAAAAATTAATAATAAAATTGATTCTAGAGGCATAATAGGATTTTTCGCGTCGCATCAAAACACAATTTTTAAGAGGAGATTTAAATCACAGTTCTAAAGCTCAGGAAAAAAATGTGACAGAATAAAGTTAATTAACTAGATGTTGGTAGCTATCTTTTATGTCTTTCTGATTGCAATTGTTCGTCAAAACAAAAGACGCTATTAATTTTAACCCCAACTTGTCATTGAAGCTGTAATCATCATCCCCGCAGAATGGAAAGCTTTGCTCATGCAAATTTTTCTTTGTGCTTTCTTTACTTTACTGCCCTGTTAGGTTTTAGTGATACCGGATGTTCTTTTTTTCTGAGGTTTTCAGTTTTCAGTTGCACAGCTCACACGTACTTCAGCAGTAAAATGGTTGAGAAAAGATTGCAGTTAGCCTATACTCTCTGGATTATATCTGTTGTCATGGGATGTGAAAAAGGTACGTGCTATTTTACTTTCTTTTATACTTGATGCATCCAACAGCGTTTTTTAATTAAAGAAGGACCCTTCAGAGCAGATAATGAAGATAAGTTTTTCGCGAGGAACAACATTAGGGTTTATCCTGTCGATTAATGAGATCATAAAAGAAAGTGTAGTTTTCTGAATGATCATTTTTTTTAGTTGACTTCAAAATGATGGCAGTTTAAAAAACGATCAACTAACTCTCTTTGGTAATTTTTCCAACTGAGGCAAAAGTGAATTTTCCTTTCCAAGGGCATGATACGCATCACCGTTTTTTACGATCTAAAAGTAACAACAAAAGAGATCATGAAAACGTATCGCCAGGATATTCTGAGGTAAAAGTTTTCTGCAACTGGTTTTCTATCTTCGGAACTGAAAGAATTGCATTTTGTTTCCCTCTTTCTTGTTTTATTTTCCAGCGATACCGTGGAACAACTTTCTTGAAGCCTTAGATCTATATTACTACAAATTCACCTTTGACCTTCTTTGTAATAACGTTTCTCAACTTTTGCTGTAATCGATTTTATTAAATATCTTTTCCGGTGTTCATACATACATATGTACATAATATTTAATTCGAGTATTATAAAACATCACGACACGTTCCATCCATTAATAAAAATTTCATTTCCTCTCATTAAGCATGTATTTGCAAACTGAAGACGTTTTTCTCAAAACAGGTAAATGTATATGCAATCATGATTTTCCCTGTTACAACTAATAATCTATTTTCCTGCGAGCTCTGCTTTAAGGAAAGCACTTCTGTAAATTTTAATATGTTTGTTATCCTTTTTTGTTGTTGTTGTTGTTTTACTCCATGTTGCATACACAGCTTGTGTTTCTTCTCCCTGCCGTGAAACCCTGAACGGAGTGAAAGGAGCCTTTAGTAAATCATCCTTCTCCTCACATACTGCCTGCAAAAACTATCGACGGTGGAATATCAACGCTCCCCTTGGGAAGTATGTGAAATTGACTTTCGACAGTCTTCATGTAAGCGACATGGTTTGTCTCAACGACAGTTTCATTGCCGTGCGTGATGGTTTGGACTGCTCAAGTAGCATACTCGCGCGTGATTGTGACAAACACGCCGATTTTCAGATGCCCTTAAGTTCCAGTGGCAATACGATGTCTGTGGAGATTTTTGGTCAGTGGAAAGGAGCTGGCTTTAGTGCCCGTTACCAAGCTTTTGACCTGAGCAATGGTGGTAAGAACACAGTGTAATATAATATTTTATTTATCTTGAATAGCTATTATCTACGAGAGACCAGCTAGCATGATCAAAATAAAGAACAATTAGCAAGGTTTTCCACGCCCGTGAAATCAATGGCCAAGAAAGGATAGATAACTGCAGTCTTCTGTAAGTAAGCGTTAACTTTTAAAGAGTTGCTAATGATACGAAAAAAACCTGAACTCGACTCGAAACGAAAAAGCATGAAGGCGTAATCGGGGAAAGAAGTTCAAACTCACCCAGAATATCCTACAGAATATCCTGTACAATTGCCTATCGCTTCGTACGTGGAACAATAGCAAATGAACAACAATTATTTAAAAAAGTTTCTTTTTGTTCATATTTATTTAATTTTTTTTGTATATTATATATCATCACTCCAGTTGCTCCCTGGTTTGTCAGGACAGCATATTCAAAACAAGCAATACTCGTTGGCCAGGAATCACCCTTGTGGTGTCAAGCACGAGGTGCCCCAGCGCCGATAATTACTTGGTCAAAAGATAGTAACGTTTTACAAAACGGCACAAGTGTGATTTACAATTTGACATCTAACGAAAAACATGGACGCTACGTTTGTGCCGCAAGTAACTCTTTTGGTTCAGTCACCATGAACATATCAACTGATGGACAATGTAAGTAATGGAGATATATATTTTTCAGTCAGTTAAAAACTAGTAAACCGATGGCAACTGTCTTAAATCTACATTTGATATTTCCCTTCTATTTGTCTGCTTTGTTTGCCAGTTGGAATAGGAGAATTTTTTTTCTTAGCTCAATATCTTTTTGTTATTTTCAGATTCTTCCAAACAGTGTAACTGTTCTTTTGCCAAGGCAGCTCCATTCAGGATTCGTGTCAATTGCAGTAGTAGAAATTTGTCAACAATTCCACGAGACCTACCACGAGACACAAAATACCTGTGAGTATACATCATGCAGGAAAAATTCGTCTTTTTACTGGCTCCTTCACCCCACGTCTCTCACATCCTACACTGTTACAGTAAGCCGTGTAAAATTCACTGAGTTCGTAGCAAAAAAGGAAAACATGCAAGCGTCGAGTGCCCACTTGGTTGAAACGAGAAGGACATGGAGTCTCCTATATTGCTCTTAGAGTAACGGGAGGAAGATATTAAAATATTTATAGGAGGAAGAACAACTCTCATCAACTTCAGAGTGATTTTTCTAAGGTGCACAGAATGAACTTGAAAAATTTGGCCAATTGTTCAAATTGCAATCCATTTCCATCCTAGCCATCTGCAGCCAAAGACAATCAATACTAGTTTCTATTTACTAGTAAGGTTATTGTTAACAAGGCTGAACCATTACTTTAATGTTTCTATGGATACAAATCTATTTTTTGGCTATTAAAAGTGAATCTAAAAAATAGTGTCACTGCCCCTTTAAGGTTTTTCAAGTTTAGTCTGCTAATAATTAATTAAGGACTGATCACGAAACCTTGCCATGAAAACAATGGTGCTGCAATTTAATTTATGTTGGAAGGGCCGCGACCCTGCACAATCCTTTGTTTTAACATTCACACCACAGTTGAATATCTTAACAAAAACGTTTCGATTGGTCGGTTTCTCCAACACATACCAAATTCTATTGTTGTTTGTCAGGGTCAAGGCCAAAAAGGCAAACAAAAACATATAACAAAGAAGTTTGTCAGGTTGCCTTTAATTAACTGTGGTCTGCTGGACAACAGCTAACACAGCAACTAATCAACAACGTACTGACATGACACGATTTGTCTAAAGTTATGCTGTCCTGTAAACATATTTGCAGTTCAACGACAAATACTAGTAGATGGTGTTTTCAAAAGATAAGTGATTTAGAAAGTCAAAACGAATCAACAGGCCAACTCGTCTCAGGAAATAAATAACGAACGACCAATCAGTTAATGAGGAGTTAAGTGCTTCTCCCAATTTGAACCTTCGAGGAAACCTTGCAAAACTGTGAACAATCACAGTCTTACGTTTCGTAGAAAACAGAAAAACACTTAAAATAAACTGAATTAGAAATTGAACAATTCTACCATTTCCAGGAAACAAGAGCCTAAGAACCTGGTAAAACAAGGATCATACCCTGGTTCAAGTCTGGTTCAAAGATCGGGGTATCCTGGTTCTTGAACCAGACTTACCAGGCTTGAAACACACGTGCAAAGAGTCTGAGTGCTTAACCCTGGTATTCCAGGTAAGTCTGGTATTCCCGGTCTTGCAAAAAATCCGGGCTACCAGGGTATAACCAGGCTCCCAGACTTCAGTCTTGGTCAACCTGTACTGAGCGCTACCAGGGCTTAACCAGAATCTTAGGTCATTGTAAACAACTAACAACTAAATTTAGGGCGCGTTTTTTTATCCACAATTCTGGAATAAGAATGGTTGGTACGGAATGCTAGGAATAACTCGGATTGTCTGCATAAAAAAACGCCCGGAACGAAGATGTAAGGCATTTCCACCTGTTCTCGCAGTTTACTGCCGACGGAGAGTAGCCATTTTTCTTCATGTCGTCGGCAATCATTTGCCAAATCGCCCTTTTCTTGTACGAAACATCACTGAAAAAACCTCGTACTTTTGGTACAATGAAATTAGAAGCAATGTTTCATTGTGTCCAAAAGTGTAACCTGATTTTTTCTCCGGTAGAGACATATTTGAATCCGCAGCGCTCATCTCGCCGTCCGCCATCTTGGACTTTCATTCGCAACATTCTGTTCATTCTACCCCTGGGAGCAGAATGGATGGAATGGCATTCTGTCCATTCCGGAATAGAAATGCGGAATAGAAAAACGCGCGCATTTTACATTCTGGCCATTCTCATTCCAGAATTGTGAATAAAAAAACGCGCCCTTAGTTTCCCAACACAAGTTTGTAATTGCGTTCCGGCATTGTCAAAAGTGACGGTTTCAAGAAAGCGACTAAATGTCTTTTATTGCCCTCTTATAACTTATTTTTCCAGAATACTGACAGTTTTACGTTTTCAGAGATCTTTCCAGCAACCAGCTTACAGGAATTAGTGGTGGTACTTTCAAAGAGGTTCCCAGTCTTGAATTTCTGTAAGTATGTATTCGTGTTACAGTCGATCCACGTCACGCGTGACCATTATTTTATTTTCCGAGAATGAAATAAATTTTCGAAATCCTCTTTGTAATGTCCGGCATTTGAATCGAATGTTGGAATCGCTGGAAATCTTTCCGAAAAAGACGCATTAACGGGAAAAAAGATTCAAAAATACTCAAGAGAAACAATTGTTACTCTCGAAATACTTAATGCTGTAATGTAAAGAAAAATTCATAGCTTTTATACCGTCAATAAACTAGGGAAATTTCTATAAGAACTCTGAAATCTCGTTGGCGATGTTCGAAACTGACAGGTAAATTTCAAAATTCCATTCAAATTTCAAAAATACCGCTCACGCGTGGCGTGGATTGACTGTAATTATCCTTCCCCTCGGCCATCTTAGCTTATTCTCATTACTATACAGGCTTGTTAGAGTCTTGGCTCACTGATGACCCAGGAGATCAGACGTGCAAGAAAATAGCATCCAGTTAAGATGAAAATCCGGGTATCTTATAACTATATTTTCTGATAGATTGTAAGTTTCGTTTCCAAATTCTTTTAATCTCGTTTTCGTGACTTCGTTACCTGTCTTTAAAGTAATCCCTCTAACCAATCACAACAGACGCGAACAATACAATAACCTAATTAGAACTCGAAGCAAATGCATACACATTGCGTCCGACAACGTAGGGAAAACGTGACGATTAAGTCTTGATTACTTTGGCCGTTTCTGTCTTTTACATCTAATTGATTGAGAAGATTAATGGCAGGAGTTTTTTAACCAACCTAAAGCGTAATAAACTATCACCCTAGAAAACGCTAAATAAATTTGAACAATCAATTGCAAAAGCACTCCAAATTCTCGAATTTGCAGCTATCATTTTACATCTGAACGCACGCCATCTTAGTCTCACGAGCATTCTACAGCTTTTACATCTTTTTTTCGTTAGCACTTCCATTACTCCTTCCGGGAAGCTCAAGATCATAATGATGATATCTGAATGATATTGCACATTAGTAAAAAATGGATCATTGTATAATGCAATTCCAGCGATTTGATTGGCTTAGCGGCTATGGTATATGAGCCATTACACCATGCCCGAGAAAAAAGCGAATTCAGCAAAATCTAGCAATATTTCTTGATTGTTTTTAACAAAACAATTATTCCACTCACGCTTGTTGGCTGCGCGCCTCGTTGGCTATCTATCATATCTTATTCGTGGAATAATTGTTAATTATAAAGTTGATATTCGGATAATTCACAATTATTTCACTCGCGCTTGTTGGATATGAGTCTATCATTTCATATCCCACAAGCGCGAGTGAAATAATTACCTAAAAACAATCAAGAAATATTCCTATATTCCGCATTCTGTTGATTCTCGGTTTGGACTCTATCATGTCGCTGTCGTGCTAAGTTTTCTACGCAGTCCGATCAGCCTTGCAGAAATTTGTCTCATTTATATTTTTGGCTGATTAGATCTTTCACAGATCCTGCGTATACTTGCAGCATTTTCGTTGTGCGGTTCCTTGCAGATTGTTTGCTTTTATGTGTTTGGACCGTAGATCTTTTCAGATCCGATATGCTGTAGTTCTTTTTAACATGGTTTGACCATGTACTTGTGAAGGAGAGTTTAGCTTTTCTCATTTAACTTATTGCGACAGCGACATGATATTTCAGTTCTTTTGTTCATTGTTCGTAGTCACGCGCTATGACGTGGACGGATGGGCCCATTCGAAATCGGCTACCACGTGCATTTGGCTGACAACTCGACTAGCGTTGGTTGCTCTACCTTTTGCTGTGCTACACCGTGCTGACGACGGCCAACCAGCTCGAAACAGCTGTCTACGGTTGCCGCATTCTGTTGATTCTCGGTGTGGTGTCTATCATGTCGCTGTCGTGCTATGTTTTCTACGCAGTCCGACAGGGGCTCCCAATGGGAGTTTTCACTCAGATCCTTTGAAACGCTATTTTAGGCTATCTGGAGTGCCTTTAAAGCTCTGTAGATTCATTTAAAGCTGCGCTATAATATTTTTATCTCTTCGGTCATTCTAGGGGAACTTAAGTCTTTTCGAAATTACTAGGGCATTTTTGTCCATTTCCCAAAAAACTTAGGTCTTATTTCCTTTCCGAAAATCTTAGCTGACCTTTTTTCGGTACTCGAAACGACATTTTCATCATTCCGAAAACACCAGGCTTTAAATTTCCCATATCACGAAAGTTTGAGGCGAAAATTATTTTTAGAAAATTGTAGGGGATTAAGGCCTTCCGAACAGATAATTTACCGAAACGATCCGTTGAGTGCCCCTGGTCCGATCAGCCTTGCAGAAATTTGAGTCCTAGATATTGCGAAGACAACCAACCAGAAGAAAATTTATAACTAATAGTGGCTGTTTCTCCGGCATGGTATAATGCATGGCTCACATACCATGGCCGCTAAGGCGATCAAACCCCTGGAATTGCATTGTACAATGATCCAGTTTTACATGTAATAAGATTGGATATTAAAATGTTCTTATATGGTTTATTTTCTCTTAGTGACCTTTCCAGTAACGACCTTAGGTACTTTGGCTGGTACAGCTTCAGTGACCTCGAGAATTTGACTACTCTGTAAGTAAAGATTTCTCGTTCGTTTACAACAGCGTTACAACAGCGGCTCTAAGAAAATAAATAATTTTAATAAATTTATATACGTTGTTTAATTTGCGCCATCCTCCAGTCGTTACCCGCTCCATGTAAAGAGTATTTTTGATGAATCTGAGCATTCACTATTATAATAAAAACTAGGGAAGCACAAAAATCGCAATCGTGACAGCAAAAGGAGCCGTTTACTTTGCCTCAGGGAGTCGGGATTAACTTAGCAATTTCTTAAAAGATCATGTCAGGGAGGTGGGGGAAGCTACCTTTGGTTTTGCCGCTTTTCGGCTCTGTTCACTCTAGCATTGTTTCTTTCTTCTTATTTCACACATGGAAGACGTCCTAGCCGATTTGGAAATATATGTAAATATCCGGCAGAAATGGATAAATATTAAGTTGAGGATCGCTTTCCATTTTCTTTCCGCGGTAGTTAATTCCTGGTGATCATGAGAAATCAAATGGAAAGGCGATGTTTTCCACCTGAGATTTTTCGAGAAAAGGGATACCTGTTTCATGGCAATAGTACAATGCTCCTTGATGAAATTAGCAGGGTTTGGGGGGTAGAACTAATCTGTGGAATTGCAGACAGCGGACCCGCGGAACCTGCGGAACCTAGAGAAATAACTAGTTTTTTTGCAACTTACATACCAGGTGTAAGGTTACAGCTGATTTCATTGCTGTGTATAGACCCGTAATTTTTTTTTTTTTTTTTTCTTTTTTTACATGATTCGACCAAGAGAAAATGAGATTTTCTCCTGATACGACAGTATGATTCGACGATCATGATTCGACCGAGAGGTTACCAAGCTCATCGATGAACTCGCAAAATCATGAAGGTTCTGCACGAAGACTTGAGGTGGCAGGTGATTTATCACCAATATTTGTACGGGAGCTCGATAAAGGAAACAGCCAATGTTCTTTTAACGAGTACCGCATTTGTTTTAAAAATCCGTAGATTGTATCGGCAACGTGGCGAGATGAACCGAAAGAGAAGAAAAGGACGGCAAAGAATCTTGTCTTGTAAGCTCGTGTTTGTTTGAGTGTTTTGATAATAACGAGATAAGCCTCAACCTTGTTCGGTATATAGCAAGCATTTTTCGGCTGTTAACTTGTTCGGTTTTTATATACCGATACAGATTCGGCCGTTATCCCAATTGAGTTAACGGCCGAGTCTCGATCAGCACAAAGAATGATTAATCAATTTAATTAATACTATATACCGAGACAAACTCGGCCGTTATCCCAATAGACTTATCCTGGGCCGAATCCCTGTTTGTTTTGTTTATGTTTGGTTTCTTGAACAATATCTTGAACAATATATGCTTGCATAAACGTTTGTTTGCCTGGTATTGGAACAGATAAAGAAAACAAAGTTTTAGAGGCGATGATAAGGAGCAAGCCGGAACTCTGTATAGATTAATATATACCTAGACCGGTACAGGGACCCGGCTTAGCATTGCAACAACGTGTCGATCGATTCTGCGCCTTGGTTTTATGTACAAAAAGGCACGTCTAACTCATTATTTTTCCTTTGTTTGAAGTCGAACAAAGTTTGCAGTTACACCAGAGTATACAAAAATTATTTCCCTCAAAATTCCATCTCTTCTAGTATATGCTGGTATATGAAATGGCTGGTTGCCAAACGTTCCAAGCTTATTGTTTTGCTTTTCTGAACTTCAGCTGAGGGTGATTGCCAAACAGAGAAATGAATTCTTGAGGGCAACATACTGTCGTTTTATGGCTGATTATACCACGACAAATGTTATTGCCGTCCTTTTCTTCTCTTTCGGTTCACCTCGCCACGTTGCTGATAAAATCTACGGATTTTTTAAACAAATGCGGTCCTCGTAAAAAGAACATTGGCTGTTTCCTTCATCGAGCTCCCGTAAAAATATTGGTGATAAATCACCTGCCACCTCAAGTCTTCGTGCAGAACCTTCATTAGTCTGAAATGTCAGCCGTCTCCTCCCCCTAACCCGCTTAGGGGGAGGAGACGGCTGACATTTCAGACTAAACCTTCATGATTTTGCGAGTTCATCGATGAGCTTGGTAACCTCTCGGTCAAATCATGACCGTCGAATCATACTGTCTTATCAGGAGAAAATCTCATTTTCTCTTGGTCGAATCATGTAAAAAAAAAAATCCGGGTCTATACACAGCAATGAAATCAGCTGTAACCTTATACCTGGTATGTAAGTTGCAAAAAAAAAAAAAAAAAAAAAAAACTACAGTTGAACCTCTCCACAACGGCCACCTTGGGGACAGAAGAAAGTGGCTGTTGTAGAGAGGTGGCCGTTATGGGGAGGTAGGGGTATAATATGACACATTTTTATTTTCGGGAAGTACAACATGTTTATTGTGCCAAGTTCGTGCTTACTGTGGCCTATAATAATATAAATCCAATCTTAAATAATATAATAGATAAAATACACAATAAAACGTAAATAATGTTTTGAAACAAAATGTTAACAAGACGAAACGAGCAAGGTTCGCAACATTCGCTATATTATTGTAGACAATTTATGCTTACTGCAGCATATAAATGGAACACAGTCAAAATACGTATATCATTAAAACGGATACAGAAACGTAATGTTCCGAAGACAAATGTCGATTACTGCATCAGTTTATAAAAAAAAAAAGTTTTTACAAAAAAGTACTGTACTGGCCGTTATCGAGAGGTTATTTTGGCTGTTGGCGACGCACTTTAGTGGCCGTTGCCGTTATAGAGAGGTGGCCGTTGTAGAGAGGTTTAAACAAGAGCTAATGTATGGAGGATCCGCCGGGACAAAAAAATGTGGCCGTTATAGAGAGGTGGCCGTTGTGGAGAGGTGGCCGTTAGTGGAGGTTCGACTGTAGTTATTTCTCTTGGTTCCGCAGGTTCCGCGGTTCCGCGGTCTCCAGTTCCGCAGATTAGTGCTACCCGGGTTTTTGTCCAAATTTTCAGTAGAAAGGATCGTTTAATTTGATTTCCTCTTGGAACAGTCGGTTCTTCCATACAAATTGGAAAGCAATCTAGGTACATATAGGTCTCGATTTTTAACTCAATTTCATTATCTTATCTGACGATTTTCTGTCTCCTTTTTTTTTTCTTTGCAGTCTTTTACAAAACAATTTTTTGAAAAGGATTCCATTATATACGTTTAAAGGCCTAAGAAGACTCAAACGTGTGTATGTTTTAAGACTCTGATTTCTCGACTAATACCTAGCTGAAATTCAGGACAGGTCAAAGCAGTATATGTAACTCTTTTTTTGCAGAAATTCGTAAATCGATTTTTCTTGTGTGTGTGTGAACTAATCGCAGGAACACATACACGTCTCTACGTTGCTATGTTGGAAATCCGACTGTGTTATGAATAAAGTTATAAAAATCATATTCGCTTTAAATTCACAATATAAACCCAGCTCCTCATTTGATCGCAGGAGAATGGACACTTCCTCCCTGTGTTGCTACGTTAAGAAGTTTATTGCTAACGTGATCTGTGAGTCTCCACCGGGAAAGAGAGATGTCTTCTCTGAATGCAATCGCATGATCAAGGACCTAGGCCCCAGAATCAGCATCTGGTTGGTCGGTATCCTTGCCGTGCTTGGTAACCTGGCAGTAATTGTCTGGCGTCTGATTAAGCGTGATGACCACCCGGTTCAAACCTGTCTTTTGACAAACCTCGCGATGTCTGACTTCCTCATGGGGGTGTATCTAATGATAATCGCCGTTGCTGACCAAATATGGGAAGGTAAAACTGGTCAGCTGTTATACGTTCGCTAAGCGTTTTCTCTTTGTTCTTGTGTTTGTGTGTGCATGCACATTTGCTCACTCTGAGTTACACGAACGTTGGAATATATAGCTTAATGCACCAGAAGGTGAATATTTTCGTAATTGAAAATTCCAATTCAGCCACAATTGCCACAATTGATTTAACTGATAGGTATTTTCAAAAGGCGCTTACTTCAGCTACGATCTGGAATGGCGGTCAGGAACTGTCTGTAAGCTGGCTGGCGCTTTGGCCGTGCTGTCGAGCGAGGTCTCGGTACTAATGCTGACTGTTATCACCGCTGAGCGGTTAATCAGCATCGTCTTCTCATTAAGGATTTCTCGTTTGACGTTAAGAGGAGCTTATTTGATTTGTGCTGCAACATGGATATGTGGTGTTGTCATCGCCTCTGTTCCAGCGTTTGGCATTACCTACTTTTACAATAAGAGGAGGAAATATGGTTTTTACGGTACAGTATTTCCTCCCATTTTTGTTTCAAAACAGTATGTGAGAAAAGACGCCAATCAAAATGATCAATAGCAAGAGAAAATATTAAAGGGAACAGAGAGGGAGACCCCCAGTATAGCCACTGGGATATGTGAATTTCACTTAAAAACGCCTGTAAATGCCACTTGGGAAAGCCATACTGAATATGTAACAGCCGCCATTAGACAATGCCATTAGACAGCCTTCTTATCTAACACCGGTTTCGGTTCTTGAGCCTAAAACTTGCGCGAATGTCGAAAAGAATTCTTACTCTAACCGCTTGTAATTTAACAGAAAAATGTTTGGAGGCATTTTAAAGATATCTCGATTTATGCAAAGTAGGAACTTTTTCATTCATTTGCACCTTATTTAACATAAATATCTTAAAATCGGAGACACCCACGAAGCTCAATACATATTTGAATGTTTTGCCACGAGAATAGGCCTTTCAACAAAAAAGACGAAGTGTCAAGTTTTATTTTGCCAGAGCTATTGGTGAAAAATGCGGCAATAAACGAAATTACCCAGTAAAAATTTATTCATTATTTACTTGAAAACGCTCTTACAGATTTGTTTCCAATTTCGTCTACAAGTTGTCTAGATTAAGTAGTTTAAATCCTTAAAGTTTTGCTATAAAGTGTCTGAATAGATTTCGAGATAATTGACAATGTTTAAAATGATATGATATGCGCTATCGTTGCTATAGTAATAGTTGTTGCTTTGAAACCGATGAGAAAATTAACTTTGATTATATGTTGAAATGATGATGTAGTATGAAGGAGATCGAAGATTATCTTCTATGCGAGATTGTAATTTCAAAACTTCCACCCTAAGTCCAGAAAAACTGCTGCGAGCCTCCTTAAGTAAAATTCACATATTCCAGCCAACGCCCCTCTCTGTCCCCTTATTTTCTCTTGTCAATAGCCTATGCTTGATATATTTATGTTCAAGGCTGTTATATCAAATAAACACAAGTTTCACCATTACTGGAAACCGCGACTTCTTATCAAAACTCTCTAGACTAGTTTTTTTTTTTCGTCTGTGTCCGGGGTGAGGTGGTGGATTCCGCCCCAGCCCCACCCCCCCCCCTAATGCCTCTGAAAGTATAAATATTAGGACAATGAAACTTGGAGAATAAATTGAACGTACAAAGATGTTTCCTTTGAGGTTCGAAATATGATTTGATGACGTCATATGACGTCGTAATTACATGATTGATTTCCAAATGGTGTCCAACTTGTCTTTCTGGATTTCCCAAAACTTCAGAAACCGCCAAAATTCACCAAAAAGTAATCAAAACTAGTAGAGGAACACTAAAGTGAGGTAACAACATAAACATACTGTAAGAAAGGTAACTGTTCCTTATTAAATTTCTGAAAAAGTCACAAAGTTTGATGGTGATATCGAAAATATTAGAAACGTCTGCGCGTAAAGAATCCCCCCACCCTCCACCTTTCCCTAGTTTAGACGAGATTGAGGGTCTACAGCGTGGTGGAAAGTGCAGACGTTCGTTGTCGTTCGACTAAAAACTCTGAAGACCTCTCAGTGACATAAAATGGCATTACATTTCAGTTTCACTATGTGTAACGTTTTTCCCATACAGGTCGTTCCTCGGTTTGTCTTCCTCTTCAGTTATCTGAAGAAAGACTGGCAGGCTGGGAGTATTCAGTTGCTGTGTTTATCGCTTTGAATCTCGCAGCATTCCTCTTCATTCTGGCAGCTTACATCGCCATTATTCTCAAAGTCTTCAAATCACAGCGTAGGGTCAAAGCTCATGGAGAATCACAAACGAATCCCACGAGCCTCAAAAGAGAGTCCACCCTGGCACGGAGAGTGTTCGCTATCATCTTAACGGACTTCAGTTGTTGGGTGCCTGTTATAATCTTGAGTATTCTTGCTCTTATTGAGAAATTCTACGATCCTCACGGAAAGGTTTACGTGTGGTTTGCAGCGTTTGTTCTGCCGGTTAACTCCGCAGTCAATCCTGTGCTTTACACTTTTTCTACGCCCAAGGTAGGAATCAAGCGACCGATTAGTTGTATGCGTCTTCCGGCGACGGTATTGATCGTCCACTATTTAAATCTAATGCAGCACTGGTGACTAATGCAGTAATTCAAGGGGATTACTTAAACATATTAGGAACGGAATGTGCAGATGAGGTCAATCCCCAAAATT
The DNA here is from genome assembly GCF_977016875.1 of Pavona decussata. Taxonomy (NCBI): domain Eukaryota; kingdom Metazoa; phylum Cnidaria; class Anthozoa; order Scleractinia; family Agariciidae; genus Pavona; species Pavona decussata. The sequence continues at coordinate 308,719 of NW_028145528.1, read as the reverse complement.
CCCAGGGCCTAGAAATTAATCTTCACATCTCTCTGCACAGAACTCCTCGAATCAGTTGACAAAATCGTTCGACCCGAAAGAAGTCTTTCCAACCCAAAACAAGTCTCCAATTGCACACTTCAACCCAACAAAGGTCTTTGCGATTCCCTGTAACTGTTCTTTTTGAAACCCTCCCCCCCCCCCCCCCCCAGACACACACACACACCTTCCCTTCCCGAGACAACTGCTAATCTTTTATTTCTCCTTTGTCACATAACCACAAACGACAGTTTGACTGGACACCAAAACATGCATCACTTAACCAAGAGTATGCAACCAAAGGGGGAGGTTTAGGAAGTACCTCTATGATTGCTTTGAGTTCATTGTATTTTATTTGTTTTATTATATCTTTATGAACATTAGGTGAGAAGTTTCCTCAAAATCTGGGCCTTGAATCTCTTTTGCTGTCTCTGCCGAAGAACTTACAACTTGAATGGTAAGGATGGCCCAGCACTTTATTGCTACGATATTCTCTTAGCTTGAACCGGCATCGTAAATGCCAATCTTTTCCCGAGTGTTTGCACCCTTAGGTTTAACTGCTACAACACACATTTCTCAACCTGCAATTGTACATCGAAACTAGCCAACATAGTCCCTTGTGGATCCTGCTCGTTTAGGCCTGGATTCTATCTTTACACAGTGTCAGCGTGATGAAATCACTTAATAGTATTTCCGTCTCGCGATTCCGCGGTTATAGGCCTGGGGCCAGATTCATGGCCCGGCCTTCCTAAAGTTAAAATCTATCTTAAAGGGGAAGTATTATGCATATTTCCTGTCATTTCAAAACCCAAAAATGTTTGTCTGTCAGCAGAAACAACGAAATAATTGTCAAGTTTGTAATAAATTATCAGCCCAGTGCAATAAAACTGTCGATGAGTGTCTCTGGCCAAACACAGAATTAGTCGGAATGGGCGGAAACTTGAAAAATGTTAGACTAATATCTTTCAAGTTCTTGCATTTTTGTTTCCAAAACGCGCTAGAACAGATCACGAGTTGTTCACTTCAAGAAATGAGTTGACTCTTTCCTCTCGTCATTCTAGAATTATATGGCAGCTGATTGGAGGTCTTATTTGATCATTTTTAACAAAAGATATCAAAAAAACCTATGATACTTTTCCTTTAAGTATTGTTTCTTAACAAAAGTGTATTGTGTACTTGCAATACGCTATGGTCAAATTCTTAAGATACATCTTTACTCAGGAGGTCGTCGTCAACTGGTCCGTGTTCTACTTCTTGCAGCTTTTACTAAAGCATTCAACATCCAAGACACAAGAGAAAGTGTTATTGAAAGGAAGTTCTCGTTCATGATGGAGGAGGTACAGCCCAGCAACAACAACGTTGGCGGAGAAGTCCATCCACAGAACGATGCCTAAGTGTTCTCAGTTCCTTTGCCGGTTAAACGTTTAGTACTCTGATTACGAAGATACTCCTCGATCGTGATGTTTTGAAAGTTCTTTAATTTCGGAAAGTCTAGCTAAAAATATCACTCGTACCTAATAATCACGAATTGTACTCGAGGTGGTGCGATTTCCCATACATATCACGAAATCATAAATATGTCCGCCGGCATAATTTTTCACCGCACGCTACTTAACCGAAAATAGCATAAAAGCCGTCTTATCTTGGCATTCATCCGAATTTGAAGTTAACTGAATACATCACCCAGCATTCCGTGCGCGCCTTAAATGGTTTTTAACCGGCTATTCTCATCACCACAAAACCAGGCTTTTTACGATTTTATGAATTTTAAACTTTTTTTTCAAGGATTTTACGAAAATTTCTCCAATAATCCTCAGAATTTCTTCCTTAAAAATTTAGTGAACTAGCACAATGTGAGACATTTTCCATGCATATATTAAGGCGCAGCCAATTTAGTAGGGGAATATTTACAGGCATACTTGTCTGTCACTGACGATCGTGCCAACATAATTGCTTATGATAGCGCGATGTTGATAACAATTAAATGTGTCACGTCTCGAATGTCCTAGTAACACAAACAAATAGTTAAAATAAGAAACAAACATATACTAGTACGTGAGTGTCGCGAAAGTTTAGTTTGATCAGGTGCCAGGGTTTGAGAGTCGATTGATTTATTGCTGGGAGATGATTGCCCAGGGCGATAAAATCTGTGTATTAATAATGTGCTTGTTTTCAGACAATTTTATGCATGTCACGTTTGTGCGTGTACCTGCTTTCAGTTGCAGCTTCATTTTTACTCAACGGAGCTCAGTACAGTCAAACCTGTATTATGCGGCACGCATCGTATCAAGCGGTCAGTTGTTAAACTCCCGAAAATTACTCCCCTTAAATTACTGTAATTTTGACGTCTATTAAACAGTCACCTCTATTAAACGGTCACCTCAAGCGCTCGCTGTCACCCTTTACTAAGTCTCAACGAGCTGTTCCTATTGTCTTGAACTGCTTTTAACGGTCAGTTTGAAAAAAGAAACCACTAAAATAGAGTAACGAAAACGAATGTTTGTATTTTTTCAACAGAATAAAGGTAATTTGGCCACCGTAAAGAGATTCGAGTGCTATTTATCTATTTTCAGTAATGACTGACTGGCCTGCCAAGTAATTTAATTTCTAACGACCTACAATACCAACTGTAGCATCTTGGCATTAATGTTTTATTAGTCTGTTGTTTTAAAACTATGTTCTCCTTTGTTATACCATTTTATCGCTGAAGTTTCTTAACCGAGTAAGCGATGTTGTGAGCGCTTTGAAGCATAAACTGTCAACTAAGTTGTCAAATAAATGTTATATAAAATGGCGTTTTATTGTTTTTGACGTGAATTCTGTGCAACCTGTATTAAGCAGTAACTAAGCCATTCCCCGAGGATGACCGCTTAATACAGGTTCGACTGTATTTATCCTAGCAGAAAATGAAATAAAATAATTACGGCGTCCTCTTTATCTGACAGTGTTTTCGTGCACTGATAAAATATGACAAATAAACGCATGTGTATATTGTCCCAAGTTAGCGAAGCTTGTGTTCTCTTCCATTGAGGCATATTCAGGATAACACCGTCCTTGAAATCTTCTCACGTATCAGTCCAACTCCAAAGATTTAAAATAAGCCGATAGGCTTTGTCTCGGCCGACTCGATATTTCTTGGTGCTTGGCAAAGACATCAACAGCCTCATTTACTTGATTATATTTTGAAAATGTTCAGAAAATCGTTTTTGAAATCTTACGTTTCTCCCCACTCCAAGGAATCAGAAACGAGTCAATTTTTTTTTTTTACTTTTGAATACTTACATGCTTGACACTAAAACGAAGGTTTTTCAATGTATTTATTTCTCGAAATACACGAGAAAATCGGCCATCTGTTTGTACTCATTTGAATCAAAATTAAACAAAACAAACTTTACTCTCAGGTTGTTTTATGGGCTCAATGTCATCATAGATTTCCTGTATAAATCCGTTTTTTTGGCTAAATACTTGATAAGAATTTAGTTTAAATAATTATAACAAGTGAAAATTGTTGTTTTATTTTTTCCTTTTAATAGAAATTGAATCATTTTTCCTATATTTAAAACCCAAATAAGTGTGCATGACAATTGTCTTTAACCCTTAAAAGCTTTTGTTTCAAAATTTAACCTTTTTCGCTTTTCTTCTTCAATCTTTGTAAAGAAAAAAACTATATATATTACCAATGCTAAAATTTTATAATGTATTGGACCATAAATATATATACCAAACTGCAGATATTGTCGTCATGACAAAATTAAAGCAATAGATACTGAGTTTTCGTCCTGCGTACGTGCAATACATGCGATATGAAATAACCATAACAATAGACGAGAAATAAGCTGAAGAGCTGAAACAATATTCTCTGTTTACATTCTTACTTCACTTTCTTATATTTACCAAAGTTTGATTGGCAGGTGCTAAGCTATTTAAATGAGTCACTTCGCCTTTAACACGATTTTAATATATTGTAAACCATTTGTAGGGAAACTGATTCTGGAAGTTGCGTGCGCTTGGAGATATTTCAGCAAAAGGATGAATAACTCATCTTTGGTGTATCATATTAACCAGAAAGACTGTTCACCCGGGGTACCTACAGCATTCACTGCTATTCTTTCGACTATTAGCTTGTTAGCATTTACAGGAAATCTTGCTGTCATAACAACATTTATCAAGACTTTAAACCTGAAGACAAGCCCCAATTACTACATAGTGAACATGGCTGTGTCGGACCTGCTTTGCGTTGCCTTCAATTGGCCCCTCTATGCCACCGAAGGGATGTTACAACCTGGTGGAAGTCTCATTAAAGACCCTGCTGTGGCTTCGTTATTTTGCAAGCTGGGAATTTATTCACGAGCAATATCGTACGCGGTCTCCATTCTCAGCCTGGTGTTAATCGCCGTGGACAGGTTTATTGCAATCGCATTTCCACTGAAATCTTTAATGTTAACAGGGAAGATTAGGAAAATCTTCCTCTTTCTCAGCTGGTGCCTTCCCGGCCTTGGTCTTGTCCCCTACTTCCTTTATCCCGAGATCGTTGAAGTTAAGAAACATACTTTTTGTAGAAACATGATGAGCCAGTTGGCGCTCAATGTCTACCACTTCTTCGGTTTTGTGCTGTTCTACTGCGTACCGTTGTTTTTAATAGTTGCCCTGTACTCTCGTATCATGAAACACTTAAAAAGAAAAAGGAAGATCCATAACGGACAACGAAGCGATTTTAGGGCAAAGAGAATCATGCAAAGCCAAAATATAATGAAAATATTTGGATCAATCGTTTTGGGATTCTTCATTTGCTGGACACCTCTTTATGTTTATATGTTACTAAAAGCGCTACATCCATCTGTATTTACGAACGACGAATGTCTTTCAGTAAAACTTGTGGGCATATTTTATTACATATTCCCCCTGCTTAGTACAGCCATTAATCCATTTATTCTAATTACCTTCAGCTCAAGCTATCGCGCAGCTGTAAAGAGTTTGTGTTCCTGTTTGTTTAGGAAGACGAGACCAGTCAGTGCTTTTGTACCGGGAGTAATTACACCCCAAGGACAGAGCCAGGAAGTTCTAGGATTAAATAAGCTACAAAGTAGGCTAAATGACAACTCATCAGCGAAATCCTAAACAATGGAAAAACATTCTGCTTTTAGCTTTATGTTATGGCCATTTATTGAATGCGGAAGCAGAACCCATTTCGGCAGAAGGTATATATTGAAGTCCAAGTAGTTTAGAAATTCCGGCGTGAAGCCCAGTAACCTGAGTGACCGATGATAAGGCAAAACTTGCAATCTGATTGGCTGCCCAAGGGCGTCTTAATTTTGATAGACTACCCTGAGAGAGCACGAAAGGATAATAAGGGAAATCGTTTAAAATTGGAAATAATCTACTTTTACCGGATTTTTATTATTATTATTATTATTTTGCGTGGAACGGTCACCGGGTTAAAGCAGTTAGATAGCTTTGACAGTTTGCGAGGGGCGAGCTATCAGCCAATAGAACTCTCCGAACTTCCCGTAAAAGTGTTAAAAAATAGATGGTTTTGTTTATTGAGTTACTTGTACTTTTGTTAACTTATAAATTTAAACAATTCATTTTAAATAAATTAATTTGTTGGCTGAAAGTTGTTGTGGATTGTAGAAATATCTGCTGTGTCAATCAATGAAATGGGAACTAGGTCATCTTTTACTCGACGTAGAATTAACATTTTTAGGAGAATAACACGCAAAATTGGCATTTCCTGTCAATCATGTTTGTAAAGGTCACCAACGAGCTTATCCAGTGAAAGTTACGTCGTAGCTCGATCGATGAAAAATTTCTTTCTCGACACGTCTTTGTATGGCCCGGCTTGGTTTGTTTGTTTACTTCTTGCGTTTTCAGTTTCCCAACTAGGCTCGATTTCCGCCATTCTCTCGAGTCTGATCTTTTTTTCCGAACAGCAGCTGGTGATTATAATCGAGCCTATTTTCTAACTTTCCGAGACAATAGAAGTGCTCAAAGAAAAGCCCCTACCCCCCTTGTCACCAGGTGAGTAAAAGGTATCGTATGGCCTAAGACAGGGCCAATTTTCCCTGGTCTCCGCTTGGAATTCGAACTACACCCACGTTCTTTTTCACTGTGCCAAAGGTTGGTTAAGATGTAAGGCGGAACGTTCAACAGCAAGTCAACGGGATTGATTTTTGTTTCTTCAGGCGTTCACCGTAATATTCCAACTTCTGCTTCCTGACTGATAGATGCCTTGTCTTATCAAATAGGCATTTTGTGATAAATGACCCCAGCTAATAGGAGTCCCATATCAATACGTGCCTCTTGAACTGATCAGCACGGAAAGAAAGTTCCAACTGAACAAAGTAATTAATGCTCCACATCACTTCCTTAAAAGAAAAACTAGCTTAAGGATAAATTTAAAATTAGTTCAGTTACTTTGCTTTATTAAGTCTGTTTTTGACACAATGTTATGCACTAAAACCCTGACTAAAATTCAAATTCAAATCAGATCAAAATATGATAGCGTTCTTTTAACGTCCATAATCAGCCTCTATTGATTTTCTTCCTTCCTTTCCTGATGAGTCTTTTTATCTTTGTTTGTGTTCTGTATACAAGGCCAAGAACAGTCAGGTGGCCTTAGCATTTCCTCTTCTCACGTACTTTCCAATAAGTGGAATTTATCTTGGATCTACTAAAAAAACAACCACTAATCACGAGAGCACTAGTATTTTATTTTGCACGATGAAATGTTTGTCTTGTGAAGTTTCCCGGAGAGCAAGTTTTGCTGTCAACACTCACCATGATCGTATCATAAACTTTTAAATTTGAAGTAGCTCTACAGCACTTGTTCGAAGGCCTTTGTCTACTTACGCTCCACAGTGTTGAATCCAAGCCTTTAAGTAAGTTGGGGGGGGGGGGGGATCGCTCACTTGCTTCTCTTCGTAGAACGAAAGATCACGGCGCTTCGCTTTTGGTCTTAAAAATACGGAGGGGGAGGGGGGTGGGGATCCCTTCCCATAGATCTACCACAACCCCATATCTCAGTCATATATGTCCCTTCAAAACAAAAAAAAAGTTGATACATGCCTCGGGCGCTTTTTAATTATTTACGGTATGAGAAAATCGTGTTTTCTTTATTTGTATCTTTTTTTCTTAATGAAAGTTACGTTTTTTATAGTATACGTGTTTCGGATGAACTTTCATCCATCTTTAGTACAGAAACCCGCTAGTAGGTGTGAAATAAATACAAGAAGTATAGATCAGTATACAATAAAGCTAATTACAGAGTGACACTAAATATAGAGCAAATAACTAATTACAACGGGACAAGAAAAGTAAACATATAGCTGATTACAGCGTGTATTTATTCCACACCCACCAGCGGGTTTTCTGGCATATAATTCATGGTAAGGTAAGGGTGACTATATGGAGGGTTGGCTGACTATATGGAGGGTTAGGGTTAGGGTTAGGGCTTTGTGGGTGACTATAAGGTAAGTTTCATCCGAGACATGTATACTATAAAAAATGTCGTAACTTAAATAAAAAAAAATTATCTCATTCCTGCTGGTTCTACGGAAATTTGTATGATTTGCAGAAAAGAGCACTGGGCTGAAACCAAATACTGTATCAAAATCGAAGATTTCAGCTATTTTTGAGCTGGTCTAATCAAAATTAATGGCGTGCGAGCCGACCGGAAAAGCTGTTGACACATCTACCGAACAGGTCGAGAACAACGGCTGCCCCATCCTCGGAGACCCAGGGGGTGACAGAGAGCGGGTCTCCAAGGATGCGGCTGCCCACGGACAACCTACCAAACTACTGTATTTCTAAACTGTTTCTTGCAACTGAAATCGAATGACGGTAGCCACAATTATATGCAAGGACAAGGAACCACGACGCCGCGCGCTTTCCATTTACGCAAACCGTACATATTGATTTAGCGTGTCCTGACAGATTCGATAACAGATGCTTGCTTTTCCTAAGCACCAGACTGCTGAGTAGGAGGTCGAGTGTTGGTCCGGCCGGTGGAGAAGGTGCTGCCTTTGCTTTGACAGGGTTAGGTCTTCACGTGGCATGGATGACCAGGTAGAAATGGCGGTACCTACTTAAATTTGGAGACGTAAAAGAACCCATGGGAATGTAACAAACCCACCCACCCTTAGTGCCAGCATGCATGTGGCATGATTCTCTGAAAGGCTTCTGAGTGACTGAGACCACAACTCTGTATAACAACCAGTAGCAGAGCTCAACCTGTTTAACGTGCAAAATGAAAGACATCAGCTGAAGGGCCCAATCACAGTAGCAGTACATAACGTCGACTCGTACCCCATTATGCACTCCACATATAAATTTTCAGAGAATTCCAGTGTTCGCGCCCTTCGCGCCCGTGTAGTTTATCATCCAGCGGCAACACCTTTACCGAGGTAGGTACGTTATGTAACGTCATATTTGGGGACGAAATTCAAAATGGCGGATGGATTTGTGAATCTCGGAGCAAGAACCCTACGATGAACATTGGCCGTCTTGCCATTTTTTTTTATAGCTGATGGATACCGAAATGACGAACAAGAGTCTTCGCTGTGTCAGTTGTGTGGCTGCTATGGCATTAAATCGTGGAATTGGAAAGATCGGGAAACTGCCGTGGCCATCCCTCAGGTAAACAATCTTTACTCTTTAATCAAGATAATTGCCAAATAGCAAGCTAATACAATGGGCGACTAGTGTTGCTACAAAAATTCATAATAACTAAGACTAAATCTTACTAGGTTAAAATTTTGATGATTTAACTTGTCGGCGTTAAGTCCGTTTTGCGAAAAACGTACATACCTTATTCTCCTTTATTTTCGCGGGACTTAAATTTCGCGAAAATTTTCTCGGCACATTTGGCAAGTATTTAATTTCGCGATCGCGGAGAAAAATTGTGTTTGCAGGGAATTTAATTTCGCGAAATTCACGATTAAGTGACTATATTTTTTCTTTTTTACAAAAATTGTACGTTAATCAACAAGCGAAACAAAACCAATATGCTGTCCCGTAGCGGCAGCTGTTTTCCTCTAAAAGTCAGTCTTACAGTAAGGTAATAAAAAAAGTCTTCTTGTTCTTCCGAGTCATTATCGAGTATCAAGGGTATCGTTACATGTCCTTTCTAGGAGATCTCAATAGAACCTTCAATCCCTTCAAATGGATCCTCAGGGGGAAGACTAAACGATTCATCTAATAGTTGGGTGATACCAGCCTTTTCCTATCCTTTAGCGATGTGGCGCCTACCAATATCACTGCTGAGATAATTGTACAGGTCCACCAACCATGAACTTGAGGCAAATCTTGACACTGCTTTTTATTTTGTTCTCATATATACAGGACTGACTTAGAGTTTTTAAAGAGGATCACAACTGAGGTGAAAGATAAAGGTGGGATAAAGTAGTAATTAAAGCAACCTGAATTAGTATATCTGGAGCAACTTCGATTTTAATTAAGACAAAAAAGTCACATACATGTAAGTTGGTCTTGCCCAAAACCCTTCAAAATTAATATCACAAATTAGTTTGACTTATTACATGAGAAATAGTAGAGAATAATGAATTCTGGTGTTTTTCATTCAAAGGTAAATGGAATGCTGTATTATTGGGAAGAAGAACTTGGGAATCTCTTGACTCTTCTCAGCAGCCTCTACCTGGGAGACTTAACATTGTCATCAGCAAATCACTGAAGTGAGTATAAAACTCTATTTCTGCTTGGACTGGGTTTCTTAGGGTGAAAATTTTGTTAAATGACTTGCAATAACAGAATGATAGTATCTTATACAGTGTACAGACTTACTTGCAACGACAGCATTCTTCTTTGATCCTTTCTTACAAGTGATCAAACAGCAGCAGGTTCGCTTTGAGTACTTACTTACAACTGGAGCTGTAGCTTATTTCATTCTTTACGTACATTGTTATTCAGGAAGCAAAGCCAAATGCAGGTAATTTAAAACCACTTCCCGAAAGAGGGAAATAGTCAACTATAATTTCTAAGTAAAAGCTAAAATCCAATATTTTTACAAATTACTAAAATTGACAAGAAATTACTGACACAGCATTGTACCAGTGTCAAAGGGTAAAGAAGGCTTCAACTGGAAGTACATGTAACATGATTTGCCATAATATTATATTACAGTCAACTCTCTCGTAAGCAACCACCCTTGGTGCGTGACAAAGTGGTCACTTACGGGAGGTGGTTGCTTACGGGAAAGATCAACAAACTAAGCGCAACATTGGATTGATTAATTAATTACACAAAAATATTACCTTATAAGCTAAAATTAGGCAAATAGAAACTAATTTATTTGATTTTTTCACATATATTCATTCTTCTGATGAAACTTTGTATAATATGGTTCATGGTTCATTTTGGAACAAATCACTGTAACAATTCCCGTTTACCTACAGATCTAATTATAGCCATCTTCTCTTTCTGTAAACTGTCGTTATCTGTCAGCAGTCGGGGGAAGCTTCATCAAAGTTGAACTTTTGTCACTTCTGAGTAATGATTTACAAGTGATCATACGTGATTATGTTGGGTGGTCGCTTACCGGAAACAGAAAACAAAAGAATATGTGTAATTTCTGGCCTAAAAAGTGGTCGCGGTCCCTTAAGAAATTTGAGTGGTGGTCGCTTATGAGAGAGCTCTTGAAACGGTATTTAACTGAGAAACAAAACGGTTTACGAAGTGGCCGCTTACTGGAGGTGGTTGCTTACGAGAAGTGGTCGCTATGAGAGAGTTGACTGTATTTGGTTTCATTTGGTTTTATGTTTAATAATAGTTGCATATGTATTGAAACAACAGCGATGATCATTTCTGGGGTTTCATTAAGGATCGGGTACCAGGCAAATGACCATCTGTAATCACAACTTTGCCCTGTTGCCTTTAACATCTCAACCAACTTTTTCCATAAAATGTACTTATCTCCTTTCTGCTTGTTCAAAATCTTAATGAAACCCCTGTATTTCCAGTTTCATGCTTTTTAGATTGGTTGTTGTCCGTGGTCAAGCTTTTTCCAGGGCCTGAGATATTTTGTAGTGTGAAGTGATTAAAATAAAACACACAAGAATCAAGAAGAGAGGGTTTTGTTATCCCCAGTCCTAAGTCCCTGGACATTTTTTCTTGTGAGCTATCTATTTTTGTGGGCCATCCCCACCAAACCTTCATTTCAATTCTAAAGACATTATCTACATAATTATAATGCATTATCTACTTTTTTTAGGAGCCCCCCAGGTGCTGCCCATCATGTCTGTAGCAGTGTCTTGTCTGCTGTGCAGATGCTATCTTCTCCACCCTTTACAGACACAGTGGAGGGAATATTCGTGGCTGGTGGAACTGAAGTATACAGGGTAACTGGATGTGCTGCTATGTTACGCAAATCACTTTTTACTTTATATTCAAGTGCCAATGTGTTTAGCACAGAACACTAATTGGGGACACTTTTCCAGATCAAATTGAAATTAAAGAGTGTTAGTTTTAAGGAGGGGGGAAAATCGGAGTACCCAGAAAAAAAAAATTCTTGGAGCAAGAGAACCAACAACAAATTCAACCCACATATGACACCGAGTCCGGGAATCAAACCCAGGCTACATTGGTGGGAGGCGAGTGCTCTCACCACTGCGCCACCCCTGCCCCACCATGCACTATACTATGCACTGCTATGCAATGAACACAGTGCTTATTTTGAGTTGCTATGAAGATGTTGAAGTGTAATTATGGGTTGCATGAGAAGACCATGAAAACGGAAACGAAGTATATGATGTAAATTTGCAACAGATAGAGAAACATGTTATCTTGTTCTCAGGTGTCGTACAGGTACAATTCATCACATCATGTATTCATGAGAGAACAAATATTTCTTTTGAATAAGGAACCTCACGAGGCCAGAAAAATAAGCTTGTAATTGACCTGTCCCATGCGAGATATTCCCCTCTGGATACACTTTCGGGCGCAGTGCTGAGAGAGCGTATATGTGGGATATTCCCGGCTCAGGTCCCTCACAGATAATCCTTCAGTACTTCTCAAACTCATTAATAATTCATCAAAAGAAAACAAAGAAAATCACCACTGTGACCGTGGTTTGGATATGTGATCCTAATTACCATAAAATTTTGCCAACTTTAGCCTTGAATTTCTCCAAGAATTATTGCTCATCTGAGAAGCCATATCAAACACTCGAAAGTGTGTTTCATCAGATATCCAAACACCTCGAAGTCGTTTAAAAAAACTCGGCTGCGCCTTGTTTTTTCAACCTACTTCTCGGTGTTTGGATATCCGATGAAACACGCTTTCTCGTGTGTGATATATTACTTAAACCCCCTACAGCATCTCTCGTGAGTTGTTTACGCAAAGAGTAACGGTTTCTCAGGTTTTGAAGGACGGTAGGCGGACACAGTAATAACATCAAGCTTCATTTCCATGAAAAATATAGTGTTATAATAGCGCAATGTGGTTATTTATCTGATTAAGAAAGATACTGTCAAAAAATGAAAAATAAATCAAGAAACAAACAAACAAAACTTTAAATGAAAACAAACAAATAAACAAACAAACATACCGGAAAATAAAATAGTTATGTCATATCACTCAAGTTTGACGTGAAAACCAGTGCATAGTCTGCCATTCTGGGGGATCAGAGTGTTGTTCTGTCTGATCCCACTCCCACTGAACATTGTTCAAACTGCCATGGTTAGACAGGCTACTGCAAACAAAGTTCACACCAGCACTGCTTTGGGGATCATAAGGGACACAAACCTCCCTTCTACAACAAAAACTAAGATGCATGTAATGTTTTGTTATTTTAGGAGGCAATCGAGTCTTCCTACTGCTACAGAATTTATTTAACGGAAATAAACAAGGAATTTGAAGCAGACACATTCTTCCCCATATTTGACAAGACCACGTATAAAATTATAAGGTATAGTATACCCTCTTAGTACTGTTAAACACCAATAATTTATGAAAAATACGCTATATAACGAAAAGGTGATCACGTTCTTTAGTGACTAATCCGTTTTCTGGAATAGCACAATCTCGACGGTATTGTGTTAATGTTGCACCTGTTAGTGAACTCAAAGGGAAGAGCATGGCTTATTCATAACGGAAAAAAAATTAAAATGCAAAAATTCAAAATTGGCAGGTGTTGTTTTTTTTTTACCTTTTACATGTACGTGCATGCTCAGTTTCATTCCAGGCTTAAATAATTAATCTGATTTGTAAAATTATGGGATTTGATGAGGTATTAATGTAGAAAGCGCATAATTTGTGATAAACGCTTATTTGCCTGCCAGTCGGGACTGAAAAAATTATTTTTGGCACCTTCAAGTCCTGTTCTGTACCTTTGCGGTGATTCTTTCAATAATATAACCAGTTTACCTTTCCACCCAGGCTGAAATTTGACTGCAATTTTATGAGTCTTTATAGCTAGTTTGGTTTTGGACGCAGTTCCATTCCGGTTGCCATTGGGTGCCAGAGGCTTTTCTTGTGCGCTCGGCCTTCAGTCGACAGCAATCAGCCTCCGACCGACCGATCCCGAGTTCTTGCGGGGCGCGAGAAAAGACCTCTGGTACCCAGGAGACCGTTGTCGAGGCGCGCAAACCACAGTGGGTAGCTAGGATCTTTTAACTAATCACACACGCGAACATCAAACCTGATGCCGAAAAATGGGAGAAGCAGAAGACTCTCCTGGATGAAAAAAAATTACAGAAGTCGCGCGTTGCAAACTGGGTGGATCTGATTCTTTAAGACAGAGAGTTTCATAAGAGTTTTGAGACTCTTTTACTCTATATTTCCGTTTCAGTACCCCAAGTGAAGTGCCTCAAGGAGTAATAGAAGAAAATCAGATACAGTACAGAATTTGTGTTTACGAGAAACAGCTTTGAACATCTGGTGAGGAGAAGTTTTTGAACAAACCAGACGTCTTTGATTGATTTTAATGAAAGCTACAAGCTTTATGATGTGAACGTTGTCAAGGGGACCGATCCAAGAATTTTCGATTGGAGGGGTTCAAACGTCAACTCTCACACAGTAGATACCACAGGCACCCCAAGCTCTATGAGGGCTATAGACCGTGACCTTTGCGTGAGTGATGTAAATTGAGCATCACGGCGACCATTGCGTAACGGCGAAATTATAAAGATTTGTATGGGAAAAAACGATTGCTACTTCAATTTAAAAATACCAACAAGTTTACAATAAGAAAATCCCTACCTAAACTCCCTTGTCTATTGTTCTTTCTCTTATATGGTTTTTGGGGCCATTTAGCGCGATTCCAGTGAGTTTTAGTCCCATTGCTTTTCTCTCTATGATGCACACCATCACACTGTACCATGAAATTTATTTTTCTCACATGATTGAAATTTATTTCGAAGAAATCCGAAACATTATTCTTTTGTCTCGACTGATATCGTTAAGGCCACTGCCAACACTATGAAGTGTATCATCTGTGGGCTTGTTCATATCCAATATTAGAAGCAAATAATTCCAGTAGTGTAGCAGCTCTTGTAAGGGGTATTGTTGTATTGTTTTCTAGAAGGGTTACAAGCCAATCACGTGAGACCTTATGAGAGTTGCTACATTACCCAAGAATTATCGCTCAGCACATGTCAGTAAATTTAAAATATTCATGGTAAACTACAAAAACGTCTTCGACGTTCTTTCTGTGTAGAGTTTGATAAGTCGAAGTCGTTCAAGACAACGTGCATAGTTTTAGATTAAAAGGGGGGTTAGGGACTTGGTCTGCTACGGGAGGGGGGGGGGGGTATAGTCTAGAAAAATTAAAGAAGTGACCAGAATAATTAAAGAGTTATTGGAAGTGAGAGTGTGAGAGACTGGAGCATCCTTCTTGCTACTGTTATCGGTAATATCCAAACTAGTAGTTTTCAAATTTCACGAAGCGACTGGGTAAATGCTATCTACTTTGACTTTGCGAAAAACAGATCACAACGTTTTTGCTTTTTGTTCCTTATTCTTCACTGGATTTGCTCCAAATTGAGCTACATCCGTCTACAAACGAGACGCATTACAGTAAAGCCCCTCTCTAACCCCTCACCCTTTGGGTGTTTGATTTTGTAGCAACAACACTCTTTCTATTAAGCTCCCCTTCCCACTTCTTTGTGAGCGGTAAGAATTAAAATGTGGATTGAGGTGTTGATATTGTGGTGAAAGAAAATCATTTCAAGTTTCGTTCAAAATTCTTGACCCGAAATAAGTGCTCTCCGATCCTGCTCCTCTTAAGGTGGGTCCCCAAAAAATTACGCCACCGGAAGCTTAATGGAAATTTCACGTAACGCGAATTGACGCAATGATCGCGGCAAGTTCTGCACACTGATCATAACAATGAGCTTAAATATATTTTATTATGTCCCTTTATTCTTCTTCTGAACTATTAATGATTCAACGTTGTTTGAGTAATCAAAATCAAGTATTGTTATTTTTCTCTGTATTATTTTAATTTCCTGCTTCTCTAACGAGGTAAAATGCGAGTCTGCTTAAATTTGAAAACAAACACCTTTGAAAAGGGAATGATGACGGTCGGGGTGGGGATGCAGATTTCAGTTTAAATTTTCATTATTCAACAGGGACTCGTGATTACAACTGTATTTTCTTCCTGTTCCCTTTATAATCAGACTCTAGAATTCATAGTTTCTCTAACGAGACGAAGGGGGTTTTCCCGATTGTAAGGCGAATACTTTTGGTGAGGGAATGGGTGATCTGGGAGAAATCGGTTTAAATGAGTAGCGCAGTTGTTCATTACTGTATTTTCTTCGCGGGCTTTCCACATCTGCAGGAGAAGGTGTGCCCGAGAAATAGCCATCTTCTATTTCATGAGTCGGCGATCTCCTGTTGGTAATATGCAGCGGTGGTAGAAGAGTCCTCTGTCGAAGCCTGGGGCTCGTTCGTTCGCCGTAAGATTGGCCTGCAGCATCACGTTCCTCTGTTGAGTTTGAGATTGAGATTGTGGTGTCTTTGAAAGTTTTAGAGTTGAAATTATGGGGGCTCACCACGCCCTGCCTCGAGAAATGGCCCTCTTGATGAGGGCAGTTCAAAAGAAGATCTGGAAGGACATCTCCTGGTATCTTATCCAGTCTCTTCGAAGAGAATTCTGCAATTGTTGATATAGATACGACATCGCTCTTGTCAGCGATGTTGTTTGGGCTGACTGGCTCTTTTTGTGATGATGAGTGGGAAGTTCGACTTTGGCTTGTTAAGCGCTTTTCATTGTCGAGGATTTTTCTACAAAGAAGGGTGGCCATCTCCACCCTTTGTTCTGCGTTGGATTGTTTATTCTCCACGGCTGAAGTCGTTACCGAGATTGGATAGACGAATTCTTTCGGCGAGCGCCTACCTTGCTTCGAAGAAGATATACTAGGCAACTGAAACTGTGCAATTTCGTTTGCTTTGTCAGTAATCTGCGGGGCACTTTGACCGTTTGTCAGTGCAAATTCTATGATTTCTTTCCCTTGAAGGTTTCGTGAGATGGATTTCCAGTCTGTCATGTCACTTTTGCTTTTCCTCAGCCCGGGTGGGGTGGATTTCCCCTCAGGACCATCTCTGGTTGTGGATTCAAACGTCGCTGACCCCCTTCGCTTGTTAACCGGTTCCACAGCCGTAGAGTGCACCTGGGGCACCAAGAGGGTCTTGGCTACACCTGTGCTGTGAAGCTTTCCCATGTCCATTGCAGACAAGGTATATCTTCGGACAATGGATGCGTCTCGTCCATTTTTCTCGGACGGAACAGTTACTGGCGAAGTCCGAGGGCTTAACATTCCCGTCCCGAGGACTTGGCGGTGAGTAACTCGCGGAGATGACAGGGGACTTCCCACGGGCGAGGAACGGTGACTGGTGACACGAGATGTGTACGGGTTTGACCCGCTCTCCAGGTTTTCCAAACCTGTTTTACTGGGGTCAGTCGGAGTCGCATTTATTTGCATTTTGGTTGCAAATTCCGAATCCGCTTTGCAAGTTTGATTTCGAATCATAAATAATCGCTCTCTCTCATTGGTTTTTTTCTCGGTTATATTTTCGTCCGTTTTGAAAACATTGTTTTCAACTTCCTGTCCCTCGTCACTTGAATATGAACTTCCATTTTCACTCTTGTTTCCCTTGTCTTCTATCTCATTGACCTTTATGATATTTTTGTTTTCTTTGACTGAGTTTGTGTCCTGGCAATCTTGTTGATCCACAAAAGGAAAGCGAGTTATGTCGTCCATTGAATCCTTTGCAGTGCCGGGAAACTCATTTGAATCAACAGAGGAGGAAAACGAGTCCTGTAACTTCAAAAGCTGCTCTAACCCAGGCGACTCTCCACTTGGTGCATTCAGCTCACTATCAAAGATTTGAAAACTAAACCTCTCTTCTTCGGACAAAGAGCGAGCGGAAGTTTTTCTCTGCGCCATTTTGCCATCGTCAGACTTGTTTTCTTTATTGCTTGTATTTGTTTCAGTCTCTTCGTCGCAGTTTAATATCTCTTGGATATCTAGAGGATCAAAATGGCATACAGATCTTTTTCTCCGGCGTTCGGGTTGTGGCGATTTGCTGAGGTTGTCTACCCCCAGATCAGAGCCAAGCATGTTACTGCACGAGATTGCGGGTTCCTCTTTCTCAGCAGCGTACATATGCGTGTATTTTCTTCGGAGTCTGGGCCCCATTAAGGGCCAGGATACCTTACGCATGTCCTGGATAGTAGCCAGGCATTCCTCGAGATGTTCCATCTGACCGTTGTCCCGCTCATCTGTAACCATGCTATCGCGGCAAGCGTTTATCAGAAGCCTCGTAGTCTCCAGATCTCCTGCGTTTATCACGTAGTCAAACACATTATTTTTGTTGTTATCCTGTACCCATGGATTCGACTTGGCGTCCAGCAATGCTTTGATGATTTCTTTTCCAGAGTTTGAAAGGGAAGCGTGAATAAGAGCGGTTCGTCCGTTGATATCTTGTAAGTTTACCTTGGCCTTTTTTCCAAGTAGGTAGTTCACAACCCGTCGCTTTTCCTCCATATCCGTCATGGACTGGCAGCAGAGAATTAGCGGTGTCTCCAGGTGTTCATTTCGTACGTTCACCGATGTCCCTCCTTCCACAAGCATGCGCACCAGACGGAGTTTGCAAGTCGAGCTGGCTTGAAACAGAGCTTCACTTCCCTTGTCGTTCATAACTGTGCAAAACAATTAAAAAATGTGTTAAAGGGACACTGCCAAGGCTTACATATCACGGCTTCTTTTAAGTACGCTTAGCAGCTTGCTTTACTGTCTTTACATTAGGAAGGAAAAGTTGCCAAAATGTTATGAAAACAAAAATACAAGTTAAAGCGAGAAAATGATGGCTTGAAAAACTGCAAGTTCCATCAAAATGACATTTTGACCGTCTAGAGATCAAACTTGGTGAACTGTATGTGGCAATCCATTTCCAACTTGCTCTGTTTTCATCTTTGCAATCTTTCCTTGAAAATTTAGACGTGTACTTGATGGCAGTTGGCTATATAACACAAACATTTTGTAAGCGCACCTTCGTTGTTTTGGCGGAACGCTTACCCTTTAAGAGAGATAAGCTGGCGAGGAAATGGAAGTACTCCAAGGAATTTTAGATGTAAACAAGGTACCTCCCAGCGTCTGAAAAACTTTAACCTTTAAAAGCTCGATCCTCGCATACATTGTTGATCAATAATGTTCAATTGTCCTGCTGTTCCTGCACGAAACATTGTTGATCAATAATGTTCAATTGTCCTGCTGTTCCTGCACGAAGCAGAAGATTGGCACTCGGATGCAAACACTTTTGTTAAGAGAGGTCCATGCAAATTTTAACTCTTACACATGCAGAAGACACTTGTAAATAAGTGCCTTTCCTTACGGTTGGCCAGGATAGAAATGGATTGTAACTTGAAAAAACAAACATGGCGATTGTTCCAAGTTTTTCCTTTGTGTCTCGACGAACTGAATCGCTAAAAATTTATCACGGTTTGTTTTCCCTTTGAGAAAATCCTTGATATTCTGCCCTATGTGTTCTGGAAGCATTTCTGTAAGAGGAAATTAAAAGAAACACAATTTTGGTTTTAACATGGTTACGTTTTGAGCCAAAAAAAAAAAAAAAACCGCAAAACCTAACACGACACAGCACCTTTAAATAACGATGGGTTTAGTTTTAATTTTCAACCTTAGCCTGATTTAAGAGAGTCCGAGTTCGCTCGCTCTCACCTTTTTCGACGATGTAAGCATATTGCATTACGGCAGATGTCAAGTACGACCTTATTATATTTTTTACTTCAACAAAACTAGCACGGAATTCTAAACAAAACCGAACCATTATTCTTTGTCTGCCTTTGATTCTAATGTTTCTTCTACTTTTGCTAAAAAAAGGGACTTTAAGAAATCAAAACGAAAACGTCGCTTGAAAATATAAGTTCGCATTACTTGTACTACTTCGCGATTATTCCAATTCGTTCAACTTGTACAATGTGGCCGAACTATCCAGTAACAGAGCAGGTGGAAACGGCGTTCAAGTTGAGACAGAAATTGAAAAATTTACCGTCATGTGCTCACGTTCTCCACAAAACTTTGAATTTGGTTATTTCACGTTGTTGTTTGGCCAAGCAAGGTGGAGAAATGTACCGAAATTCATAACGCACGTGCAGGGCCTTTGTTTTTCTCATTATATCCTATTGTTTTGTGACGTTCTCGTTGTAGCTTCTTAAACTCCCTAATAGCTGACTTACTGCGCCAAGATCAAAATGCATTTTCTTTTCACTCACTGTTCCCAATAGATTTCATTCCATTTATTCTCATGAGCTGTATCCTTGACCAAGAAGTGATGTTGTAGAGAGAAATTATACGCTGATCACTATTAGGGCCTTAAGGGTTATTAAAGAGGCTCTGACCAATTTTGGTTCGTGCAGGCGCGTTCAAATAATTGAAATATTGCTTTGTCTAACCCACGGAATTAAAAACAAGTTTTCCTGATTTTAATGAATGTTGGAACAACGAGCTTTGTGTTGAGAAGAAAAAAACACAGGAACCTTAAAATTAAAACATTCTAAAAATAAAGGTGCTTGTCATAAGTGGCTGCCATCTTCTGAGGTGGGTGTGAAGAGGAGGCGGCCCACACGGATTGACAGTGTTCAAAATGGTTTTCTAATGAACTTGAAACTCGAAGCACGTATTGCTCCAGTACGGAATCAACAGAGTGCAAGTTCCGATTTTCTCCTGCATTTGATTTGCCTTTGACGTGATTTTGTGGGCACTTTCCATTTACAGATCATTTGTCAAATAAGTAACTTCTAATAAGGTTTCGGTTTGTAGCTATTAGTGAAATAGAATGACCTAAAATCCTTAATTTGAAATAGCGTAAAAGGGGAAATCGCATTATGGACTGCGAAAACCATGCACGAGCCAAGTTTTGAAAGGCGGGGATCTCTGCAGTTGTGAAGCAAACATTAAAGCATTTAAGTCTTGACGAGTTTTATCTGTTTCTTATTTCTTTTCTTTTTCCTCTTTTATTTACGTATTTATTTATTTTTTGTCTTTTCTTTTTTCGACTTTTTTATTGTCGATCATGGATGCTTTAAAGAAGATTTAAACTAAAAATATCGCTTTTACAATAATAGTTGGATGTCTTTGGCATTTGCATACGTATACCATGAGAGCGATGATGAAGAATGAGTTTCTGTGGGTGTCAGTGTTTTTCAACCGATGGTCATTTCATTTCTTTCGGTATATATATTTTGAATGCGAGAACGACACTAAAAATATCGCTTTTACGACAGCACTTTTCATTTGGCATTTGCCGAAGTAACATGAGCGACGGTGAAGAACGAGTTGACGGGGGCTTTTGTTTAGTTGAAAGATATTTTATTTCTGTCGGTAAATCTTTTTTAATTGCGAGAAAGTACAGCGCTTTCAATGTTGCTTTTTTTAGGGTGGGAAATAAATTGTTGGGTCTATAATTGCTTTTGCGTCGTTGAGCCCAATTCACGGTAGCCTCAGTTCTGTTCTGCCATAATTATTGTCTCAAAAACCTTGCAGGTGTCTTGCGCCATACATCACCCACGCGTTATGCAAACGTTCGAGCCAGTGAGAAAGTCTTCCATTCTCCGTTAGGACAAAGACAGTTCTAAAACCCTGTCCCTTTATTATCCTATTTTATTCCTTTTCATTCGTCAACAAGAAACACATCACGGAATCTTATGATGTTACTACATTTAATGTTTTCTTCCTTTAGCCGTTCAACTCGGACCACTTAAAAATTGCATTGATTAGTAGAATGTACCCCGAAGCTTCCTCAAGACATAAGTCGATATTAGTATTTGCATTTGATAATTTTCCAGTAAAAATGACTTAAAATTTTGCCGTATCGAAGCTCAACGAATCTGCTGCAAGACCGCGGTATATACTGAAATTATTGTTTCTTATCAAACGTTTACAGTTAAACATTGCTTGTCGCCAAAAAAAAAAAAAAAAACTGCGATATGAAGCTACGCTGGGTAAAGGCTAATGTAAACAAAGGTTAAGAAATTATAGGAATGAACTTATTTGAACCACTGCAGTTTTTTCGGAGGAAGACTATGAACGGAGGTCCCCAATTGTATGTAGTGATAGATTACCTGTTTTTGGGTAGGCTACCAACACGCACATAATATTCCTGTGATCGCTTGTGATCGTTGGTTACTTACCTTCAAAACTGCTGATGTAAGAAAACAGTGTCTGTAGGTCCTCGCTTCAGGCTCTTAAAAATCCCTCCCTTGGCCACAGAACTTTGGCTTTGTTCCAGTGGGGCTGAGCAACAAATAGAAATGTAGTGTTATTGTGTGAATGCGTCGACACATCCGCGGACAGAGTTTTTGTTTTGCCTTCTTTTCCGCGTAATTCAAAAAATCCACACAATAATTAGATGTTTTGTCATTAGGAGCGGACGTGAAGCCGCAGGAAAACCACCATAAAGTGCAACAACAAACAGACCGTTTACTTGTTTCAAATTATCAGGCACGAAACACGTTGACGCCTCGGATAATTGTGCTATAGGTAATTCCCCCATTCAGTGTCCATTTAATCCTTATCACCATAGTAGCTAGACAGCAATAAGAAAACGAAAGATAAGGTTAGCGAAAGCAGGAAATGATCGTTGATACAACGTCACCCCGGTGAACGAACTTTCATATGCGTCTGTTGCAGCTGAGTGACGAGACTAGCCTTTGGCATTTCACCTCAGTGAAACCTACGCCGAGTGCTGATTTACTGAAGAACTTCGACTTTCCCGTGTTACTTCACACGTCGTATTTGCGTAACTCAAATTAGATGCTTCTGCGAATGGTTTCATAATCGGCTGGAAATGAAGATTTACATCGACGGCTTACTTAATAGAGTTTTTGTTTTGGGAGATTACAGGCCCTATAAATGTCGCTATTGTTTACGGCACCAAACATTATTTTTGTGCTCTATGAAGGTCAACTGCGTTCGACATGGCATTTAACGAGCTAGCCAATATGGAAAAGAAAGAAATAATCAGAATTGTTTTTTTCTAATGAGAAATATCACTTTTTTCCGTTTATGTTTCTTCTAGTTTCAAACCAATTGTTGTTTTTGCAGGTGTAATGCGACATAACCATAAGCATATCAGGGAGTATATCAGCTTCGATTTGCGTATTCTAAATGGATTTACAGCAAAACAAATTTTAATTCTAGAGACGTCAATCAAAGTCTCAAAGCTACAAATTTGAATTGGCAATTCAGGAGAAGTTACATGCAGCTGTTACAGAGAAAATGAAATAAGCTTGTGAGTATGTTTCTCTGACTCGTGGTGTCAAATTTTTAATCTACAAACCGGTAGGAAGCGAATTTAATAGTAAAAATAAACCATAAAAAGGGCTGCGATTTGAAGCGACTCGATCAAATTAATCCACAGGTCATCTTACAATTTTGTCAGCAAATAAGATAACTCGAGGAATGATGGAAACTGGAAAACAATAGTTTTCAATTTAATAAGTTCATGAATAAGTTATGACAAAGAACCTCCAGTGTTGAAGATAGGGAAAGCGGACTGAACTAGATTACAAACACTCAATTCATAGAGGCTCGAGAATTTTCCATCCTGGGAGGCAATGTTTTGCACAACGACCAAATGGTTTAGAATTCATGCAATTCGAGTACATTGTTTTGCATCACACCTGCCAAAAGCTGCACATGCGCACTGTCGTGTTAATGATCTCCCCAATAACATAATATCCACAGAGCCCGCGTTCTCTGTGACCAGTGGGCGCGTGAAGAAAACGCGTGATTTGGAAACGAGATAAAGTTGTAATCCGGTAACGAGATTACTGGATCAGAAACTGAAGAATCTCTCTGCAACGGCTAATTTCGGACAGAATTTACTCGCCCTTTTCCCCGTTTTGGTCAGTAAGTGTCAGGCATAAAAAAGAATCCCTAATCTATCGACCATGCCTTGCCGATAATGTCCCACACAAACTTGCGCGGCTGGGTACTTCATCACGCGTCCTCCAACAAGTACGGTTTCCTTGTTACTTTGTGGTTATTGGAAAATACACTTTTAAGAACAGTTGCTTCTGCGAATGGTCAATTTCTCGGTTGAAAATGTTCTGTTATCGTAGCTTAAAGGTATATAGATTTCGCCAGTGTTTACGGCATCAAATATTAGGTGCGGTTACACTGGCCATTTTACCCTTGGGTAAATCGCTCTTGCCCACGGGGAAGCAACTTTTTGTGTGTAACCGACATTCCCAGAGTGAAATTTCCTTGGGGAAATTTCCATGGATACGTCAAAAAGAACAAAAGAATTTCCCATGACAGTTCCAGAGGTAAGGTCTATGTGTTAAGGACAACCCAAAGCGGCTCAACCAATCACGAGAAAGTGAAATGTACGAAACACTAGAAATCACGTGTTGTTTACGTGCTGTGCGCCAAATCCTACTCGCTACTGCGGTTGGTTTTCAATCGTTTCTGTAAGTAATTTTTATACGTTTAAATGTGTTTCAAATGTAGAAGTATAGAAGGGAACTTACTTTAAGCTACAGATTTCTTGTACAAATTCATGGCAGCATTTAATTGCTGTAGGTTTCGCTAGTCCCATCAATAATCCACATGACCGGTAGCATTCACCGGTTGCTAAACGCCATAAACTAACAGCTACTCGCTTGTCGACGGGAAAAGCCTCTCGTATCCTGGTGTTTTGACGTTCCAGGTTTGGGCCTACAAGCTAGCAGATAAATTCAAAAGTGCCTCGAGACACGCGAAAGTTCTCTTTCCACCAGTGGTCCAGATTCCTTTCGTTCAAAAGTCGCTGAAACCAATTTTGTGGTCGCGGAAACGCCTAAGCTCGTATACGTTGGCTAACGACGATTCGACGTCTTCTTAAATAAAAAAGTAAAAAGTGCAATCTCTGTCGGCGTCGACGTTCTCTTCTTAAACTATAATTTGCTGAACTACTAAACCTATTTGAAGTGGAAGTTGTAATAAAAGCAGCAGAGTTACCGAAAACATTTCACGGTTCGTGTCATCCATGTTTGCATTTATCAATGTTTCCCGCCAAATCGGGTAAAGCTTTACTCTTCCCCTCGGGCAATTTATCAGCGTGTAACCGCAAGCATAAAATCGATCAAAACCCAGAGTAAACCCAACCCAAGCTATTTACCCGAGGGGAGCTTTGGGGAAGGGCTGTAGTGTAACCGCACCTATTATTTTATTATTTTATGAAGCTCAACAGCGTCCGACATGAAATTTAAGACGCTATTCAATATCGAAAGGAGGAAATAAAGACAACAAATTGTCTTTTTGCTAATGAGAATTTTCACCTGTTTGACATGGTGCAACTTATGGCTTCGAACCAATCGTTACTTTCGAAAGTGTAATCCAGCACATAAGCATGTCAGCTTCGATTGTTGTACTCGGAATGGATTTATACTGGCAAAGAAAATTTTAATTCTAGAGATTTCAATCAATGTTTGAAAGCTACAAATTTGAATAGACAATTCGGGGGATATTGCAAGCAGCTGTTACTAAGGAAATGAAATAAGGTCTTCGGTATGATTCTCTGTCTTGTATTAATTGTCAAATTTTAGTATGGCTAAAGCGAATTTAATAGCAAAAATAGACATAAAGGCTGTAATTAACTCGCTTCAATTAATCTACAAGTCGTTTAAAAAATTTTGTCAGCGAATTATATAATTTGGAGAACGACAGAAACTGCAAAATAAAAGTTTTCTATTTAATAAGCCCATGTATGTATGCCTCCCGCGAATGAATTATCACAAAAAACCTCCAGTGCTGAAGATATAGGAAAAGACTGAATTGGATGACAAGAACGCGGATCATATTGGCTTAGAAATTTTGCGTGTTCGGAAACGATGTTGTGCACAACGTCCAAATGGTGTAGATTACACTATGTTACATCACACCTGTTAATCATAGCCGCACATGCGTAATATCGTGCTACTAAACTGATCTACAAATCCTGCGTGCCCCAGTAGGTGCGTGAAGGGAACGTGCGATCTGGAAACGATATAAAGTTCTCGGTCATTATAGAACACGTGCTATACGGACTGGGTATAAAACGTGAGCTAGGTACAAAATATGGACTGCGTGCTAAGGCCATAAAACCAAGTAATGAATGGGGACCTTTCCAGTTCGCCGGGTTTAAGGAAAACCGTTCTGATATAATCGAATATCACCGTGATCTAGAGTCTCTTTATCTGCTGGTAAGCAATGGGAAGGAGCGAGAGTTCTGGGGATGTCACTGTTTGAAATTTGATAGTCGTAACTCGTACTCAATCTCATACTCGTACTCAAATCTGCCCCATATATACTTGCGCCTCTAGGCTCTTCATATAAGCCTACATGAATCGCGCAAACTACAGGCTGGTCTGTGTGTCGACAACATTTCGGAAAGGTGTAAACTTAAGGTACTGCCGCTTAATTTCACTTGCGCTAACGGGCGTGATAGAGAAATTGTATAGACGGCTTGCGCCGAATATGTTCATTCGTCTTCCAAAACGTATCTCCAGATATAAAATATAAACCCTTGCAACTCTTCTTAAGTTTACCTTTTGTAGTGACTGAAACAACGTCCTATGATACCAGATCTCAAACAGCCTTTGCTTTTCTCTCCTATATATTGCCGTTATGTTTATAGTTATCATTTGCATTTTGTTATTTTGTCTTGGCTCATAATTTTCATTTGATTAAGGAAAGAGCTTGCAGGGCAATTTTTGATTAGTGTTTTCCAGCCAGAGTTTATTATTTTTCCCAGTTATTATTTACTTGCCTCACTGTATTTCCAATTATTTTAATCTCAGTTGATATTTTAGACGCAAAATCTCATATACTGTAATCGATTAAAGACAAAGGAAATCTGTTTAAAACGTAAGATCCAAGAAAAACAATCGCCCTCCGCTTCCTGCACCGACAGCAAAAGAAACAACAAACAAGTCGGTTATAAAACATTATTTTTTATATTATTATTATTATTATTTATATTCTCTAAGGCTTCTTTTCGCAATTTACTTGTACTTGGCATTTCTTTTTTTGCTTTGTTTTGTTTTTATAAAACCTTCCCTGTTTATCTGATGAGCCATAACAGAAACATATACCGCCCTCATTGGGTCCCAACAGAAAAGAAGGAAATCGATGAATTAAAGTTGTTTCCATGCTTTAGATTTTTTACGATTACTGTGCGCATATTTGGCCGACTAAGTGATGTAAACACGTGGTACATTTTGATGATGGCCAAGGTACTGGGCTGTCAATGCAAAACAAGTATTCAAACAGAAAGTTCCCATTTGCGTTGAGAAAAAAAAAATTGAGAAATTAAAAAAATAATATTAGTTTAAAAAGACTGATTCAACTTGATGGCTATGGGACTGGGCTGGAATGAATGGGCTGAATCAACTTAATAGCTGGTTGTATTGGGATATAGTTTCAGAGCACGTGCAGGATATTAAGGGGGAAAAATTTATTTTGAGATGAGAATAATAACGTACATAGTTTTTACAAACATTAAATACAAATAGCAAACCGCAGTGACGTCAGCGAATTGTGACTTGCATATTGCAACAATGACAAATGGACTCAACATGAACATTTGTTTTTAGATCAAAGGAATCGGCAAAATAAAGTCGGATCACTATCCGAAAACACCAGAAAGATTCAGAAGATTGTTATTTGAAAATGCAATGACATATTTTTTACCGATTGACCAGAAGTCCCGTGATAAAACAATTTTGAATGGAAAAACAGAATTCATCGTTAGATTATTATTTCTCTTCCTAACTTTTCGGTGATAGTCTCAATGCCAATCGCCGGTATCTTAGATGCCAAAACTAAAATTCGTTAATAAAAAAATCGGTCGCTTTTTATTTTGCCATCCTTCGATAGCCGTGGCCTATATGCCGTTTCATGCCGGTATAATTGTTCTACGTTACTTTCTTCGCTTTCAGCGAGGAAAACAGTTTTATTGAAGAAGAAAAAAAGAGAATAATCTACTGAGAACAGGTGGCCATATATTCCGTTTCATCTTGGCCTTCAGATGGAAAATATTTTGTTTTGCAATAGAGTAACAACGTGATCTTTGTCAAGAACGTGTAGTGGCCTTATTACCATATGTTCAAAAGCTGCTGTCCGCGAAAAACCGTCGCTTTAACGGGATACAATCTGATCTGTTCTTGATAATTTTGCTGAATTTTTAATCGCAGAAACTTTAGGGAACAGAGAAACCCCTCCCCCGAATTTACGAGCTGTATTACGTGGTTGTCCGAAATATTTCGCACTCGAAAATACCCGTTTTGTCCTTTCGAATACGAAAGGAACTATTTTTTTTACCGAGGTGACATTTCACTGAAAGTAACGTTAGTCCGGTTTTAGTACATTTAAATCCGAACTCTTGAGGCAATAAAAAGGTTTTCTGAAGAGATATTTACAGCGAAACGAACCGTTAGTTGCCTCTGCATTGAGACCTTGCTTTGTTTTGTTTGTTTGTTTGTTTTAAGTCAATGTGACTGAATGATATACAAAAGATTTTCGCACAGATGAGTAAGAGTGCTTGATGAAACGGTGATTTTGAGCTGTGTTCAAAAGTCATTTTGCTTTTTCAGCTGGCTCTTTCCGTGCTCAGATGAAGGGAACTGAGTGAATTTTGTTTTGGAAAATACCACATGCAAGTACTGCTGAAGAACTATTCAGTTTGAATGGCTAGACTTTACGCAGCATAACAAACATCACCACACGAAAGTAGCCAGTAGATTTCGTTTAGTGGCGTCTTTAAATGATCACAATTTAGAAAATTATTCACAGGCTGAAATCTTCGAACCACCTTGTACAGCATCATAAACAGCACTCCAGGAAATTACTGCTCAGTAGCTTTCATTTGAATGGTCACACTTTGAGAAAATCATCAACAAACTCAGTCGCAAGTTTCAGTTAAGGTGATAAGATTTTGAACCATGACAGTTTTGAATGAAGTTGAACAAATGAATATTTCAAAGGGAATCTGAGTGAAGTGCGTATAGGACTACTGTAATTTGGTGTTGAATCACTCTAAAATTTTACGAGACAAACTGATTTAGTAACTTTTCTGCAACCATCTTCTACGTAAAAACGGGGAACTGAAGTTTAGAACGTGCCATTTCAGTCTGTGGTACAGTTCCCACCTTGGTCCTTGACTTGCTGGTCTCAACGAGAGAACAGGGAGTGGCCTGATAGTCTTCATTGTCTTTAATGTTGGATGTGAATGGGAACTTAACATCAGCTAGGAACATATTATCGCCAAAAAGGGCCATTCCTATGTTATACGTATTCAGTGGAGTAAGTTAGGACTAATTTGAACAAAATCCGTCTGATTTTCTATTTATTTTCGAAATTCGATGTCCTGTGTTGTAGTTTCAAAGAAAAATATGAATTATATGCCAAAATTGCCCCTGCTTACCTCTTCAACACAGCACCACTGTGGTCAGAAAGTACTAGCCGTGGATAGCTGTTTCACCCTTCTTAGGGCTCGTCAGCATGGCATAGCTCACGCGTTGAAACCTCACCTATCCCATGTATTTTTTGTTTTTGTCATTTATTTATTTATTTATTTTTACGTATCCCATGTATGCTGCTGGTCACTCCGCGAGTGAGCATATCAGAATGGTATGACATCTATACTATACCATATATGCTTCTAGTCATACTGCAAGTCAGTCGTAGGTCTGGCCTGGGTCTGGCCCACCATAGCCTCCCACGCAGCCGTTTTTAGGGGACTCGTATTACCTCCTCCCCACTATGTGGGGAGGAGGTAATACGAGTCCCCTAAAAACGACTACGTGAGAGGCTAACCATAAAGCTGTGTTGAAATTTTTCTTTCAAGTTTCAGCTGAAGTTCACGCTCGAAATTCTATCATCATCAGTCTCATCATTTGAGTTCAGGTATACCTTAGAGAAAAACTTTGCAAAACAAAACAACGGCAATTTCTATGCTACTTAAGCTCTCTGATAGTAGTGACAAAACAAATCCTGGCGGATACAGTATGACAGCGGAGCATCACACGGTTCAACATGAGATCAACATTTGTTTTTTAACAAATATTGAATTTCTGATCGCCCGACCGACCCAATTTGGCCAATAGTAATAAAAAAAGTTTCGGCTTCATTCCATGCCTGTTCCTTGTTCTCGGCTGTTTTCAAGTTTATATCCTTTGTTATATTAAGGGACTATGTCGTCTAAAGCACCCTCATAATGCGCCTATCAATCAATCTACCTCAATCAACATCCCCCGGTATACCGCAAGGGTGTTTTAAACTAGATTTATCTGTTGGTCTTGCAAAGTACACATAGTTTGAGGGAATTGAGGGGTTTTTAAAAGACGAGATTTCGCCTTTGAGAACAAATGGCTCACTCAGTCGGAGATTCAAAGCATTTTTGAAGGTATCGTTAGTACATCTCTGTCCGGAAGCATGAAAAGTTATTGACTGAGGGTGAAAATATGTACTTCAGGAGAGGCATTTGAGCACTTAAAGGTTAGGTATTTTTGCCCAGGGGACCCCTCTGGGCAAAAATGCTTTATCCTTAAGTGCTCATCTTCAAAAGCCCGGATACCCGGATAATGTTGGCGCAAAACAATGGTTTCGAACGCCTTTTAGAGTGATAGCTGCCCAAAATGGCATTTGCAGGAAGATATTTATAGCCAAGGCTCCCTTGCAATTATTTGTTTATTAATTTTTCAACATTTCTTTACTCGCCTTTTTTTTTTTCTTCTCTTTCGTTTTTTAAGCGACCGACCGACCCACTTCCACGAGAGAAAGGATGACGAAAAGTTGAGCATTTCATGGGGAAGGTCTAAAACTTGTTTCTGTTGCCGGAGCGATGGAAAACTGCTAGGCTTTCAACATAACATGATACAATTAATGTAACGCACTGGACCGGCAGTCGCAACATTTGCGGATAATTGACTGATCTGCGGCATTAATTTAGAAGATGGCCCGACGTTATTGCAGACCTTTAAATTTAAGTTGACGAACAACCTAACCGATAAAATCATTCCGGAGAACAAATCATTTACAAGGACAAGAATATGAACCATCTATCACTTTTTTGAATGGATCGTTCGACGTTTTTCTTTAGCTTTAACGCATCTTTTCTTTGTTTTTGTTTTTTATTCCTTTTATAACAAATGCCATGTAAATCGTGGGTGGAACAGCTGTTTTAAACCATAAAAGAAATAAATTTTCAAAAAACACTATTTTTGGATTTTTAACCCTATTTCGTACGAACGGCATTTTCCCTTGACAGGACTGATTTGAATATTAATACGAATCTCAAGATGTCCCGAATGCGTTTACGAATTCATAACTTTACCGATTCACTGGAGGTTAATTTCGATTCTTAACTGTAATGGTCGATGTTTGGACAAATTAACCGCGAAATGGAATAGGCATACCGTTTTGAGGCGTTTTTTCTCAAATGCCAGACAAAAAATGGCCGATCACGGTGAATACACTTTATTTTCCTAGCGAAACAAAAGCTAACTCATAGAGTTCACATTTGTCAGTCGGAGTTAAACATGGGACTTCTAATCAATATGTCAGACAACTGAGAGTCAAGCAGAAGCAGCAGCTTGTCGAATAACCGTCCTTCAGCGTCAGAAATAAAACTAGAGATGTGAAGTAAAACAACATTATTCCAATAAGATAAGTCCCATTAGTGGTCAAACAGTGATATTTTTTGACAGTTGAATATTTGATCTGAAATTTTATATTTGAAGGTGTCGGGCGGATGGAACAGGAAGGAAATATATCTATATTGTCAGTATAGTCGTCCAGCTTAGGTTAAGATACTTTGAGAAGAACATACCTGGCTTATCAACTTCATTGAGGTGGAAAATTTTCAGTTTTAGATCGCTTTGAATAAGATGTGTATGATTCCGAGGTGACTTAATTTAATCGTCGAAATCAATAGCTTTTAAGCTTGGAAAAAAACAATACCGTGGCACACCTGTCTCACTATCCGTCGACTAATTAAAACTGCCAGAGATTATATGAAAAGGCGCTGGTGTATGAAATTAAATATTCATAGGTTAAAAGCTAATAATCCGAGTATTTTCATTTGACAAAAGCACTGTTCAACTCAAGCCAGCCAGATGTCCCCCTGTGTGGAACCCGGCTTCCGAAAAGTTTTCTATCCTCATTCTAAACTTTTGTTTTAGAAATAACTGAAATTTGAAACAAATACATTTGTTGCGATAAAACAAACGGGCGGCGGCTTTGCTCCGGCGCCAGTTGCAGGCTTAGCTCGAGACAATGCCAGTTTCAGACGGGCAGATATTGAGAAGAGCAGAAAAAAAGTGTCCATCAAAAAGATGTTTTATCTTTGGTATAACGTGACCTTGTAGACAGCAAAAATGGCCGAGAAGGGGGAAAATTCACTTTAACATCAAAGGAACAATAACTTTACCGTACTAGTGTAGATACGCGTACAAATATCTTGAAAGTTGTAAAATGAAATGCGACGCGAGAACACGACGGCGCCATATGTCGCTTTTTGAGCGATCAAACAAAAAAATGGTAACTGAGTCAACCAAGATACATACACATTTACACTTGCATTTGACAGATCGAGACAGAGCTCAAGGTTTTTCATCAAGTTAGTGTACACAAGCTTAAGTATGGATGAAATTTGAAAACGTGGTCAAGGAAGAACTTGTCTGGATAAAGTTCAGAACTTGCAAGTACAATCGGAAATGGAAAACGGCCAGCACCGGCGATTGCTTGTGAGACATTCTACGCAAAAAGAAAATGAAGACAATTATAACCTAGAGAGAGATCATTTCCTCCTTTCTCGTGTAACCATTTTTTGTACCTGGTTCACCCATGTTAGTCTGAAGGGGAGTGTAAGCGAAGGTTACGTTTTTAGAATATATACATTATATAACACCGACGCAGTAAACCACGTTTATCGGTTTAACTGTATGATTAATATTCTTTGTTTAACAAAGAATGGCAATTGATTGATTTTCTATTCTCGTGTTTCAGCTCGGAGAAGTGTCAAGATACCGTGTTAAACACTATTTTGGTTCTGCTTTCAAAAACTTACCTTCTATTTCCCCTATTGTTTTCTGCTTGCAAATTTAACCACTTTTAGGACTGAAAAACGACTAAATGTAAAATTTCCATTTTTGGTGTCCTTAAAATGTCTACGAACAAATGACTTTAAAAGCTACATACTAATTTTGGCGTTGTTTTTGATAGCTTGTCACCCGGCCTTATACACCATTGGCTATGAAATCCCTCATTAGTAGGGAAAAAATGAATGATCTGTTTACAAAGTCGCCGTTTGCAATTGAATACAGAGAATCAAGCGGCTATCGATCGATCCGAAACGAATCTCTTTAAGATTCCAAATGATTTCCATTAACGACAGCGGTACGTAGCCACTTGCTGAAATGACGGATATTCCAATCTTCTAGCAAACCCTGTAGCTATTATTTGCGGCTAAGTGTAATTCATCAAAGATCCTAATGAAAGAAATTCGACTGACTTTATTCGCACCGTTATTCCCGGCGGGTTTGTCTGGCTTTTAACACTTTTACTAATAAAAAATTTCCATCAGAGTTAGTAGGAGGGGAGGGCCAATTGAATGATCTGGAGTTCAGTTAATTTTAAACCAATGATGCAAATTTTGGGCGGATTAAATTGTAGCGATAACTACCTGGCTGCATGCAACTAAACACGTCGCACAATTGAGAAAATTAACATTCTAGCCCTGTGAAAGCTAGCAGAGGTTTCATACTGTTGGTAACGGGAAAAAATTGTCACAGACGGTAAGTCCAATTTGGTCGAAAAGCCTAAGGGTCGGTGTTTAGACGGCGTTTAACTAAAACTTCGTTTTAAGACATTTTCAATTTTGTCAACAAGCTTCAACAGTCATATCTAAACATTTATGGGAACTTAAGCAACGATTACGGCAACGGCAACGAGACCACCACAAAACAATAGGTTTATTGAGCAAAAACAATCGCTCTGCACGTGCGTTATATGTTTTTGTACATTTCTTTGCCGTCATCAGCAAAACAGCAACGTGAAATGACCAAATTCAAGGTTTTGTGGAGAACGTGAGCACACGAAGGAGAATTTTTCATTTTCCTTCCTTACTTGAACGCCGTTCCTGTCAATTTAGTTCCAGGATACTTCGCCCACATTGTAGAAGGTGAATCAATTGGAATAATCTCGAAGTAATAGAAGTAACGTGAAGTTATATTTTCAAGTGACGTTTTTGTTGTCGTTGCTTAAGTTCCCTCATTGTCTGCTGCTGACAGTAACATGAAGGCTTGCATCCCAGACTAGAAAACTATTTATATCTAAAATAGTTTGTCACGTCGCAAGTTAATTTTTAGGTTGATGTTAGTGTTTCTTTATCACAGATTTCGATTCCTCCAAGTATTGATTTTCGCTCATTTCCACCATACCGAGTCATTCCTCGTCTCAATCTCGCTTTAGTGTGAAGCGACTTGACATAGCTTTTCGACATATAACCATATCAATGCAGACAGAGAGATGCAGTGCCGTTTTCATCCCGACTGTCTGCCCCTGGATCTCCGAGGATGGTCTGTCCAACTCTTTTAAAAGTTTCAGTACCCTGTACCCCCCCCCCCCCCCCTCTATCGTATACCATACTAAAGAGATTTGCCCGAGCAGCGGAGACTACTATAACGTGGGATTTAATAAAACACAGATTCCAAGACAAAAAAAAAATAATTTTAAGCTTGCACGCTTCGCGCTTTTTACCTACAGCGTAGATTATTGCCACCGCCGGCTGGCCAACTCTTAAGCTTGTTTGTTTTAAAAAGCGGCATGAGAATGTGTTAAGTGAATCTTGTTGTAGCGCAAAGTTTATAAAGAAATAATTACCCAAAAGAGTACTTTATTTTATTGGGAAAAAGGTGGAATTGAAAATAACAACAACAGTTAACAAGCAACAAAGCAAAAAAAAAAAGAAAAAAAAAAAACAAACAAACAAGTACACCAAGTAATATCTTGGTAGATACTATACATAAACTATTTTGCTCAGTTCAAATCTGTTACCTGAACGCAATACACAGATGACCAATCACAGAGAATTGTCTAAAAATCAGTTTCAAAAACTGATCTCTTGCAACCTCAAGGTAATGTCTTTGGAGCTTGATACAAGTCACCGCTTCATGTCTCACACCCTCAAGTGTCCTAGTAGCTAGAGCTAAATTGCTGCTATCTGACTTTGGGAGAAGAAATAACTGATATGACGTCAACAGTTGCCCACGTGATCACAGATTCCTTGTCATTGGAAATAATGCAGGAGTACTGGCCGGCGTCATTCATGGCGGCTTTCCTTATATGGAGAACTGAAGAGATCTGGCAAGAAAGGGATGCAGAAATCGGTCAGTCTACAATCTTGTACCCAGACTCCTCAGACTCTTTGGCCAGCGGTTGGTAGCCAGCAGAAGGTCTTAGGTTCGACCCTGTTGGGAGAGCTCGGATTTTTTTTATTCCTAGTATGCTTGTGTCACTGACAGAATAATACATCATTCTCAATCAAAGTAATGTTTCTGTTACCTCTCCCTCAAGACATCTGGATCTTCTATACCAGCGATACTTGAGGTTCTTGCCAGTCACATGACAGAACAACTTGCAATCTCGTCCTAGCTGTACAGTGCAGGATTCAGGGTGTTTCTCTATGACTGGGACTAACGGCAAATAATAATCCAGGTTCAAGTTAGGTCCAGGTCAAACGTCGAACTTCACATGAGACGAACCGAAACTGAGCGAATTAAGTTTATGATAAGTTCGATGTTCGCTCATTGAGTTCGCCCGACTCAACTTGGATCGACCTACATGCACACGTTCTATCTGTCTGATACAGACGGATGGAAAGTGTGAAGTTATAAATGTTAAAAGTCCGCCTGACAGAGTTAACGACAGTCAGGCCACACTTTTGGTATTATTTGTTGTAAATTGACATCAGCCGACGCTATTCACATTTTGTAATGGCTAGCCTATGAAAAATTGTCATGCTGTCGCAATTCTTTAATAAAATGAATTGTCGCGTTTGGAAATATCTCTCGTTAATTGCAATAAATAGCTTGTCGCATTTTTCATGACGCACCAATCACAAATTGTCGCTATTTGAAATCTCCCAAGCTGCCGTTAATGTTAGCATCACCATATCGCAGTGATCTGCAAAGCCTTTTATACTGATAATATTAGTAAGGTAACTAACGATTATACGATTGTACTTTCTGACTTTTTTTAACCGAGTATAAGACCTGTGGGCGACTATTTTATTTATTTACTATTATTATTTTTTGATAACTTGTTGATCTCACGCTTCCTTGTAAATGCCAGATCATGGTGACCCACAGGTCTTATCAGTACTCCAACTTAAAAAAAAAAAAAAGAGTATAAGACCTGTGGGTCACTATGATCTAACATTTACAAGGAAGCGTGAGATCAACAAGTTATCAAAACAAAAAAACCGCGACAATTAAGAGTTCCCCAAATTGCAACCAAATGTTAGTGCGATATTCGTAGCAAAACGAATTAAATTTTATTCAGTGTTATGAGCTCGGTATTACAAAATCCCACTCTATTACAATATGCGGCGATAAATCTCCGTCGCCATTGAAAAGTTTGTTAACAATTAGAGATCACGATGCCATATTCCATTTTGGCGGTATAACTTGCGCTCGAAATAATCAACATACATGTATAAAATATGAGGTCCATTTAATTCTGAACTTTGGCCTAGAAATTCAAACTTTTCTGGTACTTCTTTAAACATCCCGTTTTTGCCGGGTGTTTACCCAGTAAAATTATGGAAAAGTGCAGATAGTATGAGGACCCATTCGCAAAAGAACGCGCAATCATACATCTAGGGAATAACTTTGGACACCGACTTTAAATTGGCAACACTTGCAAATAAAACAGCATTATCCTGAATGGATTATTACTGATCTGAAACCTACTGCTAACAGTCAGATCACCTTTATGCCACATTAGTTACAGTTGCCCAGTTTGACTTCCAGAGTTTGGGAGAGCGCCGTCGGCCTTATGGTCATGCACCCGGTTTAGGAAACGATTCGGAAAAAGTGCTTTCTTCGCTGAAACACCGGAATTTTTCGCAGACCTTTTTTGTTCCTTGCGGTGATGCGCGATATATTTGCAAACTATTGTTAACAGTAAAAGCTTTGATTGATACCAAATTCACATAAACACGTTGTTTATTTGTTCCTGGACAAGTCGTTTTTGTCACTGCACTGAACAGGTGTGATTGTTGAAATGGCAGGTACGGCAACTGCTAATTGACGGGTCTATATCAAGCTTACATTATACAAGCACATGGCTTCAAACAGCTCAGTAGTAAAGTATACGAAACGGACAGTATTAGCGGCTTACTTCGAAAAGTGTTCGATTAAAAAAAAGCCTTACATTCCTGAGCCGAATTATGTGCAAAATGTTTGTATCAGCGGAGCAAACATAACCATCACCCTGAGCCAATATATTCTCGATCGTTAAAGTAAACAAAAATTGAGGAAGCTCGGCAGTAGTTAAGCATTTTGTGTCAAACAACGATGAAATTCAAATATTGAAAGATGGGTATGGGTTAAATAAGTCCCTTCACTTCCTAGTTGTTTAGCTTTTTAGTATTGACAGCAGATTGCATTAGAATGAGCTATGGTGACAAAAATACCTCCTCTTGGAACACACATGGATAACCTTAAAACTCCTATGAGATACTCATTGTTTTTACGCAACACTGTTCTCGTATGGCACACCACGACTTACCTTCGCTCAATATAGAGGGCATGTTCCGGCGTTGGGCAAACTTGTCTTTGAGTTAAGATGAAGTATTGCCCGGCTTACGAGCCGGCAACGAATCTGTCACGCTTGGAGGGAACAAACCCCCGTGATCCTCTAGGTAGACAAAATTAGCTGCTGGTGTTGGATTGTCACACGTGCATTTGACGGGTTGTTTATTATAAGGTTGGAAAAGTGACAACAACTTTTAATTAAAATACGATAAATTTGTCGTTGTATATGAAATAGTGTCAGGTGGATGCCTCGAGAATGCTTGCTGTTAGTTTACACTGAAGTTCAAGTACCCTGAAACGGTGCCAGTAAACGCAAAACAGCAGGTGTGAGTTGCCTATTGAATGGTTTGAAATATGAAAGAGAGTTTTAGCTGCTTTGGGTGGAAAGAGAGCAAATGATTTTAGGCTGACGACTCCAAATATAAAATGCTTTAGTTTGACAAAGGTTGCATAACCCTTTGTGGCTTTAGCAATTGTCCCTGAGTAACTCGTACGTTAGTTTTCGGTCGGGAGGAGAGCCGACCTTCTCGCCTTTTGCGTGTTTGCGGTCGTTCCCACGGTCCTGCTTGCGTTTCGCGCTCTCCCTTTTAGAAGAGAAAATCCCGCGGAGGAGGTAAGCCTTGAAACTGATTTTCAAACGGTATTGAGGTCCCTCGCTAAAACTGAGAGAGGATGCAGGCCAGCACTGCCTAGAGGATATGGAGCAAGATCAAGAATATCACGGATAGTCTGTGAGCTTAACTGTGAATCAGGTCATGTTAGCAGACATTACGAAACTTAACCTGCGAACAGGCCTCCCGGTCGCGATCAAACGCCTGTTCGAAGGCTATACGAAACTGAACTACCAAAACGGACTGCGTGATGGTTTCCCCCCCTCGCAAAATTCCACGTAGCATCTCGATCCCGAGGTGAATAGGTACCAAGGATTTTAATGATCTGTAACTGGTTTGATAACAAAAAGAACTGATTCGCTTGGCTGAAGGCACTCTACTGTCTAATGGTAGCAGCCGGTGTCTTATAAACTTTCTCTTCCGTTTGCATAATCAGCTGCAAGCTGAATCTTGCTCCTTCTCAGAAGAGGATTCGTAAAAGGCGGTGAAGTGAATGTGCCGGATATGCATTAGTCCTGTCCCAGAACCCCCTCTTACTCCGTCCTGCATACCGTGTGCAGGGTG
The DNA here is from genome assembly GCF_977016875.1 of Pavona decussata. Taxonomy (NCBI): domain Eukaryota; kingdom Metazoa; phylum Cnidaria; class Anthozoa; order Scleractinia; family Agariciidae; genus Pavona; species Pavona decussata. The sequence goes on along the minus strand of NW_028145528.1, from coordinate 270,214 downwards.
AAATAAGAGGCAGTTCTGGGACAGGACTTGTCAGTGTATATATTTTTGGTTAATGCGCATTCTCCGTTCTTTCAAAGTTTAATCTATATTTCACAAGAACCATTTCAGTCTAAGAATTATGAAATGTGATCATAACAGAACAGACCAGGGGAAAATGTACGGCCAGTTTTAAAACTTTTCAGGATGTTCTCTTATTTATTCTTGAAGTTCTAAGTTTGGTATCTAGACAAAAGGCCGGTGAAATCAGTGATGGAAATGGAAGATACCGGGATTTAAATCACACTGCAGCCGCATATCAGTACACACACGATGTCCGATACAAGCCCGTACTCCTGTTTTTGTCCGGATAGGTTCGTTTTCTCAGCTAACGGACCAAACAGCTTTAGTTTACAAATTTCGAATTAATAATAAGAAATGGATACATGGGGAAGGTAGAGAGCATCCCAAAATGACAAGGAGAATTTAAGGCAGTAAATGTCTTGTATGTATTCGTTTTTGTTAGTTTGTTTGTTTGTTTTTGGATACTGATGATCTGTTAACAGGCGCGTAGCTAAGGTTTCGATAGAGGTGTTCGTTGAACCCCAAATCTTGCTGAGCCCCTGAGGCGCTCTTACTAGAAGGGTCCGGTGCTCCCGCGAAAATTTTTGAAAATCTAGGTTCCCAGAAACCTCATTTCCTGCATTTTGAGACCCATTTTAGACAAATAACAACTTTGTTTTACGGCAGCTTTTTAAGATATATACATCATTTGGACGGTATAATTGTTTCAACTTAAACAAGAAAGTTCAATGTACATTCCGTGCCCTTTCAAGTTCTGATAGCTGTTCGATCTGCTGATAGTCACACACCAAGCTGGTAAACTGCATCATTCTCGGGTGTAGGCCTTCGAACAAATTGACTATCTCGTCAAGATTGACAGGCATATCCTATTTGATATGCATTAGAGCTAGGGTGGACAGCCTACTTTCTCCCATGGTACACCTCATGTAGTTGTTCAACCTCCTCATTGTGCTTATGGAACGTTCACATTCACAAGTGGTTGCTGGAAAGGTGGCAGCGATTTTCAGGAGCATATACAGGTTGGGGAAGTCGTCGGGATCACACGTCCTGAACCATAATTTTCCACCTCTGGAATTCGGAGGAAAAGAGTTGTGGAGAGGGTAGGTCATCTTGATAGAGATCCAAAAAATCAGTGAGCTGCTGAACATCGACCTGACTTTCTCTAATTACAGAGGGTCCCAGCCCAAGCAGCTTAGAGACCCTTAAAACTTTGAATCTCCAACGGTTCTTGACAATTTTTGTTTTTACCGAGGATAAGCCATTAAAGAACGGGTTTATATCTATTTTTTTTTAGTTGATGTATTTCGACCACAGGAACTTTATTTAAAAGCTTTTCCTCCGCCATTATTGATCTTCAAAGGGGGTTCGTTCGAACCCTTCGAACCCCCCCCCTCCTACGCGCCTGGTTAATGACAATTAAACAATCGTTTAATAATTGTGCGGCCATGCCATTCAAATCGGTTTAACTGATCGACATATAGAGATACAACTGGAAAGTTTAGGAAATTTTTTTTTAACAAGAACAAGAAACAAGAACAATTTTAGTCTTCCCAGATTACAAAGCAGCTATCCCAGATTACTAAAGTACTATGGCAAACGACGCATTTTTTTTATGAAGGACTTGCCGAACGGAACTCTTAAGAAGAGTCTCACAGACGGGCAGCGATAAAACCAAGAATCCGGAATCAGGAATCCGGAATCCGGAACTGGAAATAAGTTTGTTAGAACGGAGAGAGAAATATTTAATGGTGGAATAATGGTAAAATACGGACTAAAAAGCCTTAAACCGCTCGTTGGCATAAAAGAAAACTCTGTTTATAAAGGACGCAATATATTATGGGACAGTGAGAGAAACCGTGTATTGCTTCAGGCCGCGGTACAGATGGCGGACTCTCCAATTAAAAAAGCAGTAAGTTACCTGAGTGCACCGACGTTATTGTGCACTTTCTTCCTCTTTTGTTTCATCCCTTCTCCTCTAACCCGTTTCGGTTCCGATCTGTTAAAAATAGATGAAACAAAAGAGGAAGAACTGAAGTGCGCGATAACGTGTGCACTGTGTACAAATCTCTTGATGTACACTCTTTCTTTACCTCAGTATTTTGAAGAACACAAAATTAACTAAGCACACACAGAACTGCTGAAGCTTTTCTAACCTAATATTATCTAATGCATTTAAAATTGTTTATCTTGTAGTTTTCACGAGCCCACAAGCATTTTATGCTTTAAATTTGTTGATTCGTACCCTAACCCACCAAGTGGTTTAATCAGTAGTAAATAAATCCGAACTAGCAAAACAAGAACATGTAAAATAGCTAAAAATACACTGGCTCTCTATTTCTCCTTTTTTTTTTCTCAAAAACAGAGGAATACTACTAGTTCTTTGACCTTCATTTGGTCGAGGAGAGGATTTTCTTAGATCAGGAGGAGAAGAGACGTCGAGGAGGCCTAAAGCCAAGTTAGTTTCCAGGCGTTGTCGAGCAGAACGCCTGGAAGAAATCTACCTCGGCCAAAGTTCACTGAACAAGATGGCGGACAGGTTAGCTGGTGTGTTGGAAACGTACCGAGGACGAGAGAAGTTAATGCGACTTCTTCAGTATGCTAGCTTCTTGGCAAGTGGAGGATTACACAAGGTGTCTCGCGAGACTACTGGCGAAAAGTTCCGAATTTTTGCCGAAGCCATGAGCGAGTGTCGAACAGTGCTTCGATTGTTCGACGATGCGGCGATGATTTCGTATGCCCGTAGTTATGGAACGGGAAAAGAGGTAGGGAAGATGTCATACTTATCTTAGTATCGATATCAAGGACGGTGTGGAACGCAAATAATTTCAGGATGGCCTAAAACATGATATAGTAATCAAAGAAATATAAGGCTTTAATATAATATTAAGAACGTGAGTTAATATAATTAATGATGCTGGTCCGGTGAAGTCACGAAATCGAACAATATTTTAGGTTACAATTTGTTTGTATTTAAATTGTCCGTTGATACATCTCAGATGAAAAATAAACTCAACTTGGTTGCATTGTTTACAAATGTCGATTAAAAAGTGTTAAACTTTGATCTTTGCATTGACATCCACATGCCCATTTTGTGTTATACTTAGTATTTCTGTGGAGTGAGCTGTTCCTTTTTGAAGTCGCTTATCGTCACAAATCTGTGTATTCACCTTGATAAACTTATGCTGCCCTATAATATTGTTTGGCTGCATATCCATGTTGTTTCCACTTCAGAGGGTAGGAGAGAATTCCTCTGCTGGGATTAGAAATGACTGGGAGTTGCGAATCAGTGATTTTTTTTAATTTTTGGTTTGAAAATCATGATTTTAATACACAATTATATAATACATATTTCCACGTTTTCAGAGAAAATTTTATCCAGTAAGTTTTCCAGTTAGTGTGATTTGGCAGGTATTTTTGGTAGCTTAATTTAAATTTCAAAAAGAGTTCAAAAGTAGTTCTTTTTTTTTTTGACTAGTGATTGTTTACAACAGTTGAGTTCACCTTTATGTTTCTTTTAGATACTGTAAATAAATTTTGTGTGTTGTGCGTCTGTTTTTTTTTTTAAGGGAAGGTGGGGGCACATAATTTTGGCCCATGGGCATGCTATTGATAGTAAATTTTGACTTTGTTTGCACTGCCATGTCACCCCAACCCCCTTTCCCCAAGGTGTAGCAGTGTGAACCAGGAATTAAGTTATAGCTGATTGAACTGGAAACTGAAGATTACACGTACAAAGCAATGAACATGCATTTAGGAAAGGGATGGGATTGCTGACTGATATAGAGTATTTATGAATTATCACATCAATATTTTTTGTAAACAAAATGGATAAATGAAAATGCAGTTTTTAACTTTCTTGCAGGAAAAAGATAAAATTGTTCGCTGGACCAACCTAATTGACATCTTCTGTGGTTTGACCTTCTATCCTATCGAGCACATTGCCTGGGCTAGGGACAAGAAATTGCTTCATGGCAAAAGTGCCAAACTGTGGGATTTGTCTCTCTACTGTTGGATAGGATCACTCATAGTTTGCATAATCAGAGACTTGTGGCTTCTTAAAAAGCTCCAACAACATGAAAGGTCCAAGTAAGTAAAACAAAACATACCTTTACTTAATAACCCTTTAGTCTCAATCTATCTATCTATCTGCTATTAATTTGCCTCCATCAAAAATGATGATTCTTGCAAATTGGTCAGCGGTAATCAACCAATAAACAGTAAATAAATAAAAACAGATAAGTAAAAACCATCAATTTAAACGTAGTTTACAAATGCTGTGAGGGAAGGGGCATTAACCGCTTCAGATGATAAGACAAACACTCTCTTATTGTTCTAGGAAAATACGCAAATTTGTAGTAGTCTGTATGTGCAAACGGGACCTCGTAAGCTTTCTCATTTATATGGCGACTAATACGCCCCAGGGGGGTTAGATATTTTATGGTGTTAATCCCAGTTTGTCTATTGTGGATTTTGTAAAAAATGGACAGCCTGTTCCTTTTCCTTCTCTCTTTGAGGGTGTCCCACTGTAATTCTTGGAGCATTTCGCTGACACTGGATGTGTTGTGATATCAGTTTAACATACATATCTGGCTGCATGTCTCTGCACCATTTCCAGTTTCTTCACATTATCTATATAGTGTAAGCATCCCATGCCACTGATGAATACTCTAGTAATGGACAAACCAAGCTCTTATAGTAATAGCCACCATCTAATTTCTCCACAATGATCGCTCCTTGATCAAACATACACTCTGGTAATGACAATTAAGGAAGTCATGCATCCCCAAAGATAAAGTCTTGATGTTTTAAGTTTTAAACAAATTCTCCCCACTTGTACAAAATTAACATGTACTTTGAGGAACAGGAAGGGAGATTTGGCCAGGGAGGTGCAGGGCATTTGATCTAATTTTCTGTCCCCATCTTCATAAATTTGACTGTCAAATTCAAAACCAGGACGTACTTGAAAGTGAAATAAAACCCCAAATGGTGGGATTTGACCCAAAATAATTTAACCCTTCATAAAAGGCAAATATGCTTCACCCTTTCTGTAGTACAACTTTGATCAACATTTAACATGTACTTTAAAATTACACCAAAATGAGAGAAAATAGTAATATTTACTGGTTACTCAGTTATCATTCTTTTACTCAGGGCTCAATCAGATGACAGTAGCATTCTTCAAAGCAACAGGGAATCTGAAAGCTCTCTTTTGACCAGGCATAATCAAATAAGGTGTCTGCAGAGGCGACTCATAATTTCTGTTATTGGATTTACTGCTGACCTGGCTATGGCAATCAACTGGGCACCTGCAGGAATTTTATGGGCACAAAAGCTCTCAATAGGATCTGTTGGACTGCTTGGCACAATATCTTCCCTTTCTGAGTTGTATAAATACTTCAAACCTGCTGCAGCATTGCCGGATGAAGCTCTTGGGAGCATTTGATGTCACACAATCATGTACTCAATGCACACTGTACATTGCAAATGAGTAAATAGGGGTCCATTAATACATTATGTCGTGGTAAAAAATGGAGACTTTCCTAATATATTTTTCTGGTACTGATACAGACTTGCATAAAGGTTTCCTTACTAGCTTGCAACTATTTTTCAGCAGTTAGTGCATTTATCTATGAATTAAATTACATTAATTTTAACTGAATATTGTATGCTTGGAGCTTCTAAGCGTCCATATGAAACCTAACATCCTTTTAAAGGGGAAGTTAAGATGTAATTTTTTCAATGCCCTTGGTGGGAACAGGATACATTGAAACAGCAGAACTTTAAATATACATGTACTGCATGAAGCATAAGCAATAGGTCCTTTTGATATATTAAAATTCAGCTTGAAAATGAGGCCTAGAGGCCACAAAGGAAATTCAATAATCATGTTTATTCACTTCAGTTGTCTGTGTCCTCTGGACGTCAATATCAAGTTGAAACTTCTTGGCAGAGAACAACAGCATCAAGCGGTATTATTAACCCACGACATTTCTTGCGCATGTATTCTCAAGGTCATGATTTTGTCTCCAGAAGTAACATGCAAGCTCACTTTTCTGAAGACGACTCAATTTTCTGACAAATATTTTGGCTAAAAATCTATCAACACAAAGTGGATGATTGCTGAGCTAAAATAATGTAGTAAAAAAAATACACCTATAGGTCACCATGCTTGTCCAAGGCATGCATTGTAATAGACCATATTCGTATTCTCGGTATGGAACTGGATCGAGCTTGCAATGGAGGCCCATGCGGGGGAATATATTAGAAACTATTTGCATGTAAAAAGATTCCCCCGCATAAGCCTCGTGTGCAAGCTAGTTCCAGTTCCATACCGAGAATACGAATACGGTCTATTAAATGGACCCATGTTACGTGTAATCTTTAGAAAACCTGTTTATTATTATTATTATTATTATTATTATTATTATTATTATTATTATTATACAACCTAACAAAATGAAATTATATGTATGAAACTGGGGACAAATAGTTACCTGGTGTAAACCAGGAAGAAACGGCAAAAGCAACCTACAGTCAACTCCCTTTATTGCAGACACCCTTGGGTCCGCGAGTTAGTGTCCTTAATAGCGAGAGTCCGTAATAGCAGGAATTTATTTCAGCCAAACGTCTGTAATTTATTTTTGCCGGGGATTTAACTGCTGTCCGTATTATTGGGATGTCCATAATAGTGAGGTGTCCGCAAGGCGAGAGTTGACTGTATTAACTAAATGTTTGTTGTTCAATGTTGGGTAACTTACTTGGCTAAGTAAAGAATATTAATACAAAATGATAAAATGCTGGTAATAATAAATTCTTCACCTTCCCACTCCTCCTCGGCTTTTGGTGTCCTTGCCAGTAAAAAAGCTGCAGTTCATAACATGCAACCACCATAGTCAGTTAAAGCTGAATGTTACATATAAAGACCAAGACCACTATGCAAGAAAGCATTACTTTGAAAACAATTTAATTAAGCTTTTTAAGCCTTTACTTACAAGGCTTCAAATGTGAGACTTTCTTTTGCTTAACTGAAATTTAGATTTCTTTTTTCCTTTTCTCACACAAAGTCTAGTCATGCTTAGTACATTGTTACAGCTGTTCCCTACATAGTATACTTCTCCACATTTCCACTGGTCTAGTCGGCCCTTGTTACGCTGTTAAGGTTAAGAATCGTGTTTAGAAAACACTAGTCCATGCTTGTTACACTATTACAGTGTAATTACTTTAAAAAGAAACAAGGCAATCCTATTCTCGGCATGGCATATTCCTTCTTCCTTTTTTCTTCATTTTAGTTAAGTAACATTCGTTGTTCAGATTATATTTGATACTACAGCCTTGTATGTTGTAGTTTTGGCATCAGACAATCACACATCTCGCTGATACACTTGAAATTTGTATTGGATTTCATTTTCTTCTTGCATCTCACTTGGTACATCTGGGTCGCTACAAGACAAAAACAGAAAACAGAGTGGTGCAAAACAGTGGAACTGAACCAACAACCTGTAACACCTGTTAACACAACTTGCAGAAGGTCATGGGTTTGACTCATTGTGGATGCGTAATTTTTTGTTGTGCTCCCATGCACGTGAAAGATGTAAAACTGCAGTAAAATTCCATAGAAATGCTGCTTGCTACAGGAACATGTAGTGAAGTCAAGGAGCATCTAAACAAGCAATTTGTTAAACATGTATTGTTCTGACCCCAAAATTTCCACTTAAGTTACCATAACTATGTAAACACAGAATTTTCCATTTTCTCTATCCTGTTCCAAATACCCCACTTCTGTCAAGCCAAATTTTAAATGAGTCGAATTCATAAGAAGTTCAGCGAAAGTTTGAGCATTGATTCATAAAATTATTATATCAAATTCAACAGTACTGCATTCAACTCTGCATTAATTCTGCCTTATTTTGACTAGCAGACTTAAGAAAAAATAGAATAATGTTTACATTTGATTCAACATCTGATGACAGATATTCAATAAATATTTGAATCAGTGACACATTTCTGTTGGGTAATGTAACACAGCCAATCAAAGTTGCAACACTAGTTGAACAGCTATAATTATTCCGACATTGAACTTCTGCCATGCCAAGCTCCGATGAATTAAATAATATTTGGCAAGGTAAGGCAGAAACATGATGTCCAATATACATGTACCATAAGATTAATCAATATTCATTTCCAATCATGCAATACTATTCTGGAGAAATTGTTTACCTGTGTTATGAGAAAGCAATACAGTAGATTGAGCTTTAGATGAAATATAAAATTATACAAACTGGACAAGGACAAGAACAACGCTTAATTTCCATCTGGCAATTTAAGCTACAGTAACATGCACTAAACAAAATAATTCAGTAGTTTTTAGAGGGTCTCCTACCTTGTTTCCTTGAAAACATTCTTGTCAAACTCTGGAAAGTGCACATCACACTCAAAGTCTTTGTAGACGTGTGTAACGTACAGGCGGTAACACTTAGGATGTTGCATTGCTTCCTAAAGGATATCAAGTGATAATAAGTAAAGTCAGCAAGGTTCCAAAATAATACAAGCCCCTGAAAATAAGTCCCCTGCCCCTAAATCTCAGATGCAAACATCATTCTGATAAATATATAAGGATAAGGAGGTTAGTTCCTGAAGAAACTGCTGTGCTTTGTCAGTGGGGAGTAGGAATAAATGTTTGGTTTATCAACAGATCAGGAGGGAGTTGATAACTACCCCATAAAGAGATTTGGTGCTGATGCTTTGAGCATTAGCACCAGAGCAAAAGGCTAATGTTCTGACAATGGGCTAACGCTTGAAATGTCAGCACTTGAATCTCTTTATGGTGGCCAATTTACCTTTAGTTATCAACTCTGCTGATAAATTAAACCAAACATTTGTCTCCCCAATAATATTATTATCAGCCCATAGCAGACTGTTAGGGTTAGCTGTTTTAGGCTGTTAGCTTAGTTTTTCAGCCTGTTCTTATTGTCAAACCCGACCCATTTTTAAATGCAAATTTTCCCCAATTTATAATAAGCTCCCCTGAATACAAGCCTCTAAAACATGTCCTTTGAATAAATATGGGGCAAGGGCATACAGTGCATGTTTCTATTTTAAGGAATATTATAATAATATATTATAAATACAGTTGTATGTGGGTAGGGACAGGTGTGGGAGTGGGAGGCTGCAGGGGAGAGCAAGGCTGTTGCTTAAGAAAAATCCCAAGGAGACCACAAGGCTAAAAGCTGAGAAGTTAGGAGCCCCACCTGTGAAATGTTAGGTGCTGATGCAAAAATTTAGGCGGCAAGAACATTTTATTGCCCCGAAGGGTACACAGTAAGAAACAGCTGTTTTACAGTTTTTGTGCTGTGATACAGATCACAGCAATCTGCATCTTACTTCACCACTTTCATCAGTGACCACCTATTTCTTTATGACCACCTTTATAAAACAGTTCTCAGTCAAACACTGAATCTGGAATCTTTTGAAACACTCTCCCATTGCATATTATATGACAGACTATGCACTGATATTCCGGGAACGAGCTCACGCCAAATCATCCCAAAACTAGGTTGGCTAGGTATGTCTAGGAAGCCAACAAGGATCAACTTGGATGTAATAATTCTGTTCACATGTGTTGATTAACTGACCTTGTAGACTGCAGCTCCACCAATCACAAAGACCTTTTCCACCTTGTCTGTGTATGATGCAGTGGTCAGCATATCCAGTGCACCCTGCAGGCTGGAGCAGAGTACGGCCCCTTCAGGTGCCTCACTGAAAATAAAACAGTTTACCAATTAACCCATCAATGTAAAGCCATGTGGCCGGGGAGGACAGGACATGCCACATTAGGCTTTTGTAAAATTTGTTTTCAAAAATCGACCCACAAACTTTGGTTCAAATCAGTTAAATTTCCCAATTGTGGATGATGCATATATATGTCCATATAGTATAAACTGGCCTTGTGATGGAAGTCAAGTTCCCAAGGGTGAGAGCAAAAAAATAAAAGACCCAACACCTGAAATCAAGACTCTGTTTAAGTACCTCAATTTCCTACTCAAGATGATGTTGAGTCTATGTGGAAGAGGCCTGTACTTTGCTGGGATGGATTCCCAGGTATTGCGACCCATGATCACAGCATTTTGCTTTCCTGTTACAAAAAAGAAAAGGATGAATGAAGTGGAATATTGGAAGGATTGTGCCATAAATATGGCTTGTGTATTAAATGTATCATATAACAATGTAAATGGTTTGACCCTGTGTTGGTTCTTTATTCAGCGCTGACTGTATGTTATTTTTTGGGTTTCAACAACTTTTTATGTTCCTTAGATTCAAATCTGCTGCGGTCTCTATTCACTCCCTTAAAAAATTAAATAAAGATAATTGGTGCTTTCAATAAATGGTAAGTGAAAAAGCACAACACCATTTTTTTTAAAAAAAGTGCTCTTATTCTCACAGGCATATGCATGCCTACTGCATGCACCAGTAGATCACACAGTCCTTATTTGGGGGATAATTTCATAATTAGGACTATACAAAAGCCAAGCAGTGTTTGGGGCAAAAAACGCTGAATAATGAAGGTAGAATGAAGGAGATACTGCGAATGGCCTTTGCTCTAATGCTGAACAAATTTAAAGCAACTATCGAAATTTGACCTCTAGTGATGACAGCTAAAAACCATGCAGGGGGTGTGTCTAATTACGTGTTAAAGTCAAAACCACCATAGTTCTGATGTCTCGTTTCTTGAATATATGTATTCAAAGTGCAAGGAGAAATTCGATAAAGCAGCTAAATATATAAATAATCTTTATTTATAACTAATGATAAAAGGAGATAAAAATATGTTTACCCTCAGTTGAAACTGTTGAAGTGAGGTGAGAAAAAAACTTCATGTCTCCCCTGGGAATAAGAAAGCCATCATGAAATTAGTTTACTTTAATAGTCAGAAAAATGTTTGATCAAACTTAGTTAAACTTAGTTTACATAACAATCAAACTAAAGTATTTCTATGCATAGTTTGAGTAATCTACAATCCGCTTTCAGAAACATAGACAGGACCCAACAGGACCCAACCTTTTGCACCCCTCCCCATGCCCCACCCAACCTCAGTACCCAAATTTTATGGAGTGAGTCGAAGTCAAGTGTTTGGGAGAATTTGCATGTTCTAAATACTGCACATAGGCTTATCCAAAAGAAACGACAGACTTTAAGTCTCGCATATACACACCATAAAGTTCTATAAAGAGCAGACTTGACCGTAAAACTAAAAAAAAAAAGTTTCTTAAGCTTCTAAAATTAAAGCCTACTGTACGCATGCATGCGTAACTGCATGTTTCGAAAATTCGTTCGCTGTGCAAGGTAAAATCAGTAAATTTCACATCCATTCCTGAGAATTTATAATATTCAAGAAAGATCTACATTTAGGACCTTCAAGGAAATTGTGTTTGTTCACGAAAATTTGCATGTAGTGCATCAACCGATGCTGCGATGCACGCACCTCCTGAAATTACTAGTTTTGAAACGAAGATTACCCCACTGTCCCCTAACTAACCTTAAATGCCAAGGAAGACGGTTATCTTTTCCGATTCCTCCATTATTTGCCACGGCAACAACACACGAAAACTTTCGGATCGAAGCCATTTTGTCACGTCTTCTCTCTCTAGCCTCACCGTTCAAAAGATTTTGGCGGGAACTGGAGTGGAACCGAAGGCCAATCAAGGGCAATCAACCTGTGAACTAAGGAAAATTTTGATTGGCTGAAAACCTTGTTATTATTCGTAGCTCAAATTTGATTGGTTATTGCGTGGGCAAACCAAAACACGGTGGGCGCTAGTGGGGAGGGTAGAGGGCCGAAGCGAAACTTGAACACGACACAGTTGTCTTCGCCGCCGTTTGAGAGTTCAGTTGTTTTCATAGGGAACTTTGCCGGCACATTCTTCCTAGAAGGCATCATGGCAGAAGCCAGGGCGGCTGTAACAAGGCCCGATGTTCGTCTTCACGCTGAAGGGACAAGCACAAAGGAAGCCGAAGTCGAATTGCTAAAAAGCACCTTCAAAACTCTAAAGAAATGTGCTTTCAGAACTCGGTGAGTTAATTTTTGTTTTGAGACCTGCACGTGGATTTAAGTACAATCACTTAAACTGGCTAATTTTTTATGTTTCTACAGTTATGTAGAATGAATTATTTTTTCAGTTTAGATCTTTGTTTATTCAAAAGATAGATAACGCCAGTTTAATTTCATACATATGTAGTCTGGCTTTTGGATCGAGTCTGATTCGATCAAGCTGCAGTTGTAAAGGAAGTTCAACTTGAGCTTTAATTTTTTTGAATTCTGATTTAACTTGGCCTGTTATCGGTTTCAAACTTTCAAATTACCTCTCGGAACTGTTAGAAGGTAATGTCAGTAGTAGTAAGAATGTCCTAGAGAGTGAAACTTAAGACCTACTAACTTTAAATAAAATACTAGTCTAAAATACTAGACTGAAGCTTGGGCTATGCTGATGACGCAAACGGCAAAACATGAGGTTAAATAAAGCTTTCTGATCCTCCTTGACTGTTTCAGTTTTAAAGGATGGATTAAGCTTATGTGGCGTAACTTCTAAATTTACATGATTAGTCAATGGCTTGTCTCGCCAAAGTGATTTTATAGTTGTATATTCGATTTGATTTTCGCGTGATTTTGGATGCCATAGATGAACTTTGGACCTTAAAAATATTATGTTTTCAGTTTGAGATCGCTGCTATAATTATTTTTCGTGTCAATCTGGATTCCATTGTATTGAAGGAATTGAAATCTGATTTTCATGTTAATGTCCAATAATAAAATTATTTTTGTAAGGCCCTGCAAGTGTTGTTTTCCATTTATATGATAATAGTCACCATATTGGCGATTTAAATATTACTTCATCTAGGAAATTACTTGAACAGCATAAAAATTAAGATATTAATTTTTGGTACAATATGAAATACACGTAAGCCCAATATTTAACCCTTCTAATTTGTGTGTTTTGTTGGCAAATAAACTTCAAAATATTGAGGGAAAAAATGTTGAAAATTTTATAAATTACTGCAATACTTATATTAATGACACCATGTTGGTATCTCACTTTGGGACAGTGGAGTAGAAAAGCAATCAATTTGCAACAGACAATTCTATATTTAGGTTTTATATAGCACCTCCTGATTGATACTATAGGAAAATCGAAGGTCTGTACACTGTATGCCCCCGAATAATACAAAGAATTAGAAAAATGGAAATTTACACAAGAAAGCCCCATAAGAGTAAACTAATACAAGAAATCTATGCACTTGTACTCAAATCTCCCCTCTTAAAACTTACTATATTGGGAACCATACAAAGCATTCCATAGTCCACTATTCTATTAAAAGACCATTTCCGATTGTATTAAAGTTCTAGCTTGGCTATGAGGCTTGGGGAAATAAAACAAGAATAACATTGAGGTTCAGAGATGAATAATTAATTTCTTTTAGTTTATTTCCTCAAGCCTCATAGTCAAGCTACAGAAATGGTCTATTGAAACAACAAAATTTGACTTAAGAAATTTCCATCACATTTGTCATTTCTCCCATTTCCAATCTGCTGCCATTATTGCACAGCAAAGTGTATGATATGCATGTAAATGCCACCTTTTTTTGTTCCAGTTACCAGCATATACCTAAGCTAATATTTCCCTTTCTTCTCAGTGTTTTCAAAACAAGCTGGCGACCGCTGGAGTTTCGCTGGCTACTTGATTATATATCGCCAGTTACTCTGGTCATAGCAATCAGCTCGAGGGAAACAAGCTCAGCGTTGCATCTGATCCATAAATCTTTTAGAAGGCACACTCAGTTTTGTGGCAATAATCCATATACAATAGGAAGTAAGCTTGTTTAAAAGAGAGCTCAAATTGTCCACTATATTTTGTGATGTTTGCATTATCATCTTTCTGTAGCCATCTTGGATTTTTAAATAAGTGGCCGGGCCAGCCTCGTTTGGGTGTCGCTTTGTGCATGGCAGACGGCATGGCAGGGAAACAACCAAATACTGTAAATGGTGTAGGTTAAAGTGAATTCAGGTTAAAATGATTTCAAACTAGGTTGATTTGCATTTTAACCTGGGATTCATTTTAACCTACAACATAAACACCCTTTTTTCTTCTGGTTTCAAAAGGTCACATTTATCAGGTAGGTGAAAAAATTCGGCCAACACACATAAATCATTGTTTGCTTGACTACTTTTTCATCAAAATTAATTCTACGTAAGAAAATCAATACAGCTGTGCCACTGATAATAAATCAGTATTTAACTTTAAAATTGTTGCTAGAATGCTGAAAATGGCATTTCCGAGCTTCTAGATTTCAACATTTTCTGAGGGAGCATGCCCCCAGACCCCCCTAGGATATGGGGCCTTTCGACCCCAAAATTGTCACAGCCGCCTACTCTTCCAGTTGCTGACGCCTAGTTCAAAACATTTTGAAAAACCTGAACTTCTGTTATGCTTTCCTTTCCAGTCAACAGATTGCCAATGGGTTATGGCCAACAACTTGGTCCAACTTGTTAGGCGCTGTGGTGGTTATTGGTGCTATGCTGTATGCTACAGATTCCTACAAGCTGTCTTTCCTACAACCAGTTGCAGCAGTCTTGTGGAAAGTGACATATTTACTTCATTTAGATGAAGCATATCCCTATAACTTCCGGCTTGTTGTTATATCGGTTCTGGCGGGTGTGGTATTCTTTATTGTGGTGCTCTATCTGCGGCAGTATATCCTGAGGATGCTTTTGGCTTACAGAGGATGGATGTGTAAGTAGCAGCTTTAGTTTTTGTTTGGCAGTTGGAACTCTACCTACAGCTGTCTTGTTTAGACTGGCTTTAAATCTCTCCAGAGGCAGATTATACCATGTTCATGTATGTCTTTGAATGACTGGTTATTTTTACCACCCTTTTAGATGAGCCTCCACGATCACAGAGCAAACTGACATTATTGTGGGGATTAATGGTGAAACTTTGTTCTGGTCAGCACCCAAAACTGTTCAGTTATCAAAACAGTCTTCCAAGAATGACTGTTCCAAATCTGAGTGATACCTGTACAGAACTGCTGCGTTCTGTCAAACCCATCTTGGATGATGAAGAGTACAAAAAGATGGAGGTGCTCGCTAAGGTTGGTTCGCATTTTGGTTCATGATTGTATTGGCTATCGTAGAAAAGTACCAGGTGTAATACCTTTTAAATGAATATTTTCAGCAAAAGAAAGATGGTTATACATCCCGTACTTTGTTAACCTTGAACAGTGTTTTCAAGTTTTGTGATCAGACTGTCCACAAAGATTGTAGGGAGTTTGTACTGATAGCATAAAACTATGTAGTGAAAAAAGTCTGAATAGAATGGCTGTTTATGGATTCATTGTAATTATCATTCTATTTTAATCACGACAGCTGGTGAGTTTTCTTTGCGTTCTTTTTTTTTTTTTTTTTTTTTTTTTTTGCAAAGTAGATGTTTTAAGTCTTCAAATTCACAGTATAAAGATTATAAGACAAAATGTCGAAGAAACAAACAAAAACAAAACAGTAGAACAACACATTTAATATAATATTATGTACAGTACTTGACCTGGGTAGCAATAATAATTATTTTTTAAAAAGGTACATGCCATCAATGTGGATTTTCCAGCTTGGTTTTCAGAGTTTTTCTTCATGCAGAAGACTGTGTGGGTTTTAATTAAATCACATCCATTTCCTAAGGCCTCATATGGCATTATGACTTCCTTGTTTTGTAGGACTTTGTGAAAAACCTTGGACCAAAATTGCAGTTTATCTTGAAACTGAAGTCATGGTGGGCACCCAATTATCACACAGACTGGTGGGAAAAATATGTGTATTGCATGGGTCGCTCACCACTACCCATCAATAGCAACTACTATTGTCTTGACCAGAACTGGCACCCTACTTTAAACCAAGCATCAAGGTATGAAAATGTTCACACTGACTTGGAGGGATTACAGGTTTGCTTTACTTCATCCCCTCTGCTACAAGGGGCTCATTAAGGGCTGGGCAGTGGGAAAATTGACCGTCTGTTAACACAACATTGCCTGGCTGCTTTTAACATCTCGACCAACTTCTTCAATAACCAAATCCAAGTTGGGGAGCAGGGATGGCACAGTGGTAAGAACACTCACCTCCCACCAGTGTGGCCCAGGTTCGATTCCCAGACTCAGCACTATATGTGGGTTGTCAGGTCTGTTGTTGGTAATTTGACCTTGCTCTGAGAGGTTTTTCTCTGGGCTCTCCAGTTTTCCCCTCTCCTCAAAAACCAACATTTTCAAATTCCAATTCTGTCAGGAATCTAAGGGCCACAAGTTTGTCACTTGTAACAGACTGTTAAGCCTCACCCTCATATAAACAAGTTGATTTATTTTATTTTATATATTTATTTATTTATTTGTTTATTTATTTAGCTGCAATAATCTCCTGCCCACCTGTTTAAAATCTTGATGAAACCCCTGTTACTGTACCAGATGGTACTACTAGCCAAGACATGTTTGGTTCAGCACATGTACATGTTGTTGAACTTACAGAAATTACTATTTTTAATTAGTAAATGTGTACAGTATTTGTTACAGTGAGGGGTAATCTTTAATAAGGATGCCAACATCACAAAAGTGGTTTACAGAAGGGTCCTCTAAAAAATTACCAAGAACAAAATAATAAAAACCCAATTATAGAAACAAGAAATGAAAAATATATATAATTTAAGAATTATACAAGAGTTAAAAGTAGAACTATAAAAGGATCATAAAATGGCTTTTGACAGTACAGTCCACATTTAAAAGCAGTCAGTGACTCTGCTTCCCTTATCGCGGGATCTAAATTAATTTACAACCAGTGGCCCCATTTTCTATTGGCAGTGGATTTGCGGATATTATTTCTAGACCTGGTATAATAAGCGTGAAAATTGCCATTAAATAAGATTGGAACCATGTGGAAAAAATGGTCATTAAGTAAATTATATACACTGTATGAAAGCAGCATGATGCTCCATTCTACGGCGCACTGTACTATACTGTGGAACTATACTATATTATGTGTTATGACTGTCTTCTACATGTAGTATTACAGTTTTAAAACAATACCCTTCACAGGGAATCTTGTCCAGGTTTTGCAACAAAAGCTGGGTTAAATGCCTGGGACGAGGGCTGCTTGTGGCAAAAGTGGAACTTCATGCCAATGTTGTCTAATTTTGAATGTTGTTATAATTTACTATCACAGAGCGGCAACCTTGTGCTACTTCTTCTTGAGGTATCATCAGGAGATCCAAACAGAGAGCCTGGAACCTTTGCTGATTAGGAAAACTATTCCCATTTGCATGTGGCAGTATGAAAGGACTTTTAAGACAACCAGGTAATACAAATTGACAGATAAATTAAGCAAGCTACTGTTGCTGAGGAACGGAGTATAATTGGTGTAACTGGGTTTACTGAAAACCATTAATTTTGAAATTGCAGGGTGGTCAACATTAAGCTTTGAGAAAGAGGGTTCCACAAAGAAAGTCTCCCATTCTAACTGTGACTCTTACTTAATTAATAAATTGGATTTGCCAAAGTATGAGTGATGCAATGAATTTTTGAAATTGTGTTTGTTTTCATTTCCCTTTAGGATTCCAAAAGAAGATGTGGATGAAATTGTTCACTTTGAACACACAGAAAATGAGGTTTGTGCTGTAACAGTAACGAACCCTTAAATTGCAGGCATGGAACATTAATTTTATTTTGCAGATTGCAAACTAACCTTAAAGGGGAAGGATCACGCAAATTTGCTGTTATTTCAAAACACAAAAACGTTTGCCAGTCAGCAGAAACAAAGAAATAATTGCCAAGTTTGTTATAAATTATCACCCCAGTGCCATAAAACTGCCGATTAGTGCCTCTGGCCAGACACAGAGTAGGTGGGTATGGATTGAAACTTGAAAAATGTTAGGCTAATGTTTTTCAAGTTCTCGCATTTTTGTTTCAAAAATGCACAGGAACAGATCACGAGTTGTTCCTTTCAAGAATTGAGTTGATCTCTTTCCTCTCGTCATTCTAGAATTATTTGGCAGCTGATTGAAGGTCTTATTTCATCATTTTTAACAAAAGATACCAAAAACCCCATGATACTAGTACTTCCCCTTTAATGTCACTGAGGACTACATTACATGTAGGTACACTGTATTTGGTCCTAGTCTACACAACATGTAGACCTAAGACACCTACGTACACTTGACTATTAAGGCTTACCTTATTAGAGTAAATTGGCACTCGTGTTAATAACATTATTTGAAAGTAATGTAAAGGGAAGGAAAATATATGAAAAGGGGAAGAAAGTTGAATTTCATGATGAAAGGAGAGTCTTATTGTATCCCAGTAATATTATTCTTAAGAGTTATTTTATGTGTACTAGACAGGATAACATGGAAATTTACACATACTGTAATTATAGCATCTCAGAAGTTGTAACAAGTTGCCCTTGTGTTCTGAAAGGAGACACACAAACGACTGTTCAGGAGTCAGACGAATATGTATTATTCTTGATAGATATTATGATCTTACATGTCTGGCCACTATGGGATAATTTCTCTAACTTTGCATGTCATGCCAGTCAAGTTATAATCAATTGTCACATGAGATGTTTGAATGTTGATGATGAGTCTATTTTTCACATGACTATATATATACTAGTAATAATAAAAGATTAGGGAGTGTGTTTAATTATCTCGATCCCAGGCTCTCTTTCCTTTGTCATGTCATCTGCCCCTGCAAAAAGATCTGCAGGGGATGCTAGATACGCATCCCAAGATCCATCCATTCATTCCGGCAATCAATGTTGTCCCATACAATCTCAACTCCAATCTGTATTATTAGGAGTGCATTCTTCTTACATTAAATGTTATAAAAATTGTGACAGCTAGAAGTTGATGCCCTACTCTGTTAGGGTCAGGGACATTTAACTCCAAAAAATTACTGTGAGTTAAATAAATTTTGCATTAATTTCTAGAATATTCATTCCCAACAACAAGGTACTATAATCTTGGACTTATTTTACCTTTTTATCAGGCTCCAGTTGTTCAAAGGGCGGATAATTTTATCCACTGGATAGGTCGCTATGCGGTAGATAAAATGCGTGCAAGAAATTCCCTATCAGCCCTATAATTTGTGTATAAAGTAGAAGCGTCTAAGGTCTAATTTAAGTATGGGAGTGTGTGAAAAACTTGCGAAAAGCTTTTGTTGGAGTACATTTTATCCACTGGACAGCAGCTTATCCACTGGATAAAGTTATCTGCTCTTTGAACAACTGGGGCCAGGTTTTATAGGCCTAGGGTTATTCTAGTCTGCAGGTGACTCTTCAGCTTCTTGAAGGGGAAGTTTTAGATAGAGAACCAATACCACAAGTATTTACATGTAAACTATTTTTCCCATTCAATAGCACATAGTTGTGTTGTGTGGAGGCAACTTCTACACGCTGCCTGTTACTAGCAAGGGGAAATATTTATCAACGTTGGATCTGGAGGGCCAGTTTGAGTGGATTATGGCAGATGCGAAACATTCCAATGGTGAGAACTGTCCTCATTACATAGATAACAGCTGTACATGTATCTTTATTACTGAAATCTAATTTTGTTAAAATGTAATTATGTTTTCTCAAAGACACTAGCTTGTAGGATCTTGCATCACTTTCTGGTTGGCTACAGAAAATTAAAATTGCAGTCTTGATCCCTTAATTCTTGAGGTTTCACCAAATCTGTACTTGTCTCTTGACTGTGAAAAGTTCTCTACACAAACTGACTCTATGACTTTCTTTTGCTTTTACTAAATAATTGAAATGTAGTGACAAAGGAACAACCCGAAGGAAGTGTACCAGCTCTCACAGCATTACCCAGAGCAGAGTGGGCTAAAATCAGGAAGGAGTACTTCTCAGAGGGTCTTAACCAACAGGCACTTGAAGCCATTGAGGAAGCTATGTTTCTGGTTAGTGTACATAATTTTATAAGAAGCTCGTTATGTTTGTGTGAAACTTTGTACATGTAGTGTAGTGGTTTTGCAATCAGTAGTCAAACTGAGCTTTTCAAAATCAGTGATCTCATTATTATGACATTAAATGTCAACTGTTCAACAAATTTTGTTAAACAGTTATCTTTACTTGCTATTTACAGCTGTAACTGTCTGAAGTTTACTTTCCTGGATTGGGATTATTAGGTCATGAATCTCTGGAAAACCAAGGAAGATGTTTCACTGGTTGTAATGGGGGTGCTAGAGACAGTCTAAACAGTACAGTGTACTTCCTGTAATATGGATGATTAGAATTCAGGGTTATGATTATAGAATTTTGATTTCCCACTTGTGGATAAAATATTGCATCCACAGACTGCTTGACTTGTGTTTTCTAATTCTGCTTTTACATTGTACAGTGATGAATCAGTTTTCTGCTGGCTGTTTTGTTCTTGTAGGTAATCCTTGAAGAAAAATCATTCACTGAGTTAAGTGATCGTGCCAAGTATCTTTTACATGGTGATGGTCGCAGCTTCTGGTTTGACAAGAGTTTCTGTTTGATGGTGTTTTCCGATGGTAAATGTGGAATAAATGCAGAACATTCCTGGGCTGATGCACCTGTTATCGGGCACATGGTCGAGTATAGCCTTACTTATGAGTGAGTTAAATCCATGTGTTACACTCTCTTCATTGTTTATAATTGAACAAGGATTCTTTGATTTGCAATACACATTGTAAATTTAGAAAGGGGAGCTTAGTCAATACTTGAACTATTCATGATTGAATCATATATGTATGTTTTTGGAGTGAACTTATACAGACACCATGTGTGCGCAACCACTTGCTTGCTCGATTGATCTCCTGCTCCACTCTAAGATGTAAACATTTTCTGTTTACTATGAACCCAAATCTTCTGGTTACTCTGTAAACTTTATTATTTTATTTTTAGGCTTGAATCATTTCTTAATCCAATCTACATGTAGACCAGGGGCCTGTTTCTCGAAAGTCCGGGTAACTTTTCAGGTCCCAAATCAAATATTCAAATCAAAATCTAAAGAATAAAAGCGTGGGTCTTAGCTAACGAACCAGACGAGTCCATTTTGTTTTGTTAACTGATAGTTTTCTCATGTTATCTGCAAAACTATTGAAACCTCGATCTTGAATGTAAACAACATTGAACAACTTTCCGGGCCCATTAATTATTGGGACTTTCGAGAAATGGGCCCCAGGGTCCAGTTGTTCAAAAGCCAATTAATGCCAATCCAAGATTAAAAGAGTTTCTATCTTGCTTGTTTAACATGGTTTAAAAGGCTAATTTCAGGCTAAAGGTTAAGAAAAGTCTAAGTCAAAACTGAGGGACAAAAATCTTTTGGAGAATCTTTATGATTAGTAGTTAAACTCAAAGTTCTAGTTAATCTAGGATTAGCTTAATCAGGCTTTGAACAACTGGGTCCAGGAGTTTTTGTTTTTTGGGGTTTTTTAGGGGGGGGGGGGATTCTGCCCATGGTGACTATGAACCTAAATAATTTTTTTTAATATTTGGGCAAATGCCATGAAATTGTGAGTCTTTCTCAGAATTGATCTGGAAAAATGGGATCTGGTTGGTTAGTGTCTGTTGACTTTGATGTTACCATGGCAACAATTTTTTTTTTCAGAAAATGGAAGATCCCTTTTCAAATGAAGGAAAATTACTTTTGTTACTGTAACTTTAATGTTTTTAGCTCATATTAGTTTTTGATTACTTTTCGTTCAATTTTGTTGCTTTCCTGAAGTTTTGGGGAAATCCAAGATGGCTGCCATTTGGCAATCATTACATAACTACCATATCACATGATGTCATCGGCTTCCATTGCGGTCCTCAAAGGAAACATCTGGACTTACTATCTATCCTCCAAAACTCATTATAATAGTTTTTATACTGGCGAAGTTGTGCGGGGGGGGGGGGGGGGGGGGATTCCCCAGCCCTAGAAGACACAAACAAGCCCTGTCCAGATACATATAAGGGGTTAAATCTTGAGTGATGTTTTTTTTTTAGTAAAATGTGAGTGCAACTCATGACATGCACATTAGTGATGTGTTTTAAAATGGCATTGAACTAGCTACTGAAAACACTTGGATGTGTGTTGATAATATTTTTGTAACGGTTACTGATAAGTTAATAACTTTATGGTCTTGTTGCTTAGGTACATTTATAGAACTTACAATGACAAGGGCAAATGTAGCCCCATTGGTGGGGCTCACAAAAGTGCTACCATGAGGACCCATAACCTACAAAAACCTGCCAGGCTGTATTGGGATATGACTCCTAAACTAGAAGAAGTCATTGAAAATGCTGTCAAGTTTGCACAAAAGGTCTGTTGTTTTCCAAAAGGCCATTATTGTTATCCAGTTGGAAATAAATAATAGTCTTGCCCACATGTTCATGTTAAGGAAAGTATACGTAATTATGCAAATATCATAAGTTACACATATCATATCATGGCTAAACTTGTGTCACTTTCTCACTCTATTCAAATTAAAACCAATCATACCTTGGCCGCATGCATTTTTGACACTTTATGCTCAGGGCTCGACACTAACGGTGGTCTGCTGGCCATTGGCCTGTAGAAATAACACTCTGGCCAGCAGAAATTTGGAACAACTGGCCATTTTGGCCAGGAGAAAAATGTTTAAAAAAATTGATTTGATTAATTTTGAATTATTTGCAAACCTTACTAAGTAAACTTCAAATACTAATTTCTTAGCTTTAAAAGGAAATAATTTTTCAAGTTATGGTGCTACGATTTTGTCATATATCGGGATAAAGCCATGCCCAGTCCATCTCGACTAGATGAATCCAACATGTGACATGTTGAATCACAATGATGTTAGGCTTGCAAGAACTGTTTAGAAGTTGTACTTAACTAGTTACAGTATTTTAATAGACACGTTTGTCATTAAGATTGAGTTGCTCCTGTACGTGGCCAGTAAAACTTACAGTTTGACCAGTTAAAATCTGACTGAGGTTGCCAGAGGGCCAGTACTGCGCAAAGTTAATTTCGAGCACTGATGCTGCTACATGTATTGTTTTGCTGTAAGTTCTGATTGGTCTGTTGTGATTGCCTAGAGTACATGCAATTACTTTGGTTTTGGGTTTACATTGCTTGATTGAAAACTACTCTAATGCCACTTGTATAATGAGAAACAATAACTTACACCTTTTTTATTTTATTTATTTATTTATTTATTTATTTATTTTTTCAGAATAATGATGACATTCAGCATTATGTGTTGGTTCATGAAGGATTTGGAAAAGGGTTAATAAAACACATGAAGGTCAGTTTGCTTGATATTGATCATTATAGAACATATATTGGTGTCAGGTCAGGTGTAAAATCCAACAGATTCTGAATACCTGAAAATCACTTTGGATGCCATTATAATATTATTCCAAGTCACTAGGATTGGTAGTGCCTTATAATATTTCTGGGTTTCAATGTTATTGACGAGTTTCAGTTAATTTTCATTGTACGTGTAGATCCATATCAGGTTGTTTTGAAGTTTTGTAAGGTGATGTAATATTCAACTAGAAAGAACAAATGGTTGGGTTTTAACAGTGAATCAAATAAATTGAGACCCGCCAGTGAATTTCCAACCCAGGGCTCCTTGTTTTTCTATGTTACTCCTCAGTTTATACTCTCTACCATGCATGTTTGCTAATAGAAGAATTCCATTCTCTCTGGCCTTTAACAGATAAGCCCTGATGCGTTCATCCAGTTGTCCTTACAGCTTGCCTACTACAAAGATTCCGGTGGAACGCATGCCCTCACATATGAGTCTTCCATGACACGCCTCTACCTTCAAGGCCGGACAGAAACTGTGCGCAGCTTCACACTGGAAGCCAAGGAGTTTGTACAAGCATTTGTAGATAAAACGGTTCCTCCTGAGGAGAAATACAAACTGTTGCTCAAAGCTGCTGACCTTCATGCAAAGAAGTACAAAGACTGTATGAATGGCAAGGGAATTGACAGGCATCTTTTTGCACTCTATGTAGTGTGCAGGGGTCAGGGATATGTAAGTACAGCTTTAATTTCCCTCAATTAATTAATTGCCATTTCTCCAAGAATAATTATTATTGATGGTTTGAGAAGCTATACCAAACACTCAAAAGAGTTTCATTGGATTTCCAAACTGCCACCTCGAAGTTGGTTTAAAAAAAAATTGACTGTGCCTTGTTTTTCAACCCTCTTCTCATTGTTTGAGAATCAGATGAAACACTCTTCTCCTATTATTTGGATATAATAATTTATTATTATATTACATCTTTCTTATATTTGCAATTTATGGAGCTTAAAATGTACCATCTTACTTTAATACCCTGGACTGTTTTCTTCCTATATAATTTGTAGCCTTTTCTTTGTCCTTACAATGTTTCCAGGGATAGATCAGATGCTGGAACAACCACCTGTTATTATAAATTCCCAGTTTCAGTAATAATTTATAATAATAATAATCATAATAATTGAGAATGATGTATTACTCTAGAAAGTGGCACAGGCATACTTGGAAAAAAGAAATCTGAGTGCTCCTATCAGGAGGCAAACCTAAAACCTTCTGGCCCCAGTTGTTCAAAAAGCGGATAACTTTATCCACTGGATAAGTCGCTATCCAGTGGAGAAAATGTACTCCAACAAAAGCTTTTGCCAAGTTTTCCACACAATCCCATTGTTAAATTTGACATATGCTTCCACTCTATTCACAAATAGGAGGACTAGTGAGAAAATCTTGCACACATCTTATCTGCCGGATAGCGAACTATCCAGTAGATAAAATTATCCGCCCTTTGCACAACTGAGGCCTGATTACTAGTTCGGATGCTCTACTACTGAGCTACAGGAGACTCATGGGAGCTATAAGGCCATTAAACTAGGCTCATGGGACAAATATCCTGCATACTTGTAAAATCACCATCTAAGATCTTGAAAACTATGCTATTATGGCAAGCAATTTCTGCAGAGAGGAAACAAAATATCTTTCAATATATTTTTCAGGAAAGTGAATTTCTTAAGAGTGCCTTGAGCCTTCCATGGACACTGTCAACAAGTCAACAACCTCAACAGCAAATGGCCGGCCAGCACTATAGTGTCACTGAACCAGAACTCACGCATTTGGTAAGTGTTTTTATCAAACAAGTGAAAGTCCATACCCCTCCTGTTTGAAACTCCCTCCTACCGACCTCTCAGTGGAAATTCTACTTTACCTTCAACTGTTTCCTTTTAAAACTTTGGCCTTCGGGTGGGGGAGAGGGTGGGAGGTGGGTTGTGAAACTGCACAATATTGAAAAATTATGTTTTTAATCTGACAAACAAAAAATGCTTGGAATTACATGCGCCCTCAAGGGAAACTATGCGAAAATGTAACTGTTCAATTTGATTACTGTCTTTTTAGCTAAATTTAAATAATTTTAAAGCCTTAAATGCTGTTGTAGTAATACTTCTTTAATTGATTCAAACATTCCAAGACATCCAACAGTGAATGCTGTAGCGTTATTTTGGTTGTAACACTGAACTTGTTTTGTCCATAGATTTCTCCTGGTGGAGGGTTTGGACCAGTGGCTGATGATGGATATGGTGTTTCTTACATGGTTCCTGACGATCACAGGATTTTCTTCCATATTTCCTCCAAGATCTCTGCCAAGCAGACAAATTCTGACAGATTTGTCAAATTCTTGTTTGAAAGCATGTCTGAGATCAAAGAACTTTATGAATTAGTTAAAGGAACAAAGGAACAAGGGCCAAACAGTACACGTTCCTAATACTTTGTACAGGATGGAGGAAAAAGAAAAAGTGCAACTTTGGCCTAGGCAAAAATACTCCATGTACTTCATTGATCTTTCATAAATTATTAATAGTAAACCATATTCATTTGAATAAATGCCCTTATTGGTTGAACACAAAAGTGCACTATAAAAGGGACATGGCTTTTCCCACTTTCAACATCATCTGATTTGCATAAATTTATACACGTAGCTTGAACTACAGTGTAAGAATTCTAAACTCTAGTTACTTCATAAAATTTATTTTCTGTGCATGTGGACCCCCCCCCCCCCCCCGAAAAAAAAAAATTCACAAGCTCAAATCTTAAAATTTTTGAATTAAAATAACTGCAACTAATAGTGTCAGCTCATAAAGAAATAATTCAAGGAGTGGGTTTGAGTTTGTAGGTTGGCCTGTGTTAACATAAAACTCAATCTGGCACATTGTCTATGATAATTTGTTGACATTTCTGCTTTCTTGTGAGGTTGGCTAGAATGAGGAACTAACTGACTAAGAACATACCTGTTACCAAGTGTTAATTCTACAGTTCTGATAGTTTAAAGGGTGAATCTGTTTATTTTGTTCCACCGGCTGTTTTGTCTCCTCTAAGTTATACTTAACACTCCTTGATGAACCCATTGTTGACAAACGGGGGCATTTATTCAAGTGAAAACACCTTCATTATTTCAGTCAAAGAAATAATAATATTATTTATGGGTTAGTACTATCTGTTTAGTCTATTAGTCCATATTGTGTACAGCATTTGCTTGAACAAGGTAGAGTCTTGGACACTTAAATATTTTGATACCCTTTACCTGGGCATGCAAGTTTTCTTTTATGTCTATAAATTGATGGTTTAGTCTATTGGTCCAGGTTGTGTACAGTATTTCCTTGAACAAGGTAACGTCCTAGACGCTTATATATTACATCAATTGCATTTTCAATATCCACAAACAAGCTTGAAAAAAATTGTGCTTTTATTATTGAGCAATAAGTATGTAGTTAATGCTATCTTTTCTCTCTTGATACATTTTCCTAGACTGCTTAAATTAAGATGAGGGATAGGGATTTGTTGTTTCTTTTACCTGTAAATTTCATGACCCCAGCTGGGTACTTACTGTGGGGGAGAGGGGGCGGCTTAGGGCTTAATCAACTGCCTTTTCTTTTTAGGAAATACGATAATATAACCTGTTATTTTATAATATCAAATATTACGATAGAAAAATTGAACAGTTTGATAACGGAAAGTGTATTATACAAGGTTAGTAATTTTTGCACTGGGGAGTGTATTAATTTTTATGTCCATCATGAGACAGTCACTGCTAGCCTGTGAAGTAACACTTATTTATTTTCCCAAGACTGTTTTGAGTGTTCAATTACAGTTTTAGAACAGATGACGGCTGATGCAGTTCAATTTGTACAAAACTAGAATGTTGTCATTTTGAAGTTAGGACAGCAAACTTGAATAAATTAGCCCATGTATTTCCTTTTTTCTCCATTTAATGTCATTGTCATTTCCCAATGATTGTCATTACTCGGATGTTTTTGTCTGCGTTTATAAATACACACAAGAGAATTGGGTGATTTCAGTTCCCATATAAGCTTTGAGTGATTGTTAGAAGACATAAACTCAAAAACACATTTTTTTCATTGACGGTTGAAAATTTTGGATGTCACATGATGGTAATAAATATATTTGGAGAAAAGAGGAATTATGGCTTTTGATTTTTTACTATACACCAGCTCTTGGTGAAGACCTGCTTATTCACTATCAGATTAGTTCTTGTTATACATTTTGCTGATCATATTTTTATTGGTACTGTTTGTTGTCAGAAAGAGTTAACAGTTGTTCAGTTAGAAATTACAGATTGTTAGAAACTGTCTTTATCCCATGTTGAAATAGAAACAGTTTGGTGGGCAACACAATAAAGCTTTCACCAAACACAGTTTAGTTGCTGAGTGAACCAGTTATTTACTAAATGATAACACTATTCAGGCAGGTTGTATAAATTGGGGGATAATGGATGATGCTGAACAATTGTCAGAAAAATGAACAGCTCAGGGTAATTGTCAAATTTAAGGGATGTTCTTAACTGGGAGGGGGCACAGTGGAATATTGGTTAAAGCACCAAATAGACCCTTATCACATGGCAGCCATGTTGAGTCTCGGGGAAACAAAAATCTTGGTTTTCACACTGCAAGCCTGGGCCAGATGCAAATTCAGTGCGAGGCTTGCCGTGCAAAAACAAAGCTTTTTATTCTCCTGAAACTCAACATGGCCTCCATGTGATAAAGGTCTATTGTAAGTCTGGAGGTGGTGGGCTCAACTTTCTTCTCTGACTGGTCAGTAGATGGACTTGTTTCATGACAGTTTTTAGTTTATTAAACCCTAAGGCCCCTGCCAGTTGGGATTTTTAGAGATGTTCATGTTTAGTTTGTGTCATTCCTTTCATCCATTTACAGTGTCCCTAGTAAACACTACAGTACTAAAGATATCAAGACACTTTTAATACTCGTCCAAGTAATTTGAAATGTGTGCTCAGTAGCTATCATGGCACTGACTCATCCCCAGTTGTCTTCATACAGCGCGCAGAAAAGGGAAGCGTGAGGCAGAAGGGGTGGATAGATGACTGGGGATGAGTCAGATTGTGGCAGCAGTTGCTGATCAATACAGCAGATTGCTGCTAACCCAATACAAATTGACTAATGTTTACTCAATTTCACACTACAGTACTTAGAGAATTATTAAACAGAAAATCTCTTTTCTGCTTTGTTAGTGGCCATATCAAATCTGGTTAAAATAAGTGGCATCCAATTTTGTACAACATATGTTTGGTCCAATGAGAGAGCACAGAATTCAATCAGTGGGATAAAAAAATGTAATATCAACCAACCGATAAACCAGTTTGTGAAACTATGAGAAGCTTTTGAATGAAAGGTAATACCAACTTGAATTTTGCTCAAACTGCATAAAGCTTTTATTAGTAGCTGTTGGTGAATTAGTGTCAGCATTGGTAAATGTATTAATAATTTTCAGTTCTGCGAAAGTTGAGATCTATGTAAGAACTTTTGATACAATTTTAAGTGCTTGGAAGAGGTTTGTCCCCACAATTTTTTATCATGAGCTCTTTTAACTTCACAATGATAATATTGTTCAAGCATGAGACAGTAAAAAAGCTAAACACTGGATGCAGTATCCTGACTTGAATCAATCTACCTATTAATAATTATATATGACACCAAATTAAAATAGCAGACTTTTTGTTGTGAATTCCACAACTTAGCTAAGCCTTTATAGAAGCTGGGATAGGCCATGGCTTAAGCTACCCCTGGTGTAAAAGGTTCTGTTACCACCTCGAAGGACTTACAGGGTACAAGTAAATGTCTACAATTCTTGGAAACAAGCTTGTTCCCCGTTGAGTGCCCAACAGCTAGCAATATTACAGCCGCTTCTCATTGCTTGCAGTCTTCACAGGTTGACTTGGTCCATGAATCATGCACTTCAGATGTCAAAAGGCCAGTTTGCAGTCTGTCCGTGTTGGAAAGCATAATTTGATCATATTAAATAAAATTGTAATAATTTAGTAGTCCTAACGTCACGCACAGCACGCGCCATCTCTGTCATTGCTTCTTCTTTTCCTGTTTCATCTTTTTCTTTTCTTGCTTGGCTCTCTCTCTGTCATGGTTTGCCTTTAATAACCGGTATATAAAGAACACTGCAACCAAGGAAAGAAATTTCCAATAAAAAATACAAGTCAGAGCAGAAACCATTAGTAAAGGTGTAGATTGCAGCATTGTACGATGCAAGATAAAAGGGGCCCTGGGGCCCGTTTCTCGAAAGACCCGCTAACAATATCGGGCCTGATAAGTGATTTTGGTGATAAAAGTTTCTTAACAGAAGTCAATATTTCTTAGTTTTGAGTACTATCTTATAATTCTATGAAAACATTGGCCAAGTACCATGTATGTAATCACTGTGCAATCGGCGAAAAAACATTTAAAAAATTAATATACTTATCGGGCACGGTAAGTTACTGGGACTTTTGAGAAACGGGCCCCTGGTGTTTTAGGAACAAGGGGCCAGATTCACAAAGCCCTAAGTCAATATCCTAAGTGTTGATTCTTGACAACAGTGTCCAATGTTAGTCTATTGTTAAGAACCAATACATAAGATACATCCTGGCTAACGTAGGAAGGCTTGAGTTCATGAATCTGGCCCCTGATTTTTAAGATGCAACTTTTGGAGTTGGATTGAGATTCACAACTTGCTAAAAGGTGGCACAGACACAGGTTTCCAGTACTTGTACTTTGATGGATCAATACTACCACTTTTTATCAGTTCATACAACAATAATGGTATCAAACAAATTCTTAAACATTGGCAAAGAAGTTATGGTTGTTCTCTTGATATAATAGGTTACCATAGCTACAGCATAACCTTTTAAAAAAACCTAATTTTATCTTTAGGTGGTTATAGCTCATTTTTGAGTTACAACCACTTGAAGGTAACGTTAAGGGTGTTTTTTTACAGGTTATATTGTAACCAATTATATTGAAATGCTTAGGCATTTGTTCGATACCTTTATCGTTGTATCAACTAACAAAGAGCGGTAGTATTGATCCATCAGAGTATTTAGTGACGGAAAATGATGGAAACCTGTGCCAGCCACCTTAAAATGTGCCAAGACACATGATGTTAATCGAGACTCTATTAGTCGGAAGCTCAAAACTACAATAAGTGAAATGAGGCTATAAGGAGAGCTAAGAATGGAAAATTACCTCAGAAAAGTCAGAGGGAGGCATTATACATCAAACACTTGAAAGAGTGTCTCATGTGATTTCCAAACACCTTGAAGCTGGTTAATAAATATTTAACTCAGCTGCACCTTGCTGTTCCAACCCACTTCTCAGACTTTGGAAACTGGATGAAACACTCTTCCTTGTGTTTCAAATTTTTATAGTACATCCTTGCTTGTTGCTTACCACACTAGTCCCCATAATCACCGAAAACAGTCTGTAATATTATTATGCTGTCGTTTTTCAGAAATATGCACCTTCCAACTTTTCTTTAGTCAAAGACATGTGAGACTTTCAACGTCATATTATCTGAGCATATTTCTGACTTGATGTTTTGATGATAAATTTCTGAACATTGTCAAAGATGAAAGATGTTTCAATGATTTCCAAACGTTGCTACGGATGTGTGATTATAGATAATTTTCCAAAGATTGCTGACCATAGCCCATTAGAGCCCATTAGAGAAAACTTTTAATTAGCTGTATGTTTCACAAGAGATGTAGCATCATTTATTTCAGGGCTTGAACAATCAATGAAACCGATGATCGGAAAATCAATCGATCAATCGATGACAATCGATGCCTTGTTAGTTAATTGGCATCGATTGGTATCGGCCAATCGATGACCAATCGATAATCACACAAAAGTGGTCTCAACTCATCGATTGTCATCGATTGGTGTTAAAAAAAAATTTCAGTATTCCACACGTTCCAGCATGTACGTATTCGCTCTCGCAGTACGCACAAATGTTTCAGATTTAAATTCGTTCACCGGATTGTTTGTATGCAGATGCGACTGGAGACGAGTGAGCTCTGAATGGTGGGTGATGTAATCATACTGAATTGTAATAAAATAAACCAGAATAAACGTGAATAGGCTTCGGTAATCACTTTTATATTACTTCTTTGTCACAACAAAAGGTGCACAAAGTAAACAGTGTAAAAAATGAATAAAGTTTACTGCATGCAGGCTTAAATGGGTGAGCCGTATTAATAGTAAAAGCTGGAAAAAAAAGAGACCACATCGAGAAACTTAGAGCTGCGCGGGAAAAAGCCAACAACACAACATGTACAGCCTCTGTCCGAAACACAGTTACCACCGGTCACAAGAGAACTATAGGCCACAGTTTGGACTCAGATTCTTTTTGTTAATCTTGACTGAATATAAAACGCATCAAAAATGAGAACCAATCGATGACAATCGATGTCAAGTAACTGATCGATTGGCGTTGATAATCGATAAAAATTGATAATCGATGAAATCGATAATCACAAAAAACCCGTGCAACGATTGTTCATCGATTATCAATATCAATTGATTAATTGGCATCGATTGTCATCGATTGATCGATTGATTTTCCGATCATCGGTTTCATCGATTGTTCAAGCCCTGTTTATTTGCTATTACTTGGGTTGAAATTGAATCAAATTTAATGTACATGTGAGTAAGAAACTTTAAGTATGCCAGACAGATCAGCATCAACATGAAAAAATGGCCACGAGACAAGACCTGTGGACAATAATGCATGAGAGTTGCAAGTACATTTATGTTAAATACAGTAAAAGCCCGCGTATAAGAACCTGGGTTTTAAGTACCTGTTAGGCTAAAATTTTCATTTTAAGCCCCCTTCACATAAGAACCTATTTAGGCTAAAATTTTAACTTAGGTTCTTATCAGTGGGGTTGCTGTGAAAGTGTAACATCATCACCTATTTAAAAGTAACTTGACATAACTTTTTTTTCTTTCAAGCTTAAGTACCATGTTGTATGTCTATTGTGTTTGCCATTATACTGTATTATGAGATGATATTTATAATATATATAGTATATTCAGATGAAATTCATATGAAAATATAAGAACCTATTTTAAGAACCTTGGTAACCTAAATTTGAACCTACAGGCTAAATTGAAAAATTCAGGTTCTTATACGTGGGCTATTACTGTAATTGTTTTTTTGCACACAGGCAAATTAGCACTGCTTGTTCCTGAGAATGATCAACATGCTATCCTTCCAAACAACATCATCGTTAAGTGTAAAGCGAAGAGGACATAAATGCAAAAGGAAAAATGAACAACTGCAAATTAAAGAATGGCTCAGTGATACCTTATTGTCTCAACAGGAAATAATTTCAGTAATGATGCTGCCGGTAAAAAGGGTTGGTATTTAGAAATAAAAACCGACGGGCGACGGCCAAAAGCTCAATGGATTACACCTGTGTAAAGCTTTTTCAGTAACTTGGCATGGTGTCTAAGTTATAATTTAGGAGAATCAAATAAACAATTTCAACAACAAATCAAACAGCTCATAGATCATATCAAAACAAGAACCACCGATTTGGTTATTTTAAATTTTTAACAGTTTTGATAAAAAGAAAAGTAAACTTAACTCAAAGATAACATGTAGACCATCAAATAAGTGTTCATCTTCTTAAGTTAAGGTTAAATTCAATTCAAATATAAAGTAAATTCTTATTGACTTCTACCTTGACTTACCCACTAAAAGAATCAGAGCACCTCCTGGTACAAGAAGAAGTTTCACGTCCACAGAAAATTTGTCATGGGACTTGGGATCGTTCAAATCAACCATCTTAAAGAATATTAGTTATCTGATCACAAAATTTTTTAAAGCACTAACCTCTCGATCAATGGAACTTACGTGTGTGAATTTGAGCGCTTGGCTAAGTAACCAGGCCTAAAAACCCCCGTCTCTCGAAAGTCCCGGTAACTTATGCGCCGATCAAATCGAAACTTCAACATCCCCCCCCCCCCCCCCGGGCAAACCGCGGGCATTTGACTATTTTCTGTGCCCGGGAGTGGGGAATTTGACGGGTAAGGCCTTCCCGGGGGTGGGGAATTTGACCTTGCCTGGGTGGGGTGGGGAAAATTGAACCGGAAGTGTCAGGTTTCAAATCGCTTTTTTGGTCGCTATTAAACAGCTATAAACACGTGTTTGGACGAGATGGAAGAGTTTAAAGGAAGAGATATAGCATTACAAAAAAAGGTCTTCAAAAGTGAGAGTGCTTAAATATTAATTATTTTTATAGATTGTATATAAACGATGTAGATTTTTTATACAATGAGTCAAGCTGCGGCTTTGTCCCGCAGTGAATAGTGAAAGAAATAAACACTGTCGAATGAAAAACCGCTTTGGCTTAAATTGCAGAATATCCTGCCACTCGAACAACATTTGCCGTGTTTCGGAGTTAGAACAGCTTACACTTGCTGATTGACATTGTCTGACTTAATAAATTCGATCTCCAATCATTAGTTTCAATGTTAAAGTTGTGGTTTTTGTAGTAACTCATGGCAGTAGCCGACAACGATTGTTCTTTAGGAGGGGCATTTGACAGACAAATCCGACGATAAGGTAGGGCATTTGAACACCATTTTTGCCCGACGGGGCGGGAATTTGAACGATCCAATCTTCAAAAGTTCAAATGCCCGGGGTTTGCCCGGGGGGGGGATGTTGAAGTTTCGAGTTGATCGGCGCATTACCGGGCCCGATAAGACCGATAAGAGTCTTACTCTTTGGTGATAAATGTTTCTTAGGTTTACGGTCGTTTCGCTACAAAGTCAATTTTTGTTAGCTTTAAATACTAGATTTTATCATACTTTCACATATTATGTGATTGTTTCAATATACAGAACGAGTAAAAATTCGCCAACTTTGCAATATGTAAATTACAGTAAAAAAAATTATATATTACAGATCGAAACTTCGCCGTTGTACAATGGCGAAGTGAATGCCTCTGTATATGAAAGTGACTGAAATCTCGCCGTTGTACAACGGCGAAATAAACCGTCTGTATAATAGAAGGCATCGGTATCTCGCCGTTGATCATCGGCGAAGCCAACCGTCTGTATAATAGAAGACATCGATATCTCGCCGTTGATCATCGGCGTAGCCAACCGTCTGTATAATAGAAGGCATCGATATCTCGCCGTAGTACAACGGCGAGATGTTAGTGTCTTTATATACATAGGCATTTACCTCGCCGTTGTACAACGGCGAGGTTTTGATCTGTAATAGATAAGTTGTTTATTTACATATTGCAAAGTTGGCGAATTTTTACTCGTTCTGTATATTGAAACAATCGCATAATATGTGTTTGTCTGATCACCGCTTTTAATCTACATTGTCGGGCCCGGAAAGTTATCGGGACTTCTGAGAAACGGGCCCCAGGTCTCTCCTCGATACCTGACAGTACTTTTTCCGAATTTGGTGTTTACATCAAAAATTCCAAAACGTTTTTTATCAACAGAAACCTTAAAGTATTGCTCAAATTTGTTGTACATTCTGATTATCACGCCAGTGTACTAAGATTATCGATGAGAGCTCCTGGCTCTGACCAAAGATGGATTGGGTTTCGTTTCCAAAATGCACTGGAGTAGGTCATGAGTTGTTTCATTCAAGAATTCAGTTGATTTCTTTTGTCTTGATGTTCTGGAATTATTTTGTAACTAAGTGAAGGTGTTGTCGCACTATTTTCACCTCAAAAGGTCAAAATCCCCATGATACTTCCCCTTTATTAAGTTGCAAGAAAATTGCGGTGACGACGATGAGACCGCAACCTGGGGAGTCGAAGGGGTGTTTGTCCTTTTTCTTCGTGCAGGCAAAAGGTGCAAAAGTGAGTGCAACCCCCCACCCCACCCCCTCCAAAAAACGAGCGATTAGCCATACCCTTGAAGCAGGCGGTGTGCGTCGTAGATCACCTTGGAAGCACGAATGGCACAGTAGCTCACAGTGCACGTGAATCCAATGCTTGCACACGACTCTGGGGACCCTGGTGAGTCGAAAGAGTTACAGTTTGCCCTTTTTAACTCGTGAATGCGCGCATGCGCAATGAACGAGTTATAGCGATAGCTGACTCTCGACTTGGTCGATCAGTCGATCAGTCGATCAGTCGGTTTTGTCGTTAAGTTTCGGGCGTGCGCAGTGAATGGGTTTAAATTCAATTAGTGGAAAAAAACACGCGAACAATTGTTGTTCATGGCGCATCAGGAAATTCTTATTCAATATGTAGAGAATAATTTGACGATCATTTAGTGCAAGAATGGCGATTTTTCGGGTGTCAGTAAAACGCGTGGCCGGGGCCGGGGTCGGGGTCGGGGTCCGGGTCGGGGTCATTTTTTTTCTTTTTTTTTTTTCTCTTTTTTTTTTCATCACAGGTCATTTGTGGGTCAAATAAGGATTAAAGCCAATATAAAAAAGTTAAGTCTCTTAAAAAAGTTAAGTCTCTAAAGCTTACTAGCTTAGGATAGGTCATCGGTGACAACATTCGATGCAGTTCCGTATTCTGGCGGACATTGGTTCCGTGAATTGACTACCTTTTATTCTTCTACGAGACAATATATTTCCTTGAACTAACAAATTCTTGAACTAGAATGTGCATGAACTCATGAACACCCCCGCCGCCTTCCATGATTGTGCTCGTTTGTTACAGTCAATCCATGTCACGCGTGACTATTATTTCCGAGAATGAAATAAACATGCGTTCGAATTCCTTTGTAAAGCTCGGCATTTGAATGGAATGTAGAACATTTCTCTGGAAATCTTTCCGAAAAAGACAATTCATGAATTTTTCAGCAGCGATGTTTTATGAAAATTATTTGACATCGGATTTCCATACAAACACTGCCAGCCTGTTTGCCTACTCGCCAAAATGGCGTCGAAAACCGTGATAAGGCCTATTTACATGTCAGTTTTGATGTCGGCAATGAGATTTCAGAGTTCTCGTAGAAATTTCCCTAGTTTATTGACAGTATAAAACTATGAATTTTTCTTTATATTATGGCACAAGTATTTCAAGAATAACAATTGTCTCTAAAGTATTTGAATCTTTTTTTGTCAGTCAATGCGTCTTTTTCGGAAAGATTGCCAGAGAAATGTTCTACATTCTATTCAAATGCCTAGCTTTACAAAGGAATTCGAACGCATGTTTATTTCATTCTCGGAAATAAACGAGCACGATTATGGAAGGCGGCGGGGGTGTTCATAGTAAGTTCATGCACATTCTAGTTCACGAATTTGTTAGTTCAAGGAAATATATTGTCTCGTACCTTGTATTTTTTTGCCTCATTTCGTTTCTTGGAAGAATAAAATGTAGTCAATTCACGGAACCAAAGTCCGCCAGAATACGGAACTGTATCGAGTGTTGTCACCGATGACACATCCTAAGCTAGTAAGGTTTAGAGACTTAACTTTTTTATATTGTCTTTAATTCTTATTTGACCCACAAATGACCTGTGATGTTGAAAAAAAAAAAAAAAAGAAAAAAAAAAGAAAGGAAAAAAATAAAGAAAAAAAGAAAAAAAAATGACCCCGACCCCGACCCCGACCCCGACCCCGACCCCGACCCCGACCCCGACCCCGGCCCCGGCCCCGGCCCCGGCCCCGCGTTTTACTGACACCCCGATTTTTCGTTCAATCTGAGCAAAGTTTCAAGTTTTTTCAGTTTTTCAGAAAGTCCGGGGTCGTAAACTCAATTAGTGAAAAAAAAAAAAAACGTGAAAATTTGTTTCACGACGCGTCAGAATTCTCTCATTCATTCTGTAGAGAATAATTTGACAATCATTTTAGTGTAAGAATGGGGATTTTTCGTTGAATCTGAGCAAAGTTATAGGATTTTTTCGTTTTTTTCTACGAAGTGCGGTTTCTTTCAAGAATTAAAAATAATTTAATTTAAAAATAATTTAATTAAAAAAAAATTTAATTTGTCAGTTTTCACGCGAAAGCGGAACGTGCCATGTCACGCATCATTGACGTCGTAAACAAAATTATGCAAATTTCTGGTGAAATGAACACTTTTAAGATCTTGTCAGCTTTCATAGAGGTTTCAAAGGGAAAAAATGTTTCATTTTCGAAATTTACAACTGGTAATTTATGGGAAAGCAAAAGGACGCGGTCGATAAATAATTCTTATTTAGCAAGAGCTTGTCATAGTTCATTATTTTTACTTGAGGATTGCGTGGACTGAACTCCAAAGGAAAAATTTCACGCATTTATGTCGGGCATGAATCGTAATGCGATACTTTGTTGAACATATTTCCCTTTGTGAGATCGGCTTGCCCTACAGTAATTTTGTAATTTTAATTCCCAAAAAAACTTCACTTGCCCATCGGGCAAGTGATGGTTAGAATCCACTAGCCCGATCGCGAAATCCAGTAGCCGCGGACTATCACACGAATTTGCATGACGTAGCTGCACATGGCGTGCTCCTATAAACTTTGAATAAAAAAAACACGTGATATTTTTTAATCGGCGCATCAGAATAATCGGCTTATTCAATCTGTACAGAATAATCTGACAATCATTTTAATAGTACAAGAATGGTCATTTTTCGTTACATAATCGGGCAAAGATATAATTTCTTTTAGCTTTTGAGGAAGTTTCCGTAGCCGTCTAAATTGCAATTACTATGTGTCATCTGCATTCACGAGTTGGCTCACAGGAGCCTTTGATTGTTTTAATCACGTGTCATGTTCTGCAACATCACGAGTACATCACGATGTATTACAATCGTACATCGTGTTTTGATGGCAAGAAATAAAACCACGAAGGCTTCAAACGAGAATACTGGATCAACCTCAAAACTAACTTGACCATACGAAACAAACCAAAATGAGTTTTATTATTTTCTAGTTTGCTACTTTACACATTTTACAATATTTAATTATCGGATTCCTTACTATTTCAGGACCCCTTCAGTGGTTTAAAATTTCCCACTTGGTATGCAATTAAATACCCTTGTAATTTTCAACTTCATTTTAAACTATAAACAAATTAACAGCAACGAGTCGAGGGTCCTTCTAGATCCTAGCCTCGATGTTTACCTCGGCCATAGTGGTTGATCGCAAGCTGATTAACGCTAATCGAGACGTGAACGCTAAAAACGTTTATCAAAGTTGAATTAAAATTCATATTTATTAAAGCCAATTATAATTTCATAAAAAAACTTTTTCTTACAATTGCATTTAATAAAAATAGAAAATAACAAAAATAAAATAAAAACAACAACTGCAACAAGCGGTTTATTTGATTAGCATAATCATCCTTCGACAGCCAGTCCCTGTATACATTCAAGTGATGCTCACACATTTGGTGTTTGAAACAGCATTCTCGGAGACTCAAGGGCAGTCCAAATAAGTAACAAAGAGGACAAAAGCACTTAAAAATTAATGTTGCAATTCACCTAGCAAAATCCATGGAGGTTGAAAATGGGACAATGTTTTCCATCAACTCATAAAAAGTACCAGAAGCAGCAACAACAACAAAACAGAAAAGCTTGCGACTATTTAAACGACACTCCGCTTTCGTCATAATCGACACAGGAACGACCTTGACTCTACGTGAATGCATCAAACACTTCATGAAAGTACAGCGGAGCAGTGCTCCAGCAGCAATGAATAACTCTCAATGAGATACCTTCAATCTTCGAAAAAAAGAGAAGATCTGGGTATGAATTGAGTCAATGTTAATACCGAACTGATTTAAATTGACACTAATCCTCAAAACTAACCTAACCCAACTGCCAGAAAACGTTTTCAAATTAAACTTTCTCTCCACGTTTGGATATCAATATGCAATTCTTTATGCAATTGCATTTTATGGCTTTGGAAGTTGGACCAACAGGTAAAAATGCGAAAGAGAATCTTGGATCGACTGAACTCCTTTCCTGAAATGACGTCACACCAGGTCTGGACCAAGCTCCCAAAGTATGTGGAGATGATCCCAGAATTCTTTCACCTATTCAGCCGAATGTTCCGGGGCTTAATGGCACTTTAAGCCAATCAGAAAACCATTAATCCAACAACAGATCATTTGAATTTAAAATTCACAATTATTTAAGTCATTTTAACAGTCACAAACGACTATATGGAATTTATAAACAATCACAACTCAACCCATTAATTTTCTGAATTATGTGTTTGTACCACAGCCAAGGCTTGAGTTCAAGCCTTAACAGTCCCAATTGCACGGGCTTAACACTGCGTGAGTTTATTAGATATTTATAGCTCAAATTGTTTGGCGATATTATACACTAATAGTTAATGAATTTACTAATATTACTTTCTTTTTCACGCAGGTTTTTTTTGTAATTATATACATACGTAGTTCACTTTATAATGAAAATAGCCATTTCTTTTTCTTCAGCAAATAATTTTCCTTCAACAGGAAATAAGGCATTGACGTAAATTATGTTTCAAATAACAACTGCCTAAAGTTAAGGCATCTGTAATTTGACATGTTCTGACAAGTTACTTAAGACAAGTTATCAAATCTTTTTCGAAAAACGTATTTGATATTTTTCTGTATTCTTCTGAAACGTCTGCTTAAAAACGTATCAATACTGTAAGCAATGAACTGGGATCAGTGTTGGGTACGGAAGAGAGCCCTGCTAAATCTAATATTAGTTTAAAGCACTCCAATCCGTCATTGTACAAAAGCAGTTAATAACTTACGCGAGCTATTAGCTAAAACAAGCCAATGATATTGTATGTGTCGTTTTGACTGACACTTCTTTTTCACAAAAGAACAAATTCTGTCGATAAAACCATTACCCCAATAAATTCTCGAATTCTCTTAATCGTAGATTTAAAAGATATTTTCTATTTCGCCTTTTTTCAGGCAATTTGGTTATATACAGGTAACTTAGACTAAATTCACTAAGTCAAGTCTTGTTACACCATGTTCTGATAACGTTCTAAAGGGCGACTTTTACTTCATGTGTTTTTCTCCGTATCCATGGTATAGTGGCTATACCAATTTTGGGCAGACTGGAGGGTCAAGATTAAGATCCACGTGATGTAACCCCCGAAGCTCGTCTTCTTAGATTAAACTGTCGTTATGAAGCCTGTTAAGAAAAAATAATAAAGTAAATAAGATAATGTTAAAGCATCAACTTCCACCTTCAATATGTAAGTTTTTCAATAGCTTGTGCAATCATAAGGTCATCTTTTACTTTTTCCAAACTATAAATATTTTTGAGATGCGCTATTATCTATTTTGTAGTTATCAGTTAGTTTGTTTATTTAATTATTTTTTTCACTTTGAATTACTTTATTTTTAGTCATTCGGTTATCATCAGATTCTTTACTGATCAACTTGCTACTTTTTTTCGGTAAGTATAAATTTATTAATCCGTTTAAGATCGATCTACCCTGTTTGTTATTTTCTTACTGGCTTATTCATGTATATCAATGTATTACATGCGCATGTAGTTATTCAGGAAAAAGTTTAATCTGAGTAGTTTGCACTGTAGCTTCGTTCTCAGGCCTCTACGCGCTTATTGAAGTACCCAGCTTGGCTATGGGGGCTTGGAGCTCAGCGTGAAAGCACGTCTTCCGATCAGCTCAACGGGTGACGTCACATTTGACCGGGACGAGGCTGACCAGATTTCCGTGCCGAAATTCGAAATTTCGGTAAGACATATCGGTGTTGTTCTATTCTATTCTATCGGTGTTATTCTATTCTTCATAGCATTGAAGTGACCACTCAAAGATGAGAAAGGGTAAGAAACAAACAGAGCGAAGACTGGGTACAACTCTTCAAAAGAGTTGTGTCTTGTTGTCTGTATTAAAGACACACAACAGAACTTCTCGGATTAACCTTGAACCTATATACAGCTGTTTCGACGAAGGTTGTCCAAAAAAAGCGTAAAAGCGTACGCGACAATACCGAAAGGTAGTCTGGGAAATAGCCAATAAATTTCAATAAAAAGCTCAGAATCCATATTACCTGCCATCTCAAGTCTTCACTGCACGGTCGAGGAATTATGGATTCGGAGCTTTTATTGAAATTTATTGGGTATTTCCGGCATATCCTAGACTACCTTTCGGCACTGTCGCGTACGCTTTTACGCTTTTTTGGACAACCTTTGTCGAAACAGCTATATACTGAGATTACCAAAAGGTCATACTGGGTTTCATCTAATTTGATAAGTTGTTTATTTTCGTTCTTCCTGTAATGTTTATCCACTTCGTAGTTTCTTTATCCATTTACGAGTTTTTTCTTTCTATTTTCGTTCTTCCTGTTTATTTTTTTAATCATATTTATTTGTTTATTTTTGACCATTAACCATTTCGTATTCTATTTATTTATTGTTTACCGAGTTTACTTTATCTCATTCATTCTTAGATCTCGAGCTATTTACTTGTTATGTTTGGTTTAACATTTCTATCTCTATCATCCGTTTATTCACTTCCTATATTACTTGTCAAGTGTTAGTATAAAGTTATTTCACTTAACTGATTCTGCAAGCCGTTCGCCTTTTGTACATGGCTGCCCAACGGAATGTGAACATGCATCAGTTAGTAATTACAAAACTACAAGGTTAGTCCGTTATTTTAGAGTTGTTATAGAATATAAATCGCTGCTGAAAAATGGTTTGTGAGGACGTTTTCCTTGCAAAACCTCACACATTCAACAGTTTG
The DNA here is from genome assembly GCF_977016875.1 of Pavona decussata. Lineage (NCBI taxonomy): Eukaryota > Metazoa > Cnidaria > Anthozoa > Scleractinia > Agariciidae > Pavona > Pavona decussata. The sequence goes on along the minus strand of NW_028145528.1, from coordinate 228,128 downwards.
TCATGAGCTCAGCTTGTCATCTTAACAATATTAAAATACAATCAGTAAACGCATGAATTCACGAAACACAGTTTCCAAGATTTTTACTGTGTGTTGTGGCTCCTTGAGTTTTCTAACTGCATTTTCATAACGTTGGTTCAGTTTAATATTGAACGTATTAAGTCGCTTTTACAGGTTGTACAACCAGCGTTCAGTTTAATCAAAAATTATAACAGAAAAAGTAATCCACATATTTATTGTAAAATTAAATTATTAAGTTAATAGGTAAATTGGAAAACTTTATTTTGGCAGGGCAGCTCATTCAGCTCAATAGCTAGTATCCAAAGGGCCCTATATCTAATTACACTAAACTTCAATACATTAACAAACAAGACCTTTAATCCAATTAAAGCGACCTTCCCATTATATTTTACAAATTGGACAGACACGGCCTCGTCCACTTTGGCAATCCTGCAAATTTTCCCCATCGATTTACTATTCGAAGTACAAAACTCGGCCGTGTGATGACGTTACGCCTCCCAAATTTGGTTCGTACAAATGATTGGCTAAAAGAATCACTACCATTCAGATATGGGATTGCAAACCAGTTGACCTCAGGAAAACTGAGAAACAACTCCACAGCTCTAGCCGGCGGTCAGAGGGGGACTCAAACTCGAGACCTCCGGATCACATGTCCGATAAACTGGGGATGTTGAATTGCACGTTTTGTGCTACTTTTTGTGTCGTTTGGCGACGCGTAATCTCAGTGGAATCTGCATGGGAACGACGCCTCGAATTATTTGAACACTGACAAACATTCTGTCAATTTAAAAATGTGCGAAGCAGGATGGTTTGTGCCAATGGTCGAGAACACATCTACAAACCTTTGGCTGCAATCATGGAATCAAAAAGTCTGTCTTCCTCTTGTTCCCTGGAAAAGAAGACAACGAATATTTTGAAACAGAGCACAGATTTTTCATTGTACTGTCAATTGCCATTCTCAAGTTCATAGTTTTTTGTTGACTTTTGTGATCGTTGCTGTAGAAAGTTACCTGGGAAATGATACGATACGGCTGTTTAGTTACTCCACTTACCGTTTTCTTTCTTCGTCTAACAGCTCCACTAACATGTTTCTCTGCTCCACGATATCTACCAATTGTTTGGTCTTTTGCTGTATGACTCGATTGTCATGTTTTGATGGATCTGTTAGAATATCGACAAATAAAAGAAGAAACTTTTTAAAAATTTTCATGCAATCATCACGACCATAATCGAACGAAGTTCATTCGACATGGACATCCAAAATTAATGGAAGGAACGACAACTAGCGATTGAGAAAAACAGCTCTTGAGTCTGTGGATGAAATCCTAAGCTGTGGCTGTTCGTGCGATTGCTATTAAACAGTATGTAACTGCACTGTAAAAACTGACTAGTTAAAATGACTATTTTAAATAGTCACGACTAATAACAATGGTCATTTTAACCATTCCTAACAGTTGAAATTGTCAACAAATTAAAATAGTTAAAATAACCTTTAATAATAGGTGTTTTAACCATAGAGATTAGTCATTTAACTCTGACTATTTTGATTAGTGTAAACGACCAAAATCATAAGTCATAGTACAAGTGTTTTAATTTTTTTTCCGCTTTTTTCCGTGTTCTTCGGGAGGTGTATCTTCAATTACAATTTCCATGCCTTCTTCTGCTACACTGTCTTCACGACGCACGACAGGTTGATGAAGATTAACTTCTTCATGTGGAACAGCTGTTTATCACATTGCACAAGTTGGTTTCAAGTTGAGTTTATATTAAAAGACCTGTGAAGAGAGTTCTACTCAGAGTACCTTTAACCCTCCTTTGCTACTGCGCATACGTTCTGCGCATCTTGGGATAGTCCGAGAAACCCTGGAGCCTACTTATTCAAAGGTATTTTTGCGCGATTTATGATTATACGGGAAAAGCAGATTTTAGCAAGAGTTATTTGAATTCAAAAAGGGTTAGGGGTAACCACGCAATTCTGAAAAAATATATGCTATATTGCTATGTATTTTAATGATTTTTAAAATTATTGCTGCTTAATTATCTCTGAAAAATGCACGGTTACCCGATACTTTCTTTTTAGATTTCAATAGGTTTTGCTAAGATCTTCTTTTCTCGCATAGTCACATACATGTACCACGCAAAAATACCTCTGTATTTGAAGGCACCATCCTTATGTAAGCTGTAAAATGGATTTGCATTTTCGTTTAGGGCACTCTTGGTTATGGATTCGGGCTACTGTAACTATTTAAAGAAATGATTTACCTTCCTTCATGAGAAGTTCTCTTATCTCCTGCTCAAGTCTTCCCTGTTGATCCTCAAGTTGAATGGAGTTAGCACTAAAAGCAGAACATCCATAATTACGATTACTACTGTTTGTAAAACTTCTAAACGCTACGTCTGTCGGTTGCGCCCAAACTTCCTCATCAAGTTGGCTTTGCGCGCCTCAAAATTTCCAAACCATTCGCGTTCAGTCTATGAATGCCTCTTTGACGGAGGAAACTAAACAGACCTATCAGTATCAACAACTCGATTTCTTTAATAGAATAGCTGCTTAAGGCCGCCGGATGCAACTAACAGGAGGTCGATCTGTGATGGACTAGCGTCTCAACCAATGGTGCAGTAACATTCCTAATGTAATCATGCTACGGAAACGGTGTCAAAAGCCAGCCATGTCCATCACTGAGTTTTTGAACAAAGCTTCTCAGACTCATTACATTCAAAAGCCAAAGACGAAGGAAATCATGCACGGTGACGTGTTTGGATATCTGGTGAAAAGCTCCTTAATTTCTCCTTCAAAATCAGTTTGTTTGAGAAGTTATATCAAACACTCGTAACAGTGTTTCATTAAAATATCAAAAACCTCGAAGTTCGTCAAAAATACTCCGCTACGCGTCGTATTTTCAACCCTCTTCTCGGTGTTTGATTTGTGATGAAACACTGTGTCACGTGTTTGATATATTACATCTAGTTGTTGTATAGTAGAAATCTTCGAAGAGTGATGTGACCAACTTTCCTCTTAGGTCCACATTTCTCTCCCTCGTACGATCTAGAGTGCGGCAATGTGGCATATATTGGCGCATAAACTTTGCGTAAGCGCGTCAAACTTTGGCGCCAAAATTTCACCAAGTAAGGCTGTTTACAAAGCCCTTTTGTAATTGAATAACATGTGCGAACATGGTAATATTTGAAGTCACTCTGGGCCACACCCTTAAAAAAGCTAAGCTACAATTTTAATCTGCTATCGAAGCAAGTTATTAAAAAGTTCCAGATATCTCAAAATAATAATTTTACACATTCACAAATTTATCGCCGATAAATTTTTGTTTGACAGAACGTAAGAATTAACGGCGTTAATTCTTACGTTCTGTCAAACAAAAACAAAATCTTGGGCCCCCAAACCTGAAAAAGGTCCTGCAAAAATCTGCGAAGGGCCTACTGGGCCCTTGGAGCTCGTGCGATCTTCCATTTCCTTATTAGGGATAACGCTCAGTAGGAAATTCATGGGGTCACTTTAGCACTTTTTCCTTAGCGTCAGCGACACAACATTCATTTGTACCCTTCACATTCACATTGCCGAAATTACCACCATAATCACCCACGACTTGCTCCCGAATGGCCTCGTAGCTGAGTCGGTAGAGCAACGGATGATCAAATTCGGAGGTCGTGGGTTCGATTCCCGCCGCGGTCGGAGGTCCATTTCCTCACTGGGGCTAACGCTCGGTGGAAAATTCTTAATAAAATGGAAAAAAGATCCTTGCAGTTATTAGTAGTTGCGAAAAGAAAGCCTCAAAAAAATCAGGCTTGAACGCGATTCGAACCCATGACCTTTGCGTTGCTGGTGCAGTGTTCTACCAACTGAGCAATCAAGCCAACTGGGAGCTGGCCATATTGTGAGTTCGTAATATACCCGAAAAGGATGACCAAATGAATACCAATATATGAAACATATATTTGAACTTCGGATGAAAGACTAAATATTTAAATTTAAAATTTAAAATTTTTTAATTTTTTTTCGATTGAGTCTTTCACCCGCAGTTCAAATGTATGTTTCATATGTTCATATTCAGTGGGAAATTCATGGCTTCGTTTTAGCATGTTAACATATACTGTAGAGTTACTTTCTCTGATCCATCACTTATTTTAACGCTATCACAATATACACTTCCTACTCGAACGGGTGAGGTACTTACTGAATGACCAGCTCGGACTCATATCGTATCAGCGCATTTTTCCTGTTCACCAATTTAAACCACTGTAACATCAACTGCTGCTCCTCTGATCCAATCACTGAACAAAATAAAAACAAACCAATAGGGGTTAGTTTCTAAAGAAGCTGTGGTGCTGCGTGGGTGGGGGAGTTGGAACCCCTAACATTTAACAATTATTCCACGGGCACGCGTTGGATATGAGATGATTGATAGCCGAGTTGGTTATAATCACTTTATGTCCAACAACCGCGAGTGGAATAATTGTTTTAATAAAAACAATCAAGAAATATTCCTAGATCTTGCTGATTTCGCTTTGCAAGAACAACCAACCAGAAGACAATTTAGTTATAGACGATTAGTAATTGGTAGCGAGATAATAAGGTTATCTGAGAGCTCACGTCTCGAGCATTAGCCCTTCGTCAGAGCGAATCGTCAGCTCTCAAATCTCTTTACGGTGCCGAACTCAGTTGATTAAATCAAGAGCGCCCCTCTTGATTAAATCAAACTTTCACAAAATAAACAAACGGTAGATCTCTAGAATATCTATCGGTATGCCGTCCAATACAATCCAAAGTAATCACCATAACCTCTTCTCACTCAATCGCTAAACAAAGCAGTTCTGCGAGGAATGTAAAATACATGTACAAGGCTGTCAACAGGCTAGGAAAGGCTATGAATAACTGAACTCACTGTTTTCACTCCGGAGTGCTTTCTCTACAACAACTCCTTCCGTCTCAAGTTCTGCTTGTTTCACTGCTACTTCTTCTAGTTCGCGCTGGATCGACTGAGCCATACGCAGGCGTTTGTATTCACGTTGTTTCATAGCGGAGCGGATCTTCGCTTGCTCACGTCTTTTCACCTTATCATCTGGCATCTCGGTATTTCGTCTTCCCTGCAATACAAAGCAACATCAAACCCCAAGTGACTGACACTCATCTTCTTCAGGTTACGACGCCCATACATTGTCTTGCGGACAAGTTATCAATTGGGACTCCCTCCTGCTACTACCCCCCCCCCCCCCCCGACACCGAAACGTTGTTCGTTTTTATCGTCTATTTTCACTTGTTTATGTATATCTAAACCTTTACTTATAATAATGAACAAAATCGAGTTAGCATTGACGCTCTTGAACGCTCACCTTGCCGAAACGCTTGGCGTTTGTTCGTAGAAGCTTGGGGCTGTTGTCAGCAATCAAATCGTCTTCACTTGATTCCGAGAACACTCCTTCCTCCTCTCTTTGTTTAATTGCTTCTACGAAGAAATGGTAAGTATAAACATGCGACAACCCTGTTCAATCTGAAAAAACAGGTAAAGGCGGTGTAGATGCACGAATAACACGCTTTTATACAATAGAGTGTGAAACTCGCGTTTTAATTGGTCTAGAGGAGTTTGTTATTAAAGTATAGACGCACGAATGACGTCATAACCACAGATAGTTCTTGTAGTCGAGGTCCTTCGTATGATCTCACATTAACTAAGGTCACAGATTATACATAAGAGATTTAGATCCAAGTTTACCGCGAGCCGCGAACCGCTGGAGGTGACATGACCAGTCTTTCACGTCACGTTTGAGAAGACCTAAATCGAATTACGTTTGAACGTCGAACCGCAAACCGCAGAGGTTCGCGGTAAACTGGAACTAAGACTCTCTAAAGTCACTTTTCACATACCTCTCTCTGGAGTACTTATTCCATCATATACGTCCACGACGACAAATCCCATATCTTCTGCTTCCTTGGCTCCTTTCTTATCCCCTTTTTTACCTTTACCAAAATGAAACTTGGGTTTTCCGGTCTGTTTTCGTTTGACGATTTTCGTGGTCTCCTTCGTCGAGTGAAATGGTTCCTCCGCTGGAACTCTGGGTAAGGAGCGCCGCTGAGCACTGGGGCTGACCGCGGGCGCAGGCTCTTCCTTTTTCGTTTCAATCTCAACTGCTTCATCCTTAACCGGAGGAGCCTTTTTCCATTCCTCTCTCTCAGCCCATTTATCTTTAACTGTTGGAGGGCGGAAATCGTTGGCCATTAAGTTTGTTAATCTCGCTGCTCGAGAGGCGACAAGACCACCAGCAGGTTTCCTTGGTTTGTAATTTAACGGTGACGTAGGCGACGTCGGTGAGGTTGGAGATCGGGGAGGAGAAGTCGGTTCGTTCGTTGTTGGCACAGAAACCGTCTTAGACCCAGCCTTGACTTGTTCAGCACCTTTCTTGTCTTTAGAAGGAGCGGGTGTGTCGTCATCGAGTTGAATATCTACCACTTTAAGATGCATGTTCTGTTTTCCACTTGCAATTTGACTAATCCCTTCAAGTGCTTCCTGAGTTTTCTTATCCTCGGGATTGAAAAAAGTCGATAATGGCGGATACATGGCTCGGCGTTGCTTCGCCTTCTTTCTCTCCAGAGTCCCAAGCTTTTGGACCATCCCTTCCTGTGCATCTTGTTTCTTTAGCCATGATTTACCAGCAGCTGCAGTCTTGACAGCATCGATGACACCCTGCCACTCTTCTTTTTCTTTCTTCTTTCGCTCATCCGCAGATGTATCCTCCATGTTGATATCGACTGCAACGCTTCTGGGTACTCCTGTCTTGGCACCAGGTGTGGTAGGTCGCCCGGCATCCTTGGCCTTACGCCCTTGATCTCGTGGCGGCATCTTTAGCGGTGGAAACTCTTGTTTCTTGGTATCTCCTTTGCCTAGATCGTCATCAAAAGTGTATCCTTTTCCTTTTTCTCGCACAGTTTTGTCTGACCTTCGCACAGAAGCAATACTGGATCTGCGCAAAGGACGAGCCTCTAGTCTCTTGTATTTCCCAAACGAGTTGGAACGCTCAGATTTACCTCTCTGACGATCTTCTTCCTCGTCATCGATTTCCTGGTCGTCATGGTAACCGTTCATTTTAGCAGCACCGCCTTCTCCTTTGGGTTTAAATCCAACAGGTTCATTTGTAAACTCGACATTCTTGAACAAGGTATCGGGTGCAGCAGATTTCGATTTCAAGAGTTTGGGTCTGCCTCTTCCAGCTACTTCCACTTCATCTGAGGGGAAAAAATACTTTGTTACAAATCCCCAAATACAATTAAAATTCTTCATCGAAAGGCAGACTAAGTTTTAACCACGTAAATCCGAAAACCCTCGTGAATTTTTATACCATAAACAGAGGAGAAATGTAAGCAGCTTATAGCCAAGAAGGGAGATCAATTCATATGCCAACAAATTTCAGTCAGCTGTATTGTAATATACATATGGAGTAATGTGTAAGTAATTGTAATATACATATGGAGTAATGTGTCCAACAGAATTTTCGTTTTCTGCCGGCTTAACATTTATGTCATAAAAGGAAAGAAGCTAAGTTCATTATCACAGCCAATAAAAACATATCTGCTGTTGGTAGTAAACTAGCCGATAAAAGTAGAAGGTACAAAATAATAGTAATTATCAAATTATACCGCGCACTTTACAAAAGGGACATCCGAGACGCAACCTCAAGCTAGATAAAAAAATCCAAGTAAAGCTGCTATGGCATGTTTACTGAAATCCGACGGAGCTAACAGATTCAAAACAAGAGGCTTCTAATGTAATATCGGTTTAAATTTTGTTTTTGTTTTTTTGTTGTTGTTGTTGTTGTTGTTGTTGTTTTTCCTTTATTAAAATTCACGATAGGATTCGAGAGGACGGATAAAAATGTGCGTTCAGATCAGATCAGAGTACGAGTACGACTTTCAAATTTCAAATCAGTCACATCCCAGGACTCTCGCGCCTTCCTGTTGTTTAGATAGGAAACCCTAGAAACAAGATTGGTGAGACAAGCGGTTATCTAAACCACGGAAAACTAGCTTTGAAAAGTTGTACTCGTAGTCAAATCCGAAGCCCCCTAATATATGGCCTTTCTGCTCAAAGCTCCCCATAAATCTACACCTGGTGTGAGCCAAGCTACATACCGACTGGTTCCTCTTGCATCTTGTACAACAGCTGATCGTAGTGCAGCCGGCACAGGAAGTGGCCCTGATCCCCGTCTGATGACGGAGGTATGTAGGAGTAGGTACCAAGCCTTAGCGTACAGCCGCATTTCTCACACAGGAAACATTCGCGATGGAAGAAATGTCCCTCAGCTGACAGCCTCTCCATCAGATAAATACGACGATTACAGAAGAAGCATTGTTCACTGGAGTCCCTCACTGAGGGAATGATGTTCTGAAAATTTATCAGTAGAACAACAGAGACGTTAGAAAGATTTAGAATCGTGTTTACGGCAAACTACGAACGTGAGATTCGCGTGTATGTTTTTTCGAAAAAAAGGAGGGGGGGGGATAGATAGATGAGCGTAGTGCTAAATAATTCTGGCCTTTAATACTAACTTAAATCTACTGAATTTTACTAACAAACTGAAAACAGCGAGCGGCAAATGAAGGATAAACATGGTCACGTGGTCATTTCTGCCGTTTACCGTAAACACAATACTAAATCTCTCGATTGCAGGAGATTCAAATGGTTTACAAACAATGTTTCGTTTACTTTAATGAGTACCAGTGCTCGAAACAGAGAAAAACAGTCTAAAAAAAACCCAAAGTACAGTTGAACCTAGGGGACACCAAGGGGACAGGAGTAAGTGTCCGCATTATAGAGGTGTCCGTTTTAGAGAGGTAGGCTTTATATGGATTTCGGTCTCTCAGGGACCAAGTGACGGTCCATAATAGAGAGGTGTCCGTATTAAAGAGGTGTCCGTTAGGAGAGGTTCCACTGTAATTAAAAGTACTATTGAAAAATACTGCTTGCTAAAATGTATAGGAATTCATCTAAGGACTCACTTGATACAGCACAAAAAACAAAACCACGGGAAAGCTGAGAACGGTAGCTTTCATTAAAGGGTCACACTTGAGGACTTCATCTACTTTTTAATAAGAAACTTCTAAAGGACAATGAACGGGATCACAAAAAAAGAGTTTTCAGAGTGTTACTGGTGTCCGTTATGGTTAGGTGTGGTTGACTGTAAGAGGTTGCAGTAGCCTTGAACTCACTTTCGTTCCAGTGTTAGGCCCAAACACTTGTGCCGCCAGTGCACTGATCCGATTACTCGCCTTACCAGTGGTGACAGCTGGGGCCTGGGACGAGGCCTGCTCAGGTGCAGTAGTATCCATAGGAACTACATTCTCTTCATTCTCCTAAAAGTAACGCATTTTTTTAATCTACTGCGTGATATATTTTTTTTTTTCAGTTTCAGTTTTGCGGTCGTTTTTCAGTTTCAGTTTTTGCAGTTTAGTTGTTGCCGTTTTGTTGTCTCTATTTTACTGAGTAGCAATGAACAATTAGGTTTCCTGAGCAAGAACAGTTTTGTGCTTATCAAACTTCAGAACTTGCATCTTTTAAATGTATTTAATAAATACCAATGACTAGCTTAAACTGTCTTCAAAAATGAAATTCACTAAAAAATTTCAATCTTTCAATATCCTATAATTTACCTGTAAATACAACTGTCTCTGATCACTCCAAAGGCAACTTGTATTTGCAGGCTAACTAATAAAAAGTCTGCAGTTGCAGAAAATACCACCCACTGCAGAAGGAATGAGAAATTCTAAGGGAGTAGGGGTCTCAAAGGCAAAAAAATGTAAAGAAAAGTGTTGTTTTTAGGGGAGGGAGTCTAATATGACTCCCCTAAAAACAATTGTGTGGGAGGCTATGGAAAGTGTGAAGCCAAATTAGAATTCCCGCAGGAGTAGAGGGGGTGTCGTAAAAAAATCTCTTCAAAGGCGGTATGGATATTTTCTGCTGGGAACTAACCAAAAAAAAGAGGAATTTAGATATAGGTAGTTTTTTTTTATTTGGAGTTGCGATATTTTTACACAGAATCAGTTTATGGTCTACAGATGCACATCAGCAGTCTGTGTTGCATGATCAGGTGAGGGTAGTCATGAGAAGGGCGTTGGTACACATTGGCTGGCAATTCAATCATAACCAGCTCATGGGATTTACATGTACATGAATGACCATCTAATTGTCAAGGCATGGTTTTCAGTTATTTCTTATTGTAAATCTCTGAAAGTATTCAAATGTACCTTTGTCACTGATGGCCTCCTTCGTTTGGGGGCACTATCAATAGTTTCTTCACTTCGCCTTTTTTCCTGCAATCAATCAATTCCAATGATAAATATTATTATTATTATCCCAATGTTCCATTTGGGGAAAATTAATGAAGGAACCACCTTTTAAGTCCAATCAATGCAGCTATAAAGTATGTTTTACATGCAATTAACAATAATTATTTATTTAAAACAGAAAGTTGTATTTAATAATGTGCTCAGATACCAGTACTCATTCTGACTGATACCAAATAATTACGACACAGCCATAAGTTACAACTTTCTGCCGAGTCTACTACACTGTAGGTTCTTTGTGCTTGTAATGGCTAACCTTGTGGGTGCGGCGAGATAACCGTGTTAATACTGACAGCTTGGACAGCGGAGACTTGGCTCTGAATTCATGCTGTTCTGAAACCAGCTTCTTCCCTTCAGTAGCAACTGTCAATCAACAATTTATCAATGAAAGTTCAATACATGTACAAGAATACTAAGGATTTGAAGAACTGACTGAACAGATTTGTATACAGTCCTTGGGCTAGATTCACAAAGCATTAACATCATCATATGACATCATCACTTGCAGTTACAGACCTCAAAGAAAACGTCTTTGGATGTACCATTTATCTTCCATGTTCATTTCCACATTATCAGAGCTTTGATACTTGCAAAGTTATGGACGGGTGGGGGAAGAATCCTCCCCACCCCAGATCCCAGAAGACGTAAAAAGCCCAGTATAGATGTAAATTAAGGTTTAGCCCGGGTTCTTTACAGACTTTATTCTACAATAAAGAGTTTCAATAGCATGAGAATACAGCAGCCTTTCATAACTCCCAGCCACTAGGGGTGTTTGTGTATGCTACAGGGAGTGATGAGAGGACGCTATCTTCAAGAGGCTGGAGTTTTAAAGAAAATAAAGTTAAAACTTTACTACTGAAGTGAAAAATTAGGACTGTCTAGTAAATTCAATTGACCTTGGTGATAAGTGTTTCTGAGTATTACTAACAATACTCAGATTCAACAAACAGCTAGCTAAATCCAAACTTTTAACTGTAATCAAATTACCATACAGTGCACTTGGCATGCATTACTCACTTCAATCCTGACAAAAAGGACTATTTACCTAATATACAATGTACACTGGACTACCTACAGCACCTAGACTAAACTAGTTTAGAAATAATGTGTGTTAAAAAAATAAATAACCATATTACCTGGGGTTTCATTCTTAAAGACTTCATGGTATTGTGATACATAACTCACTATCATGAGCGTATCAGGTACTTCCTTCATGGCCATTTCTTTAGCAGACATTTGAGGTGGGATGCCGAGATGCTCTTCAGCCACATCGAATGCCTGAGAATATAAAGTTGGAACAGTTAGGATGGTTGTGTAACGTTTATTCTAAATATTTTCTGGATTTTATTTTTTTTTATTATTTAAACAATATTTGAACACGACATTAATTTTGCACTAAGAGCAACTAAGTGCTCATCGAGAGAGCTTACGCTGGATCAACTAACCCGCATAAACACATGGCGGAGACAGACTAATTAACAGGGCTAACACGAGTACAATAAGTTAAAAAAAGAAAACTGCAAAGCTAAACTTAAGAAAAATGAGATGAATGGGAAATAAATGACTGAACTTGCTCGGATAAACGAAGGATTCTACTGAAATTGCAAATCCGGAGAACCAAACAGAAAACATTCAGACAATCTTTTTCTTGTCCAAAGCCAGAAGCCATTTATCTCCCAGTATATGGGCAGCAGAGGTAAATGAAACAATACAATGAGCAGCTTGCTGGATTTTCTCAGCAGCGAGATTTTGGGGGTTAAATCCAATTAGTTTATTCAGGGCTTCTGATATTATGCCATGTTGCGATTTTGCATAATTGACCTAAAATCGCAACAAATTGATAATTCATGAAAAATCGCAGAATTTGTACAAAATCGCACAATTTAAGAAAAAAAGAGCAAAAATCTCACTTAATGTTAAGTTCTCCGATAATTTAAATGTTATCTTATGGAGTTTTTTCTTTCAAAAGGCGTCAAAAATCACCTGGAAGCGTTCGTTCGTACAAACAGGCGTTCTATGCTTCATTTTACATGCTGGGGACCTGGTGCTGGTTTTCAATATTAAGCGAGTGATCATTGGCACGGAATAAACAATCCTTTTATGGAAATACACCAATCACAACCATTGATATATTTTTAAGATGGAAAACTGCTCGATAGTCGCTTTGCAATATGTAGTTATTTTATTTTAATTGAAACAAACATCCTCATTACGGATAAGTTTGTTGTTAAAATGCGGAGCGCTTCTTTGCAGGAGAAAAAAAGATCGCAAAAATATTTCGGCGAAAGACAGGGCAAGAAAGTACTCCGATGGAACGTTTCATGTTGACGATGGTCTGTTGTTTACCCTGCGCGCAGAGTCTCCTTCTATCTTCCTAGATGTTTTGCTCTTCATGCAACGTAGTGGTTGATCATCTTCGAAAGTTTGTGGTTGACAGGCACCTTGAAGCTGAGTCACACAAGCGGAATGCAGAAAAAAATGCGGGTGGGAAGCAACAAATGCTGACTTGACCAAATTAGCAATATCTGATTTTCAATAATTTGAAATGAGGCAACAAATGATTTATTTCAGCTGTTTCTTCATTTATCCATGCTTTAATTGCTTCATGAACAGCAAAACATGGATTGTGCTCTTCTTAAACCTAATGAAACAAGGTTAAATTAGCTAAAATGAAATCGCATAATTTGCCGCATAATAGACTTTTCTTGCCGCATAATGAGACTTGAAAGTGCTGCATAATTTCCAATTTTTTTTCGCACCCTATCAAAAGCCCTGTTTATTCCTGTACAAGTGTCATGTGATGAAAATATATATAAATACTAACAGTTTCTTGCCAAGAATCATCACTGACCACCTAATACAAGTACACTGTTAAAATTTAAAGCAAATGGCTTGAAGCAAGGCCAATCAAGGGGTTAAGGTATTAGGTCCAGGGTTCACGTCTGTAGGATCTGACTGCAAGGAATTGTTTCTTGATAGCTCCTCAGCCACTCTTGTAAATGGCCAACTACAAAGTTTGCGTCCTGCCACTCAGGATTTTTAACCTGTTATGTTGAGTTTGGACTGCTTGTTTCTGAGTATTTGATTGGAATCCCTGTAAACTCGCCTTGTCTAACTAACTGCCACTAAACAAATGATGCATTTACATTACTTCACAGCTAGATAGTTTAATACATTACTCTACTTGCACCTTAATATTTCTATATTTTTAACTTGTGAAGATGTAGAAACACAAGTGAAGACATGTCTTACCAGTTGAAGGTTTGCCAAATGATCTTTTGGTGATAAAGAAAAATAATCACTAAAAGAAACAGAATAAAATTATTATTTACACAGCAATGTTCTCACATTAGACTCCGGTATTAAAATATTCACAGCATAACTTTGTAATGTCAGTAAAATCACCGCTGAAGTCAACTACTGAAGTATACTGTTACTACAATATTAAAACACAATTTGTGACAACTTGAAAAAAGAACTTAATATCCACTATAATTATTTTAAGTAAAAATGTAATTGCAACAAAAATTAAAGGGTAATGAAAGGCAAACCACATTTTGCAAGTGGATATTGAATTCAGCATGACGACATTAAGAGCTCTGTACACGAGTTTGTTAATAAAAATGATGTTATTGACAAACTTTCTTGTTTAATGAAGGCTGAGACAAATCATGCATATCTTACATAAGGTCAGGTCTATAACGATGAATAATGGCACAGAAACCAAGCCCATTCCTCCAAGAAGTTGACATGTCATTGATCTTGACATTCCTGTACTTCCTTGTCTGTTCTTGGCACCATTTCAACAGATTCCTTGCATTGACTGCAATGAAAAATGAAAATAGAAATACATGTATTGGTAGACCATCATATATTTAAATCATAGTTCAGTAATGTTCACTAGCTTGCCTTTATTTACAGCCTGATTCAAGTACTGGCAATAAAGATTGCTTTTTTTCAAGGGCTCATTTCTTCCAGAAATTCATGGGTCAGGTGACATGTGCCTCCCCCACCCCCCTCCTGCCCCACAAGTGAAAAAACTTTGAATGTGTCTCCATAATCTTCGATTACAGCTAGTTATTTCATATAATTTACATTCTAAATAACATGTCATTAAAGCAAAGGGTTGGAATGTTTATTGGAACCACTCATGTGAACCGTGACATGCTGATTTTCCAAGACATACCCAAACCCCTTACCTCCTCCCTCAATATTGCTGAGGTCCTTGCTTGTGTCCATGGGTTCAGGGCCAGCATACTGGTCTATGGGCCCATCTTCATTGTCAAGCAAGTGTTTTACTCTGTTCTTGGAGACAGATTCCTTGTTCAAGTTAGGGTACCGTGAAGCAGGATTTATGCCAAACTCTTCAAAATTCTTGGAAATGTTCTCTGGCGTTGTCTGAGCAAGAAGCCGATAAATGCTGTCTCTTTCAGAAAGAAGATCAAGAGGTTCTCGGCCCATGCCCCAGCCTCTCATTGTCCAAGCTGCATCAAAACTGCCAAGAAATCCACGTGCACACCCAGAGCCTGTTGGCCAAAAGGGCTGAAAGCAGCATACTGTTTTAGAATAGTGTGCATTAGGTCATAACAGGCTATTGTAAACTTTAAAAAAATATCCATACCCCCAAATGTAAAGGAAAGTATGAAATTGGATTGAAATTTTCAGAATCTTGCAGACCCTGGTCTCCACGGAAAACTTTTCTCCATATTGTCTCTCTATTAACCCACTGAGGTATTCAGGTGTACATGTAATAATGTAAAGTTGATACCAGTGAACTGTGATGGAGTAGCATCCCATCTGGGAGGGAGGCGGGGGGAGGGGGCAATGCTGACCTAAACACTGTTTGTCCTCAAACATGCCATGGACATTTATTTCAACAATAGTTATGGGAAATTTTTGCTTCTTGAGTTTTGAACAATTTTCTGTACTTGATAGTAAAAAATAAGTATGAATTCTACCTTCTTTTGTCTCTCTTACTATTTCTAGCCTTTTTTGATTGGTGACAGTTTTGTTGGAATCAATGTTCTAATCAGTTTTTACGACATCAACTAAAAAAAAAGGAGGGGCACATGTACTGTACATGAGAGGTCTACCTAATAATTAAGACTCTAGATCGAGGATGATACGCACAGTCAGATGCTTTACCAAGGAAACAGAGAAACATCGTATTTTTAACTGAGCTAAATTCAGTATAATCCATGTTTACTAGTAACAGATTGAAGTGATATAATTATGATTGACAAACAGTAATTTCTTAAGTTATGTCTACCTCAAGCAAACTGTCTCCCACCACCAATGCAAGAAGTCGCCGTCCTCTTCTTTCATAGATTTTAGCAGCATGCTCTGAGTGATACAGTGATGTGAAATCAAACATGGCCACATCTTCCTTCTTATAATGATTCAAGGCAAAATCAAGATTGGGAAGCTGGTTGCTTGTGGAGAAGTTTGCAGCTTCTCTAGCATAAGTCAACAATTTCTCATGGTTTACGTTGCCTTGTTGAAGAAGATCATAAGCATCCTGGAAGTCCTATAAAATAAAATGTTAAAAAAAATACAGCTACAGTATAAATCTTACAAGTCTTTATTTAGTAAGAGTGGCACTTAATACATGTACATTGTAGCTTAGAGCGAACGAACCTGTGGCCCTCCAAATTATACTATATAAAAATATTATTACAAAATAATAATAAATTACTAAAAATTATCTAAAATTTAGGCAAACTTGTCTAATAAAAAATTCAGGATAAAAAGATAAATTGCCAGGGAATGTGATTTCCAGAGAAAAATGCTAGATAAAAAGGTTTGTTTTCCACTTTCACTGATTTGTTAAGTTGCATCTACTGAACATCTCTCACCTTCTTGATGACTCCTTTCTCAAGCAAACTTTTCTTCTTTGCACACATGACAAAATAATGCGTCTCATCTTTGTAGTAGACAATGTTCTCCAAGTCAATACCAGTAGTTTCTTTGAGGTCTTGAAAAAACTGTTGATTAAAGATGAATGCTACACCGCTGATCTCTTCCACTCGGGCCTCCTCTTTTGTATTTCTGTTCATAAAATTGACAGTAATCCCAATGGCAAGTTTACCACGGAATTCTTTACCTTTGAAGCCTTTTAATGCTGCTCGTCGGCCATCTGCACCCACAACAATGTCAAAATCAAATTTATTGAGGAGATGTGATGGTGGGTCAAAGGTAGCTCTCCAGCCATGAGCTATAACAGATTTAAAAAATTGTAAGCAGCTAACATGAAGCAACATTAACAAAGAGAAGGGCTAGTACATAAACAGAGAGGGGAGGGGAGTGGGAAGGAGGAGAGTGAAAGGGAGGGGAGGGAAGGCAGAAGGATATATTCTAATTTCCATGACTTACCATCGGTTGGTTCCACTAAATTGATAAACCCACACTTGGGATAAACTTGTACTCCAAGTAGTAGGCAGACTTTAAGCAGAATAAGCTGAAGTCGACGAATACCTAAGAATATCAATAAATACAACAAATTAACAAAAAATTAAAGTCTGGCTGTCAAGGGTGGGTGTTTGTGTAAAAGAGCTTCTGCAATCCAGAGTGACACAGCTCTAGATACACAGTAAAAGGTGGTTATGCATGTATGAATTCACAGACTCCACTTGAGCATGAACAACCTAAAACAAGACCTCTGTTTAACTGATTAATAACTAACTAAACATTATGGTGACATCAAATGGATTTGGTCGATCCACACAAGTCTTAATTGGCGCACCGGTGTTGCTTGAACAAAATAAATATATTAAATGTATGTTGTCAAGGAGAGTCCAAGGCTATTTTAAACTTCCCAAGGCCAGTAGACTGTCCACATTATATACAGGTGCCTCTAAACAGACAATTATTTCATTGTATAATATAAGCTCCAAACATAACTTGTATGGTTTCATTCAGCTCCACATTTGTGCATACATTTATCTTGACCTACAAGATCCTAATAACCAAGGTTAGTTACTATTTTTGGAAGTTATTTCCTTAACCACTGCACTGTGAACCATTACTATTTTTGGAAGTTATTTCCTTAACCACTGCACCATGAACCATTACTGACTTCTCAGGAAATAACACCAAATGAGGCAATGACATCTGATCATGAACTATTTCTACTTGGGAAAGTTGACTTTTTTTCCATTCTGCTCCCCTTCCTCTCCCTTAAAAATATCCATACGAAAAACTTTATAACATATTTGAAATTTTCAAGATTTTAATAAAATTGGTTCAAGGTCAGGGTGTATGTTTTCTTATACAAATTTTTTACCTCAGAATAGAATACCGTATTTCCTCGAATAATAGCTGGGGGCAATTATCTTTTTTCACACCGAAAGGGGGCAATTGTTCGAGGGAAGGCAATTATTCGAGGGAGGTGATTATTTCAAATATTTCTCGTGCTCTAAATATTTTGTTTTCTTATAACATTAAATCAAAAAACTAATCACATCAAAAATAAACCGAACATGGGCTTTTTAAGTGTTTCAAATTTGTTTCATTGATTAAACAATGTTTAATGTCAATATCTTTGGTGTCAGACCCTGAAAAAGTGAAATACATGAACATTTCCATAGAAAAAAACAGTAAAAGAACTGGTGCTTTTGTAACTGTTCAGCTGTGATGATTAAATGAGCTTGTTTGTTACCCAAGATGTCAATTTTTAACTTGAGAGGGAGGGGATAAAAGAAAGAGAAAATGGCACGAGGTGGGGGGGGGGGGGGGAGTATTCTAGGGAGGCGAGTATTTTACATGTAAATATTTTCATCAAAGGGGGGCGATTATTCAAGGGAGGCGATTAATCGAGGGACAGCTATTATTCGAGGAAATACAGTATTAGAATATTGTGTCTTTTCTTAATATTAGGACAGAATAGAATATTAGCATCAATACCTTGTGATCAAAAGAACACACCTCAAATGTTCACAAATTTAAAATAATTCATGCCCTAGACATCATCATCAGAAAAGGAAATTCATTGGTAATAAGACATACATGTATTATTTATATGAATATTTAAGAAATTTAGTCAAGTATTAAATTCACCCAGTTTTACAGGTATTTGAAGTGATACTTTTTCCTGGCTCTAAAATAACACCCCAACAGCTGATACTATACTAGCTACTACTACCAGCTTGCTGATGTACAATTGTTCAACTTTTGTTCATTCAATGCTGCAAATTAATAATTTATTTTTGTGTGGTAAAAATTAGCATGAAGTACAAAGAGTAGAATATGGTGATTTTCAACAAACTAGTGCAATATCAAAATGATAGAAGTGTTTCACGTGGATATTTCCGGCGTTAAACAGCTTAAACAGTAGAAGCAGGTTTTCCTCATTTCGTGTGAAATTACCCGAAACCTTTTTTTAACGTTTTCCCTTCACAGCATGAATTCGTGACAAAATAATACATCGCATCAGAATGAAAGCCACCCGTTGAATCTACTCTAAACAGACAAACACAGTATAACAGTATCAGACATTATTCTCGCGTTTCCTTCATACGATCGTAAAAATGAAATAAACTCTCAAATCTTCTTGACTGGTTGCATGATGCGCACCGAATCAATTAAAACATTATGTAAGGTTAATTATGTTCTTTAATGCTCGAATGACATTATGCAATCTTAAGATTGTGTCTTTTTCAGCGGAGGAACCGCTTTTACGAATAAAAGTCGCCTAAGTTTAGGCCTACTGCAATCGGTAAACTTTATATTTTGTCCACAAATTTTCCTGCGCTCAAGCACATCACGTGCATGACATTTCGTCGAGAAACGTGCTGCGATGAACTGCGATATTCGGGAAAAAATACAAATACTGAAAATGAGCATATCTTTAGCAAAAAATCAAACTATCTCTCTGGTCTGGATTAAGTGATTGTGTTCTTACGCCGAATGTACTCTATTTTCAAGATAGAGCCGCTTGAAAGCTCTATAGAGATGACTCAATAATTAGGAGATCACTTTCGTCTGGAATGATGAACCATCGACATTTCCGGAAGTACCAGCACGAGAAATAAGTTCTAACAAGGAATTTGAATTGAGTACTTACTAATGTGATCGATTGCTCCAGCGCAGAACTGCCCGAAGAATTTCTTGGCTCCTAAATTTTTCAGGTCCACGATTAGAAACGGCCACAGATGCAATACATTGTTTCGAGAGAAGCGATCTCGCTTTTCTATAACAACAACGTACGCACCCAAAAGTGCGGATTCGATGGCGGTTCGCAAACCACACGGCCCAGCGCCTATAACCAGCACTTTGTTCTTGACACAAGGCTTGTTTTTGTAATCCTTATGCTCGGCTCTTTTGTCCAGTTTTGTCCACAGCGACTTGCACTTCCAAGAAGTTAATTTGGCCTTGAGGGAAGCATAACATGTCTTGTGATTACGGGGGTTGACATTCACACTCAAACATAGTTTTCGAAAAACGTCAAGGGTATCCGCAAGATCGCCAGACTGAAGAAAGGCGTCAAAGAGTTCATCTGGCGTCAGCGTGCAAATTTCTTCCTTGAAAAAGCCATCCTCTACATCCATGACGCCACGACTTTACTGACAAAATTATAAATATTAGCGAGTCGCCTTGGAGGAGTGGCTCATCGACGTTTGGCTGTCAACGCGGTAAATCGCTAGCATCATTCAACTTTATCGCTGCCGCGATCACTTGTACCAGCACTTGTTCAATCAGCTGTGTCAATTGACCCATTTCACCTTAATTTAACGCAGACACTGTCAAAAAGAAAGTTGGACGCAATCTTCAAGTCAAACAAATGAAACAAACAACAACGAAGTCAACAGCTTGTCAGCGGTAACCCCGTGAAGAACTTCCCGCTCTATTTATTTGCCCTTGTGGTTCTTTGTTTTTCCGGAAGCTGACATAAGTTTCTATTTTTGTGTACACGGAAAATACGTGCTTTGTATAGAAAAATCTTTTGTATAAAGACTACCACTCTTATTTTCAATGCAAAAGTACGGAGCGGAGATAAAAAGAGATGCATATTTACCTTCTACCATCTGATCGTTTATATTGCAAATATTGACTTTGATCAGTTCACTTCCGGTTACATTCCAGTGAATAATTATAAATTCATTTTGCAGTGCAACTAGTCAGAAAGTTTATAACTGCATTTTGGGGAAATTGCTGCAATTTCTTAAACTCAGAGTATAGGAAAAACTGGAAATCTGGAATCTTAAAAACTGGAATGTTTACGGAGGGGCTTCAAGAATAGTTTGTCCGTCACGTGAGTTTATCAAACAAGTAGATTGCGAGTAAAAACAACATTGAACAAGGCCCGTTTACACGACAGAAAAAAATAAAACGGCTCGAACAAAAAGTGGAACGGCACGGATAGTTTCTTTCGTGTAAACTATGCGTACCCGACTTTTACCCGAGCCGTTTTTTATCCGTGCCGTTCCACGACGGGACCATAGCCGCCTATGGTCTCGTCGCGGAACGGCACGGATAAAAATTGGTTCCGTCCCCATCTGTTATGGTCTTGAGCATCGTGTAAACATGTACGTACCCGCTCCACTTGATTTGTTGCGAGCCAGCACTATTTTGTTCCCAGACATTTGCCCTTGTGTGCATGCGTATTTGGCTTTACTTCCTTACGACAATGGCGGAAAATCAAGAAAAGGGGCAGAAGACGAAATCGAGAATAAAAGCGACCCAAAAGGACGTTTGGGGTGATGAAGAAATTGACATGTTGTTGAATATATTTAGCTCGGAAACCATCCAAAGCTCATTAGAGGCTGCGAGGTCGCCAAGAGACAAAAACGCCATTTATCAGGAGTTGAATTTTTAAGAAAGCGTCTTCAACTTCACGAATGCAACTAGAAACAAATGCCCTGGAAACCCCAAATAGATTGGGTAGAGACCGATATCCGTCAGTTGAGCCTATAAAATACAGAAAAAAGGCAATCTTTTTTCTCACTTCAGCGGCCTTCCGCATTACAGTATCTTGACGTATTATGTTCATTCGCAGTTCATCAACAAGGAAGTGGAACGTGTTCCAGGAGATACGGAAGTTTCTATACCATTCATCGTCAGAGTAAGTGTCGCATGTCAGGTAGAACCCGGTGTGCGACAAAATGCAGACTGCAGACTTGCAGACTTGCAGACTCAACATACTGGCCTTTCCAAATTCATTTTAAAAATAATATTGTGTAACTCCCGCCATTCCACATCAAGCGCTGTCCGCTTAGTACGCTTTTAAGGCTACTTGGCTACTTTCAGAGGACAACCGTGAAGACTTGCGCGACCTGCATACTTCCGGATTTTCGCGACTTTGGAATTTAACGAGAATTATGTGCTAGTGTTGTTGGTTCCATGGAGTGTTGCTGATTCACTAGCTCGCGGCATTTAGTACGATCGAGGTGATATAATCCCTTGCGGAGGCATTTGTTGTTTACGAAATTTTGAGAGCTAAAATCTCGCACAGGGTTTTAAATTCAAACTTACTTTGACATGGCGACCACCTGAGCAAGACGTCTACATATTTTTTTGCTATTCTAACTTTGAACTCGGATATCTCGATAACCAATCAAAATATCGGAAAAGCCTTATTAATGTCTTTTGAATAACGCTGTGCAGCTAATTCGTTCGTGCCAGGCGTTCGATACCCGATAAATTTAATCCAACAGGCTTCGTTCGTCGGAGCGTTTACCCGATCCTGATATTTTAGAATGTAAAATAATCACTAAAATTGTATTTTTTCCAGAACTTAGCCCTTATTATGCTGTTTGCTATATAGTTTGACAACGTTTTCTCAAAACTGGCGCACGTACGAATTTAATTCCTGAATGACAACCGTGAAAGTAGCCAAGTATCAAAGCGTACTAAGCGGACAGCGCATGATATGTAATGGCAGAGGTTACACAATACTATTTCTAAAATGAATTGGCAAAGGCCAGTATGTTGAGTCTGCAAGTCTGCAAGTCTGCAAGTCTGCAGGTCTGCAAGTCTGCAAGTCTGCAAGTCTGCAGGTCTGCAGGTCTGCAAGTCTGCAAGTCTGCAGTCTGCATTTGTCGCACACCGAGTAGAACCAAGCACTTGTACGTTGTTTCTGCCAAATTGTTCTTTCCACAGTGGAGTGCCCGATTACTAATGCTAGAAGAACTAAAAACTTCAATTTTCGTTTCCGAAGAAATCTTTCTTTCAGGTATATTTTGGTTTCACATTGCTTCAAAAGAGATCGACTTGATTTCCTTCTGGACAGCAAACGCGACAAATAAAGTAACAATCCATCGTCCGTCGCCATATTGCTTCACAAGCACGTGCAGTTTAAACAAAATACACTGATCTACTGATTCATGCGGGCTCAATCATGTCCGGTCCCTAAACTTTCGTCGTGTAAACAGCCCTTACCGTTCCACCAATATTTGGGGACCGGTGTCTCTTTTTATCGTAGCCGTTCCCTGATATTTCTCGTATAAACGGTCAAAAATTATTGGATCGGTTCTTGTTTCTATCCGAGCCGTTCCTCCTTTTCTGTCGTGTAAACGCTGTTCAGTTGTATTTAAAATATTTATGGTGTTTAATGTATGATTTTGATCCCTCTTTGAGGAAAGTAGCTCTCTTAAAGAGCAAAGGAAAAAATGAAATAAACAAAATATTTTGAATGCTAGAATCTTGAGACAAATCTTGAGATGCCCTTCAGATGGGTTTCGTAGTCAGGAATTGGCGGCGATAAATAAAGGCAGATGCTTTCAGGAGCATTAGCTGGCATTGCTATCAAAGATTTTCAAGGGCGGTTAGATCGGCCAGTTAATCACTCCGAAACTATTAAGTACGATGCTATTTTGAAGAAATTCGAAGGACTAGAATAAAACTTGTCCTTCAAATTTGAACATTCCTGATTTAAAAATTTGTCTTAATGGCTCATAGTAAACTGCTTGAAAGAATAGTTTTTAACAAATTTTACGAATATTTGGTACGCCATGACTTACATACACAGACACTCACTCGGTTTTTTCGACCTTGCAATTCAACATGAACTGTCCTTCCAGATGTAACCAATGATTGTTATTCTAATATGGACAATAGCATCTCTTGAAGCATATTAAATAGCGTGCTTTTCCTTGACCTTTACAACAAAAGTTCTAACTCTATGGAGTGGACCTCCTTTTCTTAAAGTGGTTCTATTCTTGTTTAACTGGTCGCATGCTGAGAACTTACATATAAATGGCATTACATTGTATGTCTAATTACCACCCCGTTGTTGTAGGTGCCTCCTCCCCTCCCCCCCCCCCCCCCCTAGGGTCTATTTTTAAAGGTCTCTTCTTGTTCCTAATCTAATATATACAGTATATATATTTAGCCCACAATAACAAAGAACGACAAACATAGGACTGCTACAGGGTGGCCGCCTAATACAGGTAACAAATACAGCGTTGGTATGCACGGAAAATCGGGACTATAAAATCTGGCCGCTTAATAGAGGGTTGCCGCTTAATACAGGGCCGTTTTATACAGGTTCGACTGTATACACATGCAAGTCTGCTTATTGTATACGTAATAACACGTAATAACGTTACAAATTCCTCATCCTCTCTGGAGTTATATATGTCTTAAGTGCACATAAAGCAAACTGTTTAGGCGAAATATTTCAGTGAGCGCTTAAAATAAATTAGAGCGTGTTTACAAATATGCACTGCGAATGGCGAATGATACACAAGTCCAACACAAAATGTTCAAAACAATTCATAACTCTGGGAATATTTCTCCTACAGAAATAATTCTACTCTCTAAGTAAAAATAAACAAAAGAGAATACAGAAAAATAAATGTTTGGTTGTGGTCCACAATATTTCAGTGGGCGCTTAAAATTAGAGCGCGTTTACAAATATGCCCTGCGAATGGCGAATGAAAATGTTCCAAACAATTCATAACTGTGAATAGTTTTGTCAATTTTCAAGATTAATTTATCCACGAATCTTTGTCGTATGGCAACGACTTACGTATTTGCAAGAGAAAATGAGGGGGCAGAGAGTCTGTCCCCTCATTTTCTCTTAGTATTTGTGTGTAGTTTGAAATGTGTTAAATATGGTAAATTACCTACAAAATCTGCAAAATTGCATTTAATTTCTAAGCGAATTGTGAGTTGCTTAAGCCAGCGACACACCTGGCGATTTTATACGCCGATCGTTGCGAATTTGCAGCACAGGGTTGAGTGTCTCATTTCACTTTTGATTACATGAACTTGCGTACGTACGTACGGTCGGTCGGTCGGACGGAAGTGACGTCATAACCAACCCAAAATTTCTCACACTCATGGGTTTACCAAAATCTCTTAGCTATGGGGCTCCCCGCGCGGAGCTCCGCTATCACGTCTATATAAATGATCAGTTTCTGCTTGTAGTCTATCCTCAACACCAAGATTGTATGCCGACGATACATGTCCTAAGAGGCCTCATTGGAACCGTCAACTCCGTCAAAAAAAAGGCAAGTCCACTATTTCAGCTCATCCCGGACTTCTGGCTCTTAAAGAATCGTTTTAACTGGTAAACCAGTTTTCATGTCAACAAATATACTCACTATACTCTTTTCCACTTAATTTGCGTCTAAAATGAAATCACAACTAACTAACTTCCGTCTGGAAGTACTTCTAGTTTCAAAATATTAATAATGTATTACAAAGGTAACATTTTTCTAACCAAAAAGCAACCCCAAAACACAATTGTTAATATTGAAGACCACAAAAGTTAATATTTACTTTAACTCATGCAAGAAATTTGCCCTTGATAACCGTAAGCCGTGAAAAGCCCTACACCCAAGTTGAGACCCTCGTCTTACTGTTACTTCATACGATCCTGTAGATCTTCAATCTCAGCTAAACAGTGACCTAGCCAAAATTTAATCCTGGCTTCGACCCAATAAACTTAAACTTTTGCAAATCGTCATCTTCATTTCAAGATAGATGGACATCTCATAGCCAGGATAAAAACTCACAAATATCTTGGGATTGATGTAGACGACACCCTACCGTGGCACTCCCTTATTGACCAGGGCCCAGTTTCTCAAATCCCGGTTAAGCTAATCCTGGGTTACCATAAACTTTGATTCAAGTTTAATGACTAATCAATAAAGATTCTTCCAAAAGAGTTTTATCCTTTAGTTTTAATTTGACTTAGATTTTCCTTTACCGTTAGCTTAAAATTAGCTCTTGAAAACATTTAAAATAAGCGAGATGAAAACCTCGGCTAATTTTTAATCGGGTGTTAGCGTTAATCGGCTTTCGAACAACCGGGGCCAGCAGATTGTTAAGAAATGGTATCTGGGGGTCTGGCAGTCTTGAAGCGTGCAAGGGCCTTACTATCGCGGGATCGCAACTTTAATCAACATTTACAATGCTCTTGTTCAACCGTACTTTGACTTAGTAATACTTTGATTATTGTAGTCCCGTAGGGGTTGCATCGGCAAATGCCACTTTGAGAGACTCCATCTTCTAGTGCAGCTCAACTTTTGTTTTTCGGCGATTGCCCATTAGGAATGAATAGTTATTTAAATTTAAATGCATGGCTCGATATCATGTTCAAAGGCTCGATTCTGAGCGCGGGCTCATTTTCCCGAACAGCGGCTGGTAATCGAGCGCTCGTTGGTTATTTATCACTTCATATCCAACGCGGTCTCATGGAATAATTGTTATATAGACTGCACTAAGACTGGAATATTCACTGAGACACGACCAAAACGTTGCCGAGAGGCAAAAAGGGGGCACAGTACTAGTTTCTAAATACTGATCATAAAATACGCTAAGGACCAGAAAAAAAAAGCATATTGTTCAAAACTTGAAACCACGACAATAAAGCGCCGGTTTCTTATGGTTGCTGTTATTGGCTATCACGCCCGCCTTTTCCCGCTTGCGTGTTTAAAACATTTCACATCTTTGGCGTCGGAGGTCAAAACATAGAAAATGAAATTTGTGGTATTAGTGGTTAAAATTACGAATATAATTATTAAGCATAGCTAGCCGGCGTAAAGTTAATCAGCTCTTAGAGGTAAGATTTTTGTTTAGCAAGGTGGATCAGTTTTTACGTCAAAAGCCAAAACAAGTCCACAAGCAACTGACTATTTTAGTTAAGTCTTTTTAGATAATTTTAAAAAAGTAAAAATACCGTGCCAAAGAAGAGTTTAAAAAAAAAAATGTTGGCCTGCTCTGTGGTTTATAATTTGCTTTCAGATATAAAATTTGACAAGTACATGTTCCAATCGATCTGATAAATAACCTAATTAGGAAAATTCTGATTCTCACGATTCTTTTATATTCTTTTTAATATTTATCCCCGCAGTTTTCCACTTTAAGTCCGACTGAGCTAGTTAAACAGTGTTTTCGATTCTACCTTATAAGTTTAAAAGTATTTTTAGAAAGTGCATTGTCTTCAGTTTTTGTTACTCTCGGCAAATCTGCGATGGGTACCTTGAGAAGTTGTGGATCGTGGAATTTACTAGTATCTGATTTAACAGCCCCCACATACACGGATAGATTA
The DNA here is from genome assembly GCF_977016875.1 of Pavona decussata. Lineage (NCBI taxonomy): Eukaryota > Metazoa > Cnidaria > Anthozoa > Scleractinia > Agariciidae > Pavona > Pavona decussata. The sequence goes on along the minus strand of NW_028145528.1, from coordinate 201,264 downwards.
ATCACAGTTTTCATCGTAATCCCGCGCTGAAGCATCATGTCAGCTGTGCTGAGATCCGTTTTGGGTGTTCCGTTCTGTTGCTTCCCTTGCTTTGGTCGGAAGAAAAAAATAATCCCAAACAGCGCCGGTAACTCCATCCTTGATGGCTTGTGTGACTCTGCAACACCGAACTGCCCACTATCAGTCTTCACTGGACAGTCCACAAGGTATGATCAAAGTATTAATTCTCCTTGCAGATAACCAGAAGTTTTTGCTCTTCCCGGCAAACAAAAATTCTCTTTCAAAACCTCGCAAATTCATACCCAAAATTATTGCATTTAAATGTAAAGCCAACTGCCTAAAATATTGTTTGTAGCTCGGATATTGGAGATCAATTTTGTAAAGTTTTGTTGGGGAAGGGCATGATGGAACGGAAAAGGATTTTTTCGTTTAGTTTTTCTCTTACGAAATCGTATTTTCTTTTATTTACTAAATTTTCCGTTTCTTCCTTTATGTTTGGTGAATTTTTGGAGCTGTTGTTCTATCTTTCTGCAAACTGTTAGGATCATGCAACGTTTGAGCAAAGTAAAAACGATTTTATCGTGTAGAAGCAATTGGTTGGTATTGTTCTTCGATTTTCTGAGGTCAAACTCTGCTGTTATTTGGGTATAAGGCTCTAAGAGATTTGATTCGATTTTTGCTCATTCAAGTATGTATTCCAAGCCCTTTTAACATCCTATTGCAATAGCTGTTCACCAAGCTGGCCGGCCTAAAATTCGCGCGAAACAAACTAGAGCACCTGGCTGCAGGCTATGGTTCAACTTGCATACCCCCGCACCTCCAGGATGCACAAAACCAAACAAGCAACAACCTTTCTTTATCCAATAGACATACTACTATTTAACATTAGCTTTGTTTGCTCATGCGATAATTTTCATTACGCTTAGTTTTATTTTGCGAACTGAACAAAATCTCCCGCCAATTGAAACGTTATCAAATGTTTAATTTTAACTTCCATTGTCATTAATATTTATCAGTTGCATAAGATTTTACCGTGTGCTGAAAACCGGCTGGAAATCTGTCAAGAAAATGAAAATAAAATTTAATCCACTGAAGAGTTGAAAGTGTCTCGCTTACGAACTGTGTGGTTTGATCAATAATCCGGGTACTTCACGCTGTTTCGTCGAAGGATTGAATAAATTCCATTACTGGAAAAAAGATTGCATACATTTTTTTATACATACTTTATTGTGATCTTTCTCCGCAAGGGCTTTTCAAAGATAATACTGGGATTAATTCCCGGGTGTGAGTCATATTTTCACATCTTTGTTCACAGTGATTTCTGTTCTCAGCTTAACTTTCTATGACTATATATACACATTATAAGGATAAGAATTTAGCACCATAAACCTGGTTTTTCTGAGACTTTAAGTAGTGAGCGAAAACGTATGTGTAGACTGTAAAAGCTGCTTTTCACAGAAGCATTCATTTTGTCTATAATATTTCTACACAAAAGAATATCGAGACTGAAAATTGTCCATTTCTCCCTTTTTGAAATCAGTTAGAAATGCAATGTTTTGTACAGAATGTCATTTTAAAAACATGTTTAACTCGATATAATGGTTCAGCTTCAAGAATGACAGCTATTTTTACTTTAATTTATTTGACTTTTCACTGCGATAAAATCAACAAAACTGAGAAATCTACCGTACCAATAAAGCTGGCGACCGCTCCATTTACCCATGATAACTCTTACCGTACGACCCTTCAAAATGCTCATAAAAGAGGACAGAAAAGCTCTAAAAGCTTCAAACTAAGCATACATAATGTTATTATTGCAAAGAAGAATTTTGCAATGCTAAAAAAACGCCGGTTGTGCGATTTCATAACTGTTTATATAAGCTGATCAAAACACAGCCACTGATCAGGGCGGGCGTCATAATTTCACACGCGTAATACCACACGTACCGATGATCTTGCTACGTGTATTTATTTATTTATTTATTTATTTATTTATTTATTTACTTTTTCAGCCAAACTGAGAAGAAGAAAGTTTCTGGTGGCAAGTAAAAGATGACCATCCGTGATTTCTATTCAAGAAGTAAGTTAAAGCAATAAAAACATGTATAAAAGCAATCATCAAACAAGGGTTAAAAGATGCTTACAGTACAAAGTGCATCCGACAAGGAAAAAAATCGAAAGTTCTGCAATGAATGAGACAGGGGCAAATTCGAGTTAACAAGATATTCAAACTTCAGAAGATTCGTTACTTGTTTTCACCAAGCCAAAATTTTGAATTCCACAAAATATATAGACAATAACCTTGATATAGCGTGAAACGATACACAGCGATTTGTCTTTTGTTGGTAGATCTGAACTCGAGCTACGCTCTCGAAGACTGTTTACTTCTGTAAGCAGATAATATCCAAGTGCAAATAAAGGTGCATATTTTTAAAGCCAATAAAGCTTTTAGTATTGGTTATCCTTCAAATATTTATTATCGCCGAAAGCACAAGTTGGATGTTGACTTTTAAGTGTTTTTTGTAGCACCGCTTTGGACAAGTATGTTCGGGTGTCTTCATCTGCTCCGACATCAAAATGCTCTTCCACAATAATGCGGATTTTTCTGGCACTGAAGCAAATCAAATTTTGGAACTTGGGTGTAATAACTTGAGGAACATCATCTGATATTTTCAAGTTTTAGATGGGACATATTGCGTCAAGTATCTTATTTTGATCAATCACAGGCAAGCAAATATATTTGATGGATTATGCGTATTGGTCTCCCTTTTTCTCCCACACAACTGTCCATATCTTGAGCCACCTCGGTTTTTCGTAGCCGACAGGTCGTGGGCACGAGATTAAGGAGTTATTTATAGGTTCGGTGCCTAGAATGGATACTCCTAAACAAGGCTGGACACCTTATGATGATTATGATACATCTTGAAGTAGACAAGAACAGAAGCCAATCTATTAAGCCGCCGTTACACGTTGAAACTTTTAGCTGAAACTTGTGTGCAACGGCGCTGCGAAACAAGTTTCAGCAGGCGTTGCACCGTGTAACATGGTCGGTTTCGTGAAACTTTTTCGAACTTCCGTTGCGAGACAAGTTTCACGAAAAGTAGAACCGCTTTCTACTTCTGCAACGGCTCGCAACGGTCGCAGTGGTGAAAAAACAAGAGTTTCACCGTGTAACACCACTTCGTGAAACTGGTCTCGTTCGCCGTTGCACACAAGTTTCAGCTAAAAGTTTCAACGTGTAACGGCGGCTTTAGGCACAGAACTGAGAGAATAGAGCCCAATTTTAAGCACATTTGAATGTTATTTCTACTTCTTAAACTAAAATTCAGAATTTAGACACTATTTCCAACAATTTACCGCCCATTTACTCATCCCCTTCATAAACTGCTTCCACCCCAGAGATCAAGAAGCCTTAGGAAAAGTGCGACACCCTTACATCCGGCCACGTGTCAGAACTGAACGTCATTAACGCTGTTTTGTCAATAGATGCCTTTTCAATTTTATCTATTTTTCTTTGCACATTTGTCAATAGTTTGTGATAAGTTCTTTCTTATAGTAGTTAGTTATATGAATTTGTAAGTCCAGACGTTTGACTCTGGGCATGTTTCTTTTGGCATTTGTTAATAAAGAATTCATTCATTTGTTTTCGGAGCAGAGGTTCCCTTTAACAGCGTTTAGGCACTGATCTAAATTTTTTAGGCCTAGGCACTGATTTGAAAACGGTTAGCTGTCATCTGTTGTCGTCGCTAACTCTGTCAAAAAAGTTAAAATTAATAAGAGGTTTAGCTCTTCAAAGAAACTGTTTTGCTACGTCGGTGGGGAATAGGAACTAATGTTTGGTTTTATGAACAAGGTTGATAATGTAATTTGGCAAACGTAGAGTGATTCGAGTACTTGAATCTAACACCGCAGGAATCTCTTTACAATGGCCAAAATACCTTATCATTACTCTGTCCATAAAACCAAACACAAGTAATATATTATCCCGTTCGTCAGCTATCCCTAGTCAGTTGGAAAGGAGATATGAAGCCAATGACCCAGACTCGAGGCATACGCTATTTTTATTTTAACTTTTCTTACTGTTATGTTTGAAATGAGTTCAGTTCTGTTCTGTAAACATCATCAGTTGTTCAACCAGTTTTTCGAGTATCCCTTCTGTTAACAACCGTTATATATTTGACAAGTTGGGTGTGAGAAGATTGAATCAATTTTACATTTCTCATAGCTTACAAAAAAAATTAACGGGATTGTCAGTGCTTAAGGGTAAGACGTAAGACGTCACTTGGAGAATTATCTTCTTTTCCTGAATGTTTAACAAAAAGTAGGATCCCGTTGCAAAAACAAATCTCTGACTGCAAATACCTTGACTTTTGTTTTTGGTAGTTAACTCATTTCTTCTTCTTCTTCTTCTTCTTCTTCTTCTTCTTCTTCTTCTTCTTCTTCTTCTTCTTCTTCTTCTTCTTCTTCTTCTTCTTCTTCTTCTTCTTCTTCATGTCAGTCTTGTTGATGTTGCTCTTCTTCTTCATTTCATTCAACACGGTAAAACCTTCAAACTCGTACTTTGCTCATGATCGTCTTTCTCTTTTACAGGTTATCCTGGAACCCTCTCTCATATTGGAAGTTTACTTAAAAAAAAAATGAAGAAGATTATGTATCTCATTCTAAAAGTGCATGATTGGACTACAACACTCAAAAGTTCATTGAAACTGTTTACAGACTAAATTCTAAGAGTGAATTGAACTACTTAATCTGAATGTAAACTGTGATAAACTACTGTGTGTCCCGGATACACAGTAAGCGTCTTGAACTTAGTTATGTGCTCTGTAACTTATATGATATTTAGTTTGAGTAGACTTTCAGAGTAGTGTAAATTAATGAAAATTCTGAATAAGTGGAAATAAACAATAGATAATGGGGAACAGATAAATATCAATTACGTAAGTACATGCTGGTGTAGACAACTGTTAAGTACTACTATATACATAGCCCGTTTATTTGCAATCTCGGCTCAAGCTCAAGCCTAATCAAATGATAACAATAACAATCATCATTTTAAAAAAATAACATAATCATCATCATCACCATCGTCATCTCAATGCGGGTGCAAAAAGCGAGAACCCTTAACAAATAAAGGCCGGAAAAGATATAATGACAAAGTAATAAATAAAAAATAATTAATTCCAAGCTAGCTTGCCTATATCTTCCCCCGTGAATGCCATTTTGCAACAAACCGCCATCACGTTAAGAGGAATTTTCGAAGGCGTGATTATGAGATGTCAGGGTCGCATTGCAATGTATACAAAGCAAATCTGGAAAGACTCCATAGAAGGGAACAGGCAAATGAATCCCTATCGATTTTTACGTTTCCAATTCCTTTTTTTTTTTCTCAGTTTTCTTTTTTTCACCTTTTGGTAGGCAAAGCGATACAAAACGAAGCATTTTATAAGGATGGCTTCAAGGATTTATAAGCACAATTATAAGCAGTACCGAAACTGTCTGGTCCTTCACAAGCACGTTTTCGGTGACAATTAAAACTAATTAACTTTTCAGTTTAGACAATTTTAACTTATTCCTTGTATGATGGGTGAATAAGTTGTCACTGAACTTGTTCAAAAACTGGAACGACAAAAACTTCTCAGAATAAAAAAACAAACGCGAGAATATAAAAGTTATCGAATGCAGACTCGTCTAGGAAAAAATTGTTGGTGTATAGCCAGGCTTTATGGCCACATTTTTAGCTACTTTCGTCGAATGCGTCAGTTGTATAGTGGTGAGCATAGCTGCCTTCCAAGCAGTTGATTCGGGTTCGATTCCCGGCCGACGCATACTTCCTTCTTTTATTTTTGTTATTTTTATATTTGTTTTTTTTTTTTTTATATCGCATTTTTCAGCACGACATCCCTTTTGCCAACCTACGCGTACAAGTAAAAAAAGGTTTTAACTTAGGCTCGACAATAGAATTGCACTGTAGTTATTTTATTTCTTTCTTACGACAAAGGTGATGTCTCTTGCACGTATTCATGGTTAGTTTTCATGTGATGCCATCAAAATTCTAAACCTTAAAGAAAGGCCAACACAAATCTGCTGTTTAAACGTGTACGTCTACGCGTCTACGTCTTAAACATGTTACGTCTACGACAGGGTCCCATGGTGTAATGGTTAGCACTCTGGACTTTGAATCCAGCGACCCGAGTTCAAATCTCGGTGGGACCTTGACGGAGCCCCTTTTTATTTTTCAATACACACTGAGAAACTCTGTTCCTTTTTCTCTCTTTCTTGGTGTTGTTCAAGAAACCAGATTCACAAAGCCCTCCTAAGATAAAATTTTAAAGTATTGTTTCTTAATAATAACTTATTGTTAAATTAATAATAGACAATTGTTCAAAAACAATACTTCAAATACATCTTTACATAGGCGGGCTTCGTGAAACTGACCTTTGACCTCCAGTCAGCGCACTGTTACCAAGGGTTCCACCTCGGTCCATTCCTTTCTCTTTAACAACGACTATTTGCTTCAATTATCGGCGCATTGTTGTACAGCAGTTATCTTAAATTCATTTTTGTCTCCATTCTTCTTTGAACTAACATTCCCGCCTCTAAACGTGTAGTGGAAACAACATAAGTTAATTTCAAACGTTTTTGTATTCAAATGGAAGTCGAATGGATTAAATTTTAAGAGGATGGATGATTAAAATGAACAACTTAAAAGGCTTATCCACATCGAATGGATGATTAACAGGAGCAAGGCGTCGGTGGTATAGTGGTGAGCATAGCTGTCTTCCAAACAGTTGACCCGCGTTCGATTCCCGGCCGACGCAGTGCATTTTCTTACTCTTTTATTTTCGTTTTCTGTTGATTATAAATCCCTTTGCCAAACTGTAGCATACTAAGTGTATCTATCCCTTTTGGTTTAAGGACGGTGTCTACTATTATTTCTGCGCATACGTTCTGCACATCTCGAGTAATCTCGTTCCCAGAGCCCACGTGTCTTTTGGTCAGCGCCAAGACACGGAGCTGAGGTACTGGTGACACAGCGGCAAAATGAGTGCGCATGCTCCGGGGATTTGTGATTCAATCGTGAATCAACTTTTTTGTTGCATAAGATATGTGATGGAACAAGTTCGAAGGAACCTTTCCTGATAGTGGCAACCTTAGCTATTTTGATTTGGGCTTATCCACGCGAAATGAAAACAAGCAATTGAAATTTTAAAAAAGCCGCCCTTTTGCCGAGTAAGAGTGCTCACGCGTGACGAGCATGCGCAGTCATTTTGCCGCTGTGTCGGTACTGGTAGACCAAAAGACACGCTGACTAAAAGACACGTGGGCTCTGGGAACGAGATTGCATCTCGAGATACTCGGGTTTCCTATGGGTGGTGTCTACTAATACAGGGATATTTTTGTGCGGTTTAAAACTATGTGAAGAAAGCAGAACTTAGCAAGTGCTCTTGGTATTTAAAAAAAAAATTTGGAGTAACCATGCACTTTTCAGAGATAATAAACCTTCAATTTGATTAAAAAATGCCAAACATTTCTTTGTATTGCTGGTATGTACTGTCACGCAGTAAAAAAATAAATCGAAAACCATCCGGTAGAAAAAGTTGAGAAGTTGTGATATTATAGAGGATGACTGAAGGAGACAATTCTCCAAATTTTAGGCCTGTAAGTCTCCCCAAACGTCAGATATACGTTGAAATGTTTTGCAGAAATTTACAGAGCCCAGTATGGATCCGCCATCTTGGTGTACCTTAGTGGAACACCAATATGGCGGCCGAAAAATAGTGTTAACATCTGGAACTTACTTTGGCTATCTAGCGACTGATTAGCAGTACTGAACACCAAAACCACTTAAATAAGCACTTTCTCTAATGTTCTAACTTCTAAAAGGCTGAAAATAATGAGATAAGCATATATTTTTAAACAGAGTCGATCGTAGCTCTTTGTCACGCAACTCCATAACCGTGAAATTCAAACTTTCTCTGATTTCCAAACGAAGGACGCTGTGGAGCTGTAAAATTGTAAACAGTTATAAATAAACGGCCTCTTATGCCTAATGAGGATAAAAACTTTAGAGGCTCTTTAGTCTTGGATTTTAGAAAATTATGACATCACATGCATACGAACAATTTTAGCACTTTTTAGAATTATTGTTTCTTCATCATTATCTAAAAAAATGCGTGGCTACCCCCAATTTTCTTTTAGGACTCCAATAGCCCTTGCTAAGATCTGCTTTTCCCACACAGTTATAAACTGCGCAAAAACCCTCTGTATTGGTAGGCACCGTCCTTATTTTTTTTTTTAAAGACTTTCATATTGTCATAAGGTCTTGATAGCGGGAAACAAGTAATATTTTTGAAGAGAAACGCAGGCACATTTTGAGATTGAAGACATTTTTTTAATTCTGCAACTTATTTCGTTACTGACGATCGCTGTTGTAATGGCCAAAACGTGTCTCCAAAATGTAAAAGAGTTGCTTTCCTTCAAAACTTTAACTTTCAATTCATACTCTGTTTAGACGATTAACAATTACTTTGGCAAACAACACGCAACCTAAGAACTTAAATGCGGCAAAAGAGTTCTTCGTATATTACGTAGTCCCAAATCTTTATTCCCTTAAACCTGTTTTAAATATGTTTCTCCATTTTTGGCTATTTTGACGAATTTGAGACATCACAGGAGTTAACGGTTTGCTCGATTTTTAGCTATTTCTACTAAATTCAAGCACAACGGATTTTTAGCTATTTAGACGAATCTGAGACATAACAGGAGTTAACGTATTGAAAGAGTTTTGGTTATTTTGACGAATTGGTGAGAGATAACAGATGTTAAAATTTTTCATGTGATCTTTGGCTATTTTGACGAATTTGAGACATAACAGGAGTTAACTTTTTATCGATTTTTGGCCATTTTGACGAATTTCAGTGAGGTTTGAAAAGAGATATCGTTTTGCACGATTCTATGCTATTTTGACTAATTTGAGGCATAACAGGAGTGTGGTAAGCTCTGCCGCAAGATAAGAATAGAAGAGATTCGCGTGACATATATATTTGTGGCATAAAGTTTTAAATTCGATTCTCGAACGAAGTTCAAAGGACCGTGTGCTGATGATTTCTTTAACTCTATACAACTTTACAGCTACTGGCCAGCGCAAGAATATTTCTGGTCTCACACTCGTTACAATTAGCAGAAGTAAAGAAATAATTTCATTACTTTCTTTACGACATTATTGCTGTTCTGTCTAGATTCTCTTTCTAACTGTTTACTCACTTATGTTAATCCATTTTGATTGTGTCCAGTTCTTTGCGTTAATTATTCTATTGCTTTTTTTCCTGTTGGTTAATACGTGATGACGCCATTCGCTTCTGATTGGTTTTCCGTTAAGCTATTGTTATTTGCCTATATAAGGGCAACACCAGCCGGATGGTTTGGGCGGAATCAGTAAACTAAGCGCACAGTATACAGAATGAACCCTCGTCTTTTGTTATTCATTGAACCCATTTATTTCCTTAGCACACTACAATTCAATACGGAATACAATTACCTTTCCATCCAATCACAAGAGTTAAGGTTTTGCTCAATTTTAGCTTTTTTGACGAATTTGAGACTTAACAGGAATGAAGAATCTGAGACCTACGTACAGAGACATATCCATCACGAATGTCGAGAGAGATATCAGAGGGGAGGTTCAAGGGGTGCAATTAGCAAACATGTCTGCTACACAGATAATCCGACAGTGGAGGAGGTTTCTCAGTCAAATGAAGAACAAGACCAGCTTGATTCGATTTCTTGCAAATGAGTTCAAGAAAGAGAAATACAAGGAAATTCTGCAACGCCAAAGAAAGGTTCTTTTCATTACAAGCGAAGAGAAATGGTGGAAGATCACAGGAGAAAGTGTCGAAGAGGTGCCGGAGCTAACAAGCTCACAAGAACAAGCTGATACGCGGCTTTTACTTCATGCTTCACACGCTTCCCAAGAGGGTCATCGAGCTGTCATTGTCGTCACAGAAGACAGAGATGTTTTTGTTTTGCTCCTTTCATTCTGTAGAGCCATGAACACAACCATCTTGCAGATGTGTGGCTCCAGTACACGCACCAAGGTGATTGACATGAAGAAAATCACAACCGTGCTTGGTGAAGACACATGCATTGGTGTGCACGCTTTTACAGGCTGTGATAGCGTAAGTGCATTTGCAGGCAACGGAAAAACAAAAGCCCTAAAGATGCTTAAGGATTATGCAGAAGTCAAAGAAACTTTCTCTAGATTGGGCGAAGAATGGCAACTTCCACCTGACCTCTTCACCCGTATAGAGAAATCCACCTGTGATCTCTATTCATCTCGAGCTACTGAAGTGAATGCTGCGCGCTACAATCTCTTCTGTTCCAAGAATGGTGAGATGGAATCCTTTCAACTACCACTGTTTAAAGATTCCCTTCAGAAACACACCCTGCGTGCTAACTATCAAGCGGGTATCTGGAAACGATGTCTTCAACAACATCCTACAATTCAAGTCCTGCCGGCATGGGATGGAAACTGCAGCAAGTGGAAGAGCGAGGAGAACTTCAGTTTGACTGGATGGATGGAAAACCTGCTCCTGATGCAGCCCTAGAGCTACTTGCATGCCGTTGTACAAGGTCCTGCAAGCTTCCCAGCTGTGTTTGCTTGGCTAATGGTCTGAAATGTACAGACATTTGCACTCTGAAAGAATGCCAAAACCAAGTTGAAGGCGATGAAGAAATTGATCTTTATAATTCAGATGATGACACAAATGACTCAGATGATACTGATGATGAAGATTAGGTGCAAATGTTTGTTTTTGAAGCTATTTAAATAAATGGAAAGAGAGAATGAAAAAAAAAGCTAAGAACGAAATAGAGAAAAAAAAGAAAGAAAGAAATGTCATTGTAAGTCACTTGTACATACGTTGATTTAGTCTTTCTGTCACACAATTTCGCAAGAGAGAGACTGGAAACTAGCACAAAAGTCAAATATAATGGAGTAAAAATGTAAATATGACCAATTTTGATAACACTTCGCGTAAAGCAAGTCATTTGAGATGACAACAGTAGTATTTTGATTTAGAAGAAACCTTTAATGCAGATAAAGTAAGAATTAACAATGAAAGCAATACTAAGATTTGACTTCTTGAACTTTGATCCAGTTATCGGTCACGTAAATAAATTCAGATCACAAATAAGTCAATTAGCATTTGTTTTAGTGTTGTAAATTATGTAAGTTGTTCAAACCAGAGCTTTTTGACCATTATCAATTAAATGTCTCAACTCGATGATAAGTTGAATAGTGTGATGATTTATATTTTGAATCGAAAAATCAAGCCTCAGGGATGGGGAAGGGGGGGGGGGGGGGAGAAACGCTTCGTACACCATATAGCTGTACCGGATACATTGCTATCACCCAAAAATATAAACTGGGGATATCAAGAAACATTTTAATGTACATTAGCCTTCGCCCCCCTGAGTGGTACCAAATGGCCAATTTTGGCTCCCTGGCTCATGCACTATTAAGCTTGTTCATGATCTGTGGCTATTTTGACGAATTTGAGACATAACAGCAGTTAACTTTTTCTCGATTTTTGGCCATTTTGACGAATTTGAGGCTTGACAACAGATCCATTTTTTGCTCGATTTTATGCTATTTTCAAGAATTTGAGACATAACCAGAGATAAAAGGATTGAAGTAGGAAAAGAATCATCTTATGCTCTACGTTTGCCGATTTTAACGAATGTGAGACCAGAAATATTCGCCCGCTAGCCACTAGCAGTAAAGTTGCATAGAGTTAAAGAAATCGTCAGCATATGATCGTTTAAGCTTCTGAAGGGAATCGAACTTAAGAGTAAATGTCTGTAAAAACCAAAGAAATCCCGGACACAGTTCAAAATTCGAATTCGCTCATACTTTGTAGATTGATAGGCCCTAGTGCCACACTTATGAAAAGGACATCCATTTAACCAAATAACCACTCGTTAACGAGAAACGAATTTTAAATTACCAACGGCATTTTTGGTCAACAAAGCCTGAAATAATGTCAACATTCATTAAGCTACCGAATCAAGCAATCGTAACTTTTGAATCTCTTACACGCAAATCCTATTCATTAAATGCTTTTTTAGTTCTCTGACTTGTAACATAGCCAGGCAACTCTTCTTATAAATATTTTACGATTTTTTTTAAGGAATGCCAACGGCTTCTCTTAAAGGCTTTGTTAGGACCTCCAACAAACTAGCCATAACTACCTGTGGTACTCAAAACATCTCACCGAAAAACCTTCTGGGGGTACAATTTATGATAGTTTTCAGTTTCTATCGCTTCAATTTCTTGGGATCTTTCGTACGTTAAGAAAAAAACATTTCTAAACTGAGCATATTTTCACTATCCGCCATTTTGAAATGAACAACAAACACACTTGAATTGTTTATAAAACTTACATTGTTTTATTCAAAAGAGCCGCTTGAAACATCTATTTGTACGAAGTATCAACTGCTGTAAATCCCTTTTATGTTCTTTTTTGTGAATTGAAATCATAACCTAAAGTGTAGCAAGTTAACATAACAAAATCGCGTCTGGCAATGGTTTTGCCGTGACTCACCTCATTCCTGTCACTGACCTTCAACAAACTTGATTTCTTTGCCGTTATTTTCTTAGTTCTCGGTTTAATCTTACGTTCCCTACTATACAAGCCAAGCTACAAACCATTGTGAATCTTTCACCGCGAGCTCAGCCGTTCCAACCGGAAATTTGTGCAGTATTTTCGTCTATTTCGAATACAGTTTTACAGAAATTCACGTGATCAACACGGAACGTCACTTTGTGTTACTTTGCGTCACGCTCACGCAACTTCCAATACCCCTTCTTTGGCAAAACTCGCTTACGCGAACCTTGAGACTGGAAAAGGTCAAAACTGGCAAACAAATTTTATAACTTAAGCTAAGCGAAAAAAGACAATAAACTTCTTGTCGCTATTTGTCTAGGAAGACGTGAATTAACTCAACGGGAACTCCAACCAATAAACCGGCAAATGGGTGGCTTACTGCAGTACACATTTGTTTTACGAACTTAAAAAAGATTGAATAAAAGTCAAGGCTTTTTAAAGCACTTTCAGGCTAAGGTTGACTAAAAATAGAAAATGAATAAATGTTTTTAAGCTGACTGTGATCAGCTTGTACCATATAACTGGGTGTTCATATACCTTATGCAAAAATGACTGACATTTTAACATTCCCGTTTGTTGCATTCACTAGCCTCGTTCAAGGTAAAATACTCTTTTGATTTTTAAACTCAATAACGAAGCTAGTGAGGCTAATTTGAATGCAAACAAAAGGATATTAAAATGTCAGTCATTTTTGCATAGGGTCTATGCCCCCACCCTCCCACCCATTTTCTTTAAAATGAAACTCACGGTCGCGCGCGACAAGACAGTTACCGTTTCGCAGGACTTTCGCGCGCGGGGCAAACTCACGCACAGCGTCTTCTATTTGTCGCTCAAAAATTGTGACTGAAAAAGAACAAGAATTTATTTTAGCCCAGATTCTAGCGGAGGTAGAGAATCTGGCCCTTCGATCTTCGTCCTTAACCTATTGCAAACACTTTCATTATATTCAATTCTGATCAAACGAGGACTGCATGAAGTGCACCAACCACACATAAACTAAACACTTTAGGGGTTTGTCAAAATAAACAATTCTATATGAAAACGTATTCTGGCAGACTTGTCTTCCCTAACACTCCTTTATTAATGCCAAATTTTTGGCAACTTTAGCTTATGTTGCACTGTCCAATTGCAGCTTACAATGTGAGATTTGGAAAGGTTGTTATAATAATAATAATAATAATAATAATAATAATAATAATAATAATAATAATAATAATAATAATACAGTCAACTCTCTCATAGCGACCACTTCTCATAAGCGACCACCTTCCGTAAGCGACCACCTTGTAAACAACGGTTTTGTTTCTCAGTTAAATACTGTTTCAAGAGCTGTCTCGTAAGCGACCACCACTCAAATTTCTTAAGGGACCGCGACCACTTTTTAGGCCAGAAATTACACATTCTTTTGTTTTCTGTTTCCGGTAAGCGACCACACAACATAATCACGTATGATCGCATGTAAATCATTACTTAGAAGTGACAAAAGTTCAATTTTGATGACGCTTCCCCGTACTGCTGACAGATAATGACAGTTTACAGACAGAGAAGATGGCTACAATTAGATCTTTAGGTAAACGGGAATTGTTACAGTGATCTGTTCCAGAATGAACCATGAACCATGTTACACAAAGTTTCATCAGAAGAATGAATAAATGTGAAAAAATCAAATAAATAAGTTTCTATTTGCCTGATTTTAGCTGCTAAGGTAACATTTTTTTGTAATTAATTAATCAATCCAGTATTAGGCTTAGTTTGTTGATCTTTCCCGTAAGCGACCACCTCCCGTAAGCGACCACTTTGTCGTGCACCAAGGGTGGTCGCTTACAAGAGAGTTGACTGTAATAATAATAATAATAATAATAATAATAATAATAATAATAATAATAATAATTATAATAATTATAATTTTGGCAGGTGTCATTTACGTGCACATGACCTTTCCCCAACAAGCTGGGTAAGCAGATCAATGAACGGTAAGTTCCATCCACATTTAATCCCAGATTCTCACAAAGCTCCCTTAACATTTTAACTGGAAAATTTGATAACTTCTTCTCGCTCGCCAAGCTGCATGACTTTATCGATCGCCAACCTAATCTCGACATTCCAGAACCGACTGAGATCAGGGTACGAGATTACCGCCAACCTATACCCAAACGTTCACTGTGCAAGGGACATATGGTCATTTCCTGGATGTTCGGCGGTGTTTGAAAACAGGCTGGCACTTCTTGCTAGTATGAGCTCGACTTCCGTTTCACAGCCACTAAATTTCAACAGTTTTTTGTGACCTGATACACTCTTGTTGCACGACACAAGAGGTAGGATCCCACACGACAGAATCCTACTTCTTGAATCACATCCACATTCACCACCGACCAAAAGAGAGAAAGACATTTTCCTTCTTCTGACCAGACGTATCATCTTTCGGTTAACAGCCGCATTTCGGAAACATGAAAGAAAAGAGTCGGCTCCGAAAGGTTGTTCATTTCAGTAAATATTCTAATAAGTTTTATTAAACTGAGAACCGGGTCTGCGAGATAACTGTCTTTGCTTCGAATTTGATGTAATGACGGCATTTATCCTTTCATGATATTTGTTTTTATTCCATTTCGAGTTTCGTTTCGACTGATTTGCTTTCTTCACTTTGCAAGAGACTCTTTAACCGAGGCACGTATTCAAACAATACTTGGCATTGCTACGGTTTCACGATTGCCGCGGGTCACAGCACACCGTTTTGGACAGAACAGGTACATAATCATAGACATTATGGAGTTCAATACACTTTGGACTTATACTGCCGTCTTGAGGTAAATTGAAGGGGTAAAGTAATGACGGAAGGCCATGTGACGTTTACTGTGAGAAACGGCCCTTCGACAAGGGTAATTTGATACAAACAGGTAAGCTTATTTCAATCCATTTCCTTGTCGGATATGTGAAAATCTGTAGTAGTCCCGAAACATTTTATTCTTGGATATTTGATCCACCAAAAAAGGGAAATTTTGGACTGACGCTTTCGAAAAAAAACAAAAAAAACAAACAAACAAACAAACTCAAATACATGCTCAGTCAGTGTCTGGTTCTCACCCATTCGAAAGGGGCAGCACTAAAAGTAGGAATCCGGAATCTGAAATCCGAAATCCAGAATCCAGAATCCGGTTCCAGCGGAAGCCTCAAGATTCAACAATAAGGTTGTACAAAGATTGTCTCCAGAAAACCTTAACATAGTTTCAAAATGAAGATATAGACTATCAAATTTCTTTTCTTTACTGTACGCTCGATCGTTTTTAAATGTTTTAACCGTGAGGCCAATCATTTTTCATTTGCGGGAAATAATGACTTAATTAGATTTTTTCTCTGGTGCCACGAATCGAAAAATATAACATTTGCGTTGACAATATTTTCAGACAATTTTTGTACAATCTAATTGATCAATCTTGAGGATTCCTCTGGATCCGGAGTCCATTTTTCTGTTCCGTACTCCGGATTCCGGATTCCTGATTTTAGTTTTTCAAAATGGCGTCCGTCGGCAAATTTGTCATATTAGCAAACTTCAATGAAGTCGTATCACACAACTAACCGACATCCCAAAAAAATGCCAGCATAACTTTTGACATCTATCCTTTATTTGTATCTGCAGTATAGGTTGAGGTCCTAGTTTGGAGTACCGACATGATTTTTAGGGAGTTATTTTAGGGTACCTCAAAACTATTCGAAAAGAGTATCGAAGGTGGCTTCAAGAAAAAACCCATGACCGTTGTTAAGGAAGAAAATAACCGCTTTTCTTATCACTGCTGAATTTTCTAGAGACCAAACTAAAAAGTTCCAGCAAAGGAAGATTTACAGTGTATTTTTAACGAACACTAGAATGCTATGAATATTGTGAAATTTCGATCCAAATTAGCCTCAAAACCAACGCAAACGTTTTTATTAAATTACTCTTAAGGAAACGGATTTTAAAACGAACTAACCCTGTTTTGTTTAGTTTGGGTCAAAGGCCTATCTATAGAAAAAGTATGAGCGAAATCGAATTTTGAGCTGTGTCCGCGATTTGACGATCATATTTGATGCTTAGGGACATTTACTCTTAAAACTTTATGCCATAAATATCTCAAGCGTATCTCTCCCATTCTTTTCTTGTGGAAGAGTTTACCAAACGCGATTATCTACGACATTTTTGTTGTTTTGTCTACATTCTCTTTCCAACTGTTTACTCACTTATGTTAATCCATTTTGATTATGTCCAGTTCTTTGCGTTAATTATTCTATTGCTTTTATCCTGTTGGTTAATACGTGATGGTGTCATTCGCATCTGATTGGTTTTCCATCAAGCTATTGTTATTTGCCTATATAAGAGAAACACCACCCGGATGGTTTGGGCGGAATCAGTAAAGTTAGCGCACAGTATACAGACGGAACCCTCCTCTTTTGTTATTCATTGAACCCATGGATTTTTCTTAACACACTACAATTCAATACGGAATACATTTACCTTTCCATCCAATCACCCTTCACCCAAACATAACACAACGCAGCGCTAGAAAAGAACAACACAATATGACGCAAGACAAGCACAATAAAACAAAAGAAAGTTACTAAACACAAAGCAACATACCTACTGAACAAAACACAACACAACACCAGACAACTACAAAACAATACAGTACAACATAACACAACACAACACAACACAACACTTGGGAAGCCAGCCACATTCAATTTTAAATCCGGACGTTCATTTTCAAAAGTTTTCGATATGAAGTGTTTCTGAAGAATCTCGATTTTTGTTCCCTCGTGAGAAATCTGTTACCAAATGAAATATTTCCTTTTCACAAACTTGAGACCACCAAAGAGTGAATTGTTAACTAAATTATTGGCCATTTTCAGGACATTGAGACCAGAGAAATTTTAGACCAGAACGGAATTAACTTATTGGCCGATTTTCGAACTATTTTGACGAATTTAGGACGTAACATGAGTGTATGTTTTTCAAGATTATTGGATATTTGTAAACATTTCACACATAACAGGAGTTAAGGTTTTGCTTGATTTTTTAGCTTTTTTTTTTTTTTACGAAATTCAAGGACAACGGGAGTGAAGGTTTTCCGAGATTTTTGGCTATTTGGGCGAAACTAAAACATAAAAGGAGTTAAGAACCGTTGGCAGTAACTTTCGAGAATCCGGCGACAGAAGCGAAAATTCGAATTTCTTTTTATTTGCCCCAAAAGACCCTTTTGGTGAACTATTTTCAAAAATAATATTCAAAAGTTCCAGCGAATTTTTTTTTCGGAAAAAATTGGGAAAGTTCGAAATTGGCCTCAACGTGTCCGATAGCCCGATTTAAATTATGCAAATTAGTACATTTTCAAAACTCTCGTTCAAGACAAGGCAACGTTTTCTCGAGTTCACACTTTCACAATCGTTTTTACATCCCTTGTGCTTGCTTCCAAACTTTATTTTATCTCGACCTGAACATTCTTTAATTTGAAGTTAGCAACGTAAAGAATACAATGTTTGCTATTTCTTAGATAGAGTGATTTTAGCCATATTTCAGATAACCATATCATCGGGGATATACGAATATACTGGTAATGAAATAACTTTTTGAACGGGAGATTTTTCTTATTTATCATGTTAGAATATTTAGTTTGGCCCGTGAAAAACGAGCGCGCTAGGACGAGATGTGTGGAATGCACTTTGACACAATTCGCCATTTCAGCACTTCATGTTCCTCCTGTTACTTTGCATGTGTCAATACAGTTCACGGAAACTTTTAGACAAAAGCCAAGGTCTCTGGTTTTCATTTCATGCTTTAATACACGTAAATAACTAGCTTTAAACTTGAGAGCTCCCCATATTAGCATTAAGGCATCAAATGATTCTTTTCAGGTGAAATTTTCGAGTTTATATTGAGCCGTTCAAGTGAGATAAAAGAGCCGTTTCCAGGGAAACAACTTGCATTGAAAACAGTGAAATTAATACCCTGTCTCTCATATCATGCTACACTTCCAAACTGCCGTTATTTTTAAGCTAGAAAGTGTAAATGCTCCCTTTTTACGTGACCTAAAACAGAACTTGTCATGCAATGAAAGTTATTCGCGTTGTCCAAAACTTTAAATTTCTAATATGCGGAATTACAGACAACTTTCAGCCATGCCTCGGGGATGTGACATCGCCAGATATAATGTGAGTAACGATTGCAGAGAAGTAAGAGCATTTTTTATATCTAGTATTCAGTCGTGTTATCCGGTTGTGATTGAATGAGTCAAGTAGTCAGTAACAATGTTGCACTATTCTTCAGTATTTTCGACAAACACACAGAAAGAACAAAAGCTTGGTTGGCAAGTGTTAATTTAATTATGCATACAGTCTTTGTTCAAAGGAAACAATAGGGATAACAATAGTACGCCGTTGGGATTACTTCGCTTTGTTCCTCTTAGTTTTATATTTTCTTTCTAAGTCTATATGGGCTTTGCCGAAATCTTCGAATTTTCGCTTCTGTCGCCGGATTCTCGAAAGTTACTGACAACGGCTCTTAAGGTATTGGTAGATTTTTGGCTATTTTGACGAATTAATGAGAGATAACAAAAGTTAAAAATTTTCATGATCTTTTAATATTTTGACGAATTTTAGGCATAAGTGGAGTTTACTTTTTCTAGATATTTGGTTCTTGAGGAATTTAAGACAAAAGGAGTTAAGATTTTTCTAGATTTTTGGCCATTTTGACGAATTTGCGTGATAATAGGAGTGAAGATTTTTCACGAATTTGGCTAATTTTATGAAATACAGACAACAGGAGTAATGTTTTTCTCGATTTTTGGTTCTTTAGAGTAATTTGAGACATAACAAGAGTGAGGTCTTGAGGAATTTGACTCATAAAAGGAGTCAACGTTTTTGTTGATTTTTGGTTATTTTGAAGAATTTGAGACATTACAAGAATTTTGGTTTTGCTACATTTTTGGCTATTTTGACGAATTTGAGACATAACCGTATATTTTTTACTATTTTTGGCTCTTTTGTTGAATTTGAAACATTTGAAACAGGTCTTTTTTCATTTTTCTAAATTTAGAGATAACGGGAGTGAAGATTTGTCAAGATGTCTTGCTGTTTAGACAAATCTAAGACATAACAGGAGTTAAGGATTTCATCGATTTTGGGGTATTTTGACGAATATTAGACATAACAGGAGTTAGGGTATAGCTCGATTTTGGGCTATTTTGACGAATTTGAGACCTAATAGTAGTGAAGAATTTTCACGATTTTTGGCTATTTTTATAATGATAAGGCATGACAAGAGTTAACTTATTTCTCGAGTTTTTACTAGTTTTACGAACGTGAGACATAAGAGGAATTACGGTTTTTCTCAGCAATTGGCTATTTTTACGAATTTGAACGCTTTCCTCTATTTTTGGCTATTTTGAGGAATTTGAGAAATAACAGGATTCAAGTTTTTGCTCAATAATTGGCTATTTTTATGAATTTCAGACATAAAAGAAGTTTTTCCTCTATTTGTGGCTATTTTGACGAATATGAGACATAACAGGAGTGAAGATTTTGGTGGACTTTTGGCTCTTTGACGAGTTTAGAGATAACAGGAGTTAAGATTTTCTCAATTTGTCCGTATTTTAACGAATTTTAGACATCACAGGAGACAAGGTTTTTGTCGATTCTTAGCTATTTTGACGAATTTGAAACATCACAAGAAGCAAGGTTTTGCTCGATTTTGGCTTTTTTGACGAATTTGAGACATCACAAGAAGTAAGATTTTGCTCAATTTTGGATTTTTGACGAATTTAAGGCTGAACAGGAGTGACAGTTTTTCAAAATATTTGGGCTATTTTGACGACACAACAGGAGTGAACATTTTTCCAAGTTTTTAGCTATTTTGAAAAATTTGAAACATTACATGATTTTTAAATCTGAAAAAGGTTTCTCTCCATTTTTACTCAATTCGGATATAACTGGAGTGACGTTTTTCGGAGATATTTGGCTATTTTAACGAATTTGAGACGTAAAAGGAGTGTAGTTTTTTCTCCCTTTTTGAGTGATTTCTCGAATTTAAACATAACAGGAGGTAATGTTTTTCTCGATTTTTGGCTACTTTTACGAATTTGAGAAATGACAGCAGTGAAGATTTTTCTCGAGTTTTTGTTATTTCGAACTGGAGACAACAGTAATTAAGTTTTCGCTCAATAATTGCCTAGTTTTACGAACTGGAGACATAGAAGAAGTGAAGGCATTCCTCCATTTTTGGCTACTTTGACGAATTTGAGACATAACAGGAGTGAAGATGTTTTAAGACTTCTGGCTACTTTGAAGAATTTGAGACATGACAGGAATGAGACTTTTTCTCGATTTTTGGTTCTCTAGTTGAATTTGAGACATAACAGGAGTGAAGATTTTGTTCAATGTTTTGTGTATTTTTAGGAATTTGAGCCTTAAAAGGAGTGAAGATTTTTCAAGATTTTTTTTCTGAAGAATTTCAAACATCACAGGATTTAAGATTTTTCTCTATTTTTACTGAATTCAGGTATTATGGAAGTGATTTAGGCGCTATTTATAGGTTGTGCCAGGAATGGATACTCTTAAACAAGACTGAACACCTTATGATAATTATGATACGTCTTGGCGTAGACAAGAACAGAAACCATTGAATTTTTTAGAACTCCATTTATCCAGGGAACAGCGATTTTGAGAATTCGAGGCGTCCGTACACTATTTTGATTTTAACTTAATTTTTTTAACTGTTAAGTTTGAGGTAAGTTTTCTGTTCTGTGAACATCATAAGCTGCCCAACCCTGTTTACGAGTATCCCTAGCAACCATGATTTATTTGACAACTTGGGATTGAGAAGATTGACTCAGCTTGACATTCCTCATAAGGCTTAGAGAATTTTCTTATTTTCCTGAATGTGCAACAAGCAGGATTCCTTTGTTAAAGCAAATATCTGACTGTAAATACCTTGGCTTTTTGGTTGCTGACTCATTTATTCTTCTTCCTCTTCATTTCATTCAACACGGTAAAACCTTCAAATCTATACTTAACTCATGATCGTCTTTCTATTTTACAGGTTATCTGGAACCCTCTCTAATATTGGCAGTTTATTATAAAAAATGAAGATTATTTATCTAATTCTAAAAGTGCTTGCTTGGACTACAACACGCAAAGTTCATTTGAAACTGTTTCCAAACTAAATTCTTAGAGTGAAACTAAATAATCTGAATGTAAACTGTGATAAACTACTGTGTGTCCCGGATACACAGTAAGCGTCCTGAACTTAGTTATGTGCTCTTTAATTTATATTTAGTTTGAGTAGACTTTCAGAGTAGTGTAAATTAATGAAAATTCTGAATAAGTGGAAATAAACAATAGATAATGGGGAACAGATAAATGTCAATTACGTCAGTACATGCTGGAGTAGACAACTGTTAAGTACCACTATATACATAACTTGTTCATTTGCAATCTCGGCTCAAGCCTAGTCAAATGATAACAATAACAATCATCATCAATATCATAATCATCTTCATCACCATCGTCATCTCAATGCGAGTGCAAAAAGAGAGAACAATTGGTAAATAATGGCCAGAAAAGACATAATGACAAAGAAATAGATAAATAAACAAGTAAATAAATAATTCCAAACTAGCTTGCTTATATCTTTCCCCGTGAATGCCATTTTGCAACAAACCGCCATCACGTTAAGAGGTTTTTCCAAGGCGTGATTATGAGGTCGTAGTTTCGATGTCAGGGTGCATTGCAATGTATACAAAGCAAACCCGGAAAGACTCCAGAGAAGGAAACAGGCAAATGAATCCCTATCGATTTTTTCGTTTCCTTTTCCTTTTTCTTCTCAGTTTTCTTCTTCTTCTGCTTCTTCTTCTTTTTTTTTCACCTGCAAGGCGATACAAAACGAAGTATTTTATAGGGATGGCTTCAAGGAACAAAAACGAAAAGCATAATTATAAGCTACCGAAACTGTCTGGTCCCACACAAGCACGTTTCCCTGTATATTAACTTTTCAGTTTAGACAATTTTAACTTGTTCCTTTTGTGATGAGTGAATAAGTTGTCACTGAACTTGTTCAAAAACTGGAACAACAAAAACTTCACAAATTTTGCATTACACGCGAGAATATAAAACTTCTCAAATGCAGACTCGCCTACGAAAAAATTGTTCGTGTATAGCCAGCCTTCATGGGAACATTTTTGGCTATTGACGTCGAATGTGTCGATGGTATAGTGGTGAGCATAGCTGCCTTCCAAGCAGTTGACCCGGGTTCGATTCCCGGCCGACGCATAGTTCCTTCTTTTATTTTTGTTTTTTTTTTTAATCGCATTTTTCATCTTGAAATTCCTTTTGCCAAACTACGCGTCCAAGAAAAAAAAACGTTTTAACTTAGGCTCGACAATAGGCTTGCACTGTAGTTGTTTTATTTCTTTCCTACGACAAAGGTGATGTATTCATGGTTAGTTTTCATGTGATGTCATTAAAATTCTAAACCTTAAACAAAGGCCAACACAAATCTGCTCTTTAAACATGTTCTCTGCTACGATGGGTCAAACCTTCAAAGATAATTTCATGTCCATCTATTGCTTGTTCCTTGCTTCCGTATAGAAATAAGACATTTGAAATTTGATCAAATTGGTGGCAGCTTGCACCACAGAGATTCTCAAAACCGTGTCATCAAGCCAATGTTTTTCTGTGACTTTTTCATTGTTAAGCTTGATAATGATGTTAAGATATGATACTCTCTGATGAATTCTGAAGAGAAACTAGGAAAATGGAGTTAATTGTCTGCTTGGTTGCCTTGTTGCAGTCCTGAAAGAGGGGCACCAACATGGCGGACGCATACTGAGTCTTGTAATTTTTTGAGAATTATTTTCTCGATAACATTGTTATGCAGAGAACTATATAGAGCCAGAAATTGATCTAGCTGTTCCTTTTCCCCTATCGTTTAACTCTTTCGTTTCTGTATCTTGTTCATCGAACTCAAACTCATTTTATCATAGTGAGGAAAACTATGATAGTACGTCAATATCTGATTTCCTTTGACAAACATGACTGTCACGATCTTGTTGCCATGGACGCATCACGTCATGAAATTTTATACCAAATTGTTGCCAGTCTAATTTCAGGAATATTTACAAAGTTTGATAGTGTCTGCTTACAAATTGAAACTGGCGTTTATTTAACATGTTTAACCCAATCTAGACTAGGTTTTTGTTGTCTTCTAGAGACAATTTCCCCGACCCGCCTCTATAACTCCCACAATATTAAAGGTATGTCAATGAAACATAGAGAATGAACAGTACGTGCGGGGATATGTCCTTTCATGTCCACAATGAAAAGTCATGGTGCCATATGACGCGCCATGAATTTCTAACCGGTGGTCATCTTGCACGTAACCTTTTGTTCTTATCTGTGGGACTCTGAAGAAGAAAATAATGTATTTTTCCTTCTGTGAACCACCAGGCTTGCTTTTTTTGTAATATTTGTTTCGTTATTTTAACTTATTAGATCCTTTAATGTGGTATCGTTCCATTTTTGTTTTACTTTTTTTCATTTTGGATTCGCCATCTTGGATTTCTTAACTTACCCAAAACTTTATAAAACTGCCAAAGGTTTACATGAAAGCTATCAAAATAAAGAGACGAACGGTCAAATGATCTAAAATATGAAAATTACTATAATTACTTCATTGATCAAACAGTGATATTCCATTTCTGAAAAAGAAGATGTCCGTTTAAGTTTGATTGCCTTGGTATGATCAAATTCGGTGGATATTGACTTAACTTACCATACCAAATTGTGCTCCAACAAATTTCTCACAAATAAGTCGCAAAGTTTGGTGGCTCTAGCTTAGAAATAAATGAAATGGAAACTTTATTAACGTGTCGTAGCTTCTAGCGTACTAGAGTGACGCTAATTTGGGACACCTAACTACTTTACATTACAAAATATACATACGATCGATCAATACTACTATACAATGTGTTAGAAGACACCCAACTACCTATAAAAATTATAAAAATTAATAAAACTCATAAAAATAAATAAATACGGAAATAGTTGTTGCAGAGAAAACAGTCCCTACAAGTATTGTCGATCAGTTGAAATAAATCAGCTGATTTAATACGCTTTTTGAAGATAGAAAATAAATAAGATAATAAAAGAAGATAGAAACGTTTAAAATCATCCGCTCCCTTCCCTCCTTCCTGCCTATATCCGGTTAATAAGGCCATTTAATATTTTGCTATTTCTCGTGTCCAGGGTCCCATGGTGTAATGGTTAGCACTCTGGACTTTGAATCCAGCGATCCGAGTTCAAATCTCGGTGGGACCTTGACAGAGCCCCTTTTTATTTTTCAATATACACTGAGAAACTCTGTCCCTTTTTCTCTTTTTTTGTAGTATTCAAGAAACAAGAATCACGAAGCCCTCCTAAGATAGATTTTAAAGTATTGTTTCTTAATAATAGCTTATTGTTAAATTAACAATAGACAATTGTTCAAAAACAATACTTCAAATACAACTTTACATAGGCGGGCTTCGTGAAACTGACCTTAGATCTCCAGTCAGGGCAGAATGAAAGGAATGGAATAGACTGTTTATTATTTATTCACCAGGCTTAACATATTCCATCACATTATTTCCATTGGGCATTTGCCACACATTGACATACCAATCCTAGCAGTATGCAGGATGTTTGTCCCATGAACCTAGTTTAATGGCCTTAGCTCCCACAAGTCTCCTGTAGCTCAGTGCTAGAGCACCCGAACTAGTAATCGGAAGGTCTTAGGTTCGACTCCTGATAGGAGCACTCGGATATCTTTTCCGAGTATGCCTGTGTCATTTACTGATTGATACATCATTCTCCAAAGAACTATACCAACTCAAAAGGGCCTAAGCCTGAGTGTTTTAACTGAGAAGGGCAATAGCTTTTCCCAGCTTTATGTCTCAAATTCTCAAAATAGCCAGAAATCATAAAAAATCTTCACTCCTGTTGTCTCAAATTCGTCAAAATAGTCAAAACTCGCGCAGACCTTAATTTCTTAATTCCTGAGATCTCCCTAATTCGTCAAAATAGTATATAAAAAGGCAGCTATGCTCACCACTGTACCACCGACGCCTTATTCGTGTCAAAACATCCATCCGATGTGGATAAGCCTTTTAAAGTTGTTCATTTTAATCATCCATCCATTTACAATTTTATTCCATTCGACTTCCATTTGAATATAGAAACGTTTGAAATTAACTTATGTTGTTTCCACTGCATGTTTAGAGGCGAAAAAGTCAGTTCAATGAAAAATGGAGCCAAAAAATTAATTTAAGATAACTGCTGTCTGTACAACACTGCGCCGATAATTGATGATAATAGTTGTTGTTAAAGAGAAAGGAATGGACCGAGGTGAAACTCTTGGTAACAGTGCCATAATTCATAATTCTCACAGATATGTCATATCAGGACTGCTTGGACAGACTAGGCCTGCCAACGCTAAAAGAGAGACGCAATGAACTATGTAAACGACCCTTTGATTCAATCGCCAACAACTCGGGGCATAAACTACACAACTTACTGCCTCCAAGAAATGAACAAAGCTACTGCCTGCGACAACAGAGAACATATAACCTACCACGCTCGCGCACAGACCGCTTTAGACAGTCCTTTGTGGATGCAATGTCAAAAGATGCCTAGCAACAAACAACGCGTAGTACATAGCTAGTAACTATACATATTTTAATCCCATGAGATACTTATATTTTTATATCATGTACATATGATTGTAATTAGTTTTAACATTTACCTATTTATATATTTCTCTGTAAAATACGCAATTCAGTCTAATGACTGCGATGCATTTGTGAAGAATGATGTATTTATCAGTAAATGACACAGGCATACTCGAAAAAAAAAAGGTCTTAGGTTCGACTCCTGATAGGAGCACTCGGATTTTTTTTTAGTATGCCTGTGTCCCAGTTTACTGATTAATACATCATTCTTATTTATTTACCAGATTTAACATATTCCATCACATTATTTCTACAGTTCTTTTGTTCCTGCAGTCGTCCTATTACTGAATATGCTTGTTCCATTTTTCTTGTGTAGCGAGAAGCTGAAAAGTAAAAAATTTCGAGTTCTCACGAGGAGAAATCCGAGCTTCCGGTAGGATGACCGTTTTTCTTGGCTTTCTATAGCTACCGTTATATGGAGTATTAAAAAAAACTAACCTTTTATCCTTCACTTACTACCTAGGCCTTGAAACTAACAAAGTATGAGCGAAATCGTTTTCTTGGCCCTGGCCACATTTTTGGAAATTTCTTCAAGTTTTACTAACAATCACTCTTAAGATCTTTCTCGATTTTTGGCTATTTTGACGATTTTGAAGCTTGACAAGACATACCTTTTTTGCTCGATTTTATGCTATTTTCAAGAATTTGGGACAAAACCAAATATAACAGGACTGAAGTAGGAAAAGAATCATTTTATGCTCTACTTTCGCCGCTTTTAACGAATGTGAGACCAAAAATATTCGCCCGCTAGCCACTAGCAGTAAAGTTGCATAGAGTTAAAGAAATCGTCAGCATATGATCGTTTAAGCTTCTGAAGGGAATCGAACTTAAAATTTTATCCCATAAATATCTCACGCGAATCTCTTCTCTTCTCTTCTTATCTTGCGGAAGAGTTTACCAAACGGGAATATTTACGACATTATTGCTGTTCTGTCTTGACATTGTCCCGACTGTTTAGTCACTTATGTTAATCCATTTTGATTATGTCCAGTTCTTTGCGTTAATTATTCTATTGTTTTTATCCTGTTGGTTGATACGTGATGAAGCCATTCGCTTTTGATTGGTTTTCCATCAAGCTATTGTTATTTGCCTATATAAGTGAAACACCACCCGGATGGTTTGGGCGGAATCAGTAAACTAAGCGCACAGTATACAGAATGAACCCTCCTCTTTTGTTATTCATTGAACCCATCGAATTTTCTTACCACACTACAATTCAATACGGAATACATTACCTTTCCATCCAATCACCCTTCACCCAAACATAACACAACGCAACAATAGAAAAGAACAACACAATAGGACACAAGACAAGCACAATTAAACAAAAGAAACCTGCTAAACACAAAGCGACAAGCACAAAACAAAGAAAACATACCTACTCAACAAAACACAACACAACACCAGACAACTACAATACAATATAGTACAACACAAGACTAGAAAAGACAACACTTGCGAAA
Source organism: Pavona decussata (assembly GCF_977016875.1). NCBI lineage: Eukaryota > Metazoa > Cnidaria > Anthozoa > Scleractinia > Agariciidae > Pavona > Pavona decussata. The sequence goes on along the minus strand of NW_028145528.1, from coordinate 173,349 downwards.
CCACACTCAATTTTAAATCCGGTCGTTGCTTTTTAAAATATTTTCGATATGAAATGCTTCTGAAGAATTTCGAAACAATTTTTGTTTCCTCGCGAGAAATCTGTTGCCAAAAGAAATATTTCCTTTTCACGAATTTGACACCAGAAAGCAACAAACTTATTAACGGCTCGATTCTTAGCTATTTACATGAATTTGAGAAAAGAAAGGAGTAAACCTGCCGCTCGATTTGTGGCTATTCAGTCACGAATTGAAGACCACCAAAGAGTAAATTACAGATAAATTATTGGCCATTTTCACGACATCGAGACCAGAAAAAAATGAACTAATTTCTCGATTTCCCGCCATTTTCACGGATTTTAGACTTATTTCACGATTTTTTAACTATTTTCACGAATTTGAGACCAGAAATTAAAGGGGTAAATTATTGCTTAATTTTTGTCCTTTTTTAAAAAATTGAGACCAGGAGCAAATGAACTTATTTCACGATTTTTGGCAATTTTGACAAATTTTATATATAACAGGGGTTAAGGTTTTGATCGACTTTTCGCTATTTTGACGCATTTGAGACATGACAGGATGTAAAGTTTTGCTCTACATTTGGCTATTTTGACGAATTTGAGACCTAAAAGTGGTGAACAGTTTTTTACGATTTTTGGCTTTTTTTATGAAATATAGACATAACAGGAGTGGTTTTTCTTATTTTTGGCACTTTTGAGTAATTTGAGATATAACAAGAGTGAAAACGTTTCTAAATGTTTGTGTATTTTGAGGAATTTGACACCGACAAGGACTCAGGTAAATTAAGACATGGGTCCCCAATTATTCACTCAAAAAGTGAAAGGGGTGATCTATCTCAAAACGCTTTGGCAGTAGAAGGTTGAAACTTTGCCAGATAGATCACAGGCGTCCCAAGCTCACGTTTAGAGAAAGCGAAAAATTAATTATCTATTTATTCAAATATGCGTCAAGGCTCTGTGAGTTGGAACGTGACCTTTCATCTTACGCGGTGTTAGGTTGTCTATTCCCCATACAACGTCTTATAAAGCGCTCAAATTCTCAACGGTTCTCATGTAACCTAACACCGCGTAAGATGAAAGGTCACGTTCCAACTCACACAGCCATGACGCATATTTGAATAAAAAGATAATTAATTTTTCGCTTTCTCTAAACGTGAGCTTGAGACGCCTGTGGATAGATATATTGACAAGTTGTGTCAATTTGGTGTTTTTTAATTATGTAAATGTTGCCACGTGACTTTGCACGGCCACAGTTTACTAAAAATAATGAAAGCAAAAATGGCAACACTTTCCATTGTGAGATATTTAACCTGATTGGTACAAGACAACTTGCAATAAATGTATCTACAAAAATGTGCCTGGAAGCTGTTGAATTTTCAAATAATTTTTTAAAATACACGGATTTTTCGATTAGTACCTAGTCCCCCAAAGCAATAATCCCCCAACGTTAGGCCTTTTCTTAGAAAAATCTTAAGAAAGCCAAGCACAGAAGTGATATAATAAACGCCCTTAACATTATTAAAATGATAAATAAATTAAGGACACAAGAAAAAGTGTTGCCATTTTTAGATAAAGCTTTGTCAGCCAATGGAAGTCACGTGACCTAATTTGCATAATTTAAAAGTACCAAATTACCGCAAATCAATAATGTAAGTATCTGTCAAAGTTTCATCTGTCTACATCAAAAGTGTTTTGAGAAAGACAGCCCCCACACTTTTTGAGAGAACAATTTTGGGCCCATGAGTCAAGGTGTTTGTCGATTTTGGGTTATTTTGAAGAATTTGAGACATTAAAAGAATTAAGGTTTCGCTCGATTTTTGGCTATTGTGCCGAATTTGAGACCTAACAGGAGTGTAGATTTTTCACTATGATTGCCTACTTTGACGAATTCGAAACCTCATAGGATTGAAGGTTTTTTCCCCGTTTTTACTAAATTCAGAGATAACAGGAGTAAAGGTTTTCCGAGATTTTTGACTACTTGGGCGAAACTGAAACATAACAGGAGTTCAGGTACTGCTTGATTTTTGGCTATTTCGGCAAATCTAAGACATAAAATGTATAGGAGTAAAGGTTTTTCTCGATTTGGGGGTATTTTGACGAATGTTAGTCATAACAGGAGTTAAGGAATAGCTCGATTTTTTGGCTATTTTGACGAATTTGATACCTAATAGTAGTTTAGATTTTTCTTAATTTTTGGCTTTTTGATGAATTTTAGACAGAATAGGAGTGAAGATTTTTCACGATTTTTAGCTCTTTTGATGAATTTTAGACAGAACAGGAGTGAAGATTTTTCTCGACTTTGGGCTCTTATGATAAATTTTAGACATGAAAGGAGTGAAGATTTTTCTCGATTTCTGGCTCTTTTCATTAATTTCAGACAGAACAGAGGTGAACATTTTTCTCGATCTTTGGCTCTTTTAACGAATTTTAGACATGACAGGTCAGTGAACATTTTTACCAATTTTTGGGTCTTTTGATGAATTTTAAACACGACGAAAGTGAAGATTTTTCTCGATTTCTGGCTCTTTTCATGAATTTTAGACAGAACAGGGGTGAAAATTTTTCTTGATTTTCGGCCCTTTTGATCAATTTTAGACGAGACAGGACTGAAGATGTTTCTCGATTTGTGGCTATTTTGAAGAATTTGAGACATAACAGACCTGAAGAAAGAAAGGAATGAAATCATTGCTCTACTTTTGCCGATTGTGACGAATGCGAGACCAGAAATATTCGCGCGCTACACAGTAGCAGTAAAGTTCCATAGAGTTAAAGAAATCATCAGCATGTGATCGTTTAAGTTTCTTGAGGGAATTGAACTCAAAACTTTATGCCATGAATATCTCAAGCGTATCTCTTCTATTCTTATCTTGCGGCAGAGTTTGCCAAACGCGAATATTCACGAAATTGCTGTTCTGTCTACATTCTCTTTCTAACTGTTTACTTACTGATATTTACTTACCAGTTTTTTGCGTTAATTATTCTGCGGCTTTTATCTTGTTGGTTAATACGTGATGACGCCATTCGCTTCTGATTGGTTTTCCATCAAGCTATTGTTATTTGCCTATATAAGTGCAACACCACCCGGATGGTTTGGGTGGAATCAGTAAACTAAGCGCACAGTATACAGAATGAACCCTTCTCTTTTGTTATTCATTGGACGCTTTGATTTTTCTTGGCACACTACAATTCAATTCGGAATACAATTACCTTTCCATCTAATCACCCTTCACCCAAACATAACATAACACAACAATAGAAAAGAACAACACAAAAGAATAAAACAAATGAAACCTACTAAACACAAAGCAATATGCACAAAACAAAGAAAACATACCTACTCAACAAAACACAACACAACACCAGGCAACTACAATACAATACAGTACGACACAACGCTTGCGAAGCCATACTCAATTTTAAATCCGGCCGTTGCTTCTCAAAATGTTTTTGATATGAAACGTTTTTGAAGAATTTCAAAACAATTTTTGTTTCCAAAATAAATATTTTCTTCTCACGAATTTGAGACCACCAAAGAGTGAACTGATAACTAAATTATTGGCCGCCATTTTCAGGACATTGAGACCAGAGAAAAATGAACTTATTGCTTGAATTCCCACCATTTTCACGGATTTTAGACCAGAAAGGAATAAACTTATTGCTCGACTTTTTAACTATTTTCACGAATTTGAGACCAGAAAGGAGTAAATTTATTGCTTGATTTTTTTGTTTATTTTTAAAAATTTGAGACCAGGAGAAAATTAACTTTTTTTCTCAATTTCCGGCTATTTTGAGAAATTTGGTACATAACAGGGGTTAATGTTTAGCTCGATTCTAAGCTATTTTTACTCAATTCAAGGACAACGGGGGTGAAGGTTTTCCGAGATTTGTGCCTATTTAGGCGAAAGTGAAACATGATAGGAGTTAATGTACTCCTAGATTTTTGGCTCTTGAGGAATTAAAGACAACAGGAGTGAAGATTTTTCTCGAGTTTTGGCTATTTTGACGATTTTGCGTGATAACAGGAGTGAGGATTTTTTTCGAGTTTGGCTAATATGACGAATTGAAGACATAACTTTAATTAAGATGTCACTATTCTTGTGTATTTTGAAAAAAATGAGACAACAGGAGTCAATATTTTTTATCAATTTTTGGCTATTTTGACGAATTTAAGACAACGGAGTGAAGTTTTTTCACGATTTTTGGCTTTTTTTACTTAATTGAGACATTACAGGAGTGAAGGCTTAGGCTATTTGGGCGAGACTGAAACATAACAGGAGTGAAGGTATTGCTAGATTTTTGGCTATTTTGACGAATTAGTAAGAGATAACAGAAGTTAAGATTTTCAGGATCTTTGGCTATTTTGAAGAATTTGAGACATAACAGGAGTTAACTGTTTCTCGCTTTTTTGCTCTTGAGGAAATTTAAGACAACAGGAGTGAAGATATTTTTAGAGGCAACGGATTGAAGAATAATTGCCAGTAAAAATCAAACAAATCGTGGCCACGGTAAAAAAAACCCATCGATTTCGCTCATACCTTGTTAGTTTGAAGGCCTGGGTAATTAAATGAAGGATGTAAGGTTAGTTTTTTGAAGTATTCCATATAACGGCAGAAAGCCACGAAAAACGGTCATCCTATCGGAAGCTCGGATTTCTCCTCGCGAGAACTCGACATTTTAATAAGTTGTCAGTGAACTTGTTCAAAAACGGCAACGACAAAAACTTTACAAATTTTGCCTTACACGCGAGAATATAAAACTTATCAAAAACAGAATCGTCTTGGAAAAAGTTGCTCGTGTATAACCAGCCTTCATGGACAATTTATTAACCGAGAAATACATCGAATGCGTCGGTGGTATAGTGGTGAGCATAGCTGCCTTCCAAGCAGTTGACCCGGGTTCGATTCCCGGCCGATGCATAGTTCCTTCTTTTAGTTTTATTTTATTTTTATATTTTTAAATGAATATGGCATTTTTTATCACAAAATTCCTTTTGCCAAAACTATGCGTCCAAGAAAAAAAAATTAACTTAGGCTCGACAATAGAATTGGCTGAAGTTGTCTCATTTCTTTCTTACGACAAAGGTGATGTACCTTGCACATATTGTTGGTTTTCATGTGATTTCATTAAAATTCTAAACCTTAAACAAAGGCCATCACAAATCTGCTCTTTAAACGTGTTCTCTACAACAATGGGTCAAACCTACTTGTTCCTTGCTTCCCTTTGGAAATAAGACATTTGAAATTTGATCAAATTGGTGGCATCCCGAGACACAGAAATTCTTAAAACCGTGTCATCAATCTAATATTTCTGTGTTACTTTTTCATTTTCAAGCTTGATAATGAGTAAAGTTTTTCCGAGATTTTTAGTTATTTAGATGAATCTGAAACATAACAGGAGTTAAGTTTTTGCTCGATGTTTGGTTGTTTTGACGAATTTGAGTGAAAACAGGAGTTATAAAGATCTTTCTAGATTTTTGGATATTTTTACGGATTTGAGAGACAACATGAGTTAAGATCTTTCTCGATGTTCGGCTTTTTTGACGAATTTGAGACATAACAGCAGTGAAGATTTTTGAGGATTTTTTCGCTATTTGGAACAATTTGAAAAATCACAGGACTGAAGATTTTTCTAGATTTGTGGCTATTTTGACGAATTGGGGACAGAACAGGAGTTAAAGTTTAGATACATTTTTAGCTATTTTTGTGAATTTAAGACGTAAAAGGAAAAAAAAGGTTTTTCTCCATTTTTGAGTGTTTTGACGAATTTGGGACATAACAAGAAGTAATGTTCTGCTTGATTTTTGACTATTTTGACGAATTTGAAACATAACGGGAGTTACAACACAATAGGACACGAGACACTTGAAGCACAATAAAACAAAAGAAACCTACTAAACGCAAAGCAATATGCACAAAACAAGGAAAACATACCTACTCAACAAAACACACTGCAACCCCAGACAACTACAATACAATACAGTACAACATAACACAACTCAACAATTGTGAAGCCACACTCAATTTTAAATCCGGCCGTTGCTTCTCAAAATGTTTTCGATATGAAATGTTTGTGAAGAATTTCGAGACAATATTTCTTTAATAATAATAATAATAATAATAATAATAATAATAATAATAATAATAATATTGATTTGCATTGCGCATACATCAATCCAAGAAATTTCCATTTGCGCATTACATTGACTCAAAAAATTCCTAAAAAAAAAAACTAGTACATATTCCAATTTACAAATCGTCTTATTTACAAATCGTTCCTAATAATTAGTAAAAATAATATGCAAATCCTTCATAATAAATTAGGTGGGAAACGCCATCTGAAATAAATGAGTCGCAAGAAATCTGTTTAGGAGTGAAGGTTTTCCTAGATTTTTGGCTATTTTAACGAATTAAAGAGAGATACCAGAAGTTAAGATTTTTCAAGATCTTGGGCTATTTTGACGATTTTGAGACATAACTGTGGTCAAGGTTTTTTACGATATTTGGCTGCTCTGACGAATTTAAAACATCACAGGGTTTAAGATTTTTCTCGATTTTTTTACTAATTTTGGAGTGAAGGTTTTCGTCGATCTTGGGGTATTTGGAAACACAACAGGAGTTAAGGTTTTTCTGAACCATTTTGAAGAATTTGAGACAGCTAGAGTTAAGGTTTTGCTCGATGTTTGGCCATTTTAACGAATTTGAGGGATAACAGGACTGAAGATTTTCCCCGTTATTTAGATATTTTTGCAAAATTTAGACGTAACAGGAGTTAACTTTTTTCTCTAGTTTCTACTTTTTTACGAACGTGCAATATAAGAGGATTTACGGTTTTGCTCAATAATTGGTTGTTTTTAAGAATTTGAGACATAAAGGTGCCAAAGTTTTCCTCCAGGTTTGGCTATTTTGACGAATTTGAGTTACAAGAAGAGTGTAAGTGTAGATTTTTCACTACTTTTGGCTATTTTGATGACTTCGAAACGGAGTGAAGGATTGAAAGTTTTTCTCCATTTTTACTAAATTCAGAGAGAACAGGACTAAAGGTTTTTCGAGATTTATGGCTATTTAGACGAATCTGAGACATAACAGGAGTGAAGTTTTCATCGATTTTGGGGTATTTTGACAAATGTTAGACATAACAGGAGTTAAAGAAGCAGTATGATGGGAGATCGATGGGAGATATCACGATTTTTGGCCAAAATTCACTAAATTTAAACTTTGAACACTGTGTTAATTAATTTCGCAACCGCTAATTAAAAGAAATATTAATAGTGATTCTAAGACGAAAGGTTGAGCCAAAATATAGTACAACCGGCGATTTTTAGTGCGTTACAACAGCGGAATTTGAAAACGTCCGCCAGACGTTTTCAAATTTGAATCCCTCTCTATCTTGGTCATCTGCCGGCGAAAATATCCGTGGATAGTTTCTTTGCATTCTGATAGTCTTTTAATGAAATTTTGTCATTATATCTTGGCTGCTATCAACCGAATAGCGTCTTTCCAATTTTTAATGTGTTACTAAAAATAGCGTGATACTGTCCCTTTAAGGTATAGCTATTTTAACGAATTTCAGACCTAACAGTAGTGTAGAATTTTTTCCATTTTTAACTCTTTTTACAAAATTTAGACGTAACTTTTTTCTCGAGTTTGTACTATTTTTACGAACTTGAGATACAGGAGGAATTAAGGTTTTGCTCAATAATTGGCTATTTTTAGAATTTGAGACAAAAGGTGTCAAGGTTTTCCTCCAGTTTTGGCTATTTTCAGAATTTAAGAAATAACAGGAGTGAAGATTTTTCTCGTTTCTTGGCTCTTTTAATGAACTTGAGGCAAAGCAGAAGTGAAGATATCTCTCAGTGTTTGTGTATTTTGAGGAATTTGAAACAACAGGAGTCAAGGAGTTATTGATTCTGGCTATTTTGTACGAGTATGAGAAATCACAGCAATTAAGGTTTTTCTTGATTTATGCTATTTTGACGAATTTGAGACAGAAGAGGAGTTAAGATTTTTCTCGATTTTTGGCAATTTTTTTTTATAAATTGAGACATTGTAGGAGTGAGGGATTTCCTCGCGTGTTGGCTATTTTAACGAATCTGCGACATAATAGGAGTTGTTATTTCTCGATATTTTGCTATTTTGACGAATTGGAGACATAAAAGGAGTGAAGCTTTTCCTCCATGATTGGTTATTTTGATGAATTTGAGACATAACAGAAGTGAAGATTCCTTTGAGATTTTTGGCTAGTTTGAAGACTTGAAGACATAAAGTTAGGAAAAGCTATTGTCCTTCTCAGTTAAGGCGCCCAGGCCTACGCCTTTTTTACGAATCGTAGACATAGCAGGGGTTATGTTCGAGTTTTGGCTATTTTGATGAATTTGAGTGGTAACAGGGGTGAAGATTTTTCTCAATTTTTGTGTATTTTGAGCAATTTGAGACAACAGGAGTCAAGGTTTTTTCGATTCTTGCCTATTTTCACGAATTTGACACAGAGCAGGAGTGAAGATTTTTCAAGATTTCTGGCTACTTGGAATGTGAGACAAGAGCAGCGTGGATTTTTTTTTGGGCTTTTTTTGTCGGATTTGAGACTTAACAGGAGTGAAGATTTGTCTTAATTTTTTTTGTATTTTGAAAAATTGGAGAGATGACAGGAGTGAAGAATTTTTAAGATTTGTGGCTATCTTGAAGAATTTGAGACATTAAAGCTGGGAAAAGATATTGTCCTTCTCAGTTTAAGCGCTCAGGCCTAGTCTCTTTTGCGTTAGTACAGTTCTTTCGTTTCTGCATTCGTCCTATTACTGAATATGCTTTCTCCGTTCTCCATGTGTAGCGAGAAGCTGAAAAGTGAAAAATTTCGCGTTTTCGCGAGGAGAAATCCTAGATTTCAGTAGGATGACCGTTTTTCGTGGCTTTCTACCGTTACGTGGAACATTAAAAAAAGAAACAACAACAGCTAAACTTATATCCTTCACTTACTTATCTAGGCCTTCAAACTGACAAAGTATGAGCTAACTCGTTTTCTTGGCTGTGGCCACCTTTTACGAATTTTCTTCGATTTTTACTGACATACACTCTTAAAAATCGTTCTCGATTTTTGGCTATTTTGACGAATTTGGGACATCACAGGAGTTAAGGTTTTTCTCGATTTTTCACTAAATTCAAGCACAGAGGGAGTGAAGGTTTTCCGAGATTTTTGGCTATTTAGACGAATCTAAGACATAAAAGGAGTTTAAAAGGTACTGCTAGAGTTTTGGCTATTTTGACGAAGTAATGAGAGAAAACAGAAGTTGATATTGTTCATGATCTGTGGCTATTTTGACGAATTTGAGACATAACAGGAGTTAACGTTTTCTCGAGTTTTGGCCATTTTGACGAATTTGAGGCTTGACAAGAGATACTTTTTTGCTCTATTTTATGCTCTATTCAAGAATTTGAAAAATAACAGGACTGAAGAAGTTAAAGAATCAACTTATTGCTCTACGTTTGCCGATTTTAACTAATGTGAGACCAGAAATATTCGCACGCTAGCCAGTAGCAGTAAAGTTGTATGGAGTTAAAGAAATCATCAGCATACGGTCCTTTGAGCTTCTTGCGGGAATCGAACTTAAAACTTTCTGCCATAAATATCTCACGCGTATCTCTTCTATTCTTATCTTGCAGCAGAGTTTACCAAACGCGAATATTTACGACATTATTGCTGTTCTGTCTACATTCTCTTTCCAACTGTCAACTGTTTACTCACTTATGTTAATCCATTTTGATTATGTCCAGTTCTTTCCGTTCAAATTATTCTATTGCTTTTATCCTGTTGGTTGATACGTGATGACGCCATTCGCTTCTGATTGGTTTTCCATCAAGCTATTGTTATTTGCTTATATAAGTGCAACACCAACCGGATGGTTTGGGCGGAATCAGTAAACTAAGCGCACAGTATACAGAATGAACCCTCGTCTTTTGTTATTCATTGAACCCATTGATTTCCTTAACACACTACAATTCAATACGGAATACAATTACCTTTCCATCCAATTACCCTTCACCCAAATATAACACAACGCAGCGCTAGAATAGAACAACACAATAGGACATAAGACAAGCACAATAAAACAAATGAAGCCTGCTAAACACAAAGCAACAAGCACAAAACAAAGAAAACATTCCTACTCAACAAAACACAACACCAGACAACTGCAATGCAATACAGTACGACACAAAGCGTGCGAAGCCAGTTTTCAAAAGAAATATTTCCTTCTCACGAATTTGAGACCACCAAAGAGTTAAATGAAACTAAATTAATTGGCCGGCATTTTTTAGGACATGGGAGACCAGTAAAAAATGTACCCCTTTGCTTGGTTTCAAGCCATTTTTACGGATTTTAGACCAGAAAGGAATTAACTTATTGCTCGACTTTTTAACTATTTTCACGAATTTGACACCAGAAAGTAAATTTATTGCTTAATTTTTTGTCCACTTTTAACAATTTGAGATCAGGAGAAAATTAACATTTTTATCAATTTCTGGGTTAATGTTTGGCTCGATTCTTAGCTATTTTTACTCAATTCAAGGACAACGAGAGTGAAGGTTTTCCGAGATTTTTGCGGCTATTTAGGCGAAACTGAAACATAATAGGAGTCAATGTACTCCTAGATTTCTGGCTCTTGAGGAATTTGAGACATCAGGAGTAATAATAATAATAACTTTATTATTGTGTCACAAAAGGAATGTAGTGAAGATTTTTCTCGAGTTTTGGCTATTTTGACGATTTTGCGTGATAAAATTTCAATTTCTGGGTTAATGTTTGGCTCGATTCTTAGCTATTTTTACTCAATTCAATGACAACGAGAGTGAAGGTTTTCCGAGATTTTTGCGGCTATTTAGGCGAAACTGCAACATAATAGGCGTCAATGTACTCCTAGATTTTTGGCTCTTGAGGAATTTGAGACAACAGGAGTAATAATAATAATAACTTTGTTATTGTGTCACAAAAGGAATGTAGTGAAGATTTTTCTCGAGTTTTTTGCTATTTTGACGATGTTGCGTGTTAAAAGGAGTGTGGTTTTTTCTCGAGTTTTGGCTATTTTGACGATTTTGCGTGATAAAAGGAGTGAGGATTTTTCTCGATTTTGGCAAATTTGACGAATTTGAGACATAACGGTAGTTAAGATGTCACTATTTTTGTGTATTTTGAAAAATTTGAGATAACAGCAGTCAAGATTTTTGTCAATTTTTGGCTATTTTGACGAATTCAGACAACAGGAGTGAATTTTCTGTTTTGGCTTTTTTTTTCTTACTTAATTGAGACATTACAGGAGTGAAGGTTTAGGCTATTTGGGCGAAACTGAAACATAACAAGAGTGAAGGTATTGCTAGATTTTTGGCTATTTTGACGAATTAGTAAGAGATAACAGAAGTTAAGATTTTCAGGATCTTTGGCTATTTTGAAGAATTTGAGACATAACAGGAGTTAACTGTTTCTCGCTTTTTGGCTCTTGAGGAAATTTAAGACAACAGGAGTGAAGATATTTCTCGATATTTGGCTATTTTGACGAATTTTAGAGGCAACACGATTGAAGACTAATTGTCAGTGAAAATCAGAGAAATCGTGGCCACGGTAAAAAAAATCGATTTCGCTCATACCTTGTTAGTTTGAAAGCCTAGGTAAGCATGTGAAGGATATAAGGTTAGTTTTTTTGAAGTATTCCATATAACGGCAGAAAGCAACGAAAAACGGTCATCTATCGGAAGCTCGGATTTCTCTTCGTGAGAACTCGACATTTTAATAAGTTGTCAGTGAACTTGTTCAAAAACTGCAACGACAAAAACTTTACAAATTTTGTCTTACACGCGAGGATATAGAACTTATCAAATACAGACTCGTCTTGGAAAAGTTGCTAGTGTATAATCAGCGTTCATGGACAATTTATTAATCGAGAAATGCGTCGACTGCGTCGGTGGTATAGTGGTGAGCATAGCTGCCTTCCAAGCAGTTGACCCGGGTTCGATTCCCGGCCGACGCACAGTTCCTACTTTTATTTTTATGTTATTTTTATATTTTTAAAGGAATATCGCATTTTTCATCAAGAAATACTTTTTGCCAAAGTACGCGTCCAAGAAAAAAAGTTTCAACTTAGGCTTGACAATAGCATTGCACTGTAGTTTTTTTTATTTCTTTCTTACCACAAAGGTGATTTATCTTGCACGTATTGTTGGTTTTCATGTGATTTCATTAAAATTCTAAACCTTAAACAAAGGCCAACAGAAATCTGCTCTTTAAAGGTGTTCTCTACAACAGTGGGTCAAACCTTCAAAGATAATTTCATGTCCATCTATCGCTTGTTCCTTGCTTCCCTTTGGAAATAGGACATTTGAAATTTGTTCAAATTGGTGGCAGCCGGAAACAACCGGGTCATCAAACCAATATTTTTCTTTGGCTTTTTCATTTTCAAGCTTGATAATGATATCAAGGTACTATCCGGATGAATTCTGAAGAGAAACTAGGAAAATTGAGTTCATTATCTGCTTGGTTGCCTTGTTGCAGTCCTAAAAGAGGGACACCAATATGGTGGACACATACTGAGTCTTGTAATTTTTTTAAGAATCATTTTCTCGATAACATTGTTATGAAGAGAACTACATAGCTGTTCCTTTCCCCTATCGTTTAACGTTCTGCGCATCTCCAGATACTCGGGTTTCCTATGGGTGTTGCCTACTAATACAGGAATATTTTTGCGCGGTTTTAGACTACGCGAAGAAAGCAGAACTTAGCAAGTGCTCTTGGTATTTCAAAAGAAAATTGGGGATAACCATGCACTTTTCGGAGATAAAAAACACTTCAATTTGATAAAAAATGCCAAACATTGCTTTGTATTTTTAATTAGCACTTTTTAGAATTATTGTTTCTTAATTATTTATAAAAATGCGTGGTTACCCCCAATTTTCTTTTTGGATTCCAACAGTCCTTGCTAAGATCTGCTTAGTAATAAACTACGCAGAAATACCTCTGTAGTAGGAGGCACCGTCCTTAATTTATTTTTTTTTTTAGACTTTTATATCGTCATAAGGTCTTGATAGCGGGAAACAAGTAATATTTTTGAAGAGAAACGCAGGCACATTTTGATTTTGAAGACATTTCTGGCCATTTTAAGGAATTTGATATATAACAGGGGTTAATGTTTGGCTCGATTCTAAACTATTTTTACTCAATTCAAGGACAACGGAAGTGAATGTTTTCCGAGATTTGTGACTACTTAGGCGAAAGTGAAACATAATAGGAGTTAATGTACTCCTAGATTTTTGGCTCTTGAGGAATTTAAGACAACAGGAGTGAAGATTTTTCTCGAGTTTTGGCTATTTTGACGATTTTGCGTGATAACAGGAGTGAGGATTTTTTTCGAGTTTGGCTAATTTGACGAATTGAAGACATAACTTTAGTTAAGATGTCACTATTCTTGTGTATTTTGAAAAATTTGAGACAACAGGAGTCAATATTTTTATCAATTTTTGGCTATTTTGTCGAATGTAAGACAACGGAGTGAAGTTTTTTCACGATTTTTGGCCCTTTTTTTACTTAATTGAGACATTACGGGAGTGAAGGCTTAGGCTATTTGGGCGAAACTGAAACATAACAGGAGTGAAGGTATTGCTAGATTTTTGGCTATTTTGACGAATTAGTAAGAGATAACAGAAGTTAAGATTTTCAGGATCTTTGGCTATTTTGAAGAATTTGAGACATAACAGGAGTTAACTGTTTCTCGCTTTTTGGCTCTTGAGGAAACTTAAGACAACAGGAGTGAAGATATTTCTCGATATTTGGCTATTTTGACGAATTTTAGAGGCAACAGGATTGAAGAATAATTGCCAGTAAAAATCAAACAAATCGTGGCCACGGTAAAAAAATCGATTTCGCTCATACTTTGTTAGTTTGAAAGCCTAGGTAAGTGAGTGAAGGATATAAGGGTAGTTTTTTGAAGTATTCCATATAACGGCAGAAAGCCACGAAAAACGATCATCTATCGGAAGCTCGGATTTCTCCTCGCGAGAACTCGACATTTTAATAAGTTGTCAGTGAACTTGTTCAAAAACTGCAACGACAAAAATTTTACAAATTTTGCCTTACACGCGAGAATATAAAACTTATCAAATACAGAATCGTCTTGGAAAAAGTTGCTCGTGAACAACCAGCCCTTATTGACAATTTATTAATCGAAAAATACGTCGAATGCGTCGGTGGTATAGTGGTGAGCATAGCTGCCTTCCAAGCAGTTGACCCGGGTTCGATTCCCGGCCGACGCATAGTTCCTTCATTTATTTTTATGTTATTTTTATATTTTTAAAGGAATATGGCATTTTTCATCACGAAATTCGTTTTGCCAAATCTACGCGTCCAAGAAAAAAAAATTAATTTTGGCCTCCCGAAACACAGAAATTCACAAAACCGTGTCATCAATCTAATATTTCTGTGTTACTTTTTCATTTTCAAGCTTGATAATGAGTAAAGTTTTTCCGAGATTTTTGGTTATTTAGAGGAATCTGAAACATAACAGGAGTTAAGTTTTTGCTCGATTTTTGGCTGTTTTTGCGAATTTGAGTAAAAGCAGGAGTTATAAAGATCTTTCTAAATTTCTGGCTATTTTTACGGATTTGAGAGAAAACATGAGTTAAGATCTTTTTCGATGTTTTGCTTTTTCCGACGAATTTAAGACATAACAGCAGTGAAGATTTTTCAGGATTTTTGGTTACTTGGAACAATTTGAAAAATCACAGGAGTGAAGATGTTTCTAGATTTTTGGCTATTTTGACGAACTGGAAACCTGCTGAACACAAAGCAATATGCACAAAACAAAGAAAACATACCTACTCAACAAAACACAACCAAACCCCAGACAACTACGATACAAAACAGTACAACATAACACAACTCAACAATTGTGAAGCCACACTCAATTTTAAATCCGGCCATTGTTTCTCAAAATGTTTTCGATATGAAATTTTTTTTTCTCGCAAGAAATCTGTTTCAGGAGTGAAGGTTTTCCGAGATTTGTGGCTATTTCGGTGAAACTGAAACATAACAGTAGTTAAGGTATTGCTAGATTTTTGGCTATTTTGACGAATTAAAGAGAGAGAACAGAAGTTAAGATTTTTCACGATCTTGGGCTTTTTTGACGAATTTGAGGCATCACAGGGTTTAAGATTTTTCTCGATTTTTTTTACTAATTTCAGAGTGAAGGTTTTCCTCGATTTTGGGGTATTGTGGGGAATCTTAATTACAACAGGAGTTAAGGTATTTCTGAATTTTTGCCCATTTTGAAGAATTTGAGACAGCTGGAGTTAAGGTTTAGCTCGATGTTTGGCCATTTTAACGAATTTGAGGGATAACAGGACTGAAGATTTTCCCCGTTTTTTGGATATTTTTGCAAAATTTAGACGTAACAAGAGTTAACTTTTTTCTCGAGTTTCTACTTTTTTATGAACATGCGACATAAGAGGAATTACGGTTTCGCTCAATAATTGGTTATTTTTACGAATTTGAGACATAAAAGGTGCCAAAGTTTTCCTCTGGATTTGGCTATTTTAACGAATTTGAGTTACAAGAAGAGTGTAGATTTTTCACTATTTTTGGCTGCTTTGACGAATTCGAAACCTCATAGGATTGAAGGTTTTTCTCTATTTTTACTAAATTGAGTGATAACGGTAGTAAAGATTTTTCGAAAGTTTTGGCTACTAAGACCAATATGAGACAGAACAGGGCCGGAGTGAAGTTTTCATCGATTTTGGGGTATTTTGACGAATGTTAGACCTAACGGTAGTGTAGAATTTTCTCGATTTTAAACTATTTTTATAAAATTTAGACGTAACTTTTTCTCGAGTTTGTACTATTTTTATGAACTTGAGACAATTTTGCTCAATAATTGGCTATTTTTACGAATTTGAGACAAAAGGTGTCAAGGTTTTCCTCGAGTTTTGGCTATTTTCAGAATTTGAGAAATAACAGGAGTGAAGATTGTTCTCGTTTCTTGGATCTTTTGATGAATTTGAGGCAAAGCGGACGTGAAGATATCTCTCAGTGTTTGTGTATTTTGAGGAATTTGAAAATACAGGAGTCAAGGAGTTATTGATTCTTTCCATTTTGTACGACTTTGAGAATCACAGCAATTAAGGTTTTTCTCGATTTATGCTATTTTGACGAATTTGAGACAGAAGAGGAGTTAAGATTTTTCTCGATTTTTGGCTACTTTTAATAAATCGAGACACTGCAGGAGTGAGGGGTTTCCACGGGTTTTGGCTATTTTAACGAATCTGCGACATAACAGGGGTTGTTAATTCTCGATAGTTGGCTGTTTTGACGAATTGGAGACATAAAGGAGTGAAGCCTTTCCTCCATGATTGGTTATTTTGATGAATTTGAGACATAACAGAAGTGAAGATTTTTTCAAGATTTTTGGCTAGTTTGAAGAAATTAAGATATAAAGCTAGGACAAGCTATTTTCCTCCTCAGTTAAACCGCCCAGGCCTTCGCCTTTTTGACGAATCGTAGACATAGCAGGGGTTATGTTCGAGTTTTGGCTATTTCGATGAATTTGAGTGGTAACAAGAGGGAAGATTTTTCTCAATTTTTGTGTATTTTGAGCAATTTGAGACAACAGGAGTCAAGGTTTTTTCGATTCTTGCCTATTTTGACGAGTTTGAGACAGAGCAGGAGTGAAGATTTTTCAAGATTTTTTGCTACTTTGACTGAATGTGAGACAAGAGCAGCGTGGATATTTCACATTTTGGGCTTTTTTGACGGATTTGAGACTTAACAGGAGTGAAGATTTGTCTTAATTTTTTTTATATTTTGAAAAGTTGGAGAGATGACAGGAGTGAAGAATTTTTAAGATTTGTGGCTATCTTGAAGAATTTGAGACATTAAAGCTGGGAAAAGATATTGTTCTTCTCAGTTAAAGCGCTCAGGCCTAGTCTCTTTTGCGTTAGTACAATTCTCTCGTTCCTGCATTCGTCCTATTATTGAATATACTTTCCTCGTTTTCCATGTGTAATTAGAAACTGAAAAGTGAAAAAATTCGCGTTCTCGCGAGGAGAAATCCGAGATTCCGGTAGGATGACCGTTTTTCGTGGCTTTCTACCGTTACCTGAAACGTTAAAAAAAAATGAAAGCCACATTTTACTTTATATCTTTCACTTATTTACCAAGGCTTTCAAACCGACAAAGTATGAGCGACTTCCTTTTCTTGGCCGTGGCCACCTTTTAGGAATTTTCTTCGATTTTTACTGACATTCGCTCTTAAAAATCGTTCTCGATTTTTGGCTATTTTGACGAATTTGGGACATCATCACAGGAGTTAAGGTTTTGCTCGATTTTTAGCTATTTTTACTAAATTCAAGGACAGAGGGAGTGAAGGTTTTCCGAGATTTTTGGCTATTTAGACGAATCTAAGACCAAAAAGGAGATAAGGTACTGCTAGATTTTTGGCTGTTTTGACGAATTAATGAAAGATAACAGAAGTTAATATTGTTCATGATCTGTGACTATTTTGACGAATTTGAGACACAAGAGGAGTTAACGTTTTCTCGAGTTTTGGCCATTTTGACGAATTTGAGGCTTGACATACTTTTTTGCTCGATTTTATGCTAAATTCAATTCAATTTTTATGCAAGAATTTGAAATACAACAGGACTGAGAAAGGAAAAGAATCAACTTATTGCTCTACGTTTGCCGATTTTAACGAATGTGATACCAGAAATATTCGCACGCTAGCCAGTAGCAGTGAAGTTGTATCAGAGTTAAAGAAATCATCAGCATACGATCGTTTAAGCTTCTTGAGGGGAATCGAACTTAAAATTTTAACCCATAAATATCTCACGCGAATCTTTTTTATTCTTATCTTGCGGCAGAGTTTACCAAACGCGAATATTTACGACATTATTGCTGTTCTGTCTACATTCTCTTTCAAACTGTTTACTCACTTATGTTAATCCATCTTGATTATGTCCAGTTCTTTGCGTTCAAATTATTCTATTGCTTTTATCCTGTTGGTTAATACGTGATGACGCCATTCGCTTCTGATTGGTTTTCCATCAAGCTATTGTTATTTGCTTATATAAGTGCAACACCAACCGGATGGTTTGGGCGGAATCAGTAAACTAAGCGCACAGTATACAGAATGAACCCTCGTCTTTTGTTATTCATTGAACCCATTGATTTCCTTAACACACTACAATTCAATACGAAATACAATAACCTTTCCATCCAATCACCCTTCACCCAAACATAACACAACACAACAATAGAAATGAACAACACAAAAGAATAAAACAAAAGAAACCTGCTAAACACAAACACAAAACATACCTACTCAACAAAACACAACACAACACAAGACAACTACAATACAATACAGTACAACACAACACAAGACTAGAAAAGACAACACAACACAACACTTGTAAAGCCACACTTTTAAATCCAGCCGTTGTTTTTCAAAATGTTTTCGATACGAAATGTTTCTGAAGAATTTCGAAACAATTTTTGTTTCCTTCCAAGAAATCTGTTTCTAAAAGAAATATTTCCTTTTCATGAATTTTGAGACCACCAAAGAGTGAACTGATAACTAAATTATTGGCCATTTTCAGGACATTGAGACCTTAAGAGAAAAATGAATTTACTGCTCGGTTTCCTGCCATTTTCACGGATTTTAGACCAGAAAGGAATTAAGTTATTGCTCGATGTTTAAACTATTTACACAAATTTGAGACAAGAAAGGAGTAACTTTATTGATTAATCTTTGTCCATTTTTAAAAATTTGAGACCAGGAGAACATAAACTTATGTCTCAATTTTTAGCTATTTTGAGGCATTTGATATATAACAGGGGTTAATGTTTTGCTAGATTTTTCGCTATTTTGACGAATTTGAGAGACAATAGGAGTTAAGATTTTTCTCGATTTTTGGCTTTTTTGACGAATTTGTGACATAAAAGGAGTAAAGATTTTTCAGAAGTTTTGTCTATTTCGAACAATGTGAAAAATCACAGGAGTGAAGATTTTTCTCGATTTTTGGTTATTTTGACGAATTGTACAAAGAACAGGAATTAAGGTTTTACTCAATTTGTGGCTATTTTCTCGACTACGTCTCGGTCCATAAAACAGGAACTTGGCCAATATCCAGCCATCTCAATGACCTCACGCTTGGTTAACAACGCATATGTAATGTTGCGACTTACCAGTGCATCTGAAAAAAGAATGTCTGCCAGTCAGCCAGCTACCCAACATGAACATCAACCATTCAAAAGGTAATTCATGTGCTGTACATAATGGTTTTGTGTACAGGGTCCCATGGTGTAATGGTTAGCACTCTGGACTTTGAATCCAGCGATCCGAGTTCAAGTCTCGGTGGGACCTGAATGAGTCCTTTATATATTTTACCGAACAATGAATTTTTTATTTTTATTAGTTTTAATTTTTATCGTGCAAATATCAAGTGTAACGGGACCTCTGTTCATTAATTCCTCATCAACAAGAAGTGATGAAACCTCTGACTTTACTTTTTACTTACTTTTTCGTTTTATCAATTCAGTTGATAACGTGATTTGGCCACCGCAAAGGGATTCGAGAGCTGACGTTACATGAGTTGGTCTTTCGTCAAAGCGACGACGCAGCAACCCAGTTTAGAAACCAACTCCCATATCTATTTCGAAAAAGTTTGAATTGAAACTGAAAATCAACTGGATAATGAAAACGAATAGAACACAAGTTTGAGTGAACGTCATGAAGCGTCGGTGGTAAGCAGAGCTAACTTGGCTCCCAGCCACTTGCTATATTGTGTTCTTATTGTATTCTATAATATAAGTTGTCGATCATTATTGTAACGTATTATCTGTTGGTGAAGCTAATAAAAAAATAAATAAAATAAGATGCATACAAAACATAACAAGCCTTGGAAACACCTACCAAGTAAAGGAGAAAGTAATGGATCAGAATTTTTTTTTTTACTTTTTTAAAAGTTGGGGTCGGTCGGACGATGGGAAACATATAAATTTACGAGGAAGGTCTGAGTGTTATGCAACTGGCCCCAGTTTCTTACTAGTCAAGGAGGTAGCGCGGGATTTTGAAGATGTACGCACGAGAATAAATTTTTCGTAAGCGCCAAAGGCGCTTACAAGTAGGGGGTCTGGGGGCATGCTCCCCCAGAAAATTTTAAAATTTAGGGTCTTGGAAATGCCATCTCCTGGTTTTTCTGCGGTGCATTTTCAATAAGTAATACGGCAAAAATGCAGTAGAAAGTTGTTTATTTTAACCGTTTCCCTAGTGATTTCTGTATACTACAGTGTTCCGAAAAGAAAAAAAAAATACAAAGACAATGAAGACAGGTCACAAGGGCGAGGCGTCGACCCTTAAGACGGGCAAATTCCGTTACCAACCTGTCAATATCCACGTTCTTATGTTTATGTATATGACGGATTGCTAGGGAGCTTAATCTTTCATCCGTCATCGTACTTCGCAGAGGGGATTTTAGTCTCTTCATGCTACTGAAGCTACATGCGGCAGTGCATGTAGACACAGAATAAATTAACAATGTTACGAGAGCAACATAGTACACCGGGATAAAATTGGGATTAACCAAAGTCTGCGGCGTCGCATTCGGATCCATGCCACTCCATTTGTGCTTCCATCTTGTGAGGCGTTTTTCCTATTTTTGCTTACCACTCGAATGCATTTTGCCATTATTAGTGGCCAGCACTGAATTATTAATGCTTGGATAATGGGAATTCTAATAAAAAAAACGCCAGTTTAATGTGAAAATATGAAATTATTACCCAGCAAATTGAATGAGAAAAAAAGTTTTATCTCAGATTTCAGCTGTACGCACGGGCGTACGTGCGTACATGGACGCTACGCCACTGCTAGTATCTTTTAGACTGCCACTTTTTTTTTCTCTCAGATCATAGACGCTAGCGAAAATGTAGAAATTACGCAAATAAACAGTGAAAAAGGGAAAGGAATTGGCTCCATAAAAATAATAAAGATATTTTAACAGGGAGCCCAAGTCACAAATGTGGTTTTCAGAGGGGCCTTGAATGGGATAAATTACATAATAAAATAAATTGCCTGAACAGTGAAAGCTAAGAATTGATACATTAAAATTAAGAATTCAAATAATGAGCATAAAAACGGGAAATTCAAGAAACATTCCTAATACGTCTTTTAAAAGCTAGAATGTCAGAAATATTTTTAACTTCATCAGAAAAGATGTTCCAGTCATCAGCAGCTCCATAAATAAAACGGTTTTGGCCCCAAGAGCAACGTGATTGGGGCTTATGTTAAATATTGTTTCTTCTTCGAGTGTTGTAATTGTGAGTGTCTTTATAACTATGAAACTTGAAATTCTAGTCAATCAAGCCGTGTAAAGCCTTGAAGAACAATATCAATCTATGAAATCTTCTTCTTTTCGTCAAGTTATCCCAGCCAAGCTGATCGAGCGCCTCGGTAGCAGATGAATGTCTTGGCATATCGAGAACAATTATGGTAGCTAAATTTTGCAGCACTTGGACTTTCTTCATCAGAGCTCTCCCCTTTCGCTTAATCCAACGCGTGCTACGTAAATTAGTAGAAACCTTGAGAGACTGTAGGAGAAGAGACTGCAATAATCTGAGTCATATGTCTTCAGCGAGCTTATTTCCCCAACCCCGCCTCCTTCATGGGCAAAACCCGAGCATAAGCCGTTGATGCTTCGCTGTCAGGAATGACCGAGCTGTTCCAATGCCCCACGGAAAAGAAATTTAAGAAGAGAGATTTGCTGCCGCTGATCTCATGAACACACTGAAGTTCTGCCACGTCGTATTTATCTTGTGTCTTCAGTTTGTAGATCTGCAATCTCATTATGAGTTTATTAGAGCCGTTTAGCTACAATTTGAAATATTTCATGAATGAATCTAATGTTAGACTACAAAAATGGCCGTACGAGATCGCTCATGGTGCATTGAGCACCCCTTTTACTCGTCATGTATGCCAACAGATTGTATCTTGAGTAAAACAAATACGAGATGGCGGATCACCGTATTATTTCAAGTTTGCATATAGAGTGTTTTCATTCACGTGACTACCGGCCATATTGGTTTACTGAAACAAAAGAAAGTATTTGCATAAAAATATAGTTCAATTCCCAGAGGTTTAGTTTGGGACACCAACATGGCCGCCATTTCTTTGTTTTGGGACACCAACATGGCCGCCGTGACGTCATGTGAAAACACGTATGTCCTGCTAAGCAACGCAATTATCATTATTATTATCCAGGTTGTAGTAATTTATAATTCAACAAAGATGCCACTCAAAGGCCAGAAACTACGTAACTGAATCAAGTTTTATCTTGGAATGAAAGATTAAATATTTGATAAACTACTAAATATAGAAGGAAAGAGCTTATACCCAAATAATAATAAAAAAAGAAACAAACTACACAGTTTTATAGAGAGAAAATATAATATATGTACATCTTGATTAGAAAATAATATCCCTTGACATTATCCGGATTATTCGTTTACAGGGAAAAAATGTGTTTTTCGTTCACTTTTCACTTTTTTAATTTCCAGTATGCTTCTCAGTAAACGTTGAAACATTTACTTGCTATACATTTTAACAACGTGTTTCTGAAAAAAAAATTACAATCGGTCAATTCAGGCAGATTTTCGCTTTGCTTTGGGAGCAAATGCTCCGCTCGTAAAATTTCTTTCATGCCTCGGTGACAGATTTTAATGCAATCAAATCATATAGAGATCTGAAATTGTCTCAGGCCATTTCTTTAAGACAAATAAATTATTGGTCAATAATTTTCATCATTGTACAATTCTGGGGTCGGTCTCGGTGTAAAATTTAACCCAACTGAAATATTTCCTCGAGCCACTAGCGACGTTTCAATTTTACACCGCACTTCAGTCTGGATGTTTCAACTCCAAGCAGTTCTTCTCATATCTTCTATGATTGTTGCGTCTACAATTCTAAGATTATGCTAGAAGTGTTAGGCAATTTTCCTCTATTTACGCTTTCCTTGATAGCGGTTGATATTCTGATAATTCCTCCAGTTTCCAAAGGATTTCCTATAAGCCTGATATCTTGCGTATGGATTCTGATATTGTGTCCTTGATTTACCGTATTGCCTAAACTGACTGTAATAATTATTGTAATTATTTGATTGGGCAGCTGGGTAGTAATTCCTGTATCTGTATGTCTCCGGTGCAACACGAGGCGCCGAGTAAGTCAGTGGCCTGATTGCATTCTGCTGTACAGCACTTCGGGCGATACAGCACCTGGTGGAACACGCTGGAGCACAGGTAGCGGGACAAGATCCAGGACAGGTTGGGGGGACGGGTAGGGCTGGAGGAGGCATCGGGTAATAGACTGGCGCAGGGGGAGGGGGAAGGGGAGGAGTGCAACAGGCTTGAGAGCATGTTGGGAAACATTTGGCTGGGCATGTGCCTGGACATGTTGGTGGGGGGAGAGGACGGGGTGGAGGAGGAGGGGGAGGAGGGGGTGGGGGGCTACAGCAGCTGATGTCACATCTTGGAAAACACTTGTATGGTTTGTGGCATGGTAAGGAACACACCTGGAGGCAAAAAAGTAACGAGTTAAAGTGATACAACTAAATTAAGTCAATAGTGTGAACCCTAGTCTGTCTGGTTTTCCTGGAAAGGACTATTGTTGATGGCAGTGACCTACTGATGTTTTCACAACCGCAAATAAAAGTCACCTGAAAGAGACACACTGAAGATTACCTTTTCTCAAGTTGTAGAAACGTCAGTCCATTTCCTGTTACTGTCACTATGAACATTTTTTTTTTCGGCGCCAGATTCACCAGGACTGTACTCCTTCACGCTATGATGTATGATCGGATCATATAGAAGAGACTGATAATATAAATTACAATACTACGCGCTATTTTCGATTTGCTATCTTCCTTGAACATGTTAAGCAATTCTAGGTTTATAGATGTGCCGATCGACTTTGAACCTGTAATTAGCGGAATTAATTAATAAACAAGAAGGAAACAAATACCAAGAGATTGAAGAATAAGTAGATCGCCGGGATGCAATTGCAACTCAATGGAAAAATGCATATTGAATTATAATTATCAACTGGCGTAATAACAAAGTGATAAAGTAATACAAAACGTTGTATCAAAATATGTTAGACGTACCAAAAGTATTTAAAAAGTTTCTTAAAGTTTTATTCTCTACTCTTATTGGTTAATTAGTGGATAGGAGTCTGGTCTAACATGGTTTTTTTCAAACGTTTTCGGGCACACGCCTACTCACTCACCGGCACAATCTTTGGATGCTGAATGCAGCGATACACAACCCTTGCATATTTATACACATCAGGGCAAATAATGGAGTTCCTCTTTCCAAGGAAGGCATTGGTAGCTGAAACAGTGCACTTATTTTCTCCTTGACACAAGTCATATAACTTAGAATTGATCCGCTGTTCCTGCTCCACGCAATGACCCTTAGATGGGAGGATGTCGTGTTGACATGTGGTGTTATCATCTCTGCCGTAGAACGTACTGAAAATCGCGATGCGATCATACCTGGCAAAGTAAACCAAAAATAGTAAAATTTCCGCATGTCAAAAGCATGATATGATTTTGATGGAATTGCGTTAGAATAAATCAGAAAGATAAATTGATGAATAATAAAACTTTTGACGGCAGGCTTTTTTTGTTATCCTCAAATAGTCTGGGAAACCAATGGATTTATCCCCCGCCGAAAATAAACCAGAACCCCTTTGACAACTGGAGTTAGGTGCATCCAATTTGGCGGAAACCAAATTGAAATTTACTGACGTTTCAGACTTGGATTTTCTGGCCTTTCCGGCCCTAAATTAGCCCTAATAGCATTCAACTTAAGAACACAAAAACTAAATGATACGCAGTATGTCCAATTATCGGCCTTCGTGACGTCATATGATGCGAAAATTACGCAATTTCGGAAAGTTCGCCATTTTGAATTTCTTGTTGTTGTTTTTTTTTTGCAGAGAATGACGTAAGCAAGTAGTCAAACCCACTAAAATTATCAAAAACTCGTCGAACCAAAAGTTCAAGTCGCAAAGACTAATTCATGATAATGGCTATTTGTTTGAACAATCTCGGACGATTTTCAAGTGCAATCGCAAATATTAAAGTTCTCCTGTTGCGGACTCTCTGTGAATGTGGCCGAGGTCAGGATTCTAAGGAACCTTACCATTTATTGGCATGGTAAACAAAAGACATGAAGACATAATTTTTTTTTCTCACTTGTTTGGGCATCTAATCTTCAGTTTGTGTCCCTCACACGCCACTGCCACTGACTGTTTCCTCTTTAAAAACAAAGGCATCGGAGGCGGTCTTGGCGCGCAGCACTCCTTAGAGCAATGAGGATAGCACTCCTTTGGGCAATCCGCTGCACAGGGAGGCGGTGGAGGAGGTTTAGGGGGAGCAGGGGCTGGAGAAGGCGCAACAGGTAAAGCAAACGCTGGAGCAGGAGCGGCAGCGGAAGGAACTTTAATGTATTGGGCTGGCGGCGGCGAGGCTGCCTGAACAGGTGGCCTGTAATAAAACTGTTGCTGTTGTTGCTGTAGTTGTTGCGGCCGGTAATAAAACTGTTGCTGTTGCTGTTGCCGTAGTTCTTGTTGATAAAATGGCGATAGTTGGGCTGTGTTTTGCTGAGCGGTGTAACAGCAAACAGGGTTACAACTTGGATAACACTGTGATGAACATGTCCCGGGGCAGCTTCCTAAATGAGAGAAAAACTTTCTTTCATGCAGTTACCGGCTCTAAAGAGCTTACAAAATTAATGCTCACGATTTTTTTTGTTTGATGAGAGGGGTATGGTGCCACTTCCTCACTTTGCAGCTCGTAGCTGAATTGCAGAGGAACCAGAGAGGTGAGATTAGGCGTCAGCATTTAGAAGGCTCCTCTGACTTCCGCCTCAGTCTATATATGATCTGATATCAACCACCCAAAGCAACGAGGGCACAAGTCACATAGACCACGGCACCAGGAATTCCACACCCTACCTTTTCGAACAGTGCCAAGGGTTTTTAAAATACGTCCCCTTCCAATTAAGGCGTAAGGATAAAGGAGGCAAGGCCAACAGCTTAACTGACAACTAACACTGTTAGTTGTCAGTTAGTTGAACTGAGCTAACCGGGCGACGGCATCGTTGGTGAGTTGTCCAAACTCCCCGACAGATGGCACGAAATTCAAGGTTTTGGCTGGGCTAAAATAAGTCAATATTTGTCAAACTGAATTTTCTCAACGTTAAATAGACTTAATTAACAGCAAAGGTCAACCTGTTGATTTGTGGAAGCAGTCTTCGAAATGTACGGATTGGACGGCTGATTGAATAAAATTATTACCATTAATTAGATATACTAACATTTTTGCCTGTCATGCTGTTAATCAAGGCTGGTTTTCCGACATGATCGGTAGCAATCGACAAAAATAGTAACTGTGTGATCGCCAGCGATCATATCATCATATTGGGAACCAAGTGATGCAATTGTCGTCGGTGTGATTCAAAGGCTGAGTCACCGTGTTACAGCGTTTCCATGGTCAGCACAATAATTAATCGCTTTTTTCCAGCGATCAAGGGAACCTAGGCAATCACATGGTAACCTTCCTTCAGGGGAGGGCTGTTGGGTGACGGTGATTATGTGACTTACCTAATAAGGAGCCATGTACTCTTGCACTAAACAAAATAGCAACTAAAAGACCCGGGAACCACATGGTGGTATTCGCCTACAGTATTCCTGAAAGGAAAAAGTTACACTGATTCATATTTAAGGCTAATTATTAATTTTATAAATGAAAAAAAAATTGGGAAAACAATGTAACTATTTAAAAAACTTTGATCGAAACTGTTTCAGGGAGGATCCTTCATGCAGGTGACAGAAGGGCGCATTCTTTTACAATTATGGGCCCGGTTGTTCGAAAGCCGATTAACGCTAATTCCGGATTAAGAATTAACCGAGGTTTTCATCTCGCTCATTGAAAATGATTTTAAAAGCTAATTTTAAGTTAACGGTCAAGAAAAGTCTAGGACAAAACTGAGGAACAGAAACCGTTTTGAAAAGTCTTCATTGATTAGTTAATAAACTGGAATCAAAGTTCACGTTAACCCAGGATTAGTTTGATCGGGCTTTGAACAACTCGGCCCTGGGGCCTGTTCCTCGAAAGTCCCGGTAACTTACCGGGCCCGATAAGTGTCTTTGGTGATAAATATTTCTTCACAGAAGTCGATTTTTGTTAGCTTTGAATACTAGATTTTAAAATCTTATAATTCTATGAAAACATTGGGCCAAGTACCATGTCTGTAATCATTGTGTAATCGGCGAAAAAATATTTAAAAATATACTTATCGGGCCCGGTAAGTTACCGGGTCTTTCGAGAAACGGTCCCCTGGTTATTCTTATTACGGTTCAGGAATACCAGAATGCAGAGAATATCAGTTCCCAAAAAGAATGCAATTCCGCCTATCCCATATTAACCCGAAGACCTTCCGAAAAGAACGCATCTGACTGAGTAAACTGTATTCGGTTCATTCTGCTTAGCTATCAGGGGCAGAATAAAACGGAGCACTAACTCTGTTCATTTCGAAAGCAGAATTCGTCCCAAGCGAACATAAATGTGATCTATTCCATGTAGTCCGTTGCCAGAATAGTTCTAAAAGAATCGAACGCTCCCGGACGTTTTACTTTGATTTTCATTTCTAATTTAAACCTAAGTGGAACTAACTCGATCAGCAAAGTACATCCATTACAAATAACGTGTACGTATCTATTTTAGTTTTATTTTGTTTGTGTTGACAACTCTTAAGTCAATTTTGGCTATTTCCTCGTGTATTTGAAAATCAACAAATTCAAGATGGCCACCGATTGAAAACCATGACGTAATTCTTATATCGCGTGGCGGCATTGGCTCATGTTGCCGGCCTCAAAGAAAACATTTGTAGACATATTATCTACTCTCTAAGTTTCATTGTCATAGGTTAGGTAATTGCAGTTAAGGAGTGGGGTGTAACCAGCCCCGCCCTGCCCAGCCCGGAGGAGTTAAACAAAAAAGTAAACTTACCTTAGATAGTCTACACTTAACAGGAATGTCTTGCATATTTTTAGAGTGTCACGAGTTTCCGTAGGAATAGTTATGGCTTAGTCTGATTCAACTGATAGTGTTAAAAGAATTTTCACGACGCGGACAAAATTTAACAGTAGTTTTAAAAGCGGTAGAAACGTATTCAACTAACTCAAGAACTTGTATACAAAAATCATGTCAGGCGCGGGATTAAATGCCGGTAAAGCAAATCAGTTTCCTGCAAATGTTTACTGAACTGCCTTAGAAGATAATTATTCGGTAAACATTATAGCATAATTGACAAAAGATTTACTCATCAAGGACAATGTACAGGTAAATGTTTGCACCTGAAATTTTACTCAGATCTATCAAGTTTTAAAGACTTCACCGCCACGTTTTATATTTAATCATCTTACATTAAGCCAAATTTGACACTGAACAAAATTTGTCGAAAATTACAATTTGTTTGCAAAGTTTGAATCTTAACAACAGTGGGTTTTTTTTTATCAAACACCACCCTAATCAGGTTCGTTGTCCTTCATAATTCAAGCAACAAATTTTGTTACAACTTTCGTTTAGTACAGTCTACTCCCCACAATCTGTTTTTAATTCGTCCTTAGTGAATTCCGTCGTAAGCTTCACAAGTATTTAACCTTCAGAGGAAATAATCAAATTAGCTTTCAATTATTGGGCTAAGAGAGAAGAGTTTCCAAAACCTAACGAAGCATTTTATGACAGAAGTGGCAGTCGTACAAAAGTGGGAACCAGCTGGCGGCAGACAGGAAAAGGTTTATTTTATTATTTAATCATAGATAACCACCAAGTAGACCTCTCTGTGTCGAGTGGTAGTCAATAGAAGTTCCGTTTTCAAAATTATAGTGCACTTGGTCGGTCGGCAAACCAGTGGCTTTAAATGTAGATAAACAAGCCGGCATATCGGATTGCCACAGTCAATCCTATATACTATCTTATTTCATTTGAGGGCACGGCGCGGTGTAACAATCCTTTGTAATTGGCTCTTTTAAGCAGTCTTTTCAGACGATGTTTAGGTTTAATTGCCATAACATTACTTCTTTTCACGAAATGCCAGGTACCCGCAAAACGAATCTCCCCGTAACGTATGGTAGAAAAATCTTAAAATCACCATAATAACAAGGAACGAACGTATATAAAGTCTTCAAAACAAGTTCCTAATTCAACATAGAAGCGATGTTATCTTGTAAACGAATGATCCAATTGTAAATATATACAATTCATTGATTTTAGAAGGAGCAAAAATTGTCAAGCTGTCATGTTGTGACAAACAATTTGCGACCTCACTTATTTATCATTTCAATAGGAAACTCGAACTCTCTTAATTCGGGTGTCATGAAAATAATTGGGAAATTTTGTAATTCAAATGAAAGAAATATCACTTACCGGGATCTTATCTGAATCGCGGACCTTTCAGGAGCGAGGGGCGTTTCTAAAACGAGAATGAAACTTGTCAACTAAACAAAACGTCAGAAATGACAAAATATGTTCTTACCCTCTTCACACTTGAATCGCTCTTTTGACAAGATTCAACCGGTAGCCAGATAATAAATTTCCTGAGTTGATTTTAAGAACTCAGCGCTAAGGAGAAGAAGTCAAAATATTTTAGTTAATTACCATTCATTAAAAACTGTCGTCCATTTTGGACACCAACATGGTGCCGGGGTCAGAATCTTCGTAATGCTCGAGGAATTCTAAAAATAGCATATGATGTAATTTTACTACCGTCGCTATGACAACACTGAACTGGTCTGGTCGATAGAAAAGCGGTCTCAAAAGAGGTGGGTTCTTTGGAGCCCCGTGGCGCCTGGTTGTATTTAAGATAATTGGAAGTTTTCTACAGTCGTTCGCTGTCTTTCGAAGGATTTTCTCTCGCTTTTTTTTGTTCCCTATCCTCAGTAAACCGCCTTCAGCCGATTGATCCAATAAAGAACTCCAGAAAATCCCTCGGACGCAGAAAATGGCTGAAGAAAACTCCCAGATATCTTTAGATGGTCTATGCAAACGGGCCCTCGAGCCTCCAAATTCTTTGTCGTGGATCCCGGAGCCTGAGGCCTTTCTGTGCTTGCAGCCCGGACAAAATGCTGATTCTGGGTAATGGAGCCCTGAAGTATTAAAAGCCATGGAGACTTTGAGACCTGACATTTCTGTCTTGGAGCCCTGGAGCCCTGCATTTTTCAGCCTGGAGCCCTGAACCCCTCTGGGACCCTGACCAGTCCTCTTCAGCTTCACTGAGAAAAAGTATGTGATCAGTCATTTAATGCTGCAACGTAAAATAAACTGAAGAAAGCTTTAGAAATTAGCAGTCGTGGTATTTTTCTCGAAAATTGCGAAAGGTGAAATATCTGGGGTAATGGGTAGATGGTCAAAGACTGTCTTCTTCTCAATGGAAAATTGGCGCGCTTTGTGCCAGGGATAGCAAGTCGAAATGCTTTGAGGATACATTAAAAGCACAATGTTACAGATTTTAAGCATCACAGCTGGTTGCCGTCAAATCAGGGCTGCTAGCTATAGTTAAATAACTATAGTTAACTATAGTTAGCTAGTTATTTTTGGTAATGTGAACGTTTCTCAGCTGTCTCTTCTAGCTCAGCTTGGATGATTCAAAACAAAAGAAAGCAAATGGGCTGGAGTCACATCAAGTCTATTAATTATGGCCAAGACAGCAATAACATAGTTTGCTATTTTTTCCTTTTTTGGTAATGTGGCCGCTTCTCTTTTTACTCTAATTAATATATACGGCAAACTTAAGTTTGGATGATCAAAAATAACCCAAGGTAACTTTAGTCAGGCTAAGGCAGGATTCAAGGTTCTATCTTACTTAGGAAATGAGGAGCCAATCAAAATGCTTTCTTTGACATTTGTTTCAAATATTTGCATGTGATTTTATGCAAGAAACGCGTGTTTCATTTGCGCTTCCATGAACGGCATAGTTGTTACGATGAGTCAAGTGAATCCCAATCCTTCATCGGAAGTCCGTTGAAAAACGATTAGAATAATTCTGCCAATAAGTTTTTCGTGATTTTTTCGAATTAACGATTCAAATTTCGATAGTAATTATCCATTGTTTTACCAGCAAGATAGCGCACCTGCGTTTTCTCGCACAGTGGTGTAAAATCGGGTAACGACATATTGCTTTCTCCGATCCGCCATGATTCATTTTACGAATCACCGATTTGTTCTTAACACTGGTAACTACAGTTAAGACTGACGTGATGTAACTGAAGACAAATTATATACTAACTATAGTAAGGCGTAGGTGTGACCGCGGCCATTATCAACTCTAGAGTTAAAAGTGGACAAACCTTTCTGATTCACATTTGCTAAGGCGTGGCCCATTCCTTGGTTAAGGCCTGGACTAACTAGAAACACCCTTCAATTTAATTTAATTTAATTTAATGTTAAGCTTCCAGAATCGCCAAAAAAACACTTCTTACTCCCTTAAGGATTAAATACAGTGATCACCTGTTTTGTGACGTCATCATTACGTTTAAAATGACTTTTCAAATGGGTGATTGTAACTAGGAACTAAATACGTGTGGCCAGGAGGGATCCTGGTGTGGCTGAATGTGCTCTATCATATAGACACAATGCAATAAGTATTTATTTTATTGAAAAGATATTAAGAAGTTCCGCAAGTCACGCGACTCTTGTTTTGCTTACTGATCATTTACTAGTATTTGAAATCAATCCTTCTATACAGCTTCACATAAGGGATATACATGTCTATTATGACAGAAACCTTGCATTTAATAGTCATCATATGCCAACGTGGTGGACCACTTTGTGTTTTTTATTCGCGCAAAGAAGCAACATGTCACTTGACACAAACTTCCGCACTGATAAAGTTGTGTTTCTTGAACAAGTTTAAAAGTTTCGGTAAGTTTCTACAAACTTACTGTTCTGTTTTCGATTTTTCCCAAGTTGGATCCAAGTCATTCTTCAACTTACTTGCCAGATCTTATTGAAGAGATGAAAATAAAAAAAAGCATGGTTTTTGTTTGCGAATCTCAATCGAACACAACTCCACAAGCAAGCACATTTTCACCCGTTATCTTCTGTCGATATCATACACAATATCACGCTGCTCATCAAGTCCATCCCAGTCCCCCGAACCACTTTCCTCTTCTCTTTGCTCCTCCCCAGACTCCTCTGGTCGCGTGGGAGTATCTGATTTTCTAAATGTCTCATTCACTTCCGTTGGTGTAGCCGAGGCAGAGTTACCAGGGAACGTTTCTGTTATGACCTCAGGTGATCCTTCTGCTTGGGTGAACTCCTCAGTGATGTCACCTCCGCTGTCGTTGTGACTGCTAATTGGAGTGACAGATGCTTGTGAGGTAGCAGTTGTGACTGGTTCAGTTTTAACATGCTCTTGGACCGTGAGTTCCGGCACAGAAGCGGAAGTGGATGACGACGAAGATGATGAGATAACTGAGGATGCACCCAGGCCTCCCGCGCCACCAGTTGTTATGACTTCGTTCACTGATTGGCTATTTTCTGAGCCACTGTCTACATTGGGATAGAATGTTCGAGGTACGCACCTGAAATAAAATAATTTTACATTATCGCCGTCAAGTGAGGGTCTCAGTGAAGTTAACTATTTGCCATCAAATTATTTTTTAAGAAGAAGGCAACAACTGACAACCGTCAACAGATAAATGATAAATTTTTCTCTCTTGCCTTCATTGCCCAAGTGCAGCTATGCCTGCAATCAAGCTGTCAAAGTCAAATGATCCGAACGGAATCCATTCATCTGAACACGCTTAAAAACTTTAGTGTTCCAGAAGAGACTACAATATTCCCAGCAGATTTGCTCTGACGAATGGTTAACGTTCAAAACGTCAGCGCTCGAATCCATTTACGTCGGCCAAATTAACGTATCAACTCTGTTGATAAAACCAAACATTCGTTTCCACTTCCAACCAACGAAGTGCCACATTAGAAACTAACCCCCTTATCCGTCAGGGCCATAATTAAAGGCAAGACCTTGCCACATTTAGTCTTGGTAGTGGTAGGCCCTGTGTTTAACGCGCAATCCATGCCTCGCACAAAAGTGCTGCAGTTCAAAGACCCAGATGAGGCTTATAACAGCACCGTTAAAAAATGGTCTAGAGGAGACTAGTGTATTTCCAGTTCAGTTCCAAGTTCCATGGTCCATCAAGATATTCTTGGTGAATTAATAGTGGTCTTAAAGTATTCTTATTAAAAAAAAAAGCTGTACTTTGTCTTCTAATTCCTTAATTTAATTCAAATTTTTCCACCCTCAGAAAAGTGTCCTAAATCTAAGTTTTGCTCGGGTCTCGAATAGCTCTTTAGGCTGACATGCTGAGTACATGACCATTCATGTACTTTACTAATTTCTTATTAATAAAGTTGTTTTTGTTGTTGTTGTTGTTGTTGTTGTTGTTGTTGTTATTCTCTTGAATGGTGGTAGCAACAGCAACCACTGCTGATGTGAGACTCGTGAACGTGAACTTACCTGTATTTTATATCCAAGTATTTGTACACATCCGGACAGATGGTTGTCCCAGTCCTCGCCATAAAGTTGTTATTTGCAGCTACTTCACAGACGTTTTCTTCTTCACAAAGACCTTTGATCCGATCATTGATCGTAGTCTCCTGTTCTTGGCACACTGCGTTCGAGGGAATGCTGGGATGCACGCAGATTGACGGATCTTTACGGCCGTACATCGTTCCCACGATTTCGATTTGATCGAAAATGCTCGGACAGGACACAAAAGCTTTCTGTCCTTCACACACTATTGTATTTAGCTGGGAATATTAAAAAAATTGAAGTAAGAAAAGGTAAAAGGCGTCCTTTGACTTGGGTAAGGAAAACGGCATAGTTTAAAAAATTGTTTTCACACAACGTGATTTCAGAAACATTCAATTAAATTCCAAAGTAGTAATTTATTTTGGTACTATCCTTTCAGTCAATGTTTCTTAATTAGAAATTTGGATTAAGTTGAGACTTGTGTGTACGAACGCTATTTTGTTTGTTTCCAAAAAAACATCAACAGCAATACAACAACATGAACACTTTCTTACCACTTTCAAGGCACCTGGCGGCTGGGCGCTGTTAGCTGAGCCAGGATATGGAGCCGCAAGGATTTCTGTGAAGGCAGATCAACGGTAACAAATTAATGAATCATAAAGTGAAAGACTCGGCGAAACATTAAAATCCCATATTTCAAATCCAGTCTAGCCTGAGTTCCCTGAGAGGAGCACACAATAATATTTCACGAGGGAAGGCTTACTACCTGGAGGGGAAATGACCCTGATCCTTCCACGTACCAACTCTCACCAAAATAGTACTCCTTTCGGAAACATAAAAAGAAAAATCGTAACCCTTTCTTGTACGTTAAAGATAAACCATAGCTAGGGGCCAAACAAGCTACAAATGATTCTAGCCTAAAGACGTATATGTATATGTATGCGCGTTAAAATCCCTTTGTTATATTGTTGATTTCTGTCAGGTTTTTCTCGTCAGTTTCTGCTACCCTTCGTAACAGCTGGGTCTGCTTTGCTTGGGAACTTTATTTGGGGATGTGCGAACCCTTATCCTATTCCCAAAGAGAATGGAAGTGCGTGCCATTGATGCATGCACAATACCCAGCCACATTTGTCTTCGTTACCTTCAAAAAAAACTCGGAAAATCTAAAGCCTGTTATATTTCAAAATAGTTAAAATTTTAATCCGTTTGAAACCAAAATGGCTTAGAACCCATACCAGGCATACCTATCTATAGCTCATAAAGAGAATTATCTCTCGCATCGGCTATGTAACTCAGTTTCATTTGATAACCGTGCTTCTTCAGACAGGGTGAATCTCTTGTTATCAGATGTGATCAGTGCTTCTGAATGTAGGGGTAGTTTTCTGAAGAGAGGAGCACTAAAATAGCCCAAGGGTAAATCAGGTACTTTAATTTCACGGTATCTACTTAAAAAATTCTAAGACGCACTTTACCCCCAATGCTTTTCAGTCTCTAGATTCCACAACTCTTATTGTTTTTGTTTTGCTTTTTTTCCCTTCGTTTTGACAAGAAATATTTAGGTCCTACCAGAGACATGATAGCTCTGCACAGTTAGTTTTGATTCCCTACTCCTGTTATTGATATATTTTTAAATATCTCTTTTTTTATAATTGAAAACTTATTGAGGCTTAAATTGTGGCTAGGTGTAAAGTCTGTCTTTAACCCACGTTCTACTTCTGTGTGTGTTGAAGCAGAAAGTGGCTTGACACATGAATTCACTCCACCTGGAATAAACAAGTTAACTAAATAACAATTTATGAAGCGTAAAAAGAACAAGTTAGCCTTTCAGGTTTAACCCAAACATTGATCTTAAGCTAAAGTAAAACTTCTTAAGCCGCAATTCAACCGGCTAATGTCCAATTTCATAGCTAAGTGGCTTGAAGATAGGAGTTTCAGGGCAAAAAGCTCTTGTTTTCTGTTTACAAATGCCACCACTCATGACAAAAACATTTATTGATTCAAGATTTCTTACCGTGCAAACAGCATGCCCAGAGGAATCCTATAAATATTGTCGTCCAACGTCCACCCATTAAGAAAAAGATCGCTGAATTTGTTCCACAGCAGTATACGAAAGCTCCAGTGTTTAGTTAGGGGTTTCTGTTAGTACTCGGCAACGATTACATCAGTTTAGTCGCTCTTAAAACGGACGAATTTCCAACTGGTACATGCATTATTAAGCAATTCAAAATTTAACTGCTTAGAGGAAATTAGAAACGTTCTGGAATATAACTGATTTTCCTTAAAAATTATCAATTTGAAATTCAATGTCTCTTTTGAAGGCTTAGTTTAAGGGGCGTTTCTGAAATGGGCTTGTAGCCAGTCCAAAATGCTGTTCTTTTGATTCTCATAGAACAGTGCAGTCAGATTAATGAACAAGAATGTTCTGTTCTGGTAGCAAATTAACCCTACCGATTGATCAGTGACAAAACCAAACAGACGAATGGAAGACTGGAAATAACAATCAAAGCATTATTATTTGCTTCATTTGTAGCTGATCATCATTGATAGTTAGTCAATCAACTTGGTGTTAAGACGGCGTTTATCAAACAATTCATGGTTTTGAAAGCAAAAGGCATCCGACCACGCAGTTTTGTTACATCGTTCCAAGACGACAATCAGCGCACGAAACTTCAGGAACTAGCTGTGATTTGCTAGAAGACGCAATATCAAAAAAAGGCTGTCAAGGCAATTGTACAGCTGGATCGTACCAAAAACGATGCAAGAAAACTGATCACGCGAATCCCTTGCTGTCTTGCTGTTAAACGAGTGAAAATATAACTGAAATTGCGTTTTTAAGAATATTTTCAGATTTTCAGTCAGCATTTAATCACGGTGATTGAGAACTCTTAGCTTTGATGTACACAGCATAATGAACCTCAGTGCTGTCATAAAGTTATAGCTAATGATGTCCTCTAGGAAACAGACTGGCGTTCAAGATGGCGAAGAGTATAAATGAGTCGCTATTTTGGAGGCGGAGAAGACCCTGGGAATGAGATGGGCTTTCGCTAGGCCCCAGATTCTTCTCTGGTAACTTACTTAAGGACGGTGCCTACTTTTGTTACTTCGCATACCGTGAATTCCGCGCATCTCCAGACACTGGGGTTTCCTATGGATGGTGCCTAAATACAGGGATATTTTTGCGCAGTTTCAAACTATGTGGAGAAAGCAGAAATTAGCAAGTGCTTTCGGTATCCAAAAAGAAAACTGGGGGTATCCATTCATTTTTCAGAGATAATAAAGCTTCAATTTGGAAAAAAAAACGTCATACATTGCTTTGTATTTTACTGCTTTTTAGAATAATCTTTGCTTATATATCTCTAAAAGATGCGTGGTTACCCCCAATTTCGTTTTTGGATATTAATAGCCCATGCTAAGATCTGCTTTTCCCGCATAGTCATAAACCGCACAAAAATACTTCGGTATTAGTAGGCACCGTCCTTAAGGTGGGGATAAACGTGAATTTGAATGGAATTTTAAGAGGTTTGAAGAAGAGATGAAAGAAAGAAAATGATTTTTGAAACACCAACAGACAGTTGATACCCAAGCAAGAGCACCCCAGGTTTCTAGTGGACTAACTTGGTATCCGTCTATTAATTATTAACTACAAATTCTAATTTTAAAACTTCACTAAATCTTCAATATTTCTTATTTCTCTTATTTTTACCAATCCTTCTAGAAAAGCTATCTCCTCCCAAATATACCCAAAATTCACCGAAAAATTCACAAAAGACCCCACAACATAGATTTACGGGATAAGCAGAGAGTTTTTGGATTGCTTGAAACGTGAACGAGATACTTCCATTAAACCGATTTTAAGCGACGTGGAAATGGCTTTCAGGTTTACCCCCGCCTTAAGGTGGCCGAACACAGTTTTTCCAGTACACAGGTGTTAGTAAACGTTATTTGAAAACTACGTACTTCTGAGTACCCGAAATTAGTATGGTGCAAGATTGACTAAGAAGGAATAAATTTTTATACTTCTTGTTGAGCAAGGTGTCGTTGCCATGGCAACACAGCAAGCTTTTAACTGTCCACAAATAATGATTTTTCTTAATTTGTAGAAAATGCACTCGTTAGATTTTTTCCATTTTTTGTATCCAGAAAAACTTACAAAATACTGACATAGTGACGCTGCTTTCATGTAATTTTAACAGACAGGTCTCCAGTAAATGTTGGTTTTGCACTTTAATGTTTTTTGAAGATACCCTCTGTTAGATTTTGTTTTTGGTTTGTAGGCAAGTTACGCTTTTAGAAAACTACTGTTTTGTCAAATTTCACGAAATTCTAACGAGCGGTTAATTAGAAAACAGTTCATTTCCATGAAAACAACCAGTCACAATTTTTTGCTCAAATGCGCATGCGTGGCTTTTAATTACGTTTTCTCAGCAAAGATGAAAAGCGTACAAAAAGGCTTAGCTCATTCTGAACTGACTTTCTTTGTTCGGCGATAAATGAAGAAGGATTCACAAACGAGAAACTAAGTAATATTTTAAGAGCAAAAATTACCTTTGTGATCCATTTGGTATAAAATCGAGGGATCGATAGTAATTTGCTTACCACAACCCTAGCGCGCGCTTAATAGCATCATCGACAGAATGTGTAAAGCGCGCGCAAACTGTGTTCGGCCACCTTAAGTAACTGCGACGGGTGTTTCATTCATCAGATGAGTCGTAGA